>NC_134235.1:193559804-194184804 GCF_965152275.1 Natator depressus | reverse complement strand
TGGGACAGCTCTGAGGAAATAAATGTGATTTCAACAGAGTCTAAAATGATTGGTTCTTGGTGTCAGTGAAAGAAAATAGCAAAATAGCTCTTGCAAAATAGCTCAGCTGTTGAAGAAATGTGTATGTGTACTTTCACATACTTCTTGGAAGATTGGATGCTGTTTCTTGAGCTGCTATATGTTTCCTTTAATTGACTGGCCCAATAGCCTGGTAGTAGTAATCTACAGTGGTATGCAAGAGACTTGGATTTGATTGCTGGTTTGGGGGATTCCCATGCCAGGATGGTGGGGGCTAGGACAACTGCAGAAAGAGCATGCTGAGCCTATCATGGGGGGAGTAGAGAGTACTGGCACTAGTGAGTGACCTGGTCAGCCAGTCTTCCATGATGCAGGAATCCATCTGCCAGTGAAGTTGTTGGAAGTTTATTGACTTGAGTGGGAGCTGGATCAGCTCATGAAAGCTTAGGGCTCTGAGAGATGGAAAAGGACTCTGAACTAGACTGTTGTTTGGCCTATGCAGCTGTGCAGGGGACTAAGAGTTCTAAGACTGCTGAATTGGAATTAATTTGCAAACTGGATACAATTAACTTGGGCTTGAATAAAGACTGGGAGTGGATGTGTCATTACACAAAATAAAACTATTTCCCCATGTTTATCCCCCCCCCCCCCCACTGTTCCTCACACGTTCTTGTCAACTGCTGGAAATGGCCCACCTTGATTATCACTACAAAAGGTTTCCGACCCCGCCCCTGCTCTCCTGCTGGTAATAGCTCACCTTACCTGATCACTCTTGTTACAGTGTGTATGGTAACACCCATTGTTTCATGTTCTCTGTGTATATAAAATCTCCCCACTGTATTTTCCACTGAATGCATCCGATGAAGTGAGCTGTAGCTCACAAAAGCTTATGCTCAAATAAATATTAGTCTCTAAGGTGCCACAAGTACTCTCTTTCTTTTTTGCGAATACAGACTAACACGGCTGCTAGTCCGAAACCCCGTACAACTCTGTGGCTCCAACCAAGAGCTCAGACTCACAGGAGTAGGCATGCACTGCTTAGCTGCTACTACTCCCATTCCCCCCAGCAGCCTGGAGATGACAGAGAAGGAATTGTACCTCAAAGAGGTATGAGTGGGAGTGTCCTCTGGTGCTGCACCTGGGGTGGGGAAATGTATTACTTTATGTATCTTCTGTATGATTACTAAGCTTTTCTAACCTACGCAGTGAATCCTGCCATGTTAGGAAAAACGTAATGCTGCCATGATTATCTAAACAGGAGCTCAGCTTCACAAGCAAGTGTGAATGATATATGAGCATACTGTCTTCAGTCATCCACACTTTATTTCCCTTTTGTGCTTCTGTGCACACCTGTTCACTTTAGCATGAGATATAATAATCATTTGTAAATGCATTTGCTATGAGTGCAAAGTTCCAGAGTAAAAAGTCAAGGGGGAAAATATTTTGAAAAAGCTGTACATGTATGTCACGGGGTGCACCACTCCCCTCTGCGCTGGCATCTCCTCCTGGTCAGTCTGGGGATTAGCTCTTGAGATTGATGCTCCCTTCTGTGGTTTGCATGCTGTTGCTCTGACTCTCTCCCTGGTCTGCAGCTCCTCTCTCGCTCCAGGACCTGCAGCATCTCCTTTGTGACTCAGCCCTCCAGCTAGATCACTCAGCATTCCTCCTTCCAGGGTACCAAAGTCTTTCAAAGTTGCTCTCTCTGCATTAGCAGTCTCAGGCAAGTTTTTCCTTTCACTGCCCCGCTGGTCTATCCTATGCCTTCAGTGGCTGGTCGGGGAACCCGGCTCCACCCTTTACTCCGAGTTCCAGTCCAGAGACCCTGAACCCAGCAGTTCTAGCTTTCCTCTCTCTGCCCTCATTGCTCCTTCCCTAGGCTGCTTCCTACCACTCTGGTTTCCCTCTTTTCTCTGGGCATACAGCTCCAAACTCTCCTCCTCCTTCCCAGGGAGTGACTATAGCGTACATGCCTCTGCAGCCTTCCAACACTTCTCCCTCTTTCCAGGAAGTGACTGCTCCTTCCCAGCAGCAGCAGCAGCCCCATTCTATTACTAGCTACCTGGCTTTATAGGCACTGCCTGTTCCTGCCCAACTGAGCCTGCTTTCAGGTAGTTACCTTCTCCCTGGCTTCTCCATAGCTTCTGCCAATCTCTGCCCGGAGGATCCTAAGCAAATCCTGTTGCTGTTTGGCCAACATTGCATTGCCAACATTGCATTTGTATAATTGCATTTCCCATTGTCTCTGTTGGATCTCTAAGACCTGACTAATAAGCGCCTGAATCCCCATTAGTTGTTTCTCGGCCCCCTTTGATGGGAGTGGCAACTCTGGGGTCCAGCTTGGGAAAGTACACTTACCTTCTGCAGAAAAGGCTTCCACATGTGGCGGCTCCATTGTCCCTTGTCTTCTTTGCTATTTCAGTCTCTTCACTCTCCCTGGTATCTGGGGTGACTGGCTGATAAAGTCCTTTGCAGTTTCTTAGATGCCGCTTCTATCGGGTAATCACATGCCCAGTCTTTCACCCTCCACTTGTATAAGGAACGACCAAGTGCCTGTGTCAAGGTTCCTTCCCCACTCCGAACTCCAGGGTACAGATGTGGGGACCTGCATGAAAGACCCCCTAAGCTTATTCTTACCAGTTTAGGTTAAAAATTTCCCCAAGGTACAAACTTTGCCTTGTCCTTGAACCGCATGCTGCCACCACCAAGCGTTTAAACAAACAACAGGGAAAGAGCCCACTTGGAGACGTCTTCCTCCAAGCCCTACACCCCCTTTCCTGGGGAGGGCTTGATAAGAATCCTCACCAATTTGCATAGGTGAACACAGACCCAAACCCTTGGATCTTAAGAACAATGAAAAATCAATCAGGTTCTTAAAAGAAGAATTTTAATTAAAGAAAAGGTAAAAGAATCACCTCTTGTAAAATCAGGATTGTAAATACCTTACAGGGTAATCAGATTCAAAACGTAGAGAATCTCTCTAGGCAAAGCCTTAAGTTACAAAAAGACACAAAAACAGGAATATGCATTCCATTCAGCACAGCTTATTTTACCAGCCATTAAACAAAAGGAAATCTAACGCATTACTAGCTAGATTACTTAGTAACTTAACAGGAGTTGTGAGGCTGCATTCCTGATCTGTTCCCGGCAAAAGCATCACACAGACAGACCAAACCGTTTGTTTCTACCGCCCCCCCCCTCCAGATTTGAAAGAATCTTGTCCCCTCGTTGGTCGTTTTGGGTCAGGTGCCAGCGGGGTTACCTTAGCTTCTTAACCCTTTACAGGTGAAAGGGTTTTGCCTCTGGCTAGGAGGGATTTTATAGCACTGTATACAGAAAGGTGGTTACCCTTCCCTTTATATTTATGACAATTCTCCACCACATTGTCATGGCGTGCAAACCATGGAAGGAGGAGTCTGCCTTGAAGGCTAATCACAAGAGTGATCAGAAGGGGGTGCCAGAGCAGCGGTGAGTGGTGCACCCTGTGACAACATAGTAAATGGTGTCTGATTTTCAGAAAATACCATCACAGGTACAGAGAAGGGCTACTAGAATGATCCGAGGAATGGAAAACTTGTCTTATGAAAGGAGACTCAAGGAGCTTGGCTTGTTTAGCCTAACTAAAAGAAGGTTGAGGGGAGATATGATTGCTCTCTATAAATATATCAGAGGGATAAATACTGGAGAGGGAGAGGAATTAATTAAGCTCAGTACCAATGTGGACACAAGAACAAATTGCTATAAACTGGCCACCAGGAAGTTTAGACTTGAAATTAGACGAAGGTTTCTAACCATCAGAGGAGTGAAGTTTTGGAATAGCCTTCCAAGGGAAGCAGTGGGGGCAAAAGATCTGTCTGGCTTCAAGATTAAACTCGATAAGTTTATGGAGGAGACGGTATGATGGGATAACATGATTTTGGTAATTAAATATTCATGGTAAATAGTCCTAATGGCCTGTGACGTGATGTTAGATGGGGTGGGATCTGAGTTACCCAGGAAAGAATTTTCTCTAATATCTGGCAGGTGAATCTTGCCCATATGCTCAGGGTTTAGCTGATCGCCATATTTGGGGTCGGGAAGGAATTTTCCTCCAGGGCAGATTGGAAGAGGCCCTGGAGGTTTTTTGCCTTCCTCTGTAGCATGGGGCACGGGTCGCTTGCTGGAGGATTCTCTGCTCCTTGAAGTCTTTAAACCACGATTTGAGGACTTCAATAGCTCAGACATAGGTGAGAGGTTTTTCGCAGGAGTGGGTGGGTGAAATTCTGTGGCCTGAGTTGTGCAGGAGGTCAGACTAGATGATCATAATGGTCCCTTCTGACCTTAGTATCTATGAATCTGCATAGAAAGACTGGTGTGAACTAAAGCACGTACCTCGTTCAGCCCTGTTACTCTTCCATAACATTTTAAATAAATGTTTAATTGTTAGAGTCAATGTTTCTGTTGTATTGATGGGCTTGTTTATACCCTCTGGATAGTTTATCCCTTGAATTTTTCTTTGATATTAAGCAAAAATGTAGCCTATAATGAAACAGGTCCTGACTTTGGTTCATAAGTTTTTGGGTCCAAATCCTGTTATAGAAGATTTGCAAAGGATTTTTAAAATTATGCTGCTTGTGTTGTATTTTACTTTGATGTATTATGAAGTCCTGAAAGAGGTTTTAAGTTTAGAAATAGGAATTTCAATCCTGCTCTTCTCTGGTGTTGCTAGAAAACCTCTGGGAGGTTTTGTGGATGTTAACTGTGATTGCCAACATATTAATTGAAAGGGTGAGGGTGTTAATCTTTAACAATGGCTACCTTTTATTTAAAATGTTAAATAGTCCGTGAAAATAAATAGGATTTAGCAAAAAAACAAAAAAAGTTTTGTCACCTTGTTTGGAAATCCCTTCAGTTATTCAACTTTCACTCTTGTCATGTTACCATTTTATAATGCTCCAGTCCGTCTTCCAGCCTAGGTAAGACATTGAATTTCCAATATGAAAAAAATTGAAAAAACATTTTTCCTGATAAATTAACAAACAAAAAGTACCAAAATCATGCCAGGAAGTTATTTAAAGGTGCAGAGCTTAATGAGAGAATAGTAACAAGATGCAGTTGAGGCTCACTCTGAAAGTTCCCACTTGCATCTTGTTTTACTGGGCCATTCATCACCAAATTTTAAAATTTTGATTTGGTATATTCTTTCTTTTTTAAACAGTTTCAGTTGGATACAAGAGTACACCAACTTGTTGGTGTTCATAAGGAGATGTCCCACTCATTGTGTACCTCTATATTCCATGTGTGTGTTGAGGGTGTGACTGGCTAGATATTCCAGTCTCATGACTTGAGTCAGTCTGACCTTAATTTTGCAAATGTCAGCTGTGAAGGATATATTCCGAAAAACTTTGTAGTTTAGAACCTCTGAGTTTGGTTCCTGTTCATTAAAGAATCATCATTTGTCCATATCACACAATCTATAACTATAATTTGCAGTGTTGCTGGCATTCTTAGTGTAGGAGAACAAGGAATGAAAATGGGCCATAGACCCTAACCATTCATCTCGGAGGTGGTTAGTCCAGAAGAGCACAGAGGTACAGCTGCATGGCAGAGTTGGGAAGCTTGCAGTGATGGTACCCAGGCTTTTCATGTTTTGTGGAGTCAATCACACACTTCTCACAGTATTCTTTGAAGTTCTCAGCTCAGAGTTTCTTGCGGGCACCCTTTTCCAGAACCTTTAACCTCACTCACATTATCGGTCTTTTGTAATTGTCCCAAGTCATGTAGTTGACCTGCATGTTCCCAAGGCCCCTCCCAGTTATTGAGGGGAGACCATTGCTGTTTTTTTGTGGGTAGTTCTTCAGGAGTTCTTTTCATTTCACAGAGATCAAATAGGACCACAATTCTCACAGCCTACTCTGAGATTCTCTGCTCAGTGTTTGCCTCTGGTACTCTTTTGACCTCACTTTTATTCTTGCACTTTAAGTTGCCCCAAGTAAAGAGTAAAAAATTCTTCTGTTGACCTAACTGCCACTTCTTGAGAGAGTGGATTTAACTATAGCAATGGCAAAACCCTTTCTGTTGCTGTGGCAAGAGTCTACACTATGGTGCTACAGCTGTGTCGCTCCAGCACTTGGAGTGTAGACGTAGCTTGAACCGGAATATATGTTTTGCTTTTTGCAAAATCTGATTCATAAAATTGACTATAATTGTTCAAGTGGTTTAGGGAAATTGGTGTAACAGTCCCACTGTGCCCTCCTCGTTTTCATGATTGAGCTAATTTGCAAATCAAGACATATGGACATAAAAATATGTGAAGCAAGTACTAATGATTGCAAAGATATATTCGTCTCCAAAGTCACAGAGCCAGCTCCCACTTTTCAGCCAATATCAACAAAGTAGAAATGTAACAAAAGCCATCCAAAGAAAAACAGGGGAGAGCTGTCTCAGAGCTTGAATCTGCATAGTCGCCTGGTACTCCTCATTCTATTAGCGCTTCTCATTGTATAGATTGGTTAAGAAACTTCAAGGCAGACTGATAATTAGTTGGTATTTACAGAAGTGTTTATGAGCAAACAAACTTTTTTTCTCACGACCTCCTCTCTCTTCATCTATAGACTGACATTGCATTTGCTTTGAAGACTATTACTTGTACTCTTTGTATCATATTTCTGATGATTTTGTTATATCCTTACTGATATTTTTCTAGCACTTTGGTATTAAAGTAACTGTATAGATAAATCTAGTGTAACCTTAGAAGAACGTCAGTGCCCTAATTAGAGAAATGACTCACTGCTCTTGATTTACTGATTCAAAAATTGATTTTCCAGCCATCAAAAGTACTCAAGTTGAAACCTAAGGAGGTTGTTAACTAGAAGAGTAGTATTCAGAAAACTGTATCAGAATAACAACTGAACCAAACGTCTGCTTATCTGCTTAAGCAAACTGGAAACTCTTGTCAGGTTCAGATACTCTTGTATCCCTCGCCCCACCTCCGCATGTGTTATAAAATAACAATAGTCACTGTGTTCAGGAAAGTCATCTACTCTAATTACAAAAATAGAGTAGTAAAGCTCCACAGAGAAGGTCAGTCAGGCACTATAACAGGGTGGTACACATCTCTCTTGTCCAAGTGCATGTGCCTGCACTCTCTCAGCTTGTTGTGAGTCTTCAGCAACTGCTCTCTGGCGGAGTCTCTCACAGTGCACCTGTGAAATACAAATCAAACCCCCTCTGCGGTAAACAGTCCAACAGGGTCCTTTCCCTGTACTCCTCAGTTGGCCTTTCTCTTCCTGTAGCCCTCCCTGGGCTCAGGTCTTTATTTAGTCCAGCAGTCTTTAAATGGTCTCGGTCCTGGGATCAAGCCATACCCCCAGGTATGGGCCACTGGGGGCAGTATCTTTGCCCACTCTGGACCTTTCTGATCCCAGCTCTCCAGCTGGACCACTAAACAGTTAATTTTCTCTTGCGGGGGTGCATCAAAGTCCAGGACACTTCCCCAGTGGCTAATGAGGGGCGGGGGAACTCGGGCCTGCCCACTACTCCAGGTCCCAACCCAGGGACTCTATAGATTAGAGCCATCTACCAAGTCCCTTTAACTAAACAACATCACTGCTATGAATCCCTGGCCACTTCCCTGTGGCTCCAGCGCATTCTTCATCCTTACCTCAGGGCCTTGCTCTGGTTGTGTCCCAGCAGCCAGCCAGGAGCTCCTTCTTGCTCCCCCGGTCCCTGCCAGCAACTGCTCTGTCTGAGGTTCTGGAGGTCCTTCAGCCAGCCAGGAACACCACCCTCACGTCTCTGGTTCCAGGAAGCAACTGCCCCCTGCTCTGCACTTCAACTCCTTTTACATGGTGCTGCTGGGCCCAGATTGGCAGCTCCCTGTAGCCCCTTTCTGTTTGGCTGCATCCCATGCAGTCTCTCTAGGCCACTTGGAGGACTCATTTCCACTGCTGTTTTCTGGGACTGAGTGTGGTACGATCCTGAAGCCTCCAGCAGCCTGGTACACTCTGTCACAGGTACTATATTTACCCTCTCATCATTAAAGAACAAGGGATCAGTCAATGAAACTGAAAGGCAACTAGATATACACAAATAGGAAATTATTTTTATACAATGCATAAGTAAACTGTAAAATTCATTGCTACTAGGTTTCATTGAGGCAAAGAGACTTGTAGGATTCAGAACAATAGTTTGTAGGGTTGAATCCCAGAGTGCTTTCAGTCACCAGCGCATAAGCCAACCACTACTTGATGGGAATTAGGAAGAAATTTTTCTTTTAGGCAGCCTATTCCATAATTGCTCAATTTGAGGTTTCTTACTTCTTCTTCAGAAGTATCTTGGATGATCTCTGTCACAAAGATGATGCTGTATTAAATGGACCACTGATCTAACTCATTAAGGCAATTCCTATTATCCTGTATTCACAAGTAAACTTTTGTCCATTGGGAATTTTTCTCCTGGAAAAAGTCCCACATGCAGGAGTAGAAAGGGGAATGTGGCTGAAAGATTTTTACAATATTACTGAATTATTTTGTAGGTTATTTGAAAATGTGCATTCTTCTTCTTGAATGTCAGTCTTTTTTGTTAAATTATAGAATCTCATATCCTGTTCAAGAGATCCATTTTCAGTAATCTTTGAGTCATGAGTTTATTTAAAACTTTGTGCTTTTGGAAATCATAGGGGGTAGCGTTAAGGTTCAGTGGGTGGCATAAGAGTGAGTGATGAAGGATTATATGGCAGCAGTCTCTTAACTGTTCATTGCCAGACATTATAATGTTTGTTTGTTCTTTAAAAGTGTAGAGTTTTTGAAAAGAAAGTTTAATATTATTCTTGGGTGTTAGCTGGACTCCATTGAAGCATACTTTCCACGTTAACTCCATTTTAGCAAAGAGCTTTTGTTTAGGAATGTATTTAGTTAGACTGAAAGAGGTGTAGTGACTAATAGTACTGAGGAACGTGAGGTGGGGGTGTAATGCTGACGAACTGTATGTCTTGGATTTTCTGTTAATCCCAAATTGGATTTACTTGTTTTTCTAAAGTTTAGGAGTGGATGAGACAGTCAAGCTGTTTAAGACAGGTCTTTTTAGCACCTCAAACAAAATTGCTCCATGTAGAGGATGCTCAGTTCTCTGTACCTCTTAAAGGTTCCTTAGAGTCATGGGATGGGAGTTTGCTTTGTTATACCCAGAAAAATGTGAACCTCATATAGAGAGGATCCATTTCATTTGCTCACCATATGCCAACAGAAAATTCCTGGACCAGTGTTTATGAGATGCAGAGTTGCTTTTTGGAAACGCTGGACTGGAGCTTAGGATCTAGCTATAGTATTTCTCACATTTTGCCATTACTCTTCTCTCTGACCATTTCGTCTTTAACTCTCAGCTCCAACTTTCAGATGCTGCAGTGTTTTCATGTTCGTTATTATAAAAGAGAGTAAAGAGATTGTCACAGACAATCCTATTTCCTCATAATAAAGACAGCGGGACTGATTCTCTTTTACACTACGGCCCCTTAATGTCTCCCTGGCAGTGTAAAGGGGCCTAAAAGCCATGTCTACACTGGAAAAAAGGTGTGTTTTTAATATGTTAGCTAACACATGTTGCAATCCTAGTGTAGACAAGGCAGTTGTACTTTTAACTTGTGTTAACCGTGGGGCAGGGACATACACAAGGTTTACCTTAATAACTATGTTGCAATCATTACCTTAATCACCATGTTTACCTTAATGCATCATGTTAGTTAACATGTTTTAGCTAAAACATATTAAAATACATTTTTCCCCCTAGTGAAGATGAGGCCAAAGTCAGTATAGATGAGAATCAGTGTAGCACAAAAGGCTCCTTAGGAAAAGGAGTTTCTCATAATGTTAGTGTCCTTTCTCAAGCCTCCGAGGAATCTTGCAGTATGTAATCACTTTTCTCATGAACATACCCCTCAAATATTACTTATTTTGAGGGGAATTACTTATTTTTGCCCTGATGTTCCACGCAATTTTCCACACAACATTAGTGTTCTCTCATTTTCATTTTTAAAAATTATTTGATCAAAAATTAAAAAATCATGACACTGAGGCCGTTCTTCGGGTCTTTGTCCATGTGGGTCTCACTTACGGTGCACATGTGCCTTATGTGTGGAAGACTGGAGTCTTTAGCAGCTCTGCCTCTGTCCAGCATGTCCTTGTGCCCCTCCATCTGAGGATATACAATGCCAAATAACTCCAGCTGCTTCTCAATTTCCTCTCCAATTCAGAACCCCAGCAAGCATGGACCCCAAAGGAGTGGGGATGGGACTGCAGGTCATGGGATTCACATGGACAAGTCCTCTTGAAGAGCCACAGTTACTGCAAGGTAGCAGACCATTGTATAGAGAAAGAGTCACATACACTAAAGGAAAGACTTCTGTAACATTTTAAAATTCCTGCATAAATAATTGTGTCCTCATTTTGAGTCTTTGTCACAGACTGTATTCCACACTTGGGATTGGCAGGTTGAGAGGTATACTCATGTACCAGCATGTTCTTTCCAGCATACTCTGGTTGGGCTACCTCTGTTCAATTCATATTCAAATTGTTTTGGATCACATAGGTCAATATTTGGATGTTTGATTAGCTCCATGCATTTCCAGTTCATATCCCTCTCTCTCTGATGAACTGAGAAACTGATTGTCTCATTTGGTTTATGCACCATTGCCTGTTTGAAGAAACTTTAATTACAATCAAAAAGCAGTGTCTGCTTTAACATCTTTCCTGTGACATTTCCACTCAAATATTTGTTCTACCTGACCACTAACATTTACACAGACTGTTAAAGCAGATTGTCTCATCAGCCTTTGATATTACTCCTGGGGAATTCTGCGCCACTGAGCAATGCAGAACTTTGCTGAATTCCCTGTTTCGCCTGCCAAATTTCTGGCCTCCATTAGGGGCTGCTGAACTCTGCAGAGCCCAGCTTGCAATGAGTGAAGCGCCCAGCCTGGCGGAGCTGGAGGCTGCACACTCTTTGATCCCCATTCTCCGGAGGACAGGAAAGGGCCTGGGAGACCCAGCCAGTTCTGGCAAAGGGGAGGAAGGGCACAGTCGCCCCACACCATGTGCCCCGGCGGGACAGTAAAGACGCTGCAGGGAGTAAAGGCTCTGGGGGTGCTGGTGCCTGGGGGTTTCCCAACTCTTGTGTATTTTTAAGTATACAAAAGGCCAGATTCCGCAGGCTGATTAAGAATCCCAGGATGGAAATTCTGGCAGGGGACAAGCCTGTGCTCTAAGAAAACTTAGTTAATTTCCCACCTACTTGGTGGCCTGTAATTGAGCGACACTGACTAGTGCTGGCAGGAAAGAGGCATGGGTGAAGATATGTTGATTTACTATATCTCCCTATATTCCCTAGGAGCAACATTATGCCTCTTTGCGCCTTCTTCAGTGAACCCAAGCCCAATGGCTGTTAAAGTAGATTCAGACCACAATGTATAACAGCTCTTCACATTGAAATTTCTTCCTGTGAATCATCCTAACAAATAGATTGACTTAAGTTGCCTTTAAAATTAAAAGGATTCAAATGCTATTAATAGCTTCTCGTAACAGTTGCATGATGTGCCATGGTGTCTTTGAGGGAGTGATGTTAGAAATGTGTGTGTTCCTGTGAGTGAGCAGCCTGTGCCTTGAGGTGAGCTTGCCCGGCCTGCAGTGTACTTGATGCAGTGATAAGGGGGCAAGGTTCCTTTTGATGATGGTTAGAGATGTGCAAATCCACATGATTTGATTACCCCCATAACCCCTGGCTGAGTTACTGAATTCTTCATGGGTACCAGGGAGCTGTCCTCCCAGCAGTTTTTTGGCGGGGGATGGTGGAGAATTACCTAGCGTGGCCAACAGATCCTAGTACAGCAGGGCCATAGAAATAGTCTGGCTGCAGTTGCTGGCTATTTACTGAGTTGGAACATAGGTGCATATATTATCCTGAGGAGGGTCATTAGGGAACCCATGGGACTGCTGTCAATATTAGAAGCAGTACTCCATTGTCTTTTGAAAAGGGTGGTTCTGTGTTTGTACAGTGCCAAGTGTAATGGGGCCCTAATCCATGACTGGCTCCCCAAGGTGCTACTGCAATAATAATAAATTGTTCCTAGCACACACATGCCAGACAATGCTAGGGCATTTTATATTGAACTGGCTGGCAGCAGTATTACTTCCCTTCTCCTGTTGAACTATGCAAGGAAGTTTATCCTTCCCCATCCCAAACTCTCTCTGGGCTCTGAGGGGCAGTGAACCCCATTCAGGGGAGCAGAAGAGGGCAGGCACCAGGTTGCCTCTAAATCCACTGAGCATGGCTAAGTGGGGATTTAGAGAGGCAGCTGAGGGAACTGGGTCAGGAATATTAAGGCTCAAACCTCGAATGTACATTATGGTCTCATAGGCAAGAAGTCCAGGGGGACTGTTTTGCATAGCTCTGGCCCTTTCCTCAGTTAGTATTGCTTATGATACAAATATGAAAATGCTTTATTTTCTATTATTTTACAGAACTCTGTTCATATTAAGAGTTGTAGCTATGCTCTAGCTAGTGACGTTCAATGATGTATTCACAAGTTTAGTCCTACCCTGTTGTATGCTCTGTTTAATCTAGTTAGAATTAACTAAAGATAGGGTCCTAAGTGCCTAAGTCCCTTTTGAAAATGGGACTTAGGCTCTTTAGTCCCATACCATTTTCAAAAGCATCTAAGTCTCATTGGTTTTTAATGAGACTTGGGCTCCTAAGCGCTTACCTCATTTTAAAAAATGGAATTTAGGCTCCTAAATTACATAGGTCCTTTTGAAAATGTTATTTGTCATCTAGCCTATATCTCAGAACTTTTCCAAGGAGATAGCCCTTCTTAATGCATCATGATATGGCAAAGCTTCTGCTGCTTTTGTGGCTTCCAGGATTGATGGTTGTAACTCTGTCCTTATGACCTGACCAATAAGGTTTTGCAGCATTTGCAGATGATTCAGAACACTACTCCCAAGGTGCTTACATGTGCTATGTTATCTCAGCAGATTATTTGCGTTTCGCAGTTGCTTTATTGGCTCCCCATTAAGCACAATATTGACAATAAAATTGCTATTTTTGTCCTACAAGCCATTGCATCGTTTTGTCCCCTCCTAGTTATTGCCTATGCTGTTGCCTAGTGTTGCTACCTTATGATTACTTTGACAAGAAGCCACAGAAAACGTAAGTTTCAAAATAAATGTTCATAATTTCCACCAGCTCAGTGGCATATCATGCTTACCCTATGGGATTCTTACTTAGAATACACTAAAATTCACAACTCATTATACATGAAGGCTCAAGAGCTTAAAACAGGAGATGGAAATGTCATCTTTTCAATACAGGATGGTTAAGGAGCCTTTAATGACTCAGAAGAATTATACTGCCTTTCAGCTGGGTATTACTGAATATAATATATTTAAGGAAAGATATAAGCCAAAGCAGCTGTGTTCAATATTCCTTGATAGCACATTTTCCATACTTCCTAGATATTAGGGGCCTAGAGCTACTTCTGGTCATATGGTTGAGATTCATGGCTTGAACATTAGCATATGGTCATGATAGATTCCTGAACCAGTTATCCCAGCCCACTCCTCTCTTCCCAGTTGTCACCCTCATTGTCATTGGTGCCTTCATGAAAGCGCCAAGTATGTGACCTAAATCCAAATACTCCTGAACTTTGAGGATCCAATTTTGCAGCTAGTTAGCCCCTCTCTTTTTAATGGGCCAGTCTAAAATCCTGGATTCAACACCCTCCCACTCCCCTCAACTTTGGTAAAGCCAGATCTGGAGCTGGATCAGAACTTCAAAGCTTAGGCCCACCCCTAAGCTTTGTAAGCTTGTTTCGGGTTTCTGTTAGATAAACATTATTATCAGTTTTGCCTCAGAACTAATACACAAGTCTTTAAGTAGAAATCACACAAAATTAAAGACAGTCTGAAACCAGAATAAGATAATATGAAAGTACAAGTAATAATGAACTTGTTTAAGTAGCACGTGGAGCAGGCATTAGTTAAGTACCTAGCAGATAAGGAAAACAAATGGGAGAAAGAACTTCTGTGAGATCAAGATACCTGCTCACCACATATGCTGCCACCATCAAAAATGTCATCTCATGTGAGAGCAATTAGGTCAATCATCAGTAGGCAATGTTGTGACATTTTGGGAATTATGGCAAGTCAGTTACCTGTATACTGCAAAAAGGTATTAAAATAAACGGTGTAGGGCAAATTAAAGCATATAGAGTCAAGATGAAAATGTAGCAGTTGGCTTGATAACAGTTCCTTGTCATTGAACATTTTGTGTGGCACCTTGGTTTGGGAAGGTGAGAGCTCCTGATTAGGTGTGTTCAGCATAGTCTTCATGAAGAGCTAGTTTTGATAGCAGGGTCCATTATGTAGCCCTCTATTGGTTAAATAGTGAAGCAACTCAATTACAACTGAGAAGAGAAATTACAAACTGGAGTATGGGAAAACATTAGGGTTCATTTTTAATGGGATAAAAATGGTGTCTTTAAATACTGGGCTGGACACTTTGCTCTTTTAAACCTATACAAGCCATTAACACTTACGGTAGTCCTGTTTTCTGGGACCTCCTCACTATGGAATGATTCCAACAGAGTCAGCAGCAAAAGAACAGAAATGCTGCTGCAAGTGAAATATTTGAAATAATAAATATACCTTTCAATATTAAGAAATTAACTCTAAAAGATTCTTGGGGAAATTAATTTAGTGCCATCTAAATTCAGGGTACAGGACGCTCATCTAGCCCCCTTTTACTTACCAAGGTGTTGACTCCTCTCATCTCTACTAGAAGTGTTCATCTTAATGGGAATTTTGGATGTGGGAAGTACATTTGGGGAAGAAATAGCGTGTCCCATGTACCAGGACAAAAAGTCTCCAGAGCCCCTTATATTCTGTGCAGAAACTGCAGCAGATTCTCTGGCAGAGTGATTGAAAAGTGGCTGCACAGGAAATTCAACTTCTTATCCCATAAACATGAGCCAGTTCTACCATATTTGTCTTCTCAGGACATACACAGTAAATTGTTAACCCCACCTGACCTAACCGTTTATCTTTCTCCTCAGTACAGATTTGACAACTGCTGAGTAATGAAAGAAATATGGAATGCAGATAGCTTAAAAATCCAACCCAAACACACCCCCAAAAAAGGAAGAGCAAGGGGAAGTGAGAGAGACATGAATAGTATAATGTGGTGTGAGGTTCTTAAATATAGCTAAGAGAGAATGACAAATGATATTCTGTAGCATCTCTGCAGTACAACAGCAACTCTGACTGCAAAGCCCCCATGTCTTTTTTTTTCAGTTATGTGTCACTTATTTATTTGCCAACATTGTACAGATTAAGCTTATTTGAGCAACTCTGAGGACATAGGCATTGTGCCTTTCAATCCTTCAATGTAAGGGGTGTGCATTTCTGAATGTTGTCTTACAAATAAAGGCTGTCTGAAACAAAGGTTACCCCCTTGAAATAGAGTATCATGCTTATGGAGGCTATATACTTGTAGATGCTGCTTTCCAGCCTGGACTCTCAGTTCGATTAAAATCAATAGCTGGTCCAGCAGGGCACTGTTGTATAGTATGTAAATAAATGGGTCCTGTTGTGTCTCTCACTCTTCCTCCCCCTCCCCTTTCAAATTTAGATATGCAGTTTTCCTGGAGTGTATCAGGGCGTGTTTGAGACACAAGGCATATGAAGCTTGAGCGCTTAGGAAAAAATTAGAAAGTTTTTCAATGCATTCCCCAGCAACTTCTTTATATTAACCACCAGTTCCATTAATTGGGTTAATAATTGCACTCAGGCGAAAGAAATAAAACAAACCCACATAGCAAGAATTAACAATTTGTCAAGAAAAATTCTTTGTCTCACAAAGACAGCCTCACAAACTCAGAGACAGGGGAAAGGTCTCAATGCTAGACAATATGTATTCTCTAATTTTGTTTCTGCAATTTATTGTATCTTTTTCACAATTTATCCTGCACCTATAGCTTCAAGTATTTGATAATTTTGGTTATTTGGGCCATATGAACTGCAGATCTGCTTTTCAATAAATTGGCCTGAAAGGCCTATTTCATATACCTTTCCTTATATTAATACATCTGGTCATATGCAGTAGTTTACTTTTTTTGGCTGAAGACTTGGCAGATACAAAATGCAGATGTTGTTCTTGTGACATAATCTGCTATATTAAGATTTTTAGCTATTGGTTGAAAAGTGTAGAACTCAGTTGTTTATTTGCTTATCCAACTATTAGCTTCCTATGTTTACTTCCATAGTTTGAGATTAACAGCATGGTCCGTTTTTCACCATCATGGTTTTTTGATTAATAGCACAGTAGAGGATGTTATGCCTGAAAGAGCTCTTATTTGCCAAAATAAAAACAGAGCTGTAGCACTTTCCCTTTAAGAAAACCATATCTCCCTCCAGATGTCTGCCTCTCTTTGATACAGAAGGGTACACTAAGTTCCATCTATAAACAGAATCCACTAATTAAGAATAATTGCTTAGGAGATTGGTACAGACTATTCAGAATCAGATGCATGTTCCTCTGAGATATCCATTAGCCTCTAATAAGATAATGTAGATGTGCCAGGCTGTTTCCTGTTTCCTTCTATTGTACCTTTATTGCCATATATGGACCAATGGGATGGGCTGAACAATAAGTGGATGTCCTTTTGCTCCCTGAACAGTTCTCAAAGGAATGTTTGTTATTAGATTGCTTCTTCTGTTTAGTTTCACATCACTATGCTAATAAAGGAAACATAACACTCTGAAGGCTTTTTTACTTCTGCCATTGTAATGAGTTTATTGTTTAATTAAATCTCTTTATATAGGTAAGGAAACAAAATGCAACATCTCACACTCAAAGATGATCTATGGAAAACTAAACATGTTCCTTTTTGAAAGATGACGTTTCCATCTACATGTTTTAAATAGTTGTAAACGCAGCACGAATATCATGTTACTATATCTGACAGATTTACCAGGAGTCAACTGTACATCAGTTGAATTATTCAATTCTATTTAGTGTGATACTATCTAGAAAGCATATGCATAACCAAGGATTTCAGCATAAACTACAAACTCTTTATACATTAGATATATCGTAGTTTGTTTAACCTGTCAGATCTTGATTTATTTTGAAAACAGAATTTAAATATGTCTTAAAGCTGCGTAATAGCCAAGGGCTTGATCAACACCCTCCCCTCTGTTAAGTGAGAAGAAATCACTGAAAGGTTTCTTTTGTGAGATTTCTCCTGATTTGCTCTGTTGAGTAAGGAGAGGTTTGCCTCTCTATGGACCATACAGAACAGCCCCAGCAAAGAAGAGCCAGACTTTCCCCTCGGAAAGGAAGGGTGGCCCAGTGGTTAGGGTGCTAGCCAGGGATTTAGGAGACTCAGGTTCCATTTCCTGCTCTACCGCAGACTTCCTGTGAGATCTGAGGCACTTAGGCATTACTACATTCAGCATTGCAATGCCTAACTGCTTTAGGAGCCTGTCTCATTTTCAAAAGGGATTTAGGCACATAAGCATTGCAACACTGAGCACAGCAGCACCTAAATACCTTTTAAAATCTGGGACTTTGAGACTGTCTCTCAGCTCCCTGTCTATAAAATAGGAGCAGTAGCACTCCCCTACCTCACAGGAGTGTTGAGAGGACAAAGAGATTAAAGACACTGAAGTGCTTATCTACTACAGTAATGGGGGCCTTATAAGTACCTGAGAATTTCAGTGGGAGCTGTGGGTAAGGTAGAACCCCACAATGCTGTTTTTAGAGTCCATAGTAGAAACCACTTTTGATAATGTTGTTTTTGGGGAAAGGGAAAACAGAGTAAAGGAGAACAAAGGCCCTGATGTTGAGACTCTGTACATGTTGGCTGAAGAAGAGAGAAGAATGCTAGCCTGGTGCTGCATCCCAGCATGGCAGACGGAGCACAGTCTCCTCTGCTGGTCGCTTGCTGTCGACCAGGCCACCTGCCCTGGCTCCCTCACCAAGATCTCTTCCTGCTGTTGATATGTAGGCCAAGTCAATGGCATACACAGTCGCCCGTGGCTATGAAAGGATTTCGTGAACTGAATTCAGATCTTGTTTAAGTGAAAGCAGCTTCACCAAAGTCAGTAGCATCAAATGATAGTAAAAAAAAATGGAAGCAAATGAGAGTAAAGTAAATTAATAAACTCTAGGAGGATCAGCAGATGCTCAGAAAACAAAGTTGCTTTCCAAGACTGATCTTACACAAAATGTATATAGAATTAAAATAATGAGAAAACAGTAAGAAAAACCGGCCCACTCCCTCCTCCCAGTCACAGATGTTTTTGTGTATAAGAAAACAGTAGATTAAAACTACTGTTCAATTATATAAAACGCAAGAAGAAATGGAAAAGAGGCAGGTACACCTTGTATGTTAACTATAGCTGGTAAATATGCTATTAGGCTTTGCATCTGTTCTAGCCTTCTCTCTTCATACTTCGGTGGCCTTCTGCTGTATCACTATAGTCAAGCCAATAAAACATCTATAGAATCCAAAAAAGGAAATATACGTTCTGTCAAAGAAGAGTCACTGGTTGGTGCTCAGTGTACTGCACAGTATGGGCATCTTTTAGTGTTTGAAAAGGCCTTCCATACAATCCCCTTTGTCCTTGCTCTTCCTATGCAGGGGTTCTATTGTGCAACCCTTAGGCTGCTGAACTCCCATTCATGATAATAGTCTCATGGAAGTTGATTTTATTTATTGAATGAATTTTCAGAAGCTTCTAAGTGACTTGGACATTTTTGAAAATCCCACCCATCGTGCATAGGATTGAAGCCAATGGGACTGCCTGCATGAGGGAGAGCTGCAGTCAGGCACTATAGCCACTAATGGCATGCTGCCCATGCTGGCAGTATTCCTTTGCCAGTGAGTGTTTGTTCATTTTAACAGCAGCAAATGGGCAGTGAGATGGAGCGCCTCTCCTTACAGCTGGTGAAGGTAGTGTTGCCTTTACTGTCATAGAAAACTTTGATTCAGCCTTAGCTGAGAAAAAGAAAATGTCACTGTGGAACTGTAAACACCACTGGCTCCTGGGAGCCTTGTTCCTCCACATCTGAGACTGATGTCTAATGTCAGTCTCAGACACCACAGTAGTAAGGTCTGGATATGAATCCAATGATACTTGCAGTCCTTCCTAATAATTTCCTCTACAATCTTTTGGGTATCTTATAAGCGTTGACCCACTCATACTTCATGCGAGTGCTAATTGCCTGTGGAGACCCAGTTTTCGAACCACCACTATCTTCCTTATTATACCATGTTGCTTGTCTGCGCATATCTACAGAACAAGACAGTGAATGAAGCTTAAAATCCTTCCTATTCTGCAGGAGATTTTCTTCCCTGAAGACTGAAATCTAATGAATAGCAGTGAGTTTTTGGAAAGGCAGGAAAAGATTTAATGTTCCAGGAGTGTGTAATTTGTATATAATAATGGCTTATATATAGACTGACAATGTTTATGATTATATGATAATCCATAGTTTGGAGCTATAATATTTGCATGAACATGCACATTAAGATTTTTATGAAAATGCTGATGCATTTTCAAGTCACTAGAAAATGTATTATAGAAAGTATTCTAGCATTGTTTGGGAAATGACTAGATGACCTTATTTTCATTTCCAATTTTTATTTTTCTACAAAAAGTAGTTATTTTTCATAAAAAATAAGCTAACATTCAAGTGTACAGGTATGTCTCTCTTTAGTAATTCTGGAAAGAGCGATGTAGCTGAAGTTTAAACATTAGTGTCTTGAACTAATGTTTGAATATTTCAACTCTAATCCATTGCTTCCATCTGAAACTAGCCTTCCATAAGGCTAGTTGTTTGGATAAGTGTTGGAAGAATTGGGCCTTGTATTTTTTTTTTAAATGGAAATCAAAATATCTAGTCCACCTTTATGGACTAATATGCTGCAATTTTTCATTTTAGACCAAAAAGGCAAAAAGTAACATGAAATTCCACTTTTTTTCCCCTCACATTTGCGCTTTTACATGATAAGTTTAAAAACTTGCTAGTGGGTACTTTATAATAAGTGAATTGAAGATAAAAGAAAGGCAGTAAAAATCATGTGTGTAATATGTTGCCTGCTTAGCTCATCACATAGTCGTATTTCTGCTCTGTCTGAAATATTAGCAAAGACCACTGCTGTGCACATTTTGATAATGTGTGCTGAGCTCTGCATGATTGAGCTAACAGAAATATAGTTGAAAGTATCTGATAGCTTTATAAGCTGTATTTTATTTCTGCAGGCCTTATTTAAAAATAGGTGACCTTGACCTAAAAATCATTGACTAAATAATTAAAAAGGGCCTCATTTATCCCTGGTCCAAGTCCCTTGACTTCAGGGTAAATTTGTTCTTTGTACCTCCCCAACTTATAAGCACCTGAGTTTTAGGAAGTTACTGGTGCATGGGATCCTCCCATACTCTCGCTAAATTGCTCCTGGAAATTCCGTTAGATTTTATTTTTGTCCCTTCTTTGTGGGATTCTTTAATATCTAACTTCCCCCATCTCTTAACTTTCAGTTTTCTCTTGATGTCATTGTGACCCATTATTTTGGCTATGAGTAGTTTCCTCCAAGACCAGTATCGTTTCACTGATCTCCTGGAAGATGGTCCTCAAAAGCAACAAGATCAGTGCTCTTTCTGCCTTCCCCCAAATCTGTGTTTAGTGCAATATACCAGTCATTATATTCTCCTCCCCATGCATGTCTAGCTTCATCTGTGTTAACGCTATTCACACATAAGTTACACAGTTATCAAGTACTTGCAACTACATTTGTTACCCTTAAACATGTTGTGCTCAGCACAAATTGCTGTGTCAAAATGTGCACAGCTAGTAGCCTTTCCTCCTATTCCACATATAGTAGAAATATTCCATTTCTGTGTGACTTGCCAGGCGGGCAAACATATGAATTTGGTTTTTATTTCTCATTTTAATTCTTAATGCCAATCCATGGCCTGACTAGCAGCAACTACCCTTAAAAGCTGTGTTGTCACCATTTTCCCACCTCTGCCACTGATCTGTTCCGTCGCCTTGAGCAAGTCACTTCACTTCTGTGGCTTAGTTTCCCCATATCTAAAAAGGAGATAATGATACTCACCCTCCATTGTAAATCGCTTGGTGATCTGTGGATGAAAAGCACTATATAACAGGGAAATCTTATTTTTTGTTCTCTGCAGCTGCTAATGATTTCTGGGCTGACACCCTTCTGCATTGAAGCCTTTATACATCTGAGGATTTCACTGCATGAAAGCAGGAAATGTCAGGGATGCCTACTGACTATTTGCTGATGCGAAAGGCTAAGATTGCCATGTGGCTCCTCCTCCCCTTACCCCAGTCAGAGATGTTGGGGGCGCCTACTGACTCCTTTTGTGGGAGAACTTGAGGAGCCATCCCTATTCCATTTGCTGACTTCTCATGCTTTTGCCCGCTTAAGAGTCCAGTGTTGTGGTTAATGGTTCATATTTTGGTCCTTTTTTTAAGGTCATGGATATATATGGACTTGGGGCTTTGGTCCATCATTAAGCAAATGAAAATGAACTGTACTCATTCTGATTGCTATAACTCCTAGTGACAGGAGTTCAGCACAGAGTCCATAAAATTATTACGCACCCAACGCCATGACATAAGTTAAAAACAAACATCAACTAGTAGTGTTCACAGTCAGCAATAATAGCAGCCTGTCACTAGATTTCAAAATCTGTTAAGCCTTGGAAAAGGCCAAGCAAATGATTGGCGGAAAAGATGAGCCATACATCATACCCTGAAATCTAATGAGATAAATTAGACATTCAGAGGGAGCAAATTTCACTGTTTAGGATGCCGCCAAAAATGCCCCTCCTCCAGTTCAAGACTTTGAATCTAGAGACTAGCACAAAGAGGAGCATCTCAGTTATTTTGATGAGGCATGGAGGGAGGAAGCTAAGTCCCTATTGATATAGGCCTTTAAAAATTGTATCCACCACCTTCCCTTGCACCTGAAAGCAGAAGAGAAGTCCACAGCAGAGCACAAGTATAGTTTACTATTATACCAGCCTGAAATAGCTGAAACTTCTGAGTGTTCTTCAAGGGAAGCCCCAAGTAAAATGCATTATATAAAACCCTATAATTATTCACACTAATAGATAACCTTGTTGGCAGTCTAAGGGCTTGTTTACACTGTCTTTGTGTTAGGTAATATATGTTCCCAGTATAGACAATACCCTAAGACAAGAGGCCAAGGGTTGAATGGGCTATCGACAATGAACCACAGAGGTGGTTCTTCTGGACCAGAACTGAGGCACTCTGGTGAAGTAGAGTGGGGAGCTTGCATTCCAGCCACTCACTCTGTATCTGTTATGGGGATGAGTCTTCAGGACTGAAACTGGAATGATTTGTATTTGCTAAACACACTTTAAAAAAATACACCCCAAATATATTTATAGGATTTGACTTGTGCTGATATATTGTATCTTCAAGAACATTTAATCTTTACTTGATCCCCCCCCCCCATCAGGATTTCAGAATTTGGCAGTTTCTAAAACAGAAGTTGTGTCTGATTAGCAATAAAACATTCAGTGCTGAAATCTTGATTGTCAGGCCCATGTTATGGGACAATGGTAAATACCTCTCTTTACAAAGTAAGCACAGAACAGAAAGATTTTCAGCTTTGGTGCGTAATATACCAATCTATTTTGTTTTTTTCCCTCCAGAATAAATCAGCATGCATCTGTAGAGTGAAGCTATCTTTCCAGAAAAAAAGTTATTTAAATAAGCAGCTGCGCTGCACACCACATGCACAGTGTAGGAAAAGAAGATTTTCTATTCTCAATCTGCACAGCAAGAATGTACTGGAAAAAACAGTAGAAAGCAGCAATGAAATAAAAGATTGTTATCTAGTGAATTATCTTCTCATCTTCACACAATCCAGCTCAAGCAGCACCTGCAGGTTTGTCAGCCTCTTCCATTCACAAGTTGAGATATTCATTTGCTGGCCTGGAGTAATGCAACATAGTATTTGTACACTGCGTAGCCTTTGAGGTATTAACATGACAACCAGCAGCCACACGTGTCCAGTACCAACTGTGAATGGACATATGAATCACTATCCAACAGCACCATATCCATTACTTTTTCCTCCAGTCATCGGTGGACTTTCACTTCCTTCTCTTCATGGACTCCAGGGTAACCCACCAACAAGTGGATGCAGCACCCCATCACCTGCAAGTAAGTGCCCAGTTATTGATTCTTATGGCTGTTATTTACTACAGTAGAACCTCAGAGTTACGAACATCTCAGGAGTGGAGGTTGTTCGTAACTCTGAAATGTTCGTAACTCTGAACAAAACGTTATGGTTGTTCTTTCAAAAATTTACAACTGAACATTGACTTAATACAGCTTTGAAACTTTACTATGCAGAAGAAAAATGCTGCTTTCCCTTTATTTTTTTTAGCAGTTTACAGTACTGTACTGTATTTGCTTTTTTTTTGTTTCTGCTGCTCCCTGATTGTGTACTTGCAGTTCCAAATGAGGTATGTGGTTGACTGTTCATTTCATAACTCTGATGTTCATAACTCTGAGGCTTTACTGTAATTTCCTTTATTAAAGAATGAACACGTTGATTATTGTAAGGTTAATTACAGCTGTTCATTGGCCACTAGCCTCCCTTTCTTTAAAAACAAATTTATTTTGAAATATGATTTTTATTTTTCTCTTCCTTTTAAAAAAAAAATAATAAACATGCAATAGTATGAAATATCACTGATGATTTTCATAGCTGGGATAAAACCTGCTAGATGACATGAGGAAATCTTACATTGTTGTTCGTTAGTAGCTGTGGCGATACCCTATAATACCACCATAGGTCAGACCATACATGTGTTTTTAACAAATCACACAGAAAAATAATTTCATCTCTCATTAGCAAATAGCTATTGCTTATGTTAGTACATAATTAATAGTGCTTTTTTGTTTTGCTTCCCTGTTGCATGCCATACTAAGGTCCTGATTCTGTAGCTGCACACAGAACCCCCACTAGAATCAGTAGGTATTTTGTGGCTGCACTATTAGGACCTGCGTATGCATCTGAAACTCATATGCAGTAATATGGTGCTCTGTTGTCTGGTATATCCTCTTTAAAATGCTGGAGTTCAATATTACTAAGTGTACTAGCCAAAGTGATTTGTTTTCAGTGCTTTTTAATGAACACTGCCATGTTTCTTGCTAGGACTTACTTTCAAATGCATTGAAAGGAATGGCCATGGGTCCAAATGATATTCTCAATTACACTAGTGTAAACCCAGTGTAACATCATTTAAGGAAAGTGAGTTACTCCATATTTTCAGTGGTGTAACAGTGCAGAGTTAGGCCCTACATGAGGAAAAGCAGTGCATGCTCGGTGGGATATTGGGGGAGTATTCTTTTTCATTTCACAGCTCACATTTATTGTACAGATGTTTGTTAAAGGATTTTGCTGTGAATGCTCCATATTAAGAAGTCTCTTGACTAAACAGAAAGCTACAAAGTGCTTGCAGAGTATTGATATTACCTATTAAAATATGTGCTGGAGTGAAAAAGCATACAAAGTTTTGAGTTCCAGACAAGGAAGGGGAACAAAAAAGAAGAAAACCATAGAGACGAAGAAGGAAAGCAACATTTTAACATGATACAGAGGGAATGAAGAAATTCAAATGCTTGTTAATGTCGCTTGCATGTGAAGCCCCTCCTTTATTCACTTACACATTATGGGTGAACTCCTGGCCTCACTGAAATAAATGAGTTTTGCTCTTAACTTCAAGAGGGGTGTGATTTCCCCATACATGTAGACTTAGGTGAGACCACATGCAGGCATATTAAGTGTTTTCAGGGTCAGGCTCTTAGTTTCTTCTGTTTTATTGCACTACGTGATTTCTTTTATAGGACGTAAAGAAGAAACAGCTACAAGTTAGAAAACATTTTAAGCATTTGATTTCCCAGTCCCTTTAGAAGTGATCAGAATACTGAACTGAGTTTTTGCTCTGATATTGTAAGAAAGTTCTTTAGTCACATGGACCAGACAGATGATTAGTCCACAGCACCTTTTTAAAGACATGTATTGGTAAATATCCAAGATATATAGGACTGTATATGCACAATTGTTCTTCACAACAATCATGTTCTTATTACATTAAGATTGTATTGAAATCAAATCAGTGGGAGTTGTGACTGTTCATCACTTCTAAAAATCAAGCCAATTGTCTATTGTAGGCACTTAAAACAAATGGCCAGTTCTGAAAATTTGGGAATGTCTTTTAAGTCTCCACTATCATGGTCTGATCCTCCAGTTTTCAGTATTTTCAAAGGTGCTTGCCTTAAGTCAGACACTTTTATCCATATTTACATATGTAAGTAAAATTAGCTTGATTCTTTAGAGGTGCGGAGTACCAACAGTTCCCATTGACTTCACTGACCATAAAAATCTGGTCACTTCAGAGCCTAGCACTGGGTACCTGTGTCTGAAAATTATGATCTCTTTGTGAAATGTTGAGGGGGCTCAATGGGACAAAAATTTCTTGCAGGAAGAGATCCCTGCAAGACAGCTGGCACTTTTGGTTGATATTTCTCACTTATTTTGTTTTCCGATCTTATAGAAGTGGCAGCCTCTTTTGAATTTAGGCCTTTAGAGTTCTGGTAAGTTATTTATAAATCATTCAGGAGCCCTGAGACAGGAACCTAGTGCATTGACTTTATATCTCAAGAGGCCTGGATTCAGATTCTTGAAAGTAGTCAGAGTGGCCTATTCTAACTAATTTTTCCATGTCACAAAACTACCACGCAGTTTAGTACAGTTTAGCATGGTCAGCAGTCTTTCTATTAAAATGAGAGCCAGAACTGGACACTGGGGGAATACGGTTCTGTAGTGAGAAGCTATATGAGTGAGAAGAAACTTGCCCAGTATCTGCCTGAAGCCCTGCGCTATATCTGACTGTATCCTCTGTGCTATTTATCTTTCAACTGCATGAGTTCAATATTCACAGGAAGTAATATTTTAGATAATAGGAACACTGTCAGGAATAAAGACCTCTGGTCCCTTTAGTTTTTTTAAAACAATGTAATTTATCAGCTTTTGTTCAGAGGTATCAAGGTTGGTACAGTTTATGCTGAAAGACTTCATATTATTTAACTGTATTATTTTTTGTTCTGTCTTGACTTCAGACTTTTTCCATTATACCAAGTACCTGTAAATTCAGCCATCTTGTATCTACAGTTGGAACTGACATGTCATAGAAATAAGAGGCCTCATCATCAGCCCCTTCTCCTATTAAAGAGACAAAAGGCTTTTAGACAGATTAATTTTATGGGCATAAGTGGCCTACAGTAAGAGAACGGTGTTATAGTGAATTAATTTCACTGATGTTGATAATGGTGTTGACTCCTTCACCTCTGACTTGACTTCTGTTTTTAGACTGAGATACATAGTGCAAAATACTTAATAATTATAAGGTTGGTCACAATGCTAAAAAGGTCAGTAACAAAAGAAAAAATATTACCTTTACACATAGGTGAACTGTATATTAACACTGAATGAATAAAAGAGAGACTGTGGTTAAGAAGATAATTACTTTTATAAGCATGATTGATTCACTTAGTGCTGTACTAACTCTGGGCAGCACAAAGGAGAGATTTTCAGTAGTCCCATTTGGGAGTACTCATTGTGCACGCGCATGCAATAGCATTCATAATGACGAATCACAAACCTTTTCCACTTCAAAAAAATTAACTGAGATAGTTACAGGATGGTTGGTTTAGTAATGGTATTTCGTGCTTCAGTGGGTCATTTCGTTCTCAGTTCCTGTGGCTATGAATCCATGAAAAAATGTGCACTGATAGTACTCTGGACAAGGAAGTTCTTCTTGGGACCTAAGCAGGGACAAAGACAACATGGAAGAAAATGGAGCTCAGAGCCACTTTAATATCTTTTAAGTCAGAGTCATGCACCAGCAACTGTTGGACTAGTTCTTCGAGTGATGTCCCTATGGGTGCTCAACTTGTTGGTGCGGCAATGTCCCCTGTGCCTGGGACTAGAAATCTTCATTAGCAGTGTCTGTTGGACCACACGTGCACCTTCCCCCCTTGTGCTGTCCGCCGGACGTATATATAGTGCTGTGCAGTCCGACTGCCCCCAGTTCCTTCTTTACCCCCTTTGGTCTGGAATGGAATCCACAGCAGAGTAGTTAGTATTTTCTTCTTTTTCTTCTCCTTTCCTCTTCTATAAAAATAATAATATTTTTTTTTATTTTCTCTTTCCCTTTACAGTTCTTTCATAGCTTGAGTTTCTGTTTGCCCCACTTCCTGCCCTTCCCAGTTGGGAAGCTTTTCCCTCTACTCTTATGCCCAGATCCCCTGGGTTTAAGAGGTTCATTTCTTGCGGAGCCACCTTCCTGGTAAGGGATGGCCACATGCAGTGTATCCGCTCTCTGGGAGAGGGACACGTCCCACAAAAGTGTTCCACTGTCTTGGCCTCACACCCATGGCCAGAAAGGACTGGGACATTAGATTGAAACTCCTTACGAAGAAGTCGCTTTGACTGGCATCAGGAGCAGGCCCAGACTCTTCCCCAGAGAGACCCTCATGCCAGGGGCAGTGGAGTCATCCCAAAAGCGGGGGGCCCCGCCCCTGCCCCCCCCTATACCTGAAGCCCCATCCCTGGCCAAACCAAAAGCAGGAGCTGCGGATCCTCCACCTGCCCGGGGATGGGGAGCAAAGAGCAGGCCCCAGCCCATGTCTCTACTCTGTGGGCCCCCTTCCCAGACAGGAGAGTCTGTGGCTTCCCATAGCTGCCTGCGCAGCTCTTACCCCAACCCGACTCCAGTTGGGGGCACTGGGTGGGGCAGCCTGGCCATGGATAGAGCTGTGTCAGTAGCTGTGGGGAGCCACACACCCTCCACCTGCCCTGAGCGGGGGGGCTGCAGGGCTGGGCCAGGGGCCAAGACTGCTCTCGCTCCCCCTCCACCACCCACAGGTACGTGGAGGAGGGTCCGTGGCATGGTGCCCCACAGCTGTCTGGGTTCCCTGGTCAGGCTCCAGCTGCCAGCCTGGCTGGTGAGGGCAGGTCTTTGAGGGGCGGGGAAGAAATAAGGAGGGGGGCATGGCAAAAAATGGATGGGCCAGACCCCTGACCTCCCCCTCTCCAGCACCCCATCTCACGCTCTGCCAGGTCATCTGCCAGTCCTTATTTTCCCTGTCTCCCTTGTTCGTTCGGATGACAAGAAATGGGCTTCCTCCTCACACTCTGAGGCACAGCCCACCAGAATGCCGTCCCCAGCGATGTCGATTACTACAGCCTCATCTGACGGGATACATAGCTCCAGGGCTCATCCGAGCACCTCCAGTACTGGTTCAAAGAAAGGGTCAAAAGACTCTAACCGAGCAGACCTACATCCCTTGGCACCATTTACCAGCTCTGAGGACCAAGCCGGGCCACCTTCAGGAGCTATGGCACGGATGCCATTTCTGGCACCGATGAAACCATCAACGTTGATTAAGACCTTGTGTGGCAAATTGCCGGTACGATTATGGTGGGTCTTCCTCTTCGGGGGGGAGGGGTTTGGGGCGCAGTTTCCTGCCCCTGAACTAGGGTATCTACTGTCCCACTAGTAACCCAGAGAAGGGTAGTGGAGAGGGAGGGACCCGGGCCCGCCCTCTACTCCGGGTCCCAGCCCAGGGGCCCTAGGCATAGTGATAAACCACTTGAACTAGTGCTTCCTTCCCCTGGGCTACTTCGCTCTCCTGCTCTTCAGCTTGTGGGGCTTCCTGCCCTCTTTCTCTCTCTCTGCACAAGCCGGGTGTCTCTTTACCTAGGGTCTTGGTCTTCTAGCCAGCCAGGGCACTTCTCCAAACTCTCCTCTACTTCAACTCCTCCAAATTGCACTCTGCTCCAACTCCAAACCACTCTGCTCCAACTCCTTTCCTTGGCAGATTGAAGCAGGGGGTTTTTATCAGGGGGCTAGCTTCAGGTGCTGTAATTGGCTTCAGGTGCTTTTATTAATCTATAGAAACCTTTCTTCCCTCTACAGGGAATAAGGATTCTCCTCATCCTGGACTTACATATCTCTCCTGTATCACTCTCCTGCTGCCTTCTGGCCATGCTGTATCATACTTGGCACCAGCAAAATTGTCAGCACCGACCTAGTCTCAGAGACCCTGCCTTCGGTGCCATGTCTGTCTTCGGTGCCATGTCTTCCATCAACACTGATGAGGCTTTTCCCCCGTCCACGTGACTTCAGATACCCAACAGATCTGCTGGTCTCTGACACTCCTGAGTCTCCTCTTCTGTGATGTGACCTCTCCCTGCCACTTCCACTTTTTTCTCCAGATTCATTCTCTCTCTCCACCAAGAACGGTACCTCTCTTCCCTACTGATGATGATGATGATGAAGACGAGGGCTCTATTGGTCTCTCGACTATGGGGCAATTCATACTTGCCCATCCTCATTATATGCAGTCTCCTGCTGGTCCTCAAGCCTGGCAGGGACCACCATGGATGTAGCCATATGTGCCACTCCCACCAAACTGGCTGTATTGGGAACCCTTGTATAGGGAGCATTGATGTATACCTACACTTCTCCCTTCTCTGTCAGTTTCTTGCCCTCAGGAGGTCAAACCACTGCTGGCATTAACTGAACAGGAGGAGGAAGAGTCTCCACCAACTTTACATTTTTCATCCTCCTCACCTGATGATGCCCTAACCCTCCACATCTGCCGACAACTTCAGACACTTTCAGGAGTTATTCTGCTGGGTTACAGAATCTTTAGAGCTCCTCTTGGAGGAGGCTAAAGACCAGCAGCGTAAACTGCTGGATATACTGCATACAATCTCTTCTGCCAAGATCACTTTGCCAATCAATGAGGCTCTTCTTGACCCCATGAAGGTGCTGTGGCAGTCCCCGGCGTCTATCCCTCCAACCAACAAACATGCGAACAGAAAATATTCTGTTCTGGCGAAGGATGAGGATTCTTATTTTTGCACCCCACTCCAAATTCTCTAGTGGTCAGTGCAGTGCAACAGAGAGACAGTCAGTTCCAATCCTATTCTAATAAACGAGACAGAGATTGGAAACATCTGGACCTATTTGAATGCAAGGCATATTCATCAACCACACTCCAATTTAGGATTTCAAACTATGACAAAGTATAACTACGTAAAAAGAACAGGAGTACTTGTGACACCTTAGAGACTAACAAATTTATTTGAGCATAAGCTTTCATGGGCTACAGCCCACTTCATCGGCTGCATAGAATGGAACATATAGTAAGAAGATATATATACCTATCCTTGCAACAAAGTGTGATGCCAACTCTGTCCACATATTTATTCAAGTGACACCATCATAGGACCTAATCACATTAGCCACGCCATCAGGCTGCACATCTACCAATGTGATATATGCCATCATGTGCCAGCAATGCCCCTCTGCCATGTACCTTGGCCAAACCGGACTGTCTCTATGCAAAAGAATAAATGGACACAAATCTGACATCAGGAATCATAACATTCAAAAACCGGTAGGAGAACACTTCAACCTCTCTGGCCACTCAGTAACAGACTTAAAGGTGGCAATTTTGCAACAGAAAAACTTCAAAAACAGACTCCAATGAGAAACTGCTGAGCTTGAATTAATATGCAAACTAGATACCATTAACTTGGGTTTGAATAGAGACTGGGAGTGGCTGGGTCATTACGCATATTGAATCTATTTCCCCATGTTAAGTATCCTCACACTTTCTTGTCAACTGTCTAAATGGGCCATATTGATTATCACTACAAAACTTTTTTTCTCCTGCTGATAATAGCTCATCTTAATTAATTAGCCTCTTACTCCACCTTTTCATGTTCTCTGTATGTGTATATATATATATATCTTCTTACTATATGTTCCATTCTATGCATCTGATGAAGTGAGCTGTAGCCCACGAAAGTTTATGCTCCAATAAATGTGTTCGTTTCTAAGGTGCCACAAGTACTCCTGTTCTTTTTGCGGATACAGACTAACGTGGCTGCTACTCTGAAACCTATAACTACATAAACTACTCCAAATTGGAGGAACTTTTTCATGATCTACTGGAGACCAAGAGGGAGCAATTCCAAGCCTTCATATTGGAAGGACACCTCCTAGCCTGTACAGCCCTACAAGCCTCACTAGACTCCACAGTCACTGCTGTTTGATTCTTTGGTACTGCTGTGGTCAAGAGGCATGCATTGGGACTGCTGTAGTCAAGAGGCACGCATTGTGGCTCCACTCTTGGGTTTTCCTACGGAGGTACAAAGCACAGTAGAGGACTTACTGTTTGAAGGCCGGAAACTTTTCTTGGAGGTCATGGATAATTCTCTGCACTCCCTTAAAGATTCCCAAGCACACTGAGTTTGCTCAGGATATACATGCCGACACCAAAGAGATGCTTGGGGAAGTACCAACTCCCCTTACGATTCAGTACACAACAGTACACTCCTCAATGGCAATATGACATCCAGCACCGACGACTAAGGCCTCCTAATAAACGTAGACAGTCCACTCCTCAGGGGTCTACCTCTCACATATCACCACCAAAGCAACAATTTTGATGGTGCGGTCGAGGCCCCGAGAAGCACTCCCCTTTTCCAGGCATGCCCACTATCTTCAACATTCCATCTGTTTGACAACTGACTGGCTCCATTCCTATTATCGTGGGAGTCTCATCACCTTGGACAAGTAGGTCCTAGAGATAATCAGGGAAGGATACTCCATCCCCTTCCTATCTATCCTTCCACTCCCTCCTCCCCATCCCTTTTCCGGGACCCCTCTCATGATTCCATTCTATGGGGAGGAAATAAAACATCTTCTGCTATTGGGAGCCATAGAACAAGTCCCTGCCCTCCCAGGGGACAGGGCTTCTACTCCCACTATTTTCTGATTCAGAAAAACTCCTGTGGATGGTGTTCCATCACGGACCTTCACAACCTAAACAAATTTGTCAAACTGCAACGCTTCAAGGTGGTTACCCTCTCCACTATTCTCCCAGCAATGGAACAGGGGGACTGGTTCTCAGCCCTTGACCTCCAAGATGCATACTTTCATATTTTCACACACCCTGCAGACAGATGATTCCTCCGATTTGTTGTGGGCACAGACTACTGCCAGTACAAAGTACTGCCCTTTGGACTATCTGCAGTGCCTCTGGTGTTCTCCAAGGTCTTCATGGTAGTCACTGCCTATCTGAGAAAACAAGGAGTCCTCATTTTTCCATACTTGGACGACTGTCTTCTCAAGGCCCCATCCAAACATGATGCTGCCCGTTCCTGTTGCGGTCTGAATTAGAACTCAATATAGAAATAGAAACATATTTTTAAAAATGTATCAGAAAGTGACACAAAAGCCAAAGAGATCAGTTGTTGCCAATACATATTTGTACCAGAGTTGAAAGGGCAAATTCTCTCTTAATATAATATTGAGTGGACTGGCAACATAAATAGCAATGTCTTCACAATGCAGTCTGAATACAAATACCACTAAAGTATGTTATGAAGTAGTTGTGCACCTTTTGGGATTTTTAATAGAGATTTAAATAATTCCACACAGACAGAAATGGCCTGGATTAATTCTAAATGAGGGCTAGATGCACAAACAAATGAAGCCCACTTTTTTTTTAAAAAAAATCCCTAACTTGGGACAGTCTGCTTTCTCCTGAGATGGCCTCTTGTCATCCTCCTAATGAAGCAGGCCACAGAGCAGTTAGCTAGTAACAATCGTCTGATGATACACTTGTTATTCTCCCTATGACTCACTGCTCCAATCTGATCCACAAGCCCTTGACCATAAGACTTGGATCCCAAGGATCTTGCCTTTATTTGTCCCAGGAACATATAGGCAGGGATTGGGAGGTGTGAACGTATCATTATAAAGGACTTTGACAGAAAGTCAATAAGGTGAGTAACTGATCCACTTATTAGATAATCATAACCATTTTACATGGAGAGTCTGTGGGGTGGCAAGAATAGAGTTAAGGTAATTTAACTGCACATTTCCATAATTTCCAGTGTTTGCAGTTTTAAAAGTGTAATCTTAAAATAGAATGCCCCATCTATTCTGTTCTGTATATGTCTTTTGGACTTGTGTAGATGTCTGGAAAATAAAATCATTCAAGAATGTGGGAGAGGCAGGGAATAGAATCCACTCTGACCATGCTATGTGAACCCTTATTACTATATTTAGTAGCTAGATACTGTGGTTTTGAAATAGCCTTTTTGAGATACTCAAGTGAGGCAGATTGTTGTTTTAAAACATTATGTTCTATTAGGATTGTTTTCTCTTACATTATTGCTGGCTATTTACAACCTGGACTCCATCTCAAAGGTGGTTGTTGGTCTGTTTTTTTTTTTTCTGGGAATAGATATGGACTGACTGACATCATTAAACTAATACAGTAGAATGCAGTATCTTTAGTGTATTACAACATAGTTTCCCCAGCTCCACTCCTTGTAGGCATTCATTTGCTTTTCCAGTTCACTTGTTAATCATTGTATTGACACAAAAAGTCCTCCCAAAAGCACTCTTTGGTAGATTGCATTAAATATGAATAGCGGATATTCATTACGATGTGTTGCCCCCAAGAGAGCGCTAAACTATCCGCACTACTCAGGAACAGGCAAATACAGTCAAATTCTTCAGCTATTCAAATAGTTCAGTGTCTCTCTGAATCTCTAATAAAACAAGAATATATCTTTATTCCCTTAATTACTTAGAAGGTCAAGGACTCCCAGTTCCCACTGTATCTTACAGTGCTACAAGAGGGGAATGTTTCCAGTGGTGGTTGAATCACAGTTAATATATGATCGATTTTTTCACTCAGTGTAGTTATAGTTTTCAACAGCTGCGCATAAGTCTAATAATATTGCTATATCTGTAATGAATTAGGGAAAAAATCTGATATGAATTAAAACTTTAAAGGACTTCATCTGTTTTGTGTTTTTCAGTAGTTACAGCTTTCTGAGTATTCTGCTTTTCACCTTTATTGCCTCCTCTTCCTTTAAATCCCATGTCACACTGAAGACTTGCCATATACTCTTTACCATTTGCACATCTCTGCAATTGCCAGCTGTCTTCAGACATCGCCTTTTATCATCACCTGTGCCCTTTTTATTTTTACACATAGTTTTTCTATTCAGAAGGTGGGATAGGCAGTATTTGAATATTAATTTCTTTACGTACAGGCAATGTGGTATCATGCTAGCAATTCTGATAAGAGTTCCCCAATACAATATCCTGCTAATGACATCAGCCCTAACCTTAAAAGACTCCCTGCTTTTGGAACAAGCTGCCTTCAATTCTTGATGGATTCATTTAGTCTGAGACTTCTAAAACAATCAGACTGTTGGATTCACAAAAGAATCAGACTGTTGGATTCTAATATGTTCTGTGATGGTTTCATGATAGGAACTATCTTAACTTATGAACAATTTTAAAGTACAGTTGAGAAATTTTGGAACTCTGTTATGGTATTTGCAAAAAGAAAAGGAGTACTTGTGGCACCTTAGAGACTAACAAATTTATTTGAGCATAAGCTTTCGTGAGCTACAGCTCACTTCATCGGATGCATTCAGTGGAAAATGCAGTGGGGAGATTTATATACATAGAGAACATGAAACAATGGGTGTTACTGTACACACTGTAACCAGAGTGATCACTTAATGTGAGCTATTACCAGCAGGAGAGCGGGGGGGACGACGGAGTTTTTGTAGTGATAATCAAGGTGGGCCATTTCCAGCAGTTGACAAGAACCTCTGAGGAACTGTGGGGGGTGGAGGGGGGGAATAAACATGGGGAAACAGTTTTACTTTGTGTAATGACCTATCCACTCCCAGTCTCTATTACTTGATTATCACTACAAAAAGTTTTCCCTCCCCGCTCTCCTGCTAGTAATAGCTCACCTTAAGTGATCACTCTGGTTACAGCATGTACAGTAACACCCATTGTTTCATGTTCTCTATGTATATAAATCTCCCCACTGTATTTTCCACTGAATGCATCCGATGAAGTGAGCTGTAGCTCACGAAAGCTTATGCTCAAATAAATTTGTTAGTCTCTAAGGTGCCACAAGTACTCCTTTTCTTTTTGCGAATACAGACTAACACGGCTGCTACTCTGAAACCTGTTATGGTATAGTCATCTCCTAATGTGCTCTATGAAGCATAACACTTTTACATGTGTTCCCCCTAAAAGTTATTCAAATTAAACTACTCAGTAATAGCTCTTCCCTCAGATTAAATGCCCATGACTCCTTTTGTAACTATCAGAGTGATTCCTGGGAGTCCCATAGGTGTAAGCCAGTTAAGAAACTAGCAACAAGCTTTCCTGGACTTAGAGAATCAATTCTGCAGGTAGAGGGACAGAGTAGATCTGCTTTCAGATAAGAACCAATTTTAAGAAATTCTCTAAGCCTGTTAACATACAGATGGATGACTCATACTGATTCTAGTACTTACCCCCATAAATTCTCTTCCCATGGACTTGCTAATGTCTACAAGTGGTAGGTATCATTAGTTCTATCACAGAATTGTTCCCCCACTCATGGACCTTGAAACAAGGAAATTCTGGAACAAAACATTGTTAAAAAGAATCTATAATTGAAACTAACAACCTACCCCTTTTCCTACCCTCCTCTCGAAATAAAATATAAAAATCAACAACACCAAATGTTAGGAAGTCAGGAATATATAGTTAAGGGATCTCTCTACTTCTCTGTTGCTGCAGAGATCTCCATCACTCACTATTACCCCAGCTGACTTAACCCACTTATCCAACTTTAACCTTGGCCTCTTACTTGGTTCTTTGAAAGAAATATTCTGTTGATGTAAACTGCTGATTTTATATATTGCCAATGAAATATGTTGTAAATCTTTCAAAAGGAATATAATCCTGAGGCCATGCGGCCGTAAGTTTTGTCAGAATTCTCTAAATTGTCTCACAGTATGATGTGTTGTTGGAGTGGAAGAATATCTTTTTGGCTCAAATTGGAATGATGGAGTTATGTATTGTTATGAAGCACGTTGGTCATGCGGTGCTGCACACTTTTGAAAGTAGACATAAAGCTTTCAAGTTTGTATTCTTCAAGTGCTGGTCCCTATGTGTATTCCACACATAGGTACAAATGCGCACCATGAGCCCAAATCTGGAAATGCTTCAGAGCAGTGTCTGTTGGCCTGCACATGTGCAGTAGCCCTCCTCATGCTCCCAACCAAGGATACAAGAGGCAGTGAGGATTGACGGCTCTCCAGTTCCTTCTTACCATAACATGGCCTGAGTCGGAATTGTGTCCTCTTTCATTCTGTTGTTTAACCAGTGAAGAAAGAAAATGTTTGTAAATAATTATATATCTTAGCTTAATAGTTAGTAGTTAAAGTTTATAGTTAGTATAGGTATTTCTTTTCACCAGTTGGGGAGCCTTTTCCCGGCTCCGGGACTATTCCTGGGTCCTGGGATTCAAGAATTGCGTCTCTTGCCTTTTCTTCTTCGCCATCAGTGACGAACGTCAGTGGTGCCTGTACTAGGTCTGAGTGAGGCACATATCTCTGCAAAGTGCAGTATCTGTGGCTCCTTCTCACCCAGAACTTGAGAAGCCCGGGAGCTTTGCCTACAAAACCCCCTGATGGAGAAGATTATGAGGTCCCTGTCCGATCTGGGCCAGAGAAACCACCTCTCTTTATTGGCCGCAATTGACCAGCAGTACCCCTCCAAGCATGTGCTTTGAAGCTTTCAGGATCTAAGCCCAAGGTCTTTTCTTCTAGGGCTCCCCATGAGAGTAGTGGGCACTCTCATGGTATCAAGGACAGATCCCCTTCAAAGACTGCCCATTAGAAACACGCTTCCTCCCTGAGCCTGTCCAGGTTCGGTGAGATATCACCCCTGGAACTGGCTCTACTGAAGACCCCCAGATTGGAGGGCAAAAGCGTGTAAAAAGAAAATCCACTGGTTTCATCAGTCACCTTGGTACCAAAGTGTAAGGATAGATGTTCACTGGTTCTGTCTGAGTGCCGCCTCATTTGTCTAAAGACCATCCAGCTGCCACAGATGTACCGAGTTCTTCAGACTTGACTGCTTGAACCTCTAGGTCACCAGAGTGCATGGAGACATACGTAACACCAAAGGATATATTCTTTCCTTATCCACAGTCTCCACTTCTTTCCAGTCCTGCTCTCCTGAGGGATGTCCTTACTTTGGTGGAAGAGTCTATATCAGTATCCCAGGAGCAGTCCCATCTCCAGCCGTCTGGCAGGCGTGCCCTGGTACCGACAGCACTGACGCTACTGATGGAACAGTTCTTAGATGCGGATAAGTCAGAGAAGGTAGCCACGCAGTATCTACATGGAGAAACTCAAGCCCCATCAGACAGTCGAGGAGTTACGCTCACCATTCCTGTGGGTATGACCTCCCCCCACGGACCACTGGTAGAAATTCCCTTGGGGTCCCGCACAATTAATTAATCCCTCTTTCTGGCCTTATTGGTATCCATATGGCAGGTGTCTGTGCTGTTCTCAGGAGTCAGACCTCTCTCTCTCTCTCTCTCTCTCTCTCTCTCTCGCCAGTTCCATCAGTGTATGAGAGAGCAGAGCCGGAACCGGATCTGCAGGAATACGACTGCCTTCACAGCATTCTGGTCAAATGTCCCACTGCAGGACATCTGCTGGGCAAGCCACATATTCGCAACCGATTACGCTCTAGTTCAGCGGTCAGATTGGCAAACAGTGTCAGACTGGGGGCAGGTACAAGGAAGCCGGTAGCACAGATGCTTGCAATACTGCCAGTCACCCACATGTGGAATACACATAGGGCTCAGCTCTCAAAAATGAAGATTACTTAGTGTAATTGGGGATTCTTCAAGATGCGTGGTCCCTATCTGTATATCACTACCCACCCTCCATCCCCTCTGCTTTGAATCCTGTTGGATTTGTGGTAAACAGAGGAACTGCAGAGGCGTCAACCTGCACTGCTTGTTATACCTTGGGTTGGGAGCATGAGGAGAGCTACTGTGCGTATCTGAGCCTATGGATGCTGCGGTGAAGAATTTCTGGACTTGGGTGCATGGCATACATATGTGCTGATATGTGATGTACAGACTGGGACCACACATCTCGAAGATCCTCCAGTTGCAGTAAGTAACCTCCACATTTGAGCTGTATGTATAGCAACTAAAATGAGCAGATTTTTTTTTTAGAGTGAATAATATTATATGGACTGATCTTACAGAGGATGCACTCAAGCACATTCCTGTAATTATATGGAGCTCCATTGTAGAATTCTGTATAGAAAGTAACTTTGGGACACAGAAGTGTGAGTTTTTGGGAGGAGTTGTTAGTGGAATGACCTTAATAAATTTCATTCTTTACTATTTTTATGTTTTTGGGCGTGTGTGATGTTCTGAACCGCATGTGACTTTTAATCAGAAAGCTTTATTTCAGATTAATATATCCCACTTTTTTATTAAGAGAGCTTTAACTTTTTCCTCAGCTGGGGATTACTGTCCCCTTTTGGGAATACTGGAAATAATTCTTGCGTTACACATGCTTAATTATTTTCAGCTATGTTAAAGGCAGCACATTTCCAATTTAAAATGATAAATACCCATCCAAACTGTTGAGTCCTGAAAGTGTATAGAATCTATTTTCCTTTTCTTTATCCTTGAGTACTGTTTCCCTTTCTTACTGCCTAGAATAGGCTTACATCAGTAATATTCATAAATGATTTACAAAAGTAATTCCTGTGTAATAGCTTGGGACTTAAAGATTTTATGGTGCTGCCTGATGTGCTATCAAACAAAATTATCTGATTCAAAAAGCTTGATAAATCTAGTCAGAATAAATTCCCTGAAGCAAACACAAACTCCCACCCTCCCTCAAGAAAAGTAACATAAAATTGTTAGGTTCTCTTTTGCCACATGTATGAAATTAGACTTAATGTTGTGTGTGAATAATATTGATGCTTTATGTTTGAAAAAAGAAACAAACATTAAGCTCTTACCTTTATTAAGTACCCCTTTCCCTCTGTGACACCACACATGATAAGAGTACATTTCAGAGATTTAAACTTCACTCATGGGACAACTGCTGTGTAGTCTAAATATTACACTCTTAATATATTGCATGACTCCTGAACATTATAGACCAGGTTTTCAAAAAAGGCTCAGCATGTTGGCTGCTGTTCAAGAAGAGGTTGGCTTATAGATGGAATTTAAAAGGAAGTCAGTAGGAGGTGCATGCAAACAATACATGTAGAAACAAAGGTACAATTTGTTCTTTTGGTATTCTGCAATAATGAAATGTAATCAAGTAAGTCTAGCCTTTGCCCTAAATTTCCTGAGTTTTGTCTGTTTAAGTTGGAGTTGAGACTTAATTTTAGCAAAGTTTTATGTATGTACATTCCTTTCCTAAAATGTCTGGAATGCAAGAAGACAAGACAATAGAAAATCCATCTTCAAAGGAAGGGAAATTAACTTGAAATATTCATGATATGGTCTTCCCATGTAAATATGTGTTTAAGGCAGTATTCTGACCTCAAACATACATGCACAACTCTCATAGAAGTTCTGGAGCCTATTTTGAGGGCAGAATTTGGCCCTTAGACAGTTTTATGTATGTGCATTATTTACTGAAATGTCTTTCACTGCTTCTTAGAAAGTCTTAGGGTATGTCTACACTACGAAATTAGGGCGATATTATAGAAGTCTATTTTTAGAAATCGATTTTATACAGTCGATTGTGTATGTCCACACTAAGCGCATTAAGTTGATGGAGTGTGTCCTCACTACCGTGGCTAGCATCGACTTATGGAGTGGTGCACTGTGGGTAGCTATCCCACAGTTCCCGCAGTCTCCGCCACCCATTGTAGTTGTGGGTTAAGCTCCCAATGCCTGATGGGGCAAAAACATTGTGGCGGGTGGTTAGTCGCCCCTCCCTCCATGAAACCAATGGCAGACAATCGTTTCACACCTTTTTTCCACGCAGACGCCATACCACGGCAAGCATGCAGCCCGCTCAGCTCACTGACACCGCCGCTGTTGTGTCCTGGGTGCTGCTGGCAGCAGATGGTGCAGTAGGTCTGCTAACCATCGTTATCCACCGTTTCCGCTGCAATTCTGCTCTACTGCAGCTCGGGGGATCCATTCTGGTCCTCCTGGATGCTGCTAATCGTCGTCATACACCACTTCTGCTGCAACTCTGTTCTGCTGCTATTGTCTCAATAGCGAATTTCTCCATGTTGTCTGTCATGGGCTCCCGGGTACGTGTGTTCTTCCTTGGGAAATGTGTGTGGTGCTAACCGTCGTCCTCCACCGCTTCTGCTGCAACTCTGCTCTCATGAATCCACCTCGCAGGTCCTCTCGTTGTTCTCTATGAATATCTATTCTCATGGCATCTGTCTTTAGCCACCGCTTCCGCTGCAGCTCTGCTCTCCTGCAGACGCCATATCGTGGCAAGCATGGAGCTCGCTTAGATCACTGCGGCAGTTATGAGCATTGTAAACACCTCACACATCATCCTGCAGTATGTGCAGAACCAGAACCTGCAAAAGCAGGTGAGGAGGTGACGGCAGCGCCAAGGAGGACATGGACACAGACTTCTCTCAAAGCATGGGCCCCAGCAATTTGGACATCCTGGTGGCAATGGGGCAGACTCATGCCGTGGAACACCGATTCTGGGCCTGGGAAACAAGCACAGACTGGTGGGACCGCATAGTGTTACAGGTCTGGGACGATTCCCAGTGGCTGCGAAATGTTTGCATGCGTAAGGGCACTTTCATGGAACTTTGTGACTTGCTTTCCCCTGCCCTGAAACGCAAGAATACCAAGATGAGAGCAGCCCTCACAGTTCACAAGCGAGTGGCGATAGCCTTCTGGAAGCTTGCAATGCCAGCCAACCACTGGTCGGTTGGTAATCAATTTGGAGTGGGAAAATCTACTGTGGGGGCTGCTGTGATCCAAGTAGCCAACACAGTCACTGAGCTACTGCTATCAAGGGTAGTGACTCTGGGAAATGTGCAGGTCATAGTGGATGGCTTTGCTGCAGTGGAATTCCCTAACTGTGGTGGGGCAATAGACGTAATGCATATCCCTGTCTTGGGACTGGACCACGTTGGCAGCCAGTACATATACCGCAAGGGGTACTTTTCAATGGTGCTGCAAGCACTGATAGATCACAAGGGACGTTTCACCAACATCAGCGTGGGATGGCCAAGAAAGGTACATGATGCTTTCATCTTCAGGAACTCTGGTCTGTGGGAACGGCTGCAGCAAGGGACTTACTTTCCAGACCAGAAAATAACCATTGGGGATGTTGAAATGCCTATAGTTATTCTTGTGGACCCAGCCTACCCCTTAATGCCATGCCTCATGAAGCCATACACAGGCACCCTGGACAGTAGTTAGGAGCTGTTCAACTTTTGGCTGAGCAAGTGCAGAATGGTGGTAGAATGTGCCTTTGGATGTTTAAAAGCACGCTGGCACAGTTTACTGACTCGGTTAGACCTCAGTGAAACCAATATTCCCATTGTGGAGCACACAGCAAGCAGTAATAACAATATCTGTGAGAGTAAGGGGGAGACGTTTATGGTGGGGTGGGAGGTTGAGGCAAATCGCCTGGCCGCCGATTACGCACAGCCAGACACCGGGCGGTTAGAAGAGCACAGCAGGGCACACTGCGCATCAGAGAAGCTTTGAAAACCAGTTTCATGACTGTCCAGGCTATGGTGTGACAGTTCTGTTTGTTTCTCCTTGATGAAAACCTGCACCCTTGGTTCACTCTACTTCCCTATAAGCCAACCGCCCTCCCCGCTTCGATCACCGCTTGCAGAGGCAATAAAGTCATTGTTGTTTCAAAATCATGCATTCTTTATTAATTCATCACACAAATAGGGGGATAACTGCCAAGGTATCCTGGGAGGGGTGGGGGAGGAGGGAAGCACTGGGTGGGTTGGTGGATGAGGGGAGGAGGGAAGGACAAGGCCACACTGCACTTCAGAACTTCTTGAATGCCAGCTTTCTGTTTCTTGGGCAGTGCTCTGGTGTGGAGTGGTTGGGTGCCTGGAGGCCTCCTCCCGCATTCTTGGGCATCTGGGTGAGGAGGCTATGGAACTTGGGGAGGAGGGTGGGCGGTTGGACAGGGGCTGCAGCGGCAGTCTGTGCTCCTGCTGCCTTTCCTGCAGCTCCACCAGATGCCAGAGCATATCAGTTTGATCCCCCAGTAACCTCAGCATTGCATCCTGCCTCCTCTCATCACGCTGCCGCCACCTCTCCTCTTGCTTGTCCCTCCTGTCCTCACGTTCATTTTCTGCTTTCCTGGACTCTGCCATTGTTTGCCTCCATGCATTCTGCTGAGCTCTTTCAGTGCGGGAGGACTGCATGAGCTCAGAGAACATTTCACTGCAAGTGCGTTTTTTTCGCCTTCATATCTGCGCTAGCCTCTGGGATGGAGATGATGGGGGAGCGTTGAAACATTTGCAGCTGCGGGAGGAAAAAAAGGGAGAGTAGTATTTAAAAGGGCACATTTTAGAGAACAATGGGTAGACTCTTTCCCGGTGAACCAAGCTGTTAACATTACATAGCACGTGTGCTTTCAGTACAAGGTTGCATTTTGCCTTTTATATTGAGGGCCTGCCTGTTTGGTGTGAGAGATCACCCATGCATGGCCGGGCAACGGAATTTGGCTTGAAGGCAGCCATGGTAAGCCACAGTCTTTCGGCTTCTTCAACCTTCATAACGTGGGAATAGTTTCAAACAGCAGCACCCTCCTTTCCCATACCAAGCATCCATTGGGTTGGCCATTTAAAAGGAGGGGCTGTACTGGCCGCGAATGCATCCGAAGACTTCAGGGCAAATTAATCATTAAACACGCTTGCTTTTAAACCATGCATTATGTACAAAGGTACCTTTTAAACCATGTATTATGTACAACCATGTACAAAGGTACACTTACCAGAGGTGCCTTCTCCGGCTTCATGGTTCGGTAGCCCGCCTTGGGAGGGTTGGGAGGGTATTGGCTTCAGGGTGATAAACAGTTCCTGGCTGTCGAGGAGAAAGGTTTCTCTGCTTGCCTGCTGTGCGCTCTCCTCCTCCTCCTCCTCATCTTCCTCGTCCCCAAAATCCTCATGCCTGTTGCGTGAGACTCCCCCCTTGCAGGTGTCCATGGACAGGGGTGGGGTAGTAGTAGGGGCGGTCCCTAGAATTGCATGCAGCTCATCATAGAAGCGGCATGTCTGACCCGGAGCGGCCGTTTGCCTCTTTGTTTTTTTAATAGGCTTGCCTGAGCTCCTTAATTTTCACGCGGCACTGCTGCAGGTCCCTGGTGTAGGCTCTGTCCATCATGCCCTTGGAGATTTTGACAAATATATTGGCATTTTGTCTTTTGGAACGGAGTTCTGATAGCACAGATTCATCTCCCCATGCAGCGATCAGATCCAGTACCTCCCGTTTGGTCCATGCTGGAGCTCTTTTGCGATTCTGGGACTGCCTGGTCACCTGTGCTGATGAGCTCGCTTTGCTGGCCAAACAGGAAATAAAATTCAAAAGTTCCTGGGGCTTTTCCTGTGTACCTGGCTCGTGCATCTGAGTTGAAAGTGCTGTCCAGAGCGGTCACAATGGAGCACTCTGGGATAGCTCCCAGAGGCCAATACTGTCGAATTGCATCCACAGTACCTGAAATTCGACCTGGTAATGTCGATTTCAGCGCTAATCCCCTCATCAGGGAGGAGTACAGAAATCTATTTTAAGATCCCTTTAAGTCAACAAAACAGGTTCGGTCGTGTGGACGGATGCAGGATTAAATTGACCGAACGCTGCTAAATTCAACCTAAACTTGTAGTGTAGACCAGGGCTTAGAAAGCCCTGACCCTGCAGCTGGATCTGTGTGGGCGCTTAAGTGTGTATACCAGGAAGAATTAGTAGGGGAAGCAAAAGTGGATGGGAACCTGGGAGGCAGTGACCATGAGATGGTCGAGTTGAGGATCCTGACACAAGGAAGAAAGGAAAGCAGCAGAATACGGACCCTGGACTTCAGAAAAGCAGACTTTGACTCCCTCAGGGAACTGATGGGCAAGATCCCCTGGGAGAATAACATGAGGGGGAAAGGAGTCCAGGAGAGCTGGCTCTATTTTAAAGAATCCTTATTGAGGTTACAGGGACAAACCATCCCGATGTGTAGAAAGAATAGTAAATATGGCAGGCGACCAGCTTGGCTTAACAGTGAAATCTTGCTGATCTTAAATACAAAAAAGAAGCTTACAAGAAGTGGAAGATTGGACAAATGACCAGGGATGAGTATAAAAATATTGCTTGGGCATGCAGGAGTGAAATCAGGAAGGCCAAATCACACCTGGAGTTGTAGCTAGCAAGAGATGTTAAGAGTAACAGGAAGGGTTTCTTCAGGTATGTTAGCAACAAGAAGAAAGTCAAGGAAAGTGTAGGCCCCTTACTGAATGAGGGAGGCAACCTAGTGACAGAGGATGTGGAAAAAGCTAATGTACTCAATGCTTTTTTTGCCTCTGTCTTCACGAACAAGGTCAGCTCCCAGACTATTGCACTGGGCAGCACAGCATGGGGAGGAGGTGACCAGCCCTCTGTGAAGAAAGAAGTGGTTCGGGACTATTTAGAAAAGCTGGACGTGCACAAGTCTATGGGGCCAGATGCGTTGCATCCGAGAGTGCTAAAGGAATTGGCGGATGTGATTGCAGAGCCATTGGGTCATTATCTTTGAAAACTCATGGCGATCGGGGGAAGTCCCGGACGACTGGAAAAAGGATAATGTAGTGCCCATCTTTAAAAAAGGGAAGAAGGAGGATCCTGGGAACTACAGGCCAGTCAGCTTCACCTCAGTCCCCAGAAAAATCACGGAGCAGGTCCTCAAGGAATCAATTCTGAAGCATTTAGAGGAGAGGAAAGTGATCAGGAACAGTCAGCATGGATTCACCAAGGGCAAATCATGCCTGACTAATCTAATTGCCTTCTATGATGAGATAACTGGTTCTGTGGATGAGGGGAAAGCAGTGGATGTGTTGTTCCTTGACTTTAGCAAAGCTTTTGACACGGTCTCCCACAGTATTCTTGCCAGCAAGTTAAAGTAGTATGGGCTGGATGAATGGACGATAAGGTGGATAGAAAGCTGGCTAGATCCTTGGGCTCAACAGGTAGTGATCAATGGCTCCATGTCTAGTTGGCAGCCAGTGGCAAGTGGAGTGCCCCAAGGGTCGGACCTGGGGCCAGTTTTGTTCAATATCTTCATAAATGATCTGGAGGATGGTGTGGATTGCACCCTCAGCAAGTTTGCAGATGACACTAAACTGGGAGGAGAGGTAGATACGCTGGAGGGAAGGGATAGGATACAGAGGGACCTAGACAAATTGGAGGATTGGGCCAAAAGAAATCTGATGAGGTTCAACAAGGACAAGTGCAGAGTCCTGCACTTAGGACGGAAGAATCCAATGCACTGCTACAGACTAGGGACCGAATGGCTAGGCAGCAGTTCTGCAGAAAAGGACCTAGGGGTTACAGTGGGCCAGAAGCTGGATATGAGTCAACAGTGTGCCATTGTTGCCAAGAAGGCCAATGGCATTTTGGGATGTATAAGTAGGGGCATAGCCAGCAGATCGAGGGACGTGATCGTTCCCCTCTATTCGACACTGGTGAGGCCTCATCTGGAGTACTGTGTCCAGTTTTGGGCCCCACACTACAAGAAGGATGTGGAGAAATTGGAGAGAGTCCAGCGAAGGGCAGCAAAAATGATTAGGGGTCTGGAACACATGACTTATGAGGAGAGGCTGAGGGAACTGGGATTGTTTAGTCTGCAGAAGAGAAGAATGAGGGGGGATTTGATAGCTGCTTTCAACTACCTGAAAGGGGGTTCCAAAGAGGATGGATCTAGACTGTTCTCAGTGGTAGCAGATGACAGAACAAGGAGTAATGGTCTCAAGTTGCAGTGGGGGAGATTTAGGTTGGATATTAGGAAAAACTTTTTCACTAGGAGGGTGGTGAAACACTGGAATGCGTTACCTAGGGAGGAGGTGGAATCTCCTTCCTTAGAAGTTTTTAAGGTCAGGCTTGACAAAGCCCTGGCTGGGATGATTTAATTGGGGATCGGTCCTGCTTTGAGCAGGGGGTTGGACTAGATGACCTCCTGAGGTCCCTTCCAACCCTGATATTCTATGGTTCTATGAAATGTAATACTTAGAGACTTCTTCAAAAAATCAGATTTTTATTTGATGTGCATGTTGGCATGTGCACTGCTCAATAATTTGAGGATATAAATTATGCAATTTCTGTGAAAAAATCATTTATGTGCATACGTAGTCATCACTTTTGAAGGTTAAAGATTTAATCTATTTTTCAAAGTTTCATAACATAAATAACCCACTAAAACTATTGTGGAATGCTTGCTAGACAGATTTGTTTCATAAATCATAATCATTTTGAGTTGTTCAATCAATTTTAAGCATTTGGAACCAATAATATATGTCTGTGCGACTTTATATACTTGTGATTTAAAAACACCTAGGCTGATCTTTTAAAATATTTTTTAATATTCGTTCTCAGGCAAGAATACCCTGTAACCAAGTTACATCTTGGAACACACTTTTTACAGTCAATATATAAATCCCTACAAATTAGGTGTTATAAAGGAAATGCTGATGAGCCCTTTAAATATAGTCGCAATAGCACAACTTTGTTCTGGGTTAAAAGAAAGAAAGAAGGAGAAACTCACATTTTCCCAGTCTTCATTACAAAGTACGTATTTTAGCAAAGAAAACAAGCTATTGGTCACTCGAGTATACCAGTGCTGAAGGACCCAACCCTTAAATATTCTTCCATGGCATGCTCAACAGAGTCCATTGTTGCCATGGATGATGGCCATGTTACTCATAAGGCCATAGGGGTTGATGTAATTTAAACCTCTTTGCAATTATATGTGTGAGTAAAGCTTAGCTAGATGGCTTCTGTTTAGGCTCCAAAGTGTCCAAGCCTGGGGTGGAAATCCTGGTCCTATTAAAATCAATAAGGTAGCTCATCTCAGTGGCACTGAAAAAAGTCTTTAGTATTACAGCTACTCAAAACTGGCTCTGGTTTACAAAATGAAATGTGGCAAGCATATAGGTCATAATGTGCCCTAATCTTATTTCACTGTATTTTTTGAATGCTCAATTGATATAAGACACTGAGGCCCTTATCCTGTAAACTGCAATGGACGGGAAGCCCCTGTGCTTGTGTAGAGCCCAGCTGATTTTGTTTGGGCTCCATTCAAGTGATGAGGTTATGGTTGCATGGAGCACCTTGACAGATCAGGCCGCCACTTAGAGTTACAGTGGATTTCATGGAAATGTCATTTTTATTCTCATTCCTTCTTACCCTCATTCCTCCTAATCACTAAACAATGCTCTTTGATACACAATATGTAGAGAAGTGCATAGCCCTTAAGTCTAGAGTCCTGGAGCTAAGGTAAATCTACAGCCTTTTAAATAACTCATCTGCATACTGTGACAGGGTTGGGCTGGATGGCTACAGGAGAGTAATAGAAGGCAGATATATTAGCCCCAGGTTAAGTAGGTCCCTTTTCCCTGGGTAAGGTAACAGAGAAGGTTCCAGAACAATCAGGAACCTTCTGGAGACAATTAAGACAGACAGGCTGATTAGAACACCTGCAGCCAATCAAGAAGCTGCTAGAATCAATTAAGGCAGGCTAATCAGGGCACCTGGGTTTAAATAGGAGCTCACTTCAGTTTGTGGTGCGCATGTAAGGAGCTGGGAGCAAGAGGTGCTAGGAGCTGAGAGTGAGAATGCATGCTGTTGGAGGATTGAGGAGTACAAGCATTATCAGACACCAGGAGGAAGGTCCTATGGTGAGGATAAAGAAGGTGTTGGGAGGAGGCCATGGGGAAGTAGCCCAGGGAGTTGTAGCTATTGCACAGCTGTTCCAGGATGAACTCTAGCCAGCTGCGTTCCACAGGGCCATGGGCTGGAACCTGGAATAGAGAGCGGGCCCGGGTTCCCTCCAAACCTCCCGACTCCTGGTCAGACACAGGAGTTGACCTGGACTGTGGGTTCACAAAAACGGCCAAACTGAGGGCTGCCGTGAAGCTCCAAGGCGAGCAAATCCGCCAATCAGTGCAAGACCCACCAAGGTAGAGGAGGAACTTTGTCACAATACCTACTCTACTTAAAAGCTGTCGGTGAAGATGTTTGGTAGGAAATAAGGGTATATCTGGTAAAGAAAATTTTTTTTTCTTTCACATAGCAGTTCCAAAATCATGCTTTCTGTTGTTCAAGAAATTAAATTCTACCTGAGTCATTGCAGACTTAACTATCTGTAAATCCATGAGGTAAAATATTGATCATAAAGAGAATAGCAAAACATAATGCAGAGTACATCTGCTGCTTCAGTTTTATGCAGATGTATAAGTCTATTGGTATCTACATTTTAAATTGAACATCTTTAGAAGCACTTGAAAAAGCAGCATGAGAAACCATGCCACTGGTAAAACAGATTTTGCTGTGGTGGTATTCTCTGAATGGTAGTCTTACAAAAATTACTATAAATTCCTTTCAAGTCCCAGATCTTCCTGACATTTATTAAATAGCTACAGGATGAGTAAACCTGGGCTGTGGGACTGCTGAGTCCTCCAAACCCACCAGCCTGGGCTGTCCATCACAATGTGATGCTAATGTCAATGTCTTCCAGATTTTCTTCCAGGCATTGAGATTGTGGAGAGGAGGAGAGGCCTGGCGATGATGTCACTTTCCCTCTTTTATACTTTCTTCCAGCTGCTAGAAAGATCCTTGCTGTGACATGGGTTAGCTTGCCCCCTGGCCTGCTTGCCTTCTCCGAGAAACCTCTGGGATAATGGATTGCATATTGATGAGCCATTAACGGCAATGACTACTCCTTTGTTGAAACTTAAAGGCTGGTTGTGGGAGTTTCCAATCTCACAACATATTTCAGTAACACCTATAGCAATACTTCAGAACTTCACGCACAATGATAGCACATACGATCCAACTGTATAATGTTCAACAGATCAAGACTTTTACAATGATACCACACAAGGCATACTTTGTACAAAACATATCATCATTATATGCCAGTGGTGAATATGGGGGTTCCAGGGTGCTGCTTTGAGACACAGAGTACCACAACAGCATACAAACCAAATGATGAGGGTGAGAAAAGGCACAAATCCTTCAATTCAAACTGGATTCTGGTGCTTAAAAAAGGATTGTATTTTTTAAAATGAGATGGTCACTGAAGATTGACACTGTTATTTTAAACAGCAGCAATGAGATGCTGTAACTAATATTTCACAAAACCTGCCCGTTTAGTCAGTGATTGATTAAATATTGTAATTGAACTGCATCTTCATAACTCTAACTAAGCCAGTCAGTTTTGATTGGAGTTTTCCCCCTAACTGCATGGTTCATCGGGGACCAACTAATTGGCAATTTTCTTCTTTTTAACAAAGCAAAAATATAATTAAACTGCAAAGAAAGAAATGTTCGCTGTAGATTAACTGTGATGTTTTTTGCTCTGATGTTTGACAGTCATTTGGAATACATCAGTTGATTAATGCCGTGGCAGCCATACATTGTATCTTGGCCCAATCCACGTTTAATTATTTGCAGAAAAATCTAGCTTTGCTGGGATGTGATCTGAAGGGACATTTACCATTTTAATATATAGTTGCCTAGGTAATGGAAACACTTCGATAAAAACATCTTACAGTGCCTGTGATTTGAAAAACAGGTAATTTTGGTGGTTGTTCGAGTGCTTGCTCATGTCCATTTCAATGTAGGGTGTGTGCTCGCCCCGATCACTGACAGTGGTATCCATCAAGTCAGCTCTGGGGCCCCCTGGAGACATGCTGGCATAGCATCAGTATAAAGGGCCTTGCTTCCCTGCCACCCACTCAATTCCTTCTTACCGCCTGTGATGGTTGCTGGAACTGCGGCTCATCTTTGCGTTTTCCTGCAAGTAACCTCTCTCGGTGGACTTTGTTTATTAGCTGTACATAGTTCTTTTTGCAGTGCTTAAGTTTTTGTTAGTTAATTAGTTAGTAAGTATTTAGCAGACCCCGCTTAGCGGGCTTAGCCCTTCCCCGGCACCGGGATATGCCTCGGTGCGTGAGGTTTAAGCTGTGTGCGTTGTGCCATAAGCCGATGCTGGTTAGTGACCCGCATTCCAGTTACCTCAAGTGTCTGGGGGAGGCCCACGTGCAGGAGTGTTGCAGGATTTCCAAGGACTTTAGGCCCAGAACTAAGAAGGACAGCGACACCAGACTATCCTGGCGCTACCATCCATGCCGGAGGTGTTTGAGGCAGTGAGGGAGCTGTTGTCACTCCTGGTACCCCAGTTCCCCGCCATTTGGGAGCTGTCAGCAGCAGCACTGGAGACAAGGACTATCACAGCACCAAGATCTCAGGTGCCATCAAAAGGAAAGATGGCCATGATGTTGCGGCACCGCTCTCTGACACTAGTTGGCACAGTTCTGCCTTGGTTGCCGAGAAGCAACGACTTGGACTCTGAGGTGGAGTCATATGCCTCCCAAAGGAGCAGACACCACTCTGAGCAGTGATACCTGGAGGCTGAGATGAGCTAGGGCATTCCACTGATAGCCTGGCCAACAACACAGTGGCAGATGCCACAATAGTGGCTGTTCTGGAACCCCTGGGCTTTTAAGCCAGTCCAGGGTCCACAGTCCTTGGGAGGTCCTTCTCTGTTGTATTGGAGTCAAGGGCTCCCTTGGAATAGGGATCAGGCCCCAGTGCTGAACCTGGTACTGAAATTTGAGAAGCAGCCCCATGAGACCCATCTGGTGGAGATGGCGAAGAACAAGGACATGAGCTGGTAGTACAGGCTTCATTTTCCTCCTCTCCTGACCAGGTGGTGGCCGGAACAAGTATAGTTCCTTCCCAGAATGACTATAGGGCAGACCAGGAGCTCCTGAGGTTGCGAGCCCAGAACCTGGGTATCCAGGAGGAGTAAATCACCGAATCCTCCCACGCCCTAGTAGACATTCTAGTGGCATCAGGACCATTGCGGGTGGCTTTGCCTCTGAACAAAGCCATTTTGGACCCCATCAAGGCCTTTTGGCAGACCCCTGCGTCCCTTCAACCTACAGCAAAAGGTATGGAGAAGAAGTACTTTGTCTACCCCCAAGGGGTATGAATTCCTTTACACATACCCTCCACTGGGCTTGCTGGTAGTTTTAGCAACAAACGAGTGGGAGTGGCAAGGTCAGCAAGGGCTGACTCCCAAGACCAAAGATGCCAAAAAAACTAGACCTTTTTGGCAGGAAGGTGTACTCAGTTGTTGGCATCCAGCTCAGGATTGCAAACCAGCAAGTGCTCCTGAGCCAATATGATTTCAACTCCTGGAGTGCAGTGGCAAAATTCAAGGAGCTTTTGCTACAAGAGACCAGGGGTGAGTTCTTGGTCCTAGTTGAAGAGGGAAAATCAGTGACAGGAGCATCCGTCCAGGCAGCTTTGGACGTGGCAGACTCTGCAGCCTGATCCATGGTTTCAGCTGTGGTTATGAAGAGAAACGTGGCTTCAGTCCTTGGGGTTGCCTATAAGGTGCAGCAGACACTGCAGGACCTCCCATTTGAAGGCAAGTGGCTCTTTTCGGAGCAAACAGACTCCAAGCTGGACAGTCTGACAGACTCTAGAGCCACCCTGAAATCCCCGGGGTTGCAAACAGCTCCCATCAGGAAGCACAATAAGCCCCAACTGACGGCTGGCTTCTACCCACCAAAACCGAGGCAAGATTACAGCAGGATATAAGAGGAGGCCTCCATCCCAGTCTTCGTGTGCCCCAGTGCCTGCTCCCCAGAGACAATCAGCAGGGTTTAAGTAGGCCTTTTGATGGGACGCTCAGAGATGACATACCAGGAAAATGTTTGGATCCAATGTCCCCTATTTTTGTGGACTAGTTATCCCACTTCTATTGGGCGTGGGCCCATATTACCTCAGATCGCTGGGTGCTATACACAATAGCGCTGGGGTATACCCTTCAGTTCAGTTATTCCCCTCCTTCCCACCCTCCCTTCTCATCCCTCTTCAGGGATTCTTCTCATGAGCAACTTCTAGCCCAGGAGGTACAGTCACTCCTAAGGGTGAGAGCAGTGGAAGAGGTTCCACCAGAGTTAAGGGGCCATGGCTTCTTCTCCCATTATTTCCTAATCCCAAAGGCCAGTGGCAATCTCAGACTGATCTTGGAAACCTGCAAAACCTCAACAGATTCATGAAAAGACTGAAGTTCCACATGGTCTCCTTGGCCTCCATTATCCCTTCTCTGAATCCAGGGGACTAATATGCTGCCCTTGAGTTGAAGAACATATATTTTCATATTGAGATCTTTTAGGGACACAGAAGGTTCCTACGATTCGTCGTGAGCCACATGCACTACCACTTTACCATGCTCCCATTCTGCTTGTCAGCGGCCCCTTGGATGTTCACAAAGTGCATGGCAGTCATCGCAGCCTTCCTGAGGAAACAAGGGGTTCAGGTCTACTCTTACCTCAATCCAAGGCCCAGCTGGCGGCAGAAGTAGAGTTGATATAGTCAACCTTCCAGTTCAGTTGATAAATACTCAGAAATCTACCCTTTCCCCAGTTCAAAGGATAGAATTAATTGGGTGATCCTCAACTCGACCTCGGCCAGAGTCTTCCTCCTGGAAAACTGGTTCTAGGCTCTAGGGACACTCAGAGAGAGCCTGAGGAATCACCCTATCACAACCGCAAGAAACTGCTTAAAGCTCTGGGACATATGGCATCATGCGCCTATGTGGTGTAATATGCGAGACTACAGCTCAGGCCTCTCCAGACTTGGCTGGTATCCGTATACATTGGGCTGACACCATGGTGTCTTGCTTCCCTCGTCGGTGATTGCCACTTTCTTTGAAGTGGACATGAACAACACATCTCAAAGAACAACAGTTATGAAAGATTAGTAACTGTTTCCCCCCTTTCCCCCACAGGAAACACTGTGATAAATTATTTGGCTGTGTAAATGAAAATGTAATCTGCATACTGAATGTATTGTTCGTCACAATACAGGGCTGAGTGCTGTACTGATATTCACTGACTCCACATGTACCAAAGTTGTCTTCTGGAAGTTGCCCCACGTTGAAATTCATTAGTTATGCAAAAGACGTTAACTCCATGCAGTCACCAGGGGGCAGAATGAAGAGAAGGGGTATAGATTGAAAAAGAAGGGTTAGTCAGAAAGAAGGAATTTCAGGACATGTTAAGGGGAAAGTCCTACTAAGGCAATTCAGCAGTAGTGCAGTTTTACATATGAATTGGTAGGCATCTGGTGACACTGGAAATGTTATACCCTGGATGCACAATGTTTTTGACATAAAAAAACCAGAGAAGGATGCTGTCTAATCTTCTATCTAAACCTGTTTGCATTAAGCTCCTGTTCTGTGTCACACACCACATTTCCCCTGCTCTTGGGCCCACAAAACTTCCTCAGCTAGCCAGAAGTCTCCATAGTTGTAGATGACAGGAGGGAAGCAATTGGGAAGGAAGTAATTTATAGTGCTTGACATTTGTAGCTGCCAGCTGCCCTGGTCCATATTTAGCGGATCATTGGTAATGTTTAACAAAATTCTTGTTAAAAACGTAGTTATCTGAAGAACAGTTCAGTGGAAATTGACATATTGTCTCTCTGATATCCTGGTATCAACAGCTACAACACTGCATGTTACACCTCTTAGTATTTTTCTGCACGTTTGGGAGGTTTTTAGCAGTACTAATTCAGAATCACACAGGAGCAATGCAGTGTTAAGTAATATGTCTCTTTCTCTTTGATGTTGGAATCTTTGGTGTTGGAATAAGAAGCTTTAATTATCTTAAGTGAAAATAAAATGTTAATTTTTCAGTATGAATCACAGTCAAACTTCATAGGTGGCTCTGACTAGATATAGATTTTGGTTATTTCAAGGTGAAACAGGAGTCCATGCAGTGGTTTATATAGTAGCAGAGTAGTTACTGTCTGCCAGTCCTATTGGCTGCATAGTTAAATATCAGAGTTTTCTTTCTTGGACTCTGAAAATGAACGAATCAAACTCTCTATAAACTCTATGGGTAATGTATGGGTGGTGTTATCCATTCTGAAAACAGGAGTTAAACAAAAATTTCCTGAAGTTCTGCATTTTGTAAGGACTCTAATAATAACTTTACCCCTTTTTGATCCAAGAGTTTAGCCAATTTGGGGTCTAATGGATTGTTTCAATTAGGAGGAGAAAGTAATGATAAACAAGATTGCATCAAAGAAATATCTGACTTCATGTACAGAGAATGTAGAAAGTCCTGTTTCCCTGAACAGAGAAGGAATTAAACAAGAGATAATTTGTTCACAGTTCTAAGCTCCTTTCAGCCAACACTTTAACCAAAACCTCTCTCTCTCTCTCTTAGCTATTATTCTTAGGGTCACACTACTACGGCTTTGTGATGTCCTGTCCCTTTAAATGTTTGAGCATTCTCCCCCTCCCTCCTGCAAAGCATCATTTTTATGTTAGTTTCAGTTTTGATGCCAGAAGAACAATAAGGTCTCCACAGCAGACAGCTGTGTTTCTATCAGCTCCCACTGTCTGTGTCTTATCTCCTTCTCTGCTGGGTCCAAATATAAAAAGCTTTTCTGGCTATATCTGGGCTGCTTTACTCCTCCTATGTTTCCTGTGTGTTTTTGTTCCTTCTCTCGCACACAAACACAGCTCCACCAACCAATGACCCAGGCCCTTCATTTCCTGTATCAGTCCTCAGAGAAACCCTTTAGGCCAAAATGTTCAGTTTCTATTCAAAGCCTTGTCACATGCCTGTGTTTTGGGTGGTGGCGCCTCTTTTTTCAGTTAGCTTGTTCCGTAAAGGAGCTTAATTGTTTCTTACAATTTATCCTGAAGGAAGGTGGCAGTTATGCCCACCGGCTTCAGAGAGATTTTGCCCAGCCTCCCCGCCCCTTCCCAGCATAACGACATGGGATTATCTGGGAGTGCTTCAGAGAAACGTTGGATATAGTTCTCGATAGCCATTTTCAAAGCTTACTGGGAAAGGGGGAGGCATTGTTCAAGATGTATCTGGGTGACAGAGAAGGCATATATGTTTCCTGGAACTTGGTATACAAAGAAAGAAACAGACAAAAGGTTGTGAAAAACTGGGAGCTGACAAACAAGTCTGGTTCTTGAGTTTCCCAAGGGTGACAGCACCTAAGGAATATGACTATGGTGAGGGAGGCTTACTCCCTGGATCAGACATTAGCCTTCACATTCCCCTTTTACAGAAATGTATTGGTAGTAGACAACTTATGCCAAAGCAAGAGGTACCCATTGTGTTTTTGTTCATTGTGGTTTTTCTAAGGTGGTTATCTTTTCTAACCTGATTTCCCATATAAGACATCATGGGAGCATTGATTGAGAGTAGCTGCACATGTGTACCTGGCCAGAAGATGAAATTGTTTTCAGTTTGTTTCAAGTTCAAGTGGGGAGAGCTTTGTGATAGAACCCATGAGCTACTCTATGCAAGAATGCTCCCTGATCTCTTGAGGGATACCTGGGCCTTGTTCTCCATGCATTGCACCTTGTAATTTGCATCCATTTTGTGCAAAGAGTGTGTAAAATTCTGCTATTCTGTTTTGGTAGCTCTCTGCACTTTCTTTACACAGATTTAAAACGCTGCATGCTATGTAGGGCAATTTTTTTTGGTGCTCAAAGAATGCTCTGATAACTTCAGATTTCTTTCCCATCACATTAAGTCCGGGCAAGCAGCCTGTGACAGGCACACTCTTGCTTTCCAACTGGTTACCATTTCCCTTGCATTAGGCCAGGGGTTCTCAAACTGGGGGTCAGATCCCCACAGGGGGTCATGAGGTTATTACATGGGGGGGTCGCAAGCTGTGGGCCTCCATTCCAAACTCTGCTTTGGATCCAGCATTTATAATACACCTGTACCAATATAACGGGAGCCAAAAAATCTTACCACATTATAGGTGAAACCGCGTTGTATCGGGGTAGAGGGATTAGAGTGTACAAAGAAATAATGTGCTTTGAAATTTTACTAGGAAAGATATTTTTATTCCTTTACGATAAAAATGTTTGTAAACTTGCAAACTAAATCATTTTTGTTAGTAGGGGCAGAGGGTCTCGGGCGGGGGTGTGGGAGGGAGGCAGCAGCTGAGCGAAGCGGCAGCTGCGGCAAAACCGCCCAGTCTGGTGGAGCGCACAGCACGCCCTGGCCGGGGCGCGGGGCTGGGGCTGCAGCATGGACCCGCTCCCTCCAGCTGCAGGCACCAAGGCTGGGGCATGAACTTCCAGCCATGAGCTGCCCCCCGGGTCTCTGCAGCCTGGCCAAGCCCCGCCGCGCTGCCCCTGCACGTCTGAATTGACCCCTGTTCTCCCCCTCCCCCATGGCCCCATTATCCAACCCCTCGGCCCTGGTTCGGCACCCTTAACACGCCACTCAGAGCAGCGTGTGGGAGCCAGACATGCTGATATGCTGATCCGCCCCCCAGAGCGCTGCTTTACTGCATTATATCTGAATTCGTGTTATATTGGACCACGTTATATCGGGGTAGAGGTGTAGTGTTAAATATTTTAAAGGTGTTTTTAATTTATAAGTGGAGGGGTCACACTCAGTGGCTTGCTATGTGAAAGGGGTCACCAGTACAAAAGTTGGAGAACCACTGCATTAGGCAGATGCCACCAGATGCCTTTGTTTAGAGAGCAGCCACTGGGAATGCTGGGGGCTTTGCAGTCAGAGTCATTAATAGCCTTCCTAATTTTTCTGAGAGACAGAGGAGCAGACCTCACCTCTGGCATAAATTTGTTATAGATTCCCCTTTAAGATCAGGAAATGAGTAAGGTCAGTTCTTTATTATTAACTGTCAGCTGAAAATCTCTGGAGGGAGAAAGAGGGCTAAAATAGATTCATCCACTTATAGAAGAAACACCATGGCTTAACAGGTGTACAGTGCTGTAATATGCTACTTGGGAGCTCTTCAGGCTCTGCTGCAAACAAAATATTATCCAAGTATAATAACATTGTGAACCCAAAGACCTTAACTGCTTTCATTATCAAGTGAATGCCTTAGGGGAAATACACAGATGGAAAATCATTGCTTTCAGCTGGCATAATGCTCCTATGTGGGAGAATTTATGTCTAGACTGTAATTGTTCCTTATATGGGTGCATCATGGAGACAATGCATGGAGCCTTCCTCACCCATTTTGTATCCTGTTTAAGGGGCAGGTCTGCATCACAGCCGCTAGAGTTGGGGAGCGCCATGATTTTTCTCTTTGGGTGCGCGTTGCCCTAGAAGGAGGATGCAGGATCTGGTCCCACTCTCTGCCCACAGTAGCCTAAAGAGTATTCCCTGCGCAGGCACAGAGCTAGCCGTTACAAATTATAAAGGTAGGAAAGTTACAGAAATTTGTGCTTAAATTCATTTATACCCAGAGGTCTTGCGGTGCTGACTGAGCCCAGGTGATCTCCTCAAATTACACCCCTGGCTTTCAAGTACAAACTTTGTAGCTAGCTGGATCAAAATTTGGAATCCGAAGGAGTGGGTGTTGCTGCTGTGTTTCTAGGTTGCTCACTGAGGTGGCCAGAGGCCACATCTGGAAGGCAAAGCACATTTGTGGAGTCAGCCTGCAAGGCATCATGTGGAGGGGGAAAAAATAGTATCTGGCTGGATGTTAGCCCTTCATATAGAAAAATGGATTTTAATTCCATTGGCACTAAAGCCATATGAGCGTTCCTTTATCCGTGTAGAATATCAAGGAAAGATAGTTGCTCATTCATAAAAGTACCATGGCATTATTCAGTGGATGATAAATAAGTATTCTTGCTGCACTTGTGTCAGATTTAACAAAAGCTATCTGGTTTATCTGCTGCAGGAACCCAGAAGAGATTGTGAAAGCCAGTTTATGGAATTTCTGTAAACACAGAAGCTGCTGGTACTTAGCTAGAGCCTTCCATTATTGGGGTATTATTAGTGATGAGTGAACGTAATGAAGAAAGTTTCAGAGGAGTTCAGGTAATTGCCCGAAACACTGGATGTTTCTCAGAACCTTTTGAGCTTGAGGCAGAAATCTCACAGAAAACAGCTTTTTTTATATTTTAGCACTTCCACTACTACCAGATCCAGCCAGAACCACGGAGGTATAAAAATGAAAAGGAAGGAAATAAAGTTGTGGACTTCTTGAAACATACTAAAAGTTTGGTTCAGGTTTTGGTTACAGAGTCAGGGAGGGGTTCTTATGTTATCCAAACTGGTTTGTGTGTTCCTGGTTTATTATCATTTGTCCTTTCTTTGAATATTGTACATGATTTCACAACTCTTAAAATGATGGTTTCCTGCCAGTGACCTTGATCATAGTGCAAAGGTCTTTCTTTTAAATTTCATACCGGTCAAGTAGCTCTGTTTGTCATTTCCCCCACTACAAGGTGGAAGAGTTGACTTAAAAGGGGAGGGACGGCTTTTAGACGATGCCGTATACTGCCGACTTGAGACTAAGTTGCCATACAATATACAGTAGACTTGTTGGTAGTTGCGCACAGGTGCCAGCTTTTTCCTTTGCCCAGGGTGCTCAATCCCCACTCAACCCCAGGCCCCGCCCCCCCTCCACCTGTTCCCTCAAGGCCCCACCTCCACTCCGCCTTTTCTCATCCAGTTCTGCCCCCTCCCCCGAGCATGCCCCATCCCTGCTTCTTTCCACTCCCTGCAGTGACTCCTGCATATTATTTAATGTTGCAAACTTAAACACTCAAAAGTTAGGAAATGGAAGAATTAAAGGTGTCTGTGCTACCTTAATTCACTCCTTGATGATACAGTCTTTAATTATATGGTCACATACTATTTTTTCCACAGTATCCCTGCTTCTTTCAGGGGGCTTTCACAGGGTAGATGATGCACACTTAATGAGCAGCTATTAAATAGTTTGTGTTTTCCTCATTGTTCAGTGGGCGGCCCTAGGTCTTATTTACTGCGCACGATTCAAACCTTGCTCTGAAGACCAAATTATTCATTTTCTCTTGGCTCATCATTACATTATTTGAGTGCTTCACAAATATTAATTCATTAATCTTTACAACACCCTGTCAGGTGAGGGGGTGCATGGTTTGCAGAACATATGGCAGGGTTATAAGTAACTGAAAACAGCATTTTACGATGGGAAATGTCAGGCAACCTTCATAATAGGTGATGCTTCCAGCCCCACCATTAATAATTTCTCAATGATAGTGTGTAAATCTATTTTTCACGAGTGCCAGAAATGTGGCGCCTCAATACATCTTGACATTAGCATACTGCATATTGTATCCTCTAATTAAATTGTATCTGCTTGTAGGTTGGCTCTTCCCTGACTGTATCATCCTGTAAACAGTATATGACCAAGAATCTAATCCAACAAAGTATCTGGCCTCTTGAACTCCATAGGAAGCCAGTGAGATGCAGGCAGTGAGTGCCTGGCAGGATTGTACAACAAGTGAGCTATTGCTCTCATTAGGTTTCACAGTAATATATCATCAGTGTGACACGTCATCCTAATGATGCATTAGTGTAGTACATCATCAGGGGAGTCCCACTAATAACGTATCACTTAAGGTATGATGCTATCCCGTGAAGAAAGCATCCAGCAGTCAATGTGCAGCAATTTCAGGATAACATCAGGCAGGGTACATCATAATGGCAAAGACTGATATAGCTTGACAGTGTTGCAGTTGTTTTTAAGTGGGTGCCTGAGTGCTTTCTCTACCCAATGACTTCTTAGTTGCATTCCCAGAGAGAGTGTACCCTGATTTGCATTTCTGTGCTAGTCGTAGCCAGAATTGATTCTTTAGATTGATGGCTGGGTGCTTGAATGTAAAGCCATCAGTCTCTTTGTCAGGATGCCTGTTACATTACACAACTGTTCTTTAGTGATCGGGGTTCTTTTAAGTAAAACGCGGCCCAAAATTAACATTGCTTTAATAGTATTTTTTCTTTCAGCCATTGGAATGCATCTCCAGTTTCCTATTAGAACTCCCTGCGTACACTTAAAAAAAAAAAAAAAAAAAAAAGTACTGTCTCACCAAAGTTAAATAACATCCATTCACTGTATCAAAGCATTGATTTTCTTCAATCTGCGAGATCCTGTAGCAAAACAATCCACCTTCCCACAGGAGCTGTCTCTCATACTTGATTTACTTCAGTGTGCAGAGAAATCAGATGACTTTGCTTATGATTTTGAATCATAGCAGTGGTTTTAGTGAGGCACTCAATGTGGGATTACATCAGTTCCAGGGACCTGTGCATGGAGAAATATATTTGCAAGTTATCCAAGTAGTTTAGCATTAGGACAAACCTCTTGTATCACAAGATACAGTAAGATTGTAATGATATTGGAGGAATTCTTGTCATAAAGGAAATAATCACTGAAATGTAATTTTACATAGAGCCAGGATTTTCAAGAGTGACTTTTTGATTTTGGATGCATCTATTTTGGGATATCCAACATGAGAAACCTTAGAGAAGCCTGAATTTCAAAATGTGTTAAGTACACACACTCTGTAAATCAGATCCTTTCAGATGTTTGGTGCCCCAAAACTGAAGCATCCAAATTTAGAAGTCACTTTTGAAAATGTTGTTCAAGTGTATATATATATAAAATGCAGCGAGAATCATTGATGCGTTAGAACTGATTAAAAGACTAAGCAAGAAGTGACTTATACAAGCAATTCAGGATTTATTAGTTTATCCAAGAATGGTAAATAAAAACAAGGAAGGTAAAATTATAGCCTGTCATATGGTATGTGTGAGTGTTTTGAATGCAGTGAAATCTATCATACCAACACAGCCCTCACCTCAGCAGTACAGTGAAAATGCTATTTGAATTTCTCAACTCTACACATCTGTGAGAGAGTCCTAGATTGAAATGGCGCTTGAAGAGGAAGAAGATAAGCACCTATTGTATAAATAATAATTGGAATAAAACTAGATAAGTCTAAGTTCCATTGGTGATAATGAAACTGCAAGAGGGCAGAATTTTTGAGGGCCTTCTAGTACAGAACAGGAAAAGCATATCTGATGAAGCTCCTTGGAAGTCCATTAACCGCCCACCTTGGGCTATATTCTTCTCCTGTCACTTCTCAGTCAAGGCAATAGAAGTTTTTATTAGTGAGGCAAACAAGTTTTGAGCCCAGCAGCATTTTGTGTTCTCTTGCAGCATACTGGTAATTCAGTAAAATATGCCCTGTCTGAGCAGCACAATTCCAGCACTCTGGAAGACTGGAAATTTCTATGGTTATCTCTGATTTAAGTAATGGAAGCAACACTGCAATCCCAAATCATTTCTGCTGTAACTCTGTTGAAGCCATCTGAGCCACATCAGAACTGCCCTAAAAGACAGTAATTCAATTTTTAAAATGATGTTGGGTTAATTTCTTCAGCAATAGGTTAATTTCTTCATCAGAGGTCGCTTTTTTTTAACACTGGTTTATTTGTTCCTGCTATAAGTAATACACAGTAAATCAGTACACCCAATTCTGTTCCCTTTGATGTCACTACATGGGATTTGCCCAAGCTATCTGAGGTTCTACCTCACTCTCCAAGATCACAACCTGTCATAACAGCTAGGTTCCTCTGGGCTAATAAAACTCTCAACCTCAAGAATGAGATGAATGTATTGCAGGTAGATCTGGAGCAATGGAGGTTGGCTCATGGTTGCGTAATTTACTCCATTCCAGAAAAGATTAGAATTTCCACTAGTAAATCTTATAGCTTTTAGATAAAAATGTAAACTCCTTTCTTTGTCTTGCATGAGAAACAAAAAAATACTCACAAAACAAAATCAAGTTTGCAAGAGTGAGGGAGGGGGTTGAAAAGCCTGATCACTTAATGTGCTTGCTTTTAGAATTTCTAAGACTTAAAGCCGTTAAATTTGCAGTTGCTAAACTTTAATGTCCTTGGAAACTCTTCATGGAGCAAGTACCTTTCCCAATATGCTCAAAACTTGCTCCTTTCCAGTTTTATTAACAATTAAAAATAAGATCGTTCAGCTCAAATTTTTCTTCAGGGCTGCCTGATCCTAAAATACTCTCAGAACAACTTAGCCCACACCCTAGATCCTCTTTTCATAGAGCTACTGCCACTTCTTTTTATGTAGGTGGAGTAATGAGCCAACCGCCATAGCACTTTTCCAACAGAATTAACATAGTTGACAAGGTGAAGTATTTCAGCCAAACACTGCCAGCCTATCACATATTCATCTATGACATGTTATTACATTAACATATTAGGGAACATTATTTGAATACATTTTACCTTGTGTTCATCTTGATCATATGTTTTAGAAGGGATTACCTGAATTACTAGCAGATATTCAGTCAAAAACAGTATCTTTCTTCACCTTTCCAGCATGTGCTATTGCTCTGTGTTTTGCTTTGTCCTTTTACATCATGTTGCACTGTGACTCAGACACAACATGACATGTTAGAAATGTAATGCGATGTGACATGTCCAATAACAATACCACTAAAAGCAGATAGTTTAGAATTCTGTAGATAGTTTCAGTTCATGGATTATTCACTATCCATTCATGTGTTCATAAAAGGTACAGTAGCCTTCAATATACTGAATGTGAAATGAAAAAGAAAAAAGCAAGGAAATTATAGCTGCCTTCATCCTTCCCTGAATCAGCTTCAATGCATTCTACTCTGCCTGTGTTCTTTTGTTCCAGCTGGTGGTAGTTGGGACCTGTAAGTTAATTAAAAGGACAAATTTCTGCATCTAGCAATGTAGATGTTCTGGAAAAAAAAAAAAACATTGCCCTTGAGGAAGGATGAAATTTGAGCAGATTTATAGTGCTGTGAGTGTGCATATGAATTAGATGATGGCCATCAGTGTGGCTGACTGCTGTGGGGAAGTATGTCAGGTCTGCTCTGGTATAAGGAGGTCTATGGGGTAAAGTGGCTAAATCAAGGGAAAGAAATGACAAAAGTTAAATTGATTTATAATACTGGAATTAAAACTGTTAAAGCAAATGAAGAGACAGTTTCAAGAGAAAAAAATCCATATCTGCAAATAACACAGATTAAACCCTGCTAACTTTGGGATGAAATTCCCCTGAGTGCACAGGACTTGCTGAAAGCCTTCCATACTTGAGCACCATGTAAGCCCCATATGCCCTCTGCATTAGGGTGAATTTCACTCTTAAATAAAAATATAAAATATTCTGGTTTGTTCTGCTTTGCAATTTAAAAAAAAAATAGGGCTTGTTTTGCATTAGCAGGTGTATGGTCCCCATACTGTAATATGCTGAGCAAGGTACTGGGAGAAGGAATTTTCTCATCCCAGTTCTGCCACTAACTGTGTTTAGCCTTGGGCAAGTCTCTTAACTTCCCTGTGTCCTATATGTGTCTTTACCTATCTGTAAAATGGGAATAATCTTGCTTGTTTTGTTCACAGGATTTATGATGATTAATGATGATTAACTGACGTATACGGTCTGGATTATTTGCAAAGCATTCACTAATTGCACTTGTTTGATAAAAAGCATAAATTTTCTTCACATAACCCAACAGAACTCAAATATAACCTTTCATCATTTTCAACAATTGCTTTTGAATGAATGCCTTTTACTTGATTTTTCTTTCTGAAATTGAATAAATATCGAGACTATATTAATTGCCGCATGATTTATGTAGCACTTGAATGGTTGGCAACACATGTTAAGACTGCATTTCCATATCATTTGATGAATTTGTTGGGGAGGGAGTTTTTCGTTACTCATCTCTATTGTTCAAAGACTTTCTGTTTTAAATATTTGTCTATGCAGCCTGCTGCCTTTTACAGTGGGTCTTTGAAATCATTAAATGGAAAGTTTGATTAATTCCCTAGCAGGTCAAGAGGAGAAGGATAAATAACCAATCCTGCTTGGTGTTCTTTCTTAATGGCTTCAGCACAGTGTGAAAGAATAAACAGTTTTGACAAAAGATGTAATAGCTTGTTCAGGTGTGACTGATCACTCAAAAATGTAGCTTATCCTCACTCAGTAGATATTGTATAATGAAGTGAGGCTTGAAATTTAGGTCAACATAACTGTGTTGGTCAGGTATATGGAAAATCCATTTCCCTGAGCAACATAGCTTTGGTGACCTACCCCACGGTGTAGATGGAGCTATGTCAATGGAATAGTGCCCTTTGGTAGTTCTTGTTGCCATGGTTACCATCATTTGGGAAAGTGGTATCTCTATACCAACAGAAAAGCCCCTTCCGTTGGTGTAGGCTGCGTCTACGCTCTGGGGTCATGCTTGTAGAGCTACAGCAATGTAATTGTGCTGGTATCGTCTCTATAGTGTAGACATGCCCTGAGCTGTGGTACTGCTAGAGAACAGGGTTCCATGAAGACTGGTAGTAAAGAAGAGTCCCAAAGATAGACTTTCTGTAAACAAACCAGAGCAATGTTGTTTGATGCCAACAAAATAAAATAATAATAATAATAAATAAATAAATAATAAATAATAAACTACATCCGAGAACTGAAGTTACCACAGTGCTGTGGTTATCAGTAGGCTCACCGGGTTCTCCACATGCTACTGTTCTCCTGCTTCCCCAAACCCAGTTTGCCAGAAATGAAGAGGATCCTGTACATGAAGAGCTACATTCTCCTTCCCATGTAACAGGAACCTCAGCAGCCAGCTAATGAACATCAGAGGGTGGGTTAATAGACTCTTACAGCTCACCTTGTGTTTCCAAGAAGAGCTAGATTTAACCTTCTGGCCCATCTGGTACCTTAATCTAGTTCCCTTTAGTACAGTATTCTTATTGACCTATTAAAATGGCCATCTTCCCTTTCCGTTCTGAAACTAGAGCTGGCCATTCAAAGGGTTTCATCTCTTGAAAAAAGAAACCAAGCCTTTTCCCTTACACCCAATAGTCATCAACATGTTTTCACATGCCTAATCAGAAGGGAGTTCAAGTAAAGCAGCCATCTCGTCTCGAGAGAGCTCCTTGATTGCAAAGTTTTTTCCCTCCTTCACTCTGTGTCTTATTCATAGATGGCAAGGCCAGAAGGAGACCACTATGATCAACTAGTGGAACCTCCTGCATAACAGAGGCTATAGAATTTCATCCAGTAGTTCCTGCATCAAGCCCATAACTTCTAGCTAAGCAAGAGCCCATCTTTTTAGAAACATATCCAATATCTAATCTTGATTTAAAGTCTTCAAGTGAATACCCCAGATGACTTGGAAAATTGTTGCGATGATTAATTACCCTCACTGTTACAAATTTACACCTTATTTCTAGTCTAAATTTGTCTAGCTTCAGCTTCCAGCCACTGGATCTTGTAATGCCTTCATTTGCTAGATTAAAGAGCCCTCTACTATCAGAAATCATCTCCCAATGAAAGCACTTATAGACTTAGATCAAGTCACCTGTAACCTTCTTTCAGATAAATTAAACAGATTGAGCTTTCTAATTCACTCAATGTAAGGCAGGTTTGTAGACCTTTAATCATTCTTGTACTCTGACCCTTTCTAATTTTTCAGCATTCTTTTTAAAGTGTGTACACCCAAATTGGATGTAATATTCCAAAAACATGACTCACAAATGTCATATATGATGGTAATATCATCTCTCTTCTTCTACCTAACGTTTCTTGCTTAGCCAAATGTCTTACAGAAGTCTAAGTATATTGTCCCAATAGTTACCTTTATCAACTAAACTTGTAATTAGGGCTGTCGATTAATCGGAGTTAACTCATGCGATTAACTCAAAAAATTAATTGCAATTAATCACAGTTTTAATTGCACTGTTAAACAATAGAGTACCAATTGAAATTTATTAAATATTTTTGGATGTTTTTCTACATTTTCAAATATATTTATTTCAATTATAACACAGAATATAAAGTGTACAGTACTCACATTCTATTATTTTTATTACAAATATTTGCACTGTAAAAATGATAAACAAAAGTATATTTCAATTCACCTCATACAAGCACTGTGATAAATCTCTTTATTATGAAAGTGCAACTTACAAATGTAGTTTTTTTTTTGTTACATAACTGCACTCAAAAACAAAACAATGTAAAACTTTAGGACCTAAAAGTCCACTCACTCCTACTTCTTATTTAGCCGATCGCTAAGACAGACAAGTTTATTTACATTTGTGGGAGATAATGCTGCCGGCTTCTCATTTGCAATGTCACCTGAAAGTGAGAACAGGCATTCGCATGGCACTTTTGTAGCTGGCATTGCAAGGTATTTACATGTCAGATATGCTAAATATTTGTATGCCCCTTCATGCTTTGGCCACCATTTCAGAAGACATGCTTCCATGTTGATGATGCTTGTTAAAAAAAAATGTGTTAATTACATTTTGACTTAACTCCTTGGGGGGAGAATACTATGTCTCCTGCTCTGTTTTAATCGTATTCTGCCATGTATATCATATTATAGCAATCTTGGATGATGACCCAGCACACATTCTTTATTTTAAGAACACCTTCACTGCAGATTTCACAAAAGACAAAGAAGGTACCAATGTGAGATTTCTAAAGGTAGCTACAGCACTCAACCTAAGGTTTAAAAATTTGAAGGGCCTTCCAAAATCTGAGAGGAATGAGGTGTGGAGCATGCTTTCAGAAGTTTTAAAAGAGCAACGTTCTGATGTCATAGCTACAGAACCCAAACCACCAAAAAATAAAATCAGTCTTCTGCTGGTGGCATCTGATTCAGATGATGAAAGTGAACATGCATCGGTCTACACTGCTTTGGATTGTTATGGGGCAGAACCCATCATCAGCATGGACGCATGTCCTCCGGAATGGTGGTTAAAGATGAAGGGACATATGAATCTTAAGCACATCTGGCATGTAATTATCTTGCGGTGCCATGCAAACGCCTGTTCTCACTTTCAGGGGACATTGTAAACAAGAAGCGGGCGGCATTATCTCCTGCAAATGTAAACAGACTTCTTTGTCTTCGCAATTGGCTTAACAAGGAGGAGGACTGAGTGGACTTGTAGGCTCTAAAGTTTTACATTGTTTTATTTTTGAATGCAATTATTTTTGTACATAATTCAACGTTTGTAAGTTCAACTTTCATGATAAAAGAGATTGCATTGCAGTACTTGTATGAGGTGAATTGAAAAATACTATTTCTTTTGTTTTTTACAGCACAAATATTTGTAATAAAAAAAAGAGCACTGCACACTTTGTATTCTGTGTGGTAATTGAAATCAATATATTTGAAAATGTAGGAAACATCCACAAATGTTTAAATAAATGGTATTCTGTTATTGTTTAACAGTGTGATTAATGGTGATTAATTTTTTAATCACTTGACAGCCCTACTTGTAGTGATATCAAGTTTGTTGGACAAGACCTATTTTCCATAAAACCATGTTGATATGCTGCCACCCTTTAATTCTTTACCGATTATATCTTGCAATAGCCTTTCTGTGATTTTTCTCAGAATCAGTGTCAGGTTAAGTGATCTATAGATAACCAGCACTTCCTGTTTACCCTCTTAAATATTGGCAGAACATTAGCTTTTTCCAGATCTCTGGAACTTCTGCAGAAGGCTGGGGAAACATGATGGGGTTGCTGCTAAGCCACTACAATTTCCCATTGCAGCCTCCTGAGAACCGCCTCTTCTCCAAGGCAGTGTTTCCCAGTCACACATTCTTATTGGTTAAATAGCATGAGTTTCTCAGTGATATATTGCATTACAGTGTATAAATGAATACTGAACTAATATTTGTAAGCTACAGAAATACTGGCAAAGCCAGCAAACCAAAAAATTAGGCCCATCAAATGTGTGCATTTTCAAGCTATGTTTGTAGACATGAGCGAGCTCTCATATATGTCTATCTTCCCCTTTATCACACTACATGGGGAATTTCTTACCACAATGGTTTCATTGGGTTCGTACATCCTACAGTGGAAGACTTGCCCTTTTAGACATATATACAGCATATGGGATGAGATGTTCCTCTCCCACAGAGAAATTTTCAGGAGAGAGTCAGAACAACCAGGAAATTCCATGAGGTTCACTTTGTGCAGTTTCAGATAATACTTTTTCTCAGGTGCCACAAAATTCTTAAATCCACTGCAGAAACTAACCCTGGAGTGCCATAGGTGATATTACAAGATACAGTATAAGGAACTACCTGTTCATATTTGAGTGTTGGTCCCTATGTGTATTCCATACATGGGTACACATGCGCTCCATGCACCTGAGATCAGAGATTTGTAGCAAGCAGTATCTGTTAGTCTGTGCATGCCTAGTTGTTCTTGTGCTCTGATGCAAGGGTATAAGTGGCGGTGCAGACCGATGCATATAATGAGTGTAGCTCTCCCTGCCTTGGGGAATTTTACCCTGTGGAGATGGACTATGCCCAGAGTCTCATAGTTTAAGAATTGTAACTTCTGCCTCCGCTCATTCTCCATCCTCAGCGAACACCAGTGCTGCCTTTATTGTCTTCGAGAGCTCACATTGCTTCCAACTGCAGCATTTGCCACTCTTTCTTTCCCTGAATCTGTGAGGGCTGTGAGCTCAGCTTGAGGAAGTACCTCATGGAGAATGTCATGAGACCACAGCTCGAACCCAGGCCGGAGAGAACCTCCTTACAGTGTTCTCAGACTCTGGGCAGTGCCCCTCCGAGCACAAGCTCTGGAGTAGAAGTGGGATCTGTTAAGCGTATGAAACCCTCTCACTAGAGTCCGCAACATGGTCATAGGCACAAGGACAGATCCCATTCCAGATCTGCCTCTATAAAAAAGATGCATCCCCAGCTTGATCCAGCTCAGGCAAGTCCATGTGCGTGGGTCCTGAGGACATAGGCTCACCTAAATCTTCTGTTCAAAAAGGGAAGGTGAGAAAGGGGAAGGATCTGTTGGTACCTACTCCGGCTTCAACTCATAAACCGAAGGATCGGCATCCTACATCTTTGTCCGGGAGCTCCTTGTCGGACTCCCATTCTGTGGGACTGCCTCATTCTACGAAGGGTCAGTCCTCGGAATCACTGGATCTATCGGTACCAAATTCTGGAACTCTCCAAACTCTGGGACAAACTGAGATGCTTATTCCATTGCTGTACGCAAAGGAGGAAACTGAGCCAGATCCTCTGATTCCAGTGGGTGTGTCATCCTCCTCACCTGATGAGACAATTGCTCCATCATCCCCATCCTTACCTGAGGACCACAGGCAATACCAGGAGCTTTGGTAGAGAGTGGTAACCACATTTCAGGTCCCTCTTGAGAAGGTCCATGACACGCAGCATGGACTTCTTGACGTCCTACAACCCTCTGGCCCTAGCATGGTGGATTTCCCAGTGAACGAGGCTGTTATAGAACTTCCCAGGACAGCATGGCACACTCCTGCCTCCTGCTCCTACCCCTACCCCAAAAAGAGCCAAGAACAACACATCAAAAACATCCAGCTGAAGGGGCAGAGTTCCTGTTCACCAATCCAGCACCTAACTCCAGGCAGCCAGTGATCCCAGGGCAGCAGCACGTGACAAAGGTGCTAAGCGTCTTGACCTTTGAAAGAGGATATTTTCATCTGTCACCCTCCAGTTCAGAATTGCTAACTACCAGGCCCTGTTAGCAAAAATGATTTCACAAATTATACTAAATTTGTGGAATTCAGGGACAAACTTCCCCAGGAGGACAGGGCTCAATTCCAAGTCCTCATCAATGAAAGCTATCTGGTGGCTGATACTGCTACAGGTGGAAATGGACTCAGCCGATACTGCATCTAGGGCCATTTCCACAACCATAGTCATGAGATGTGAATCGTGGCTTCATTCTTCAGGACTGACACAGGGGAGGTCCAGAATACTACGGAGGACTTGTCTTTTGATAAGTCTATTTTCTTTAATGAAAAGATAGGCAAGTCACTACACTCTCTTAAGAACTCTAGAACATCGCTGTGCTCCTTGGGTATTTACATCCCGGCCCTGATGAGGAAACATCACAAACAAACTTACAGGCCCCGACCTTTCCCTAGACATTTTATTACAAGCAACCTTATGAACCCCCATGTAAACGACAGAGGGTGCAAAGACCCAGATACATGGTTTCCTCCACCTCAACTGCCGCTGCTCAACACAGTGTGTCAACCAGGGAATCCTTTTGATGGAATGCTCCAGGACCATGTACCTCTATTGATGTCTATCCACACTGGTCCCCCAAACTTTCAGTGGCCATCTCACCCTCTTTGTCCACACCTGGAGGGCAATAACAATGGACAAGTGGTTACTAGAGATCATCTACTTTGGCTACACTCCCAAGTTGCTCTCCCCTCCCCTTCACAAACTCCCTTTCTGGCCCCTCTTCTGGGACTACTCTCGTGAGAAGTTTCTCTGTTAGGAGGTGGACTTTCTCCTCCAGTGAGGGGCCATAGAGTAAATGTAACTCCTATAGAATCATAGAAATTTAGGGTTGGAAGGAACCTTGAGAAGTCATCTAGTCCAGCCCCCAGCATTGTGCCAGGACCATGTAAACCTGGACCATCCCTGACAGGTATTTGTCCAACTGGTTTTTAAAACCTCCAATGATGGGGATTCCACAACCTCCCTAGGAAGCTTATTCCAGAGTTTAACTCCCTGGTAGTTAGTAAATTATTCCTAATATCTAACTTAAATCTCCCTTGCTGTAGATTAAACCCATTACTTCTTGACCTACCTTCAGTGGACATGGAGAACATACTTCATAGTTTCCAAGAAAAACGGAAGCTGGAGACACATTCTCCACCTTAGACAGTTAAATATTTTTATTTGCAAATCAAAATTCCAAATGATTATGTTGGCATCAATAATCCCTTCCTTAGAGGAGGGCACATGGTTCACAGCTCTTGAAATGAAAGATGCTTACTTTCATGTGGACATTCATCCATCCCACAGAAAGATCCTCAGGTTTCTGGTAGGACAAGAACATTACCAGTTCATAGTACTTCCATTTGGGCTAGCAACAGGACCCAGGGTTTTCACGAAAGTATTTCTCAGTTGTGGTGGCCCAGATGAGACATAAGAGATACATAACATCTTCCCAAACCTGGACAATTGGCTACTACCGGGCAAATCCAGTCAGGAGATTCAGTCGGAAACCATATTCTTACTCAGTCTCCTGGCATCCGCGTAAACAAATAAAAGTCCACTTTGACTCACATGAAAACCATAGACGTTATAGAGGTGGCCCTAGACTTGACCTCAGCAAAGCCTATCTCCCTATGGAAAGATTCCAAACTATGAATAGCTTGATAAGAAAAGCCACACTCAAATCTCAAACCAGTTAATGTCCATCTTTCCCTATGAGGCCCCATGGCCTCACATACTTATGTAAAGCTATTCATTAGGCTACACCTCCATTGCCTGCACACCTGGCTCTGATCTGTTTACTCTCCAGACAGAGACAACATAAACACCGGAATAACCGTTCCTGCCAAGATCATGGCTTCTCCCGCCTGGTTGGACGAACCCAGAGCAAATTTGTGTGGGAGTCCCTTTTGCTGCACCCACAGCTGAAATGGCCATTATCATATATGCATCCCTCATAATAGTGGAGCTCACATAGGCAGTCATACCGTGCAAGGCCTCTAGACCCTTCGAGAAGCCAGGTTAAGTCCATTAATGGCTATTAGCCAGGATAGGTAAGGAATAGTGTCCTTCGCCTCTGTTTGTCAGAGGGTGGAGCTGGATGGCAAGAGAGAAATCACTTGATCATTACCTGTTAGGTTCACTCCCTCTGGGGCAACTGGCATTGGCCACTGTTGGCAGACAGGATACTGGGCTGGATGGACCTTTGGTCTGACCTAGTGTGGCCATTCTTATGTTACGTCCTTTTTCTTGTTTCTCGATCATTACTGAACTGGCATAAATTTGCCAAAGTGAAAAGCGAGAGAGAGAGATGTAGTTGCCTAAAGTTATTTTTCAGTAAAGTTATCATTTGCATTACATCATGTAAAACATCAAGAGTTAACTCATTCAAGAATATACCCATTAAGGCTCTTAACCACCATGGAAAATTTTCTGTCTTCCAGGCACCAGAGTTATGTAAATGAATCAATCATGGACTCCAGGGAGCAAATCAACCTTGATGTAATTTAATGGAGTTGCACCCATTTACACCATGATGGGGTGTCTGGGTGTCTGTCTGTCTGACCTAGAATTTTATACTGCAACCCATCACCATCTTTGAGCACCTTGCATGTAATAGCAATAGTGAAGTTCCCGGTGAACTTAGTGGAGTACTGTGGCACTTGTTTTCTGGGGTAAAAACTCTGCTGGTGGTAGGATTTTTGTTTTCTTTTCAATTGGAAAAAGAGCAATGTTTGAAAGACATAGATGCTTGACCGTTGTTATTTTAAAAAAATACTTCAGAGAAAAGTAAATATTAAGAGGCTATTTACCACCTTATAGGCAAAGCCTTATTTACTGCACGCTATTCAGACCCTGCTCTGAAAACCGAATTAATTTCCTCATGAGCTTTATTATGGTGCTAATCACTATAGTATCCAAGTGCTTCCCAAGTGTTAATGAATTTATTTTTACAACACTGTTGTGAGGTGAGGGAGTGGTATTATCCCTATTTTACAGATGGGAGTCTGAGGTCAAAAGTATCCATTAATTTTGGGTGTCCAATCTGTGATGCCTACTCTGATTTTTCAGATTAGTTAGCGCTATACAGCATGTTATAGGTTCACGCCACATGTCTGATTGACTTCAGTTGCTGAGAGTGCTCAGTATTTCTGCATATCAGACTCCAGGGTCTCAAGTCAGGTACCCAAAAAATGAGGAATACATAATTAGTGACCACCTGTGAAAAGTTTGATTTAAGTGACTTGCCCAGCATCACACTGGAACTCTGTGGCAGAGGTAGGGATAGAATCCAATCCTCCAGGGTGGCATTGACCAGCCTTATCATGAGACCCTCTTTTTTTTTCTGGCAATCCCCTGCCCCTCATTCACTACACACCTACCAACTTCTGCAACAAGTGAGACCAAACATACTGGGGACAACAGCCTCCTTCACTGTACAACCCTGATTCATCCCCAGAGCAAGTCCACTTATTATAATTTTGTATTGAATGCAGTATGTAAGGTGTGGGGCCACACGTTGATCAAAGAGGACAGAATAAAATATTGAATAGCTGCTTATTAGGTAAGTACCGTCCATCCTGTGTACTGAATGAGGAAGGCATCCTGTGGAAAAATATAATATGTCATCATGTAATTAAAGATGGTATCATACTGCATACTCAGAAGGGGGGCAAATTACTGTTGTACAGGAAACCTTAATTCTGACATTTCCTAAATTTGGAGTGCTTGACTTTGCAACCTTAATAATGTGTTTAATGTAGTTTTTTGTGTATAATCTATTATATAGAATAACTCAAATTATCTATTGCTGGTCAGAAAAGATCTTTATTATGCTGCTGAATTGATTGAATGTTTGATTGTACTATAGGATGGCCACAGAATTGGAATGTTGTTGCCTGCTCTCCATGTCTTGCATGGATCATAAAGCCCTTGTAATGGCAGTGTGGATAGAAGCTGGAGATTTTTACACCTGGGAAAGGGATGTAGTAGGATTATCTGTTCAGGGAATGTAGTTTAGGAATCAGATAGTCATGCTCCTGGTGCATTCGTTTGTGATTGTTATAATTATTTATGTGCATTCAGATGGAAATGAAGACATTTCCCCAAATGGGTAAATACTGTGATAAGAATATTTTCCATGTTTCTAGCATTCAATATAAAAGTTACTGAGAAATAAGAGAAAGGACAAGGATGAGGAGAGGGATCATTCTGTCAAAGGGCCAGATCTTGGGCACCAGCCCTACTGTGCCCAGCACAGATGTCGGGTGGTGGGCAGAAAAGGAGACTTATGCCACCTTTGTATTGTTCTGATCCCAGGTGCAAGGTACAGCAAGATAATTTGCAGATGTGGGGTGAACTAGCTCAAAGAACCCATTAGCTCTCCTGCTTGTGTAGTTTGAATAAATCTGTTTGTGCACATGACTGTAATATTTGTAATTCACCTCTGTACTCTTATTCTACTGCAACTGCAGTACTCCTCCCCATCTTATAAATATTACGTACATGTTGCAGACACAGTGGACCACTGTCTGCCTAGCCCTGAGTGGATGCACTAGAGGGAGGAGATGGTAGAGGTTTTTTCCCAGCCCCACACTCAGTGCACCTACACAGGAGACAGCCATAGTTTGGCTGGCTGCCATAGAAGCACAAGGGTTGTGAAGAAGTCACTAGTGGTGTCAGAAGTGCTCGTGGTGGTTGCATTTAAAGCATTTAGTCTATTTTGAAATGTGCTGCTGATCTGGGAGGCATTCCCTGTGCTTAAAGTGGGGGATACCACAAGAACTGGTGGTAGAGTTAGTACAGATGTTTTGAGTTCACAAACTGTAACAGTCCACAGGGAGTGAGTATGAACAGGACAAGGTCCTCACAAGCCTACACACTGCACTGTGTGGGAACAGTGGGATGTGGTGCAAGCCACACCTTTTCAAAGCAAGAGCTACCATCTAGCACAGTCAGACCCAGGAGGCATTGTAGAAGCACACAGGCCCATCAGTTGAACCAGAATATACAGTATTGGTGTGGAGTGCTGTTTGAAATATTGTCACTATGTACCCTTAAAGATGGTGTAAAGTTTAATGGTTTTAGGGTATGTATGGGGTGGGGGAGGGAACGGGGGACATTTCAAAACATTATCGTTTATGTATTTGTTACTGGTGAGTCATGTAAAGTCATCCATCACTTATGAAGAGATTTCCAATAACCCCACATCTTTATGGATTCTGTGTAGCTGCGTTATCTATTTTAATACCATTATTGGACTTTTTGTTGCTTCTGGTGTCATTTTTCAATGAGACACAGTTTAAAAAAAAAAACCCTGTACATGCTCAGGATTCAAGACAGTGTTTCTCCTTCTGTGCGGCATGTAAGCGAGGAAAAGGAAAGCTAACATTTTATCTCAGTGAGTAAGTACCAGCCCTTGTGCCTTAGAGCTGGGACAGTGCTGCTAGTACAACAGAAAAAGCAATTGTTTAGGTTGTTGGAGCATTGTAGCTTTACATCATGTAAAATCAATTTAAGCCCTAAGGTAAGGTTTTTATTTTGTCTTGGTTAAATTATTAAATGCTAAAGACACCCTAAAACTTCTAATTTTGAACTTTAAAAAAGTTCCATATGAGCGAGATGCAGGCTATATTTTAGAGGCAGAGGCTGTACTTCCCCCTAATACCAGCTAGAGCCCAGTGTCTTAATAGAGACAAACTCACTATTAAGATGTAATCTACATTCTGAAGAAGTTTGGGCGCCTCCTACTCTAGAACTCACTGAAGGCTTCTTGAGGTTTTGTGACACTTCTCTTCCTTCAGTGCCCCAAATTCTTTAGGTTTTGTATCTCATAATCCAAATCTTTCATTCTACTCAGGTTGATAACCCTTAATTTGGAGGTATTTTTATTACTTTTTTTTTTTTTAGAAATAATTTCATCATCTTGCTATTTTATACATTTACCTGAAGAAATAAAAGGGTCAGGTTTAAATGTGAACATTAATAATTTTATGCTGGACTGTGTCTGAGCAATGCTTTTGTGGAGCAGGAGAGTTGGACTAATCAGTGCTGTTGAGTGAGCATAGCATGATACCTTCAGCATTTAATATTTTCCTTGTTCAAAAGTCAGCTATAAATTTATTTCTCAAAAACACCCTGGTCTTTTGTGAAATCGTGTAAGCTTAATTTCAAGTCCATTACTGACCATTCTCTGTTTGATGTGAGATATTCTCGAAATGGCTGGCATCCTAGAATGCAGAGATGGAAGTGAGATCTGTTAAATCTGCTGTTGCATATGGTCTCTGTCTTTGATACTGTCTCAAGAGACTGCACTGATCTCTTCTTTTCACTCAACAGTCTGTATCTTCTTTGTGGTTTTGGTGGGAGATTCCTTTCAAGCATTTTTACTGACAGGGTTATGGTTTACGTGTGTTAGAGATTTTAACAGACACTAGGAAAGGAAGTAGCTATTACAGTGTTGCTTTGTACATTTGAGCTGAGTTCATATTGTTTAGGCTTTTTGTAAATTACCAAGAAATAAGTTATATCAGCAGTTTAATTAGCAGCAAGGTAAACTGAGAAGTGTGTTGCACTTCAGTGTTATCTTTATAAAAGCCCGAGTCTGTATATAAGAAGGAAATTACAGCTAGGAGAGCTGGCTCTGTTTTTCACTGAATGAGGCCCTTAGTGAGCAGACAGTCTGATCAGGTATTTGATTAGTATATTACAAAGGAAGAGAACAGGTACATTTTCAACAAATTATTTCAAATGCTTTTTAAACTTGCTTTGTAGATTTCGGCTATTGCTCATTCTCCTCTGAGGTCAAGGGTGTTGAAAAGTGAGCTAAAGCATTTTTTTCAACAGCTCTTAACTGAATGTTGTTGCTGAGCCAGGGATGACTTAGTTTTCCTTTTGAAGAAACTCCAAAAAGGTTTACCTCTTCAAAAAAACAAAAATGCAAACCAAAAGATGAGAGAAGCTTTTATTCAGTATTTTGCTACTGGCCTTCTATCAAGAGATCTTTTCGGGTGCTTAAAACATGAGTAGATAATGTTGCTTGACTTAAGAATAAATACAAATATCAATGATTCTGGATTAGGAAAAAGCAAAAGTCTCCTTTTTTGTCAAAAGTAATTGTTCTGGGATTTGGTTTGAGAGTCGACGGAAGTAACCCCTCTGGAGCACAGCTATCTTGTTTTTCCATTTTAGATATCCTGTATATGGGCCATAGGCTCTTTGAAAGCAGGCTTTCCTTTTCCATCAACATTAGGGGTATTTTTAAAACAAATTTGGTACACCTGAAAATTGCTTTACACATGACTAAAAGGAAGATGAAAACTGAGAAAATATTCTTTTAAATCACATGCACTTTTTGACATAGGATTTAGACATTTTCAGAATTGGTCTGTCTATCATACAGCCAGTTTGTTTCCTGCTTGAACATTTCCCCCCTGTTGCTGCATAAACTAGTAATAGAATTTGGCCTATGATAATGAATGATATTTCAGTATTTCTAGCAAGACTGATACCTGAAAATACTGAAAAATTGCACAAGAAGGCCCTGAAAATGTCCCAAAATCAGGCTAAGAGTGAGAACAGAAAGTAGCAAGGGATCAAATTCAGCCCTTGACATATGTGGGTGCACCTCCATTGAGATCAGTGAAATCACCCTGAATTATGCACGGGCTGAATTTGGCCCAACGAGAGGGATGGGAGACAGGAAGTAGGCTGATCAGGAAAGGAAAAAAAGCAGAGTAAGGGGAAAGCTGAAAGGGAAACAGGAAGCTTAAAAAAATTGTTAATGCTTTTAAATCCAGCAGGAGACTCATAGAAGTCAGTAGGGATATAAACAAACCAATCTAGAATCCTATTTTGGAATTCAACTGTCAGAGACATACGGTTCCAAAATATTGTATATCTTTTCCCCAAGCTTTTTCTTCCTATGAGTGATATCCTGGATAAAGGGTTTTTTGTGAAACTTCTTAAAAATTGTCAAACAAAACTGCGGTATTGACTGGGATGATTTCTCTGCATGTGGAATTTTATATGAATTTGGGTGCTGTGAAATTATTACCCAGGATGGAATATTTCTGAAGAGCAGTCTCTTGATGATACTTGATTTTTCCAAATGACAAATATTAAAAAAAAAAAAAAATCCCCATGGGAAAAACACACAAACACTAGTTGAGCACAGGCTGCGTTATCTGTATAGCTTGTTCAGGATAGGAACAAAGTATAAGTATTTCCAATAATTGCATATAAATGTTTCCCGAGTGGTGTTGCATCCGTCCTTAGTTAAAGCACTGCTTACATGGAGAAACAAATGAATATATTCCCCATCATCACGTTGCCTCTCCACTCTGCAACAATACAGCTAATTCACATGATTGTCACGGGGTAAGGAATTGGGGGGTATTTATGAGTAGAGCTTTTTTAAAATACTGACGACATACTACTGTAGTTCACATCTCGCAGGCACAAGGGAGTTGGGGTGTGGAGAATTTTGGAGTGAGATAGTCCCAAATAATAAACTACAGCATAGCAGCAAAAGCCAGGAGCTTCTCAGAGAGGCTGCCAGACGTACTGGGCCTTGCAACCAGATCCTGAAAACCAAGGACATGATACTGTGGGTTGCTGTAAGGAAAGGGGAAGCCAGTGGTCTTTTGGGGGAAGGAATATGAAAAGCCCAGCAGGAGCTCCTGTCTCACCCTTAGGTTGAAATCATAGACCTATTGAAGTTGATGGGAGTTTTGCCATTGACCTCAGTAGGGCCAGGATTGCTAGTCCTTTGCTACTAGTCCTTTGCTCTTATCTAGCAGAGAAGCACTTTTCACCTTTATTTTTATTTGAAAAGTTTTTTTAGGAGCAAATTTTTTAAAAATGTATATATCACCAGCAGCACAAAGTAGGTGTTGTTAAAGTCACAGCCAACCCAGTCTCTGGAAATTCAATATTAAGGAGGTTTAAAATCAAAAAGTTTTGTTAATAGTACAGCAGAGAAGTGTGATATCTCTATTTATTTGTTAATTAATAAGCTTTACAGTACACCCATCATTGTTATAGCAAGGGGTATAATACAAAGATCATCAGCTATAGTTAACTTATAGGTCTAACCTACACTGTGTTTCTACCACCTAATCCTCTGACTCAATTTTTGTCTTCCCCTCAGCTCCATGGCTGAAGGCCCAGATTTTCAAAAAGACCCAAACATTTGTAGATTCTGAGGCCAGAAGGGACCATTGTGATCATCTACTCTGACCTGTTTAGCACAAGTCATAGAACTTCCCCAAAACAATTCCTAGAGCAGATCTTTTAGAAAACATCTAATCTTGATTTTAAAATTGCTAGTGATGAAGAATCCACCACAATTCTTGGTAAATTGTTCCAATAGTTAATTACCCTTTCCGTTAAAAATTTGTACCTTATTTGCCGTCTGAATTTGCCTAGATTCAGCTTCCAGTCATTGACTGTTACACCTGTCTCTACTTATAGACTGTGATCAAATCATCACTTAACCTTCTCTTTGTTAAGCTAAATAGCTTGAGCTCCTTGAGTCTATCGCTATAAGGTATGTGAGAGGAAATGTTTTACATTTAAATTGTTTTACATCCTAAATATTCCTGCTTTCAGGTTATGTCAGGCCATGAGAAGAAGCAAATACCAGAGTCCAAATACCCAACTGCGAATGCTCTTTCTGCTAATCTCCTGGAGTTGAAATGTGGGGACAGATAACAAGAGAATTCCAGCCCATCACACCCACTGCAAAGGGGCAGAGGATAGTCATTCAACAGGTGCAAAATATCACAGAAATGCCACTGTCATGCTGGAAGGAGCTCTCGGGAGCTCCTGAGCCCTGTGTTAAAATGTTTGCACCCAATACAAAGGAAAGGCTGGGATGATTTCCCTGTCTCTGATGAAGTCACCTTGTCTCTAGAAATCAGTAAACCATCTCTGCCAGAGATGGTTTCTCAAAATACTTTTGAAAAGCAAACTTTTGCTTTTGGCGTTGACCAGACTGAACCGAATGACAAGAATTTTAACAAAATATCTCTTGGGGAAGATTCCACTCGTATGCGCTTATGATAAAGTTTTCATCCCATGGCCCATCTTCAGGTTATACAAATTGAACAATCTGCTGTACTGTCAGTGTACTCAGTATATTATTCTAGACCAAAGTGTGAACATTTCCAACAAAAGTTTGCCGCCCCCTCCATTGATTGGAGGAAGCTGTTTTTTCTTTAAATGGGAAAAGAAATTAAGAAATCCCTCAAGTGTCTCGTGCACTCATGCGCTCTGCAAATGCATGCACTCCTTTATACATGGGGTCTAACAAAAGATTTATTGCAGCCGCTAGGTTAAAATATTGGCAGCACATCACTGAGAAGTGCCACAGGAGCTACAGTATAAATTTTTTGCGCCCCACACTCCATATCTTGTTACAGAAATTATCACTGAAGTGACACAGGGTGTTCCACAGATTTCCAGTGGATTCTGATTAAAAAGTTTTCAAAAATAGGGACAAAGGTTGTCATGGAAATAGACAGATCTCTTTAATGATAGTATTACTGTCGGGTGCCAGGCTAATTTGTTCCTGGGGGGGAAATGCAAGTTGGGCTATTTACATCTGTGGTACAGGCTTGATCTAGCTCTTTATAGACACCCATGTCAGTTGACTGGATGTCTTTGAAATTGTTTAGATTTCTCCCATTGGGTATAAGATCTGATGATAGCTATTTTAAAGTACTAATTGAATAGTGATAGTTTTACTGATCTCTCCTTTATTTCAAAAAGAAATCCACATGAGAAGCTGCAGACTGTGTTGTGGAGGCATGTGGCAGACTGTGACAATGGGTTGATATGTAAACAATAAAGAATATGATACTATGCATGATGTTTCATTTCAGAATAGCTTGGAACAGTAATGCAGATGAGTGCATTAATCTCATTAACTATTTAGAAATGAAAGATCATGTACAATAACTTATTATTTATTGCTCTTCTGACATGTCTCTTCCATAAGATTTGTCATTAAAATTAAAATATAGACATTTAACAGCTAGTTTAAAAGAGTCTATGACTTTGCTGTTAGGTTTTAGTACATTTTTCACTGAAGATTCCAACAAACCTATTGCCATTCTACTATCTTATGGTGATTGATTAGTAGAATATTTAGATTGTAATGGTGCCAAGGATAATTTAAAAGATATCACAAAGATAGGGTTCAAAAACAGTAAATTGAGGGACACTGGTAACCCCATCAATGACTGAAATCTAAAAAAGGCAGTAGGCACAAATCACCCCTGTGGACAGTAGCTCCATTCAAACCAATATGCGACAGTTGCCTAGGTCATGTCTTGGTATAAATAAAATAGTAGGATTGTCATTTTATTTCTTCAGTAAATAAATGTATTATAGGCTCTTTGGAAGGATCATGCTTTTCACAGCAGTGAAATCAGAGTTGGGTATCTAGGCATTTTAATAGCTAGCCATGCCTGAACATGCCTTTTGTGCGTCATAGATTTTTATTACTAGTAAGACAAGTGACATTATTCATTGTTCCAGAATGGAATCTGTTACCAACAAGGGTTTAGTAAGGTTTGAATTTATTTTGTAATTAGAGACCTCAGGGTAAGTCATCTTCATTGGATTTATTAAGGTAATTAGTTAATTAGACAGAGCATAACAGAAAAAGAGAGACATCACCGCAGTCTGTGAGAATCCATTTCTCAACCACATAAACCCGAAATATAGCCAATAAGCCCATCTAAACTCTACAATTTTCTATTCCTAAAAACTCCTAATTATGGCACTGTTTCTTGCCTTGCCATTGGATCTTGACCTCTATCCTGACAGCGTGCAGTTACATCTATTAACAGGGAAACATACACAGTGATACATTTACTTGGACTCAGCCATATTTCAGTGAGAAAGATTGATGGCAACAGATATATGCATATATTCTATATTATTGTTCAGGTACTGAGATACTGAACCACTTATTGGTCCAGACTCTATGTGGGGCATCTTAAAGGAATGGAGATGGTCACAATCTTCTCTGGTATTGTAGCGGGTATTGGCAGTTCGGGAGTTGGAAGAACCCTTCCCATTAAGATGACTAATCTGTAAGCTGTCTAGGTGTCATTGGTTGGTCAACTGTCTGCTGCTATAAGCCTTGCTAAGGTTACATTATACCATTCTATATCTATAATGGTAATAGCTAAAACAAGGATTCTAACAATATATACAAAAAGTTTAACACTTCTCCCCCTTGGGTGCACAAATGAAAATAATATACAAATTAAAACAAAATAAAATAGAAATTTGTCAAGTTTGTATAAACACTTTGAGGATAATAAATGTTTGATATTTGCTTATTCTTGTGAAATAAAGGTAAAACAGCTTTTGCAATTTTTTAAAATGAGCTTTAACATCTTACAACATAAGTTACTAAACATTATATATTGTTGTTTTTAATCATTCTGGCTACAACATAATTATAGCTTTATTTTAATGTAATTATATTTTATTATAGCTTATTAATTGCTTTATATTAGGGCTGTGAAGCGATTAAAAATATTAATCGCATGATTAATCGCGTGATTAATCGCTCTGTTAAACAACAATAGAATACCATTTATTTTAAATATTTTGGAGATTTACTACATTTTCAAATATATTAATTTCAATTACAACACAGAATATAAAGTGTACAGTACTCACTTTATATTTATTTTTTATATTTGCACTGTAAAAAACAAAAAAAAATATTTTTCAATTCACCTCATATAAGTACTGTAGTGCAATCTCTTTATCATGAAAGTTGAACTTACAAATGTAGAATTATGTACAAAAATAAATGCATTCAAAAATAAAACTTTAGAGTCTAAAAGTTCATTCAGGCCTACTTCTTGGTCAGCCAATCACTCAGACAAACAAGGTTGGTTACAATTTGCAGGAGATAATGCTGCCTGCTTCTTGTTTACAATGTCACCTGAAAGTGGAAACAGGCATTCGCATGGCACTGTTGTAGCGGGCGTTGCAAGATATTTATGTGCCAGAGGTGCTAAAGATTCATATGTCCCTTCATGCTTCAACCACCATTCCAGAGGACATGTTTCCATGCTGATGATGGGTTCTGCTTGATAACGATCCAAAGCAGTGCAGACCAATGCATGTTCATTTTCATCATCTGAGTCAGATGCCACCAGCAGAAGGTTGATTTTCTTTTTTGGTGGTTTGGGTTCTATAGTTTCTGCGTCAGAGTGTTGCTCTTTTAAGACTTCTAAAAGCATGCTCCATACCTCATCCCTCTCAGATTTTGGATGGGACTTCAGATTCTTAAACCTTAGGTTGAGTGTCGTAGCTGTTTTTAGAAATCTCACATCAGTACCTTCTTTGCATTTTGTCAAGTCTGCTGTGAAAATGTTCTTAAAACAAACATGTGCTGGGTCATCATCCGAGACTGCTGTAACATGAAATATATTGCAGAATGTGGGTAAAACAGAAAAGGAGACATACAATTCTGCCCCCAAGGAGTTCAGTCACAAATTTAATTGACGCATTATTATTTTAACGAGTGTCATCTGCATGGAAGCATGTCCTCTGGTATGGTGGCCAAAGCATGAAGGGACATACGAATGTTTAGCATATCTGGCATGTAAATACCTTGCAATGCCTGCTACAAAAGTGCCATGTGAACGCCTGTTCTCACTTTCAGGTGACATTGTAAATAAGAAGCAGGCAGCAGTATCTCCCGTCAGTGTAAACAAACTTGTTTGTCTTAGCGATCGGCAGAGTAAGTAGGACTGAGTGGACTTATAGGCTCTAAAGTTTTAAACTGTTCTGTTTTTGAGTACAGTTATGTAACCAAAAAAAAATCTGTATTTGTAAGTTACACTTTCAGGATAGAGATTGCACTGCAGTACTAATATGAGGTGAATTGAAAAATACTATCTCTTTTGTTTATCATTTTTACAGTACATATATTTTTAATCAACAATAATATAAAGTGAGCACTGTGCACTTTGTATTCTGTGTTGTAATTGAAATCAATACTGAAAATGTAGAAAAATGTTCAAAAATATTTAATAAATTTCAGTTGGTGTTCTATTGTTATAAGTGCAATTAAAGCTGCGATTAATTTTTTATCATGATTAATTTTTTTGAGTTAATCGTGTGAGTTAACTGCGATTGACAGCCCTACTTAAAATATTACTATATATAACAATGAGAAAAAAACCGCCATATTTTATATATTCATTCATGGCTAGTAAAAAGGGGGTAAAAGTTTTAGTAGTTATGCCAGGATTAAAAGCAGTTAGCATTTTGTTGCTCTGCACCATATTTTAAACAAGTTAAGAAAAGTTAAAAGTTCCTTTAACTTTGGAATTCCTGAAGGGTTAAAATCATTAACTTTATTGAACTCATCCGATAGCAGTAATGATCAATGAAGCAGATGGGCATTGGAAACCTGTCCATCCTTAAACAGGGTGATACTTAGGGGAAAAAAACTATTTAAATTAATAACTGAGTTTTAGCTGGTTTACACGTCAGCCCTGCTTGTTGGAGTAATCAAGTAATTCTGTCAAAGCCGAAGGTGTTTTACTTGAGTGACTGTAGCAAGGCAAAAATTGTCAGCATATTGGAGGGAAAAAAGCAAATGATTTTAAAAATAACACACACTTTATTTGTCCTTTAAGTGAGGAAGAAAGGAATGGATTTACAACAGTTTCTAGCACTAAGGGTTTTCTTCATATCGGATAAAAATATCCATTCCTCTCCTATGTCTATTAAGAAATCAAGCCACCAACCTTCAGCTAATAACCTACATAACCCATAAGCAAACAACAAAACATTCTAGATGTATGCTTAATACTTTCATTTACCTAAGGGCTTTACTTTTGCTCTTTCTCCTACTCCTTTCCCAGCCCACCCCCTGCCACTGTACTTTGCAGGTCAGAGGGGTTATGTGAGCAGGGTTTTGGATTACTCTGTGTTCATTTACTAATTCACTTTTGACATTTACATCAGCTATAGCCTTGTTCAAACAGATGTTGAACTCTGTAGAAGCATTGATGTACCCAAAGAGGCACCTATTTCAAATGTATGGTTTAGCTGCTAAACAAAGAAGCCATTTGACATTAGTTATTTGTGTTCAGCTTCTCTTCTTAGCATGACATTCCCAAAGGTTCGTGGGGAAGTCTGGCTCATAGACAAGCTATAGGCCTTATAAAAGTCTGGTTCATAGGTCAACAGATCGCATACAAATAGTTTAGATTTTCATGATCTTTACAGATTTAGTACCTGATTTTGCAGTTCTTGCTCGGGCAGAACTCCCATTCAGTTTAAAAGGAGTTTTACCTAAATAAGAAATGAATTGGATCCTTCGGACATACAAATGATGTTGTGTACTTTTTTAAATTGATCTTTATTATTTATTTATATTTCACTGGTGCCTAGATGCACCAACCAATATCAGGCAGCGTTGTGCTAGGTGCTGAACGAATACATAGTGTAAGAGACAGTTCATGCTTTGACGATCTTACAATCTAAATAGAGAGGATGGACGAAGAATGAGAGGAAGAGAAAGTAGTAGTATCCCCATTTTACAGGCACAGAGATTTATTGGCTTGCCCAAAGCCACAGAGGGAATTGATCAGCTCCTGTGGGGATGTGGCTAAGCTGGTAACCTCTTGTGTTGTCTGGAAGTGCCATTTTCACAAAGGGGAGAAACTCCAATCAGTATTGGATCATGCTGTATTCAACTGTTGGAGGTACAGGGTCATGCCATGAAGGTTAGTTTTTAAAATATCTGAATTATTCCTGGGCCTTTATATACCTCTTTTTAGAACTACTCTTGTATTCAAATTGGCTTTGAAAATCAGTTCAAATTTAATTACAACACATGCACAGATCCAGTAGCAGGGAAAAATATGTAGTTTATGCTCTCTTGAATTTCATACTGTAGTTTCCAGTGGAAATGGCAGGTGCTCAGCACTGTTCAGGATTTGGACCCCAATGCCTGTCTTTTTTTGCGTGAAATAGTTTATCTTCTGTATATTTTTTTTTAAATTGTTCACTGAGATGAGTGCCAAGAGAGATCTGGGGGGATCTGACAACCACCTGTCATTTTTTCTCTCTGTTCAGTGAGGTTTTTCCCAGCTGTAGATTTGCTGCCACGCCAGCTCCACATCAAAAAGCTGGCATTTTTACCCTTGAATACTAAATTCTGTTCTGAGTATCTGTGCAAGCCTGTGTTTGATGTTAGTGTTGTGAGTGTTGTCTCCCAATCAGTCACACGCTGCAAAGGTTACCAGTATATCACCAGTTAAGGTGATAGAATTTGGAGGGTTGGGGGGGGAGGGGGCAGGTGGAACTTGGCCGAGGTAGCATGTAGTACTGTATGGTGTTTGTTTCATCAGTGAAACTCTTTACTGTTTAGATTCATTTATTAATCAGCTGGCATGGGTACTGGAAAAAAGAAAGCAGATGACAACCTCCCCATTACCTGAAATCGAATATTTCACCTTTCCAGCACACTCTCACTCCAGTGTCCACTGGCACAGAAGGTGACAATTCCTGTGTCTCTCTGACATTTGGGTTTTCTGCAGTGTTATTGTAGCTGTGTCAGTCCCAGGATATTAGACAGACAAGGTGCATTAGGTAGTATCTTTCATTGGAACAACTTCTGTTAGTGAGAGAGACAAGCTTTCAAGCTTACAGAGCTCTTCTTCAGTCTTCTTCTGTCTCTCTCACCAACAGAAGTTGGTCCAATCAAAGATATTACCTCACCCACCTTATCTGGGTTTTATGTATAGCAATAAAGGGCCTGATCCAAAGCCCACTGAGGTCAATGGAAATCTTTCCATCAACTTCATTGAGCGTTGGATCAGGCCAATATAGTGGTTATCAGTTTTGCTATTAAGATTAGGTATATCCTAATTTTTCTCTTTTTCTTTCCATGTGGGTTTATTTGCATTGACATCTGAGTTTGCCCTCTGTCCAAAGGAGAGTCCAGACACAAGTCTTAGCTATTTCTTTGGCCATGTCTACACTACAGATTTTTTCTGGCATAGTTATGTTGATCAGGAATGGGAAGTGGTGATATCCCTAACGGACATAGCTGTATCAGCAGAAGCCCTGATTACAGATGCAGTGACACTGTCAAGACTGCTTGTGATGGCACAGTTGTTTTTATTCAGGGTGTGTCTGTGTTGAATAAGTTAAACTGGCTGAAGTGCAGCTTTTCAATCTGAGACCTCCCTCAAATAGTCACGATAATTGCCCCTCTCTTTACTTCAGTTAGGCAGCTGCTGTTAGGGATTTACTTTCTCTGAAAGGTGAGTAAACAAACAACATTATCCAAGAATGGACACTGATACCATTCAGGTAAAAAGAGGAGGCAGGTAAAAGCTCTGTGAAGATCCAGAATTAACTCAGTCTCGTGAACAAGAATCCAGATGTGTCTTCTGAATCCGGGTCTCCTGTGTATGTCAGTGCTCATTTCCGTTCTGATCAGTAACATGCTGAATACATTTGAGTCTGTAGTGTTTAATGTTTTTGCTGCCAGCTTGCCATTTGTTGACACAGCATTGAATCAGATTTGCTAATACTCTCCCTAAGTCTGCAGGTCCTAAAAATAAACATTTTACACAGGTGGAAGCTTTGGCTGGAATTGTTGTTTGGCTTGACTTGCCAAATTCTTAGATCTCGTCTGATAAATGTAAATCAAGTCAGAAGTATTTGGCAAAGTGGGTCAGCACCTGATTCAAATTCAGATGCCTGAGTAGCTGTGTTGGGTATTTTGGCATGGCATGGCATTGCCTCTCTTAACTTGATGTGCCACATTGTTTGGTTATTAGAGGTTTGTCATATCCGTAGGAAGTACTGTACTGTCTACGCTTCTTCTACGAAATTCTTGCAGTAATTACATCATGTCATTCTAAATCATTAATTGGTAATTAGTCTACTTTCATCATCATGGTATTTGAGTTGCCTGGCTGACACTGTGGTATTAACATCAGAAGAATTGTCTTACGCAGCTGGCATCTCCGGGGATTGGAGAATCCACTAAGTTAGAAATGAAAAAGATCTATCAGATCTAATCTATCTCCCTGCCAATGCAGGATAGCTCCTTACAATGTTTCAGTACAGATGACACCACTCATAACATTACCGTTTCCCACAAAAGTAGCATGCTCACTTATCAATGTCCTTAGTGATTTAGTTGCCAAATTTTTAGTCTCCGTCTACGCTGAAAAGTTAACAGGTTTCAGAGCCGTAGCTGCGTTCGTCTGTATCAGTAAAAAGAACGAGGAGTCCTTGTGGCATCTTAGAGACTAACAAATTTATTTGAGCATAAGCTTTCGTGGGCTAAAACCCACTTCATTGGATGCATGCAGTGGAAAATACAGTAGGAAGATATATAAATATATATACATACACACACACACACACACACACACAGAAAATGAAAAAATGGGTGTTGCCATACACACTATAACGAGAGTGCTCAATTAAGGTGAACTATTATCAGCAGGAGAAAAAAACCTTTTGTAGTGATAATCAGGATGGCCCATTTCCAACAGTTGACAAGAAGGTGAGAGTAACAGTGGGGGGGGGGCGAATAAGAATGGGGCAATAGTTTTACTTTGTGTAATGACCCATCCACTCCCAGTCTTTATTCAAGCCTAATTTAATGGTGTCCAGTTTGCAAATTAATTCCAATTCTGCAGTTTCTCGATGGAATCTGTTTTTGAAGTTTTTTGTTGAAGAATTGCCACTTTTAGGTTTGTAATCGAGTGACCAAAGAGATTGAAGTGTTCTCCGACTGGTTTTTGAATGTTATAATTCTTGATGTCTGATTTGTGTCCATTTATTCTTTTACGCAGAGACTGTCCGGTTTGGTCAATGTACATGGCAGAGGGGCATTGCTGGCACATGATGGCATATATCACATTGGTAGATGTGCAGGTGAATGAGCCTCTATAGTACGGCTGATGTGATTAGGTCCTATGATGGTGTCCCCTGTATAGATATGTGGACAGAGTTGGCAATGGGCTTTGTTGCAAGGATAGGTTCCTGGGTTAGTGTTTCTGTTGTGTGGTGTGTGGTTGCTGGTGAGTATTTGCTTCAGGTTGGGGGGCTGTCTATAAGCAAGGACTGGCCTGTCTCCCAAGATCTGTGAGAGTGAGGGATCATCCTTCAGGATAGATTGTAGATCCTTGATGATGCTCTGGAGAGGTTTTAGTTGGGGGCTGAAGGTGATGGCTAGTGGCGTTCTGTTACTTTCTTTGTTGGGCCTGTCCTGTAGTAGGTGACTTCTGGGTTCATCAACCTCAGCCTGGACCAGTCCACACAAGAGATCCACTTCCTGGATGCTATGGTGCTAATAAGCGATGATCACATAAACACCACCCTATACCGGAAACCTACTGACCGCTATACTTACCTACATTCCTCCAGCTTTCATCCATACCACACCACACGATCCATTGTCTACAGCCAAGCTCTAAGATACAACCTCATTTGCTCCAACCCCTCAGACAGAGACAAACACCTACAAGATCTCTATCAAGCGTTCTTACAACTACAATACCCACCTGCTGAAGTGAAGAAACAGCTTGACAGAGCCAGAAGAGTACCCAGAACCACTAACCCAGGAACCTATCCTTGCAACAAAGCCCGTTGCCAACTCTGTCCACATATCTATTCAGGGGACACCATCACAGGACCTAATCACATCAGCTGCACTATCAGAGGCTCGTTCACCTGCACATCTACCACTGTGATATATGCCATCATGTGCCAGCAATGCCCCTCTGCCATAGGGGCATAGCTACACCAGTAAGAAAACTGAAGCCCCATCCAATATTGCTATGTCAACCTAACTACCAGTGTAGAAGCAACTACGTTGACGTGGCTGTCGATGTAGCTTCTATAACTCAGGGAGGTAGTATTCCAACACTGATGGAAAACCCCTTTTGTCAGTGTATGTTGATCTACACAATGGGGTTTTGCTGGCATAGCTACAGTGATGTTGCATGCCAGTGTAGTCTCCGTAGCATAAACCTACCCTTGGACAGAGAAGCCATAGAAGATCTGAAAGCTGAGGATCAAAATAAACAGAAAGTGAAAATGCAAACCACAGAAAAATATGCAGATGAAGGGGGACAGTGTTACCTGGCTGGGAGGAGATTGATGAGGCTTTAGTACCGAGGAATAGAGAGTTTAAAAGGGGATATAACTTTTAATTTCTTATCCCTACTCCCAAGCAAACAGCTTACCATCCGTAGGCATACTGGGTTTTTGCAACCCCATAGAGTTGGCGCAGTCCCGTGTTCTTTAGTGTACTTTTCTATATTATTGAAAGCAGCAGAAGAGTTTTGCAGTTTCAGTAAAAAGCATGAAGCAGAATTCAGCAGGTCAATATCCAAGATAAGCTTCTTACTTACAGTGACAGCATCCAATATAGATAAGAGGTGATTGAAAATGTTCATGAGATTTCTCTTATGTGCTCTAAAATGAATGAGGACATACAGAGACTTTGTTTCCTTCAGTATTGAGAATTCAACATATTCAATTACAATTTTAAAAAAATTCTCAAAGAAACCCTATTTTGTTTTTTCACTATAAAATGAAGTTAAGAAGCTATTCACTCTAACAGACTGTCTGGAACAAACTGGATGTGGGCAGTAGGATTTAATTTGTCTGTATTTGTGAAATGGCATCTTCAGTGTGAGATCTAATAGCCAGTTGAGTTGTAGGAAAATTGTATTTACCATTATAGATACTCGTCACTATAACTTCTTAAATTATGGTTTAATTTGAAGAGCTTTCTCCCTTTACTGTTGGACAACACGTTGAATTTCATTGTTCAGTAATCCAGTCCAGCTGTGCCAGCTGTTAAATATTCAAGCATACACTCTGTGTTTTTCTTAACAATTCGTTTGTATTTAGTTACCTTCCTCCATTACAGATTAGATACTGAATAACCAGGAGTTGGAATAAAAGATGGTAATTTTAGATGCTTCTGTGTGTACTTGGCTGAACAAGTTTCTTCTTCCTCTGAGGTTGTTCTCTTAGGTATTTTTGTCCATAATTATCCTATTACTGGCTAACTTCTAGAAACTAAAGCAGATTCTTTTTAGACATAAATATTCATCAGAACCTTTGGCTACTAGCTTGTTACTCACAAATTCCTTTTGCTATCCTGGTTTGTTTTGTTTGTAATGGGGTTGGAAAAATTGTCTTGCTTATTAAACTCGGATACTATTGAGGAGTGGATGGATTTAAATCTTGCATTGAAAATCAGCTATTGATTTTTAAAAGCTTGGATGTTGTAGTTAATTTCTTTTTCCAGGCGCATCACATCCTGTTCTAAGTTATTTTTTTCCAGTGGTAGTACAACAGATTTTATAGACTAGTTCTGTTGTTTCTTTCAGTTTCACAGCAAGATCATTTTCTGTAATGTGAGCATGGTCTGGTTTACTCTTGTGCTCTGTCTTCTTTTTTTTTCTGTCCTGTTTTGGTGGCCCTGAGTGATAATGTCATTCTTTGCTTGATGTTAAGAGAGCTCAGAAAAGGTCTCTTCAGTAAAACACAACCAAATCAAGCTGGTCTAAAAACCTTTTGGGATTGTGTTGAGGTTTGGTTAATATTAGTCAGAACCACTTTCTGTAACCTTTAATCTAAGGATTCCAAAGAAGTTTCGACATCCCTGTTGTGTTGAATGGTATGTATTATCTAGCATACCAAATGTTATAAATAAAATTTCCTTTGTGGAGTCATGACGACTTTAGTCCTAATATTTGAGTGATTCAGCAAAAGGATATTTCTGGCTTTAAGTTGTTGTTTAACTATTTCCACAGCAGCTTTTCTGTTGTTTTACACATGGCTGCTTAAATTAGGCCTTTCATAACTGTTTTCAATCTGTAAAAAGTCTTTTTTTGTTTTTAAAAAGTGGACTGCACTTTTTTATTCCTGCCCAAAATAATAAGATTTCCTTTCAGGGGACAGCAAGTTCACCCAAAAGAGGCTAAGTAGTTGAATTTTACAGTCTAGTTGCTGGTTTTGACCCTGGTGTTTTGCAGTCAAAGTGCTCTATAGTGACTCTAGAAGGTGAAGAAGGGGAGGCAGGACTCCATTCCCCAGAGGCAACCATCTTGCATGCACACAGAGAGGCAAAATGCCAATGCTGAGGATGTGCACATCACCCCTGGGCTGGTTCATTGTCATTGCAGCCCTTGAAGAGTGTCTAGATCCACTATCATGCTTCTTTGCCCTTGTGTTCCAATCATGCAAGGACCAGAATTAGCTACCCCCCTGTTCAGGTGTGTAAGCAGAGAAGCTTCTTTGTGTTATCTTTTCAGATCTGAATACTTCTTAATTTCAGTGAAGTGAAACTGTGCAGCTGGCCACTAACTCAGTACTGAGCCTAATCAGAACCTCAGATTCCAGCACCTCTGAACTCATAGAATTTCAGATCTAGTCCCTAGTGATGCCCATCAGGTATCACAAGCCCCAAATTCCTGTTATTGCCTTTTAAAGTCTACAAAGTAAATGGAAAGTAGAATGATTTTAAAAACTAGAAGATTTCTTTACAGAAAAAATGTTTGACATGTAAAACCCAATAAATCTTATTTATCCCTTGTGTTAACTCCATTGAGCTTGTTGGAGTTACACCAAAGGTGCACTCCCAAATACAACCTTCTATCAACATTTGGAAATTAGATATTAGATTTGCTTCACATATGCTTGTATAAATAAATCACCTCTAAATAATAGCCACATGTATATATGGAAGAAATGAGCAGAAAATTTACCTCCCAAAAAGGTATGGTGGAAGCAAAATTAGGAGTAATGCTTATTGAAGAGGAGGGTTGGACGGTACTTGTGCAATAGTACAGGTAATTTACAACACTGAGGCCTGATTCTGCCATCCTAACAAATGTTTAGTTGCACCTTTCTTACACAAGTCAGTTCATGGGAATAATTACATACCCACCAACATGACTGTAGGTGGCAGAATTAGATCCTCCCACAATCTTTATAATACTACAGTAAAGCCAAAGTAGGACTATGCTAACAATACAAGCAATTTTTAGAAATCTTTTGCCGAGGACAATAATGTCATACATATAGATCCCACTTCGACATCACTTAAGTATATGTTTTAGTGCATTGCGGAACTGGGGCCAAAAGTGGAACTATAGGAGAATGCCAAATTACTGGACATTTATTATGCAAACAGCAAACATTTTTAAATGGAAAGATGACCTCCTATTAGATCAGAAATTTGCTGTATTAACAACATTGCTGTAAGTTTGGGTAATTACCTCATAAACTAGGAAACATCTGAATGTATTCAGTCCTGTGCCCAAAGTGCACTATGTGAATATGTATCTGGAACAATGAACATCACAAGAATCGCTATAAAAGAATGGCAAGCCTTCCAAGGCAAAAAATCGGTGTGTGAACAAGCCAAAACTCTAAACATTGCTTCAGAGGGGAAACTGTGGTTCTTGATCTTACGCTGTAAAATGTCCCTGCATACATTAGGAGGAATTTATGACCTTATAGTAAAACCAAGGATTGGAAATTAGGAGATCTAGTCCTAATTTTTTTTTAAAGGGACTTTTTTAGGATCTTGACCAAGACATTTAGGGATAGTCTTTCAGTGGAGCTATGCTGAATCTTCATTGAGTGCTGTCCCTGTGGCACCGTTGATTGGAGATCTTCGGTAGCAGTGCCTGGTCGGGACGCATGTGCTCAGCTGCTGTCTCGCGATCTCGTTAGAGTCTGCCTGAGTGTGTGTCATAAATATAAAGGGAAGGGTAACCACCTTTCTGTATACAGTGCTATAAAATCCCTCCTGGCCAGAGGCAACATCCTGTTACCTGTAAAGGGTTAAGAAGCTCAGCTAACCTGGTTGGCACCTGACCCAAAGGACCAATAAGGGAACAAGATACTTTCAAATCTTTTGGGGGTGGGGGGGGGGAGGCTTTTGTTTGTGCTCTTTGTTTACGTGTATATTCTCTCTTGGGACTGAGAGAGGCCAGACAGAAATCCATCTTCTCCAACCCATCCTAATCCAAGTCTCCAATATTGCAACCAGTATAGGTAAGCCAGGCAAGGCAGATTAGTTTATCTTTTGTTTTATGTGAATTTTTCCTGTGTTAAGAGGGAGGTTTATTCCTGTTTTCCGTAACTTTAAGGTTTTGCCCAGAGGGGGATCCTCTGTGTTTTGAATCTGAATACCCTGTAAAGTATTTTCCATCCTGATTTTACAGAGATGATTTTTACCTTTCTTTTTTTTAATAAAATCCTTCTTTTAAGAACCTGACTGATTTTTCATTGGTTTTAAGAGCCAAGGGTTTGGGTCTGTGTTCACCTGTACAGATTGGTGAGGATTATTATCAAGCCTTCCCCAGGAAAGAGGGTGTAAGGCTTGGGCGGATATTTCGGGGGAAGAAGTCTCCAAGTGGTCTCTTTCCCTGTTCTTTGTTTAAAACGCTTGGTGGTGGCAGCATACTGTTCAAGGCCAAAGCAAAGTTTGTACCTTGGGGAAGTTTTTAACCTAAGCTGGTAAGAAAAAGCTTAGGGGGTCTTTCAAGTGGGTCCCCACATCTGTACCCTAGAGTTCAGAGTGGGGAAGGAACCCTTACAGCGCACGCATCCCGCACCCCCCCTCCTTCTTAACCATCCTCGGCTGAAGTTGGGACTTGGGGCAGTGCCAATCCTCTATCCTGGTTTCTGAAGGAAACAATTACAAAGAACATAGGAATAGTTCGTTAGTAACAACCCAGTTGTTTCCCTTCCTTTAGAATAGTTACTTAGTTTAAAAAAACAAAAACAAAAAAACCCCACCTTTTTTCTTCAAGTTTGTCTCCCGGTGAGACACTCTCCCCTGGCATTCCTAGCGCAATAATGCCAGGGGCTTCAGGATTCAAGAAATGTGCTTCCTGTCAGGATTCTATGCCAAAGTCCGATGGACACTCACGTTGTGTGTCCATTTTATGAGCCTCAAAACCAGGGCTCGTCGTGACAGGGACCTGCAGCTGAAAATCCTTCTCATGCAAAAATTGCGGCAGCCGCCTCTGGAGATGGGCAGTGGCAAACCCTCTCCCTCACTCTCCCCAGCCAGGTCCGAATGAATTGGGAGCATGGCTTCACCCTCTCAGGTGAAGAGGCAAGAAGTCCAACTGTCTCCCTGCAGAGACTTTCACAAGGGTAAAGGGTCTCCTGCGAGATCCTTACACTCAGTGCTGACAGCGCCGAAGACAGGCGCCTCCGACCGTCCCAGCACCTCAGCCACGGCTCCCGCGGAGCACAGAGGCAGGGACCCGACCTCTCATACTGGGAAGGTCCCCTTGGCACCGGTCCCCTCGGCACCAAAAACAGACCTGCTGCCGCCAGCGCGCTCTGCCCCGGTGCCAAAAAGAACATAGGCACTGAGCCTGCCTACCACTCAGGTAGCAGAACGGACCTCCCGCAGGGCACCTATAAGCAGCCCGCGGCACCAGGGAAAGTCAAACAAAACTCTGTGCACGCTTCTGAGCGCAGATCGCGCGCAGCAGAATTACATCCCAGGGAGCAGCAACAACAGTTCCTCAGTCAGGATGGCCTCTCAGTGGCACATGAGCCTAACTCTCCGCTCCTGGACACGCAGCGCTCACTGTTTGATCAGTCGCTCTCCCCACCTGATCTGACCACCTTTACTGACAGCGAGCCTGATATGCAGCAGCAGGTGGAGTTCTCCCCACCTGCCTCTCCTCCTCCACCGGAACCTTTTACACCTCAGATCACAGCTCACAACCACCAGCCTCAGTTTCCCTACTTCGCCCCCCCCCCCCCATGGGCATCACCTAACTTTTCTTATCCCATGCCTTGGCCTCACTGGTATGCTTGGCCAGCTCCTACTGCCACTAGTCCTCATGCTTCTTCCACCAGACCACAAGCTCCTTCTGTGCCTCCATCTCCAGCGCCATCTACTTCTAGAGCGCCTGAACCCCCCTCTGAAGAGGTGGGCTATGGACCATACCCTGATTTGCCGACTCCTAACTCTCCATCAGCTCCAGATAGAGCCCTCATGCCTCCGCCTCCACAGAATGTGAATGACCTCAAACAGTTCCAGGAACTTTGCAAGAGGGTGGCACTCAGCCAAGACATCACTTTAGAGGAGGTCCAGGAGACACAACACAGACTCCTCAAAATTCTCCAACCCTCTGCGCCCTTAAAGATCGCGCTTCCCATAAATGAAGCAGTCCTAGAACCAGCTGACACACTCTGGCAGATCCCAGCCTCTATCTTATCAACTTGCAAAAAGTCTGAACGTAAATATTATGTTCCTGCTGAGGACGTAGACTTCTTATTCTCTCATCCACAACCAAATTCTCTTGTAGTGGATGCAGCGACACACAGGACAAAACAGCCACACTACCGGCCCACCCCGCAAGACAAGGACCTCAAACGCCTTGATATCTTGGGCCACAAGGTTTATACGCCTTCCACTCTACAATTCAGAATTGCAAACGGTTCTGCCCTACTCGCAAGCTATGACTTCGATCATTACAATAAACTCTTCGATTTTACCTCCCATATCCTGGAGGACAGGAGAACAGACCTTAAGTCAGTCCTCATCGAGGGCCAGTTGGTCTCCAGAACGGCCCTACAAGCATCTCTAGACATGGCAGACACAGCAGCCCGCACTACTGCAACTGCAGTGGTTATGCGCAGATCTTCCTGGCTCTCTGCATCCAGTATCCCCAAAGACCTGCAGACCAAAGTGGAGGACCTCCCCTTTGATAAAGATAAACTCTTTTCCAAGAAAACCGATGAAGTTTTTCACACTCTAGAGCGCCCCTGCACACCCTGGTCATCTACCCATCCCAGGAGACAATGGTATCAACCTTATCAGAGGCCAGACACACAGCAGTATCACCGGCCTCAGGCCAGACCATACAATATACCCAGGAATTGCCCTAGACCACCTAGGCGCAGTCAAAACCAAGCGCAAACAGCCACCTCCCATCAGGAAATAAACAACAGTTTTGAAATGTTGGTCGAGGGTCTGCACAACCACCCTTGACTCCACTGCCTACTTGCCCATTTGGCCACCGCCTCCAGGTTTTCCACCATGCCTGGCAGCAGATTACACAGGAGCAGTGGGTCCTGGAAATAGTTCAGTCCAATTACTCTATCCCTTTTATATCCTACCTTCCTACCCTTCCCCATCCCTCTTCAGGGACCCCTCTCATGAGCACCTACTTCGCGAAGAAGTGGCTCACCTTCTACAGCTAGGTGCAGTGGAACCTGTGCCGACACAACATCGAGGGAAAGGGTTCTACTCCCACTACTTTCTGACCCAGAAAAAGACCGGGGGATGGAGGCCTATACTAGACCTACGCCAACTGAACAAATTCGTAAGGGACAGAAATTCAAGATGGTCACACTGGCCATAATAATACCTACCCTAAGTCCACGACCTACAGGACGCCTATTTTCATATATCCATTCATCCAGCCCAGAGATGCTTCCTATGATTCACAATCGGACACAACCATTGCCAATACAGGGTACTCCCTTTCGGACTCTCCACAGCACCAAGAGTATTCTCCAAGACCCTAGCTGTAGTTGTGGCCCACCTCCGCAGACATGGGATCATACTTTTCCCCTACCTAGACGATTGCTTCATCAAAGGCAACTCATACGATGAGACGCTACAAGCTACCCATTTCGCCATCTCCCTCTTCCACAGCTTAGGCCTGCAAATAAACGTCCAGAAAGCCACCCTGACACCTGCACAGCAAATTGAATTCATTGGCGCTCACCTGGACTCAATTCGAACCAGAGCCTCACTCCCACACAACAGATTCTTTGCTATCATACATCTCATACGCATGCTCTCTGTTCGTCCCAGGACACAGGCAAGAATTTGCCTACAGCTTCTTGGCCACATGGCAGCCACCACCTTCATGGTCAATTACACCAGGCTGCACATGAGATGTCTTCAGGGCTGGCTCAACTCCAACTACAAACCCAGCAGGCACAGCCTCTGCACGCTGCTAACTCCTCCAGCAAGCATACTAGCTTCCCTGCAATGCTGGACAAGACCAGAGAACCTCTGCATGGGCGTTCCCTTCCAACAACAATCCCCCATGCTCATGCTCACCATGGATGCTTCCCTGATCGGTTGGGGAGTGCATCTGGGGGGACACACGGCACAAGGCTGCTGGTCGCCACCAGAGACGCGTCTACACATAAATCTCCTAGACCTCAGAGCAGTGAGACAAGCCTACCTTCACTTTCTTCCCCTCATAAAGAACAAATCGGTCCGGGTCCTAACAGACAATATAGCATGTATGTTTTACATCAACAGACGGGGGAGCACGAACACACTCCCTATGCATGGGGGCCATCCGGTTATAGAATTGGTGCATACAACACCACATACAAATCATTGCTTTGTACCTACCTGGCTGTCACAACGCTACTGCTGACGCACTCAACAGCCACTCCTCCACAGAACACGGATGGGAATTGAACCCTGCGATACTACAACAGCTCTTCTCCCACTGGGGCAGCCCGTCGATAGACCTCTTTGCCACAACCCAGAATTGCAAATGCCATCTATTTTGCTCCAGAGTGGGATTTGGGATTGCATCCCTAGGAGACACGTTCCTGATCCTGTGGAACAACTCTCTCATGTACGCCTTTCCACCGATCCCTCTGATACACAGGGTCCTGCGCAAGATCAGAGACGACAAGGCCCGGGTCATGCTAATTGCCCCAGCTTGGCCGAGACAGACATGGTATCCTTACCTGTTCCACATGTCCGCCCATCTTCCACGGACTCTCCCCAACAGACCAGATCTGCTTTCTTAGGACAACGGACGGATTCTTCACCCTCAACTCTAGAAACTTCACCTGACAGCATGGTTCCAGACCCACAAACTAGCCTGTTCTGAGCAAGTCCGCTATGTCCTTCTGCATAGTAGAAAAGACTCCACTCGTAAAACTTACTGTAAAACTTGCAGAAGTCGAAGAGCTTCTCCCTGTGGTGCTCAAATAAACATTTAACACCCCATACTGTGACCCTCCCTGACATCCTAGACTACTTTTTGAAACTAAAACAGGACAGACTCTCACTCAGCTCCATCAGAGTACACCTTGCGGCCCTCACCACCTTCCATGATTCACTAGACGGCTATTCACTCTTTGCTCACCCCACCATAAAACGTTTTCTCACGGACCTACAAAATCTCTACCCTGAGATTTATGCATCGGCAGCTGCATGGAATCTCAATCTCTTTCTTCGCGATCTTATGAAACATCCATTTGAACCCTTAGTCACCTCATCTCTTCTTCACATGTCCATGAAGGTAGCTTTCTTGGTTGCTATAACATCAGCAAGGAGAGTAGGGGAAATAAGCTCCCTGATGGCTTACCCTCCCCACACAATCTTTTCTAAAGACAAAGTTACCCTGTGACCACACCCTAAATTTCTCCCTAAGGTGGTGTCCACTTTCCACCTTAACCAACCAATATACTTACCTACATTCTATCCCAAACCTCATGAGACTCCTCATGAGGCGACTCTGCATACCCTCGACGTCAGACGAGCAATTGCCTTCTATTTAGAGAGGACTAAACCATTTCATAAGTCCTCGCAACTATTTGTCTCCACTACCGAGAGATCGAAGCGTGCGGCTATCTCTAAGCAACACCTTTCCAAGTGGATCTCTGACTGCATTAGATCGTGTTAACGCATTCAGAATGCTCAACCGCCTGAAGGCGTTAGAACTCTTTCTACTCGAGCTATGTCAACATCCATTGCCTTCCTCCATAACGTACCCATTCCTGATATCTGTAAGGTGGCCACATGGTTATCTGAACATACATTTACCAAACATTATGCTGTCGGGCAGGATACCATGGCAGATACCATAGTAGGCCACACAGTACTGTCTACAGTACTCACTGCCGCAACTCCAAAGTCCCACCAGCCATAGTGTGTACTGCTCCCCATTCACCTGGAGTGGAGCACCCACAGGGACAGCACTCGAAGAAGAGAAAGTTACTCACCTTGCAGTAACTGAGGTTCTTTGAGATATGTGTCGCTGTGGGTGCTCCACTCCCCGCCCTCCTCCTCCCTACTTTGGAGTACTATTCTGACCTCTCCACGGTAGAGAAGGAACTAAGGGGGGTCCGTGCTCAGGAAGACTCTAACGAGACCGCGAGACAGTAGCTGAGCGCATGCCTCCTGACCAAGCACTGCTACCGAAGATCTCCGATCAATGGCACCGAGACGCACCGTCACCTGGAGTGGAGCACCCACAAGGACACACATCTCAAAGAACCTCTGTTACTGCAAGGTGAGTAACTTTCTCTTTATACCAGTTGAGGATCTAGCCCCCTCTTTCCATTTGCCTCATCTGCAAAATGGGAATAATACTTAGTAGCTCACAGGGGTTTTACAAATGAATTAATGTGGGTAAGGAGAAATCTTTCTATGGATGACATAACAAAAGCGTGAAGTGATATCACTGTCTGTTACAATCCTGTAACATCTGGTGCATGTTTAGTTCTTCCAGCTTCAGCAGAATTATACTTGATAACCTCTGCTTTACCATAATAAAGAAATGTTTTAGAAGGCTAGGAGACCAAGTACTTATAAAAGGTTCGGTCTCCTGGATAAGACAAAAAGAAAAGGAGGACTTGTGGCACCTTAGAGACTAACCAATTTATTTGAGCATAAGCTTTCGTGAGCTACAGCTCACTTCAAGTATCACTTACTGTGAAATTTTATTGTCCCTCCTACCTTTTTTCTTTCCAATACCCTTGATCTCCTTGTCACTATATGGAAATGACCCTCTGTCTTATGCAGCTCACATTGTTAAATTCACTGCCTGACTGATTAGCCAAGGACACAGTCAGCCGAAATACTGGTCAGGTAGCTCTTTTGCTTTCTCAAAAATGCTTTAGGAGAAGAAGGGGGGGTGAGAGCCCACTTACCAGTTTAAGCACAAAGCTTGTTTAGTATTAAAATTTTTACACGGTCAGCAAAAGCAATAGGGACTATGAAACTGAATTTGCATTTAAAGTACAAATATGAAAAATGAAGTCTACCACGAGCATGTCCTTATAGCGATAATAAATCCACTCACTTGACTTGAGTGCAGTGCTGTTTTCTGATTGTTATATCTAGATGTTTGTTGCACTTGAAAGTAAGGTATGTGGCATATTTGAGAGTGAGCCAATGTAGTTTTTTTTACAGTGGGAATAATTTTGTAATGGAGAGCTCTGTAGTGAGAACATCCCTACTAGTATCGTAATACCGTACAGTTTTATTATATAGCTATAAAATTTGGCATATGGTGGGTTAATAATTAGATACTCTTTGTGTATAGTTCAAGTGAAGGCCACCAGCTATGACTTCACTTTGGCTGGGGTTTCCCTGTAATCCATTTAGCAAATTAAAGAGATTACTTTGATTGGTGCCATTATCTCCTATTCTCTTGCGGTTGAACCACTTAACCTGTGCTTAATTGAAAGAGATAGAGAGGGTACAGTAACAAATACAATCAAATGAAAGGGGCAATAGGCTCTGTAGGCCAAACAAATGATCAGCAGTAGGCTAACAATAGCAGATTAGAGGTGAGATCAATTAATTAGAAGCTATTGTCGGCGTTGGGTGGCTGCCAAGCTTTCTAATAGCCTAAGCCATCATGCTGCTCTGTTTAGAAGGATTTTAATGACTGGGAGTTGATGTGCTTATTTCAATAATTATGTATTTTAATAATTACTTCATTAGAATACAAGATGTATTATTCTCCAGGCTCTGTTAGGAGGGTATATTTACAAACAATATACCTGGAACAGGAAATCTTACGTGCTTTTTCAAGAAATCTGTGACAGAATAGCATTCAATGCTATCTAGGCTAGAGCGTCCAATATAAAAGTCATCCTCCTCATTGGGGATCTATGGGACAGATACAAATAGGCTTTGGCCATATAGCTAAACATGTTTTTAAAAGTGATGTTTGATACAATTGACTGAGTAAGGTTTGCTATTTGGGGTACTTATATTAGTCTAATGGAAACAGGTTGAACAGTATCTATAGGTGAAGTTTCCACAGAGTATCATGGTAAGTTCCCATGTGAGTTTAGACCTCCTTTTCCCACCTTTTGACCCATTAGTTGTAATGCAGAGAAATGAAAGCTTTCAATGACAAGCTCCTACTGACTTGACATGTCTGCTTTGTGACAACACGCCTGAGCGTCTGCAGGTTGTGACGCCCATCCGCTGCCAAGTTCCCACTTCACTCTGAGTTGGCCCTTCATAGTCAGCCTTGGTTCAGTGCAGCAGGGGGAGATGACAGAGTAGCTGCAGTATCAGCTGAGTTTGCTGTCACTTTGGCAGAAGTAGAAATAATAGGTGGTAGGAGCCAACATTTTAACATGCAGAAATGTAGTGTCTTACCTTAGCCAGTTGGCAGGATAGGCCATAAAAAATTGTGTATGCCTAACTTAACTCTGGCTCTTTGGTCACTTTGTGTGCATTTGAAAAAGTTGGAAGCCTTGGCTTAACTTTTTTCTGGTATCTCAAACAAAGTTTCATGTCTTTGGCATGTTAATTCTCAAACGTTTGTATTGTGAATAATTAGTTGTTTAGCACCCAGAAGTATGGTATTTGTTGTATAATATTGTGTTTTGCATTTGCTGTTACAAATCAAGTCTGAGGTAAACCTTTTAGGAGTCATTGGGTTTGTCTTTAGTGGGAGTTGGGGCTGCAATGTGAAAAGTTTTTTAAAGTTAGACAACAGGGTTGGGAGCTAACTTAATACGTTTTGTGAAATCTCCTGACAGGATGCGGTGCTGGAAACAATGATTCATGGCTGTGATAAATAATATGACATACAGATTTGTGCACTGTCATGTGTGGTAGTAAATTAACTTGTTCCACCACAGAAGCCATTTGACTAGATCTTGCTGTTGGATACGCAAAAGTATCTCCTGTTGACCTTATATATACTTTTGTTGGGCTGCATAAACAACAAGTATATCTCTTTTGGAAATGTATTGAAGTCTAGAGAAAGTAAAATACATTATTTCACTGTAGTTTTAATTTTAGTGTATTACTGGTCATGTACATCACTAAAACATGGTAAATGGGGTTTTAGTTGTGTATGTGCATGCACATGATATTTGACACCAATCAGGATGCTAGATACCTTAGTGATGAGCACTATAGGTAACCTTTAAACTGATAAAGGATGCACTCAATAGAAACTTGAAAAGAACTAAAACACACAGACAGGTTACATTTGTGTGTATATATTTGCCACTCTTGGAGTCAGTAATTTTATTGATTTCAGCAGGATCAGTCTCTATCTACAGTAGTGGGACAGTATTGTGTAAAAAAAAGTGATCATGAAATGGTAGGTGGGAGAACAGCAAAATAAAGACAATGGATTTCAAGAAGGCAGACTTTAGCAAACTTAGGGAGTTGGTAGGTAAGATCCCACAGGAAGCAAGTCTAAGGGGAAAAACAATTGAAAACGGTTGGCAGTTTTTCAAAGAGACATTATTAAGGGCACAAAAGCAAACTACTCCACTGCGTAGGAAAGATAGGAAGCATGGCAAGAGACCACCCTGGCTTAACCAGGAGATCTTCAAGGATCTAAAAGTCAAAAAAGAGTCTTACAAAAAGTGGAAATAGGTCAAATTACAAAGGATGAATATAAACAAGTATGTAGGGACAAAATTAGAAAGGCCAAGGCACAAAACAAGATCAAACTAGCTAGAGACATAAAGGGTAATAAGAAAACATTCCACAAATACATTAGAAGCAAGAGGAAGACCAATGACAGGATAGGCCTGTTACTCAATGATGGGGGAAAAATAATAATAGAAAATGTGGAAATGACAGAGGTGCTTAATGACTTTTTTGTTTTGGTGTTCACCAAGAAGGTCGGTGGTGATTGGATGTCTAACATAATGAATGCCAGTGAAAATGAGGTATGATCAGAGGCTAAAATAGGGAAAGAATAAGTTAAAAATTACTTAGACAAGTTAGATGTCTTCAAGTCACCAGGGCCTGATGAAATGCATCCTAGAATACTTAAGGAGGTGACTGAGGAGATATCTGAGCCATTAGCAATTATCTTTGAAAAGTCATGGAAGACAGGAGAGATTCCAGGAGATTGGAAATGTAGTGTCAATCTATAGAAAGAGAAATAAGGACAACCCGGGGAATTACAGACCAGTCAGCTTAACTTCTGTACCCGGAAAGGTAATGGAGCAAATAATTAAGAAATCAATTTGCAAGCATCTAGAAGATAAGCAACAATCAGCATGGATATCTCAAGAACAAATCATGTCAAACCAACCTGATAGCTTTCTTTGAGAGGGTAAGAAGCCTAATGGATACAGGTGAAGTGGTAGACGTGGTATATCTTGACTTTAGTAAAGCTTTTGATAGGGTCTCCCATGACCTCATAAACAAACTAGGGAGATGCAGCCTCGATGGAGCTACTATAAGGTGGGTGCATAAATGGTTGGAAAACCATTCCTAGAGAGTAGTTATCAGTGGTTTACAGTCATGTTGGAAGGGTATAATGAGTGGGGTCCCACAGGGATCAGTTCTGGGTCCGGTTCTGTTCAATATCTTCTTCAATGATTTAGATCAGGGGTCGCCAACCTTTCAGAAGTGGTGTGCCGAGTCTTCATTTATTCACTTTTAATTTAAGGTTTCGCATGCCAGTAATACATTTTAACGTTTTTTAGAGGGTCTCTCTCTATAAGGCTATATATTATATAACTAAACTATTGTCGTATGTAAAGTAAACAAGGTTTGCAAAATGTTTAAGAAGCTTCATTTAAAATTAAATTAAAATGCTGATCTTACGCTGCTGGCCCGCTCAGCCCACTGCCAGCCTGGGGTTCCGTTCACCTAGGTTGGCAGCAGGCTGAGCGGGGCCTGCGGCTGGGAGCCTGGCTGGCAAGGGGCTGGCAGCCAGAACCTCAGACCGGCAGCGAGCTGAGTGGGATCGGTGGCTGGGACCCCAGACTGGCAGTGGGCTGAGCGCTGCTGGTCTGGGGTTCCGTCCGCCGGCTCCTGCCAGCCAGCGTTCCGGCTGCCAGCCCCGCTCAGCCCGCTGCCTGTCTGGGATCCCGGCCCTGCCCACATAGAGTGAGTACCTACCTTCTCCCTGGTTCTAGCTCTTTCTCTCTGCACTGAGCTGAGGGTGGGAGTGCACTGAGCACAGGGCTGGGGGTTGGGGTGCAGGGTCTGGCCCGGAACTAGAATGAGAGAGGGGGCTCAGGGTTGGGGCAAGAGGTTGGGTGTGAAGTGCTTACCTGGGCAGCTCCCATTTGGTGCGAGGGGTGCAGGTGGGGTGCAGGAGCTCCTGCAGCTGGGGTGTGTGGGAGGTGCAGGGGTCACGGCAGAGGGCCTGGGGTGTGTGAAGGGGGTTCAGGGATCAGGGCAGAGGGCTGGGGTCTGTGGGGGGTGCAGGATCAGGGCAGAGGGCTGGGTTTGTGTGAGGGGGGGTGCAGGGCTCAGGGCAGGGGGGCTGGGAGTGTGTGTGGGGGGGTGTAGGGGTCAGGGCAGAGGGCTGGGGGTCTGGGCTGGGGTTGTGGGGGTGCTCCCAGCCCCCTGCCCAGAGCAGCTCACAGCAGGGGGCTGGAGGGGATATGCCCTGACTCCACCCCCCATCCCCACTTTTTCTCCGCCTCCTACCCGGAGCAGCAAGCCCGCTGTGGCTCCGCTTCTCCCCCTCCCGCACAAGGGTCATCAGCTGATTGGCGGCAGGGAGAGGAGGAGGGGCAGGAACGCAGCACACTGGGGGGAGAGGCGGGGGAGCTTGCCTGCTCTGCAGCAGCAGCCGGCAGGACCAAGCTTCTTCACCCTGCCTGGGGGGCGGAGAGGAGGAGGCAGAGAAGAGCGGGCTGGGGCGGGCAGGATTTTTAATGGCACGCTGCGGCCTGCTGGGGTCCCGGCCTCGGTTCGGCAGCGGGCTGAGTGGGGCCGGCGGCTGGGACCCGGCAGGCAGCAGCGTGCCATTAAAAATCGGCTCGTGTGCCATCTTCGGCACGTGTGCCATAGGTTGCCGACCCCTGATTTAGATAATGGCATAGAGGGGCACTTATAAAGTTTGCAGACAATACCAAGCTGGGAGGGGTTGCAAGTACTTTGGGGGATAGGATTAAAATTCAAAATGATTTGGACAAACTGGAGAAAGGGTCTGAAGTAAATCAGATGAAATTCAAGAAGGACAAATTGCAGAGTATTCCACTTAGGAAGGAACAATCTGTTGCACACATACAAAATGGGAAATGACTGCCTAGGAAGGAGTACTGCGGAAAAGGATCTGGGGGTCATAGTAGACCACAAGCTAAATGAGAGTGAACAGTGTAATGCTGTTGCAAAAAAAGCGAACATCATTCTGGGATGTATTAGCAGGATGTAAGCAAGACATGAGGAGTAATTCTTTCGCTCTACTCTGTGCTGATTAGGCCTCAACTGGAACATTGTGTCCAGTACTCGGCACCACATTTCAAGACAGATGTGGACAAACTGGAGAAAGTCCAGAGAAGAGCAACAAAAATGACAGAAGGTCTAGAAAACATGACCTATGAGGGAAGACTGAAAAAAAGTGGAAAAGAGTCTGGAAAACTCTTTTAGTCTGGAAAAGAGAAGACCGAGATGGGACATAACAGTTTTCAAGCACATAAAAAGGTTGTTACAAGGAGCAGGGAGAAAAATTGTTCTCCTTAACCTCTGAGGATAGGACAAGAAGCAATGGACTTAAATTGCAGCAAGGTAGGTTTAGGTTGGACATTAGGAAAAAGTTCCTAACTGTCAAGGTGGTTAAGCACTGGAATAAATTGCCTAGGGAGATTGTGGAATCTCCATCATTGGAGATTTTTAAGAGCAGGTTAGACAAACATCTGTCAGGGATGGTCTAGATAATACTTAGTCCCATGAGTGCAGGGGACTGGACTAGATGACCTCTCGAGGTCCCTTCCAGTTCAATGATTCTATTAATCAACAAAGGGGAGGGCAGTAAGAAATAGTCTTCACTACACACAAATTCTGGTTGCATCATTACCATATATATGATCATTCTGCCATAATTAAGAAAATTATGGCAGGCAATATATTTTGCTAGTGATGGATGAAACTGAAAAGTTTGGGTTTGGATAAGCCCTCAGATGTTGAGATCTCTTCCACACTATTCCAATCTCTTGGAAAGTTAGACTGGAAATCTCACAAGAACAAGTTTAACCCCTAGATTTTTGTTAGGATTTCCTTCCACTTGGGCCAGGGAATACAGTGAACAGATCCTTTCTTTGTTACATTTTGGCATTTCAACCTCTGGTCTTGATCAGAACCAGGAAAAATAAACAGGTTTGTGTTAAAGGAAATTGTGAGAGTTAAAATATTAACTGAACTTCTTCAAACCTCAAGATGGGTTCAGTTTGAGTTTGGGGCAAAAGTTAGAGTAATTTTTTATTTTATGCCAACTGGTTTGATCATCCTAGATATTACTGGCATTTAATGAAGACAACTAGGCAGTACAGAGTTAAATACAGCAGTAAGGTCTCAAACCTGCCAAGACTTAAGAGCATGTTTTACTTTACACACTCTAAGTAGTGCCACTGAAGTCAAGTAACATCTAAAATAAAACATCTTCTTAAGTCTTTGTGAGATTGGGGCTTAATATACAACGGTTTGCATTGGCCGCTGTCATCATAAATATTAAAAACCACCCAGTTACAATAAAATATTAACATACTACATTGTGCATTATTTGGATCAGATTAACATTCAAAGAACCTGGCTAAAGATTCTGCCTTGCTGGCTGGGAAGCCCTCCTCCTCTGAGTACGCCAGAAAGGGTGACCAAATTTCCAAATACCTATCCTTTTTATGGCACTTCTCTTGTATACATTCTTGGTGTGAAAGCTTTCCATTACAAAGATATTTTACAATACCACAATTCCTTAGGAAGATAGGTCAAACTTTTCAAATAATATTGAATACAAAGTCTAGCTAATAACAGTAAAAAAAAATTGTTTTGTTTAAAACGTAGATCCTTTACTGGATCTCTAGGAAGCTCTTTAAGGAATCTCTGGGGAGCTGGCATTTTGTCATAAGGTGAATCGCTAATAATTGCTTCCGAAAACCGTCTAATTCCTGGATGCAGCTACCATATGTGCAAGTATGTTCCCCTTTCCTTGCAACCTCTCCAACAGAGTACCTCCCTAGTAATAAAAATATGATGAATTTAACTGGAGTCAAATACCATCTATACAATAATTTATTTTAAAAAATTGAGCTGGACAAATTGAAGGTATATATCGCCTTTCCCATATAGAAACCCACGCATGCAGAGCAATTCCGTTGTTCAAATCCCTCTCCCATCTTTTCATCTGAGTTGTTTTCTTATCAACAATTTATTCAACCAAAATTGTTATATATCTTAGCAATTAAGCTTTTTGTTCTACCTTGCTCCTAAGTCAATTTTTCAAATGTGGTAAAAGGTCTAGGTAGAGCTGCCTCATATCCAGATTTCACAAGAAAACATTTGACTTGTAATTATTGAAAATATGGCATCTTTTTCTTCTTCGTGCTTACCATTTATGTCTGAGCAAATAGGTCTTTCTGAAAAATTTTTATGTAACAGTTTAATTTTGCAGTGTAGGAGGCAATTTCTTCCAAGGGAGTCCCAGAGCTGAGTTAGCATTAGAGTTAAATGTCCTCTCACTCCAAGGGATACCCGTCCCCCTAGGCCAGGATTGAGGTCATTAGCAGGTCAATTTGGAAAAAGCATGTACTATTGCTATCTCCATCTATCCTGGCCTGAAGATAAACATAAAACTTCAGTTTCCATTGTTACCAGACCTGTAACCTTCACAAGCAGTAACAGTAGCTTAACAAATGTCAAGAACGTTTTTTGTTTTTTATTTTTTAACCAGTTCAAAAGCCTTGAGGTTTTGTCAATGATGGAGAAATTTACTACTGCTATACATATTTGTGCTACGTTTTCAGAAACAAAATCAATGAAATTAGTAAATCAGATTCTTTGAATAATCTCAAAGGTGTGTGTGTGTGACTTAATACATAATGGTGTAGTGTGTTAAAGGTTTTATCAGCATTAGGATGACTTACAGGATGACATAGCTCACTAAAAATGTAAATCATGTGGCCATACCAAATGAGTGTCGATAAAACTACAATGTCGTGTATTCTGTATATGCCGCATGGGTTATAGAAAAACAATGTAAGAGTGTTTTAGAGAGTTTTACATTTTATTGGAACTACCTTCCCCTGCTAAGTAAGGTGCCTTAGTTACCGTAAGTCCATCTGTGCAGGGGTCACAGAGAGAGAAATATAAAACTAACAAAAGCAAAACACCTCCAGAAATGACTCCAAAAACCCCCAAACTCCATCAGTGCTTTAAGGTCTGATATCTGATACTCTTTCAGGGTAAGAAGCAACTGCTGACTCCCATTAAGAACATTGGAATTTTCCTTTCCCAGTGGAAGGAAGGATTATTCTTTAACTTTGCAGAGATATGAAACCTTGAACACTAAAATTTGACTTTTTTGTATAGTAAAACTGTTCCTGGTTGAGGAATGAATCTTCCCGCATCCTGGTTGTTTCTATGGACATTTCATTAATAAAATATGGCAGCTATCTGAAAGTGCTTAGAGGGTTGGAACAGTAGAGTTAAGCCTGCAGAGATAGATTGATAAATAGACAGCAGGTGAAACACATGGTAAACTAATTTATCACCTGATTCAGCCATTTTCCACATGGATATCACCACCACATTGTGTATATTTACATGCTAAATATGAGAGTTGCATAACTTTTTTGTTTTGTTTTGTGAAATTACAGTTTGCCAAACAATGCATTTTTCTCAGTACCAAAACTATTCGTGAGTTTGGCTAAAATTCGGTAAATAGTTTTGGGAAAAAATGAAAAATAGAAATTTAGGAAAAATTGAAATATCGTGTTCTAACATTTTAGATATGAAGTGTTTTGAAATTTAGCTTCAAAATGACAGATTCAAATTAACAGTTTGTTTTGAAAATGATATTTTGTTTCCAATGGATGTTTAAAATGTTTTGTATGACTCAAATGACCTTTTTTGTTTTTGTTTGGTTGAGAAAAACCAAAAAATTCAGTTGCAGTTTGAAATGAGCAGAATTTTTTCCCAAATTTTTCCATTTGGTTGTTGAACCTAAAAAAATCAAGTATTCGCTCAGCTCTACTAAGGACCAAATTGTTCCTTAAGGGCATATCTTCACTGGAAACGTTAAAGCCCTGCTGCAGCCGCGCTTTAACATGGCTTTGTAGTCGCGGCATAGCGCTGGGCCACCTCCACAAGGGGCTTAGCTATCGGCGCTGGGAGCCCAGCTTACACTGGCACTTTACAGCACTGATACTTGCAGCACTCCAGGGGGTGTTTTTTTCACAGCACTAGGAGTACAATTCTGAGTGGCCTAATGTGTTGTTTGGGAGGCTGGCCTGGCATGACCCCTCTTGCCCGACATGTTCTGACTGACTCTTGCAAAACATGTGATCTGTGTATATAAGTGTGTATATTAACACATATTCATATATATTACAGCTAGTCAACACTTTTTGCAAGTAATATTTTTCTCTGCAAAAAATAACCTTTTATCAAAAACAGAATTTAGTGCTCAAAACTGTTGCCACCTTTGAAATATTCCATAATTTTGAACACAAATTCTGATAGTTTCCATGACATTTTATCAATAATTTTTGTTACCAACAATGGAAAATGAGTCAGTTTGAATTCTGGAAACCAAAAACAGTTTAGAAATTCAGGCACCCAAACCCACTGACATGTAAATAAAGAATAGCTTCACTTTGAAAGGTGTTGAGCATCCACAGCTTCCACTGAAGACAGTAGGGGGTGGGTGACTGTGATGTTCAGCACCTAAGAATAAGCATCAACAACAAGAAGTCCGGTGGCACCTTAAAGACTAACAGATTTATTTGGGCATAAGCTTTCGTGGGTAAAAAACCACTTTCATTTTTTTACCCACGAAAGCTTATGCCCAAATAAATCTGTTAGTCTTTAAGGTGCCATCGGACTCCTTGTTGTTTTTGTGGATACAGACTAACACGGCTACCCCCGATATAAGAATCAGCATATCTCTCTTTGGGTACCTAGTTCTGGGCACTGAAGTCTGAAATACTTTGCCAGAGAGTGTATATATTAATGTATTTTCTGAGCGTGTGGGGTGAAATCCTTGCCCCCACTGCAGTCAGTGGCAAAACTCCCATTGACTTCAGTGGGGCCAGGATTTATAACCTTACTGAAAAAAGCCAAGTTCAACACGGAAAACATGTGCGAGGCATAAAAACAAAATATGAACATACAAGCTGCCAGTAGAGTTTTATAGGCTGTTGTCCAATCTGAATAACAGGTATTGTGTAATACTTCTTTAGTGGTCATATCTGCCTTCATCGTAATCTTGATTTGGGGATAAAGGAAGGGGTTGGCTAAAATATTTTCAGTTATTTAAATGTTAGAAATAAATAACGACAAGTAAAATAATGTGTCAAGAACAGCTCTGAGACAGAGTGGATTTGATCGCTTTTGCCTTTGTTAGTCAGAGTCTTTGCATTCAGTGAGAATTACTGTAAGGTATTTGAGTAGAAGGGCCACAGCCAAAGTCCTGTATTTCTTTTTCAAAGTCTCTGATGCAGAACATTCGCCGTTCTCTTGCTGCCACGTGAGTTCAAATCCTGGCTTTGTTAGTCCAAATAAAATATAAATCCAGGAAATAGTTTAGTTTCATTTGCATGTGCTGGGTAATGTACGACAGGTGGAACCCATTTGTTGAATAATTACTGGGATGCAAACAGTTGGAAGCTTTGCAAGGAAATAGTCTCTCCATCACCATGCCAGTACTAAGGCCATATTTGCTCCTAATAATCAGCAAAATTCCACCACAAAACACTGAAATAACTTGGGGCCCTCTTCCTAAATGCCATATGTTCAAACAATAAGAGATTTGCTGTCCTTTCAGCACAAATTAGAGCAAATCCTTTGAAGATTAGTGCAATTATCCTCCTCCACCTCCACCTCCTTTTAAATGTGAGCAAGTTTTTCAGCTCTCCTGCCAAAGGGAAATAAAAAGGAGTGGTCTTTCCAGGAGAGGTGTAATTCTGAACATGTGTTCCAGGGGATCAGTCCTACACTCATTGAAATGGGTGGCAAAACTGCCATTGACATCAGTGGAGTGGGATCAGGCCTCAAAAGAGAAAAATTCACTTTGTCCTTAACAAAAGACTTGGCCTGTTCTTCTCCCCTTTTTAATGCCCTTTATCACTTTCATCTCCCTTAGCTCACAAAAGCTGGATGAGAACACTCTGTGCATATGAACATCTATCTGTAGCCCACTCCAAGGGACACTTCACCGTGATTTTCTCTCCCCTCTCCCCAGCAGCTAAAGCTGCTCTCTCCCCACAGCTTTCTCTTAGCCCAGCAAGTGATAGACATGTCCTAGGAACTGAAGTCAGACCTCTTTGGTGCCAGCCTGGAGCAGTAACCACAGTGCCAGTAAGCAACCTTTCTGCTTTCACTGTAGAGCAGTATAATTTTTTATTTTTGACCAGATAAACATGAAAAGAAATCCAGATAAGGAGGGGCTGGAACAGCCAGTTAAATTACCCCCATGACTACTGTTTCACTAGTCTATAAAAATTCTCTTTTAACCTTTATTATCAATGGGACTGTTTGAGTAGTTGATTTCTGCCTAACTGAAAATTTTTCCTGTAGCTTCAATTGGATAACATACTCTTCTTTCTTTTCTATTCTTAACTGTGGAATAGCATTTTATGCACAAGTAACATTTGCCATGTTTCACCCCGGTGGTAGCTGCATGTGGTGGTGATTTCTATCTATACACATATGAAAAAGGATGCCTCTATTTCCCTATTTCTACCTGTGTAAACACCCAGCTCTGTCACTCTGTGTGACCTGTATTCAAATAATTGAGGACCAGATCTACAAAGTGATTTAAGTGCCTCAACTCCAGATTTAGGTTCCTAAGGCCCAGTTTCAGGCATTACTGCATTCCACAAAAACCCCACTGACCTACTGCCTAGCCCTGTTCGCATGGGCGACTCATGCCTCCTCCTATTGGGGGGCACAATCTAAAGGGGAGGACATGTGACTGCCCCATGTGTCACCTCTGCCCAGTGACCCCCTCACCCTGCTCCCAGCCCGGAGCCACCACTCTCTCCCCACCCCACGTTACCTGCAGGGAGGGTGCTCTGTCCTCCTCCTGCTGTGCCTCCCTGCTGGCACGTTCAGCCGCTCTTCCTGGCAGCCAAGACTGGGTGGGGAATGGGGCGGAGCTGCTTCTCACGTGGCTGAAACTGGCCGGTCCAGGTTGCTGCTCTGTGCAGCGCGGCAGCTGCCTAAGTGAGCTTGGCTGGGGAGGTGGCAGTGGCCAGGCTTTCTCAGGCAGAAGTGGCTCTTCCCACTCCCCGCCCAGCTGCCAGGGAGAGTGGCCGAATGTGCCAGGGGGAGGCGCAGGAAGAGATGGACAGAACCCCCCTCCTCACAGGTATCGTGGGGCGGGGAGAGCGTGGTGGCCCTGGGCTGGGCGCAGGGCAGGGGAGTGACTGGGAAGGGGAGACATATGGGGCGGTCATATGTCCTCCCTTTTAGATTGTGCCCACCCAGTATGGGGAGACACCGGTCATCTGTGCTAGTGACACACGAAGGGGAGCGCAGTACCAGTGAGGAAATAGCAACTTGAATATACCTTTTCAATGTGGCTGCTCATACTCGAGCTAGGTTAACCCCTCAGGCCCAGGTTAACTCTGCAGTGAAGGCATACCTGCCTTACATTCAGCGTCTATAAAATGGAGTTGATACTTGCTCACCATTCCACAGCACTTTAAGATCTGCAGAGGAAAGGTGCTATTTAAATTTAAAATGTTGTTTTAATTTATTTACATTTTATTTTACACTTGATTTAATTACACTTTTAACAAGTAGTTACAGACAGTGAAGAGTGATGAGGATTAATGAGGTAATTATAAAGTACCTTTTCTCCAGAATGCTCCGCAGTTTCCCCCCAAAATGTATGGTACCTTTCTAATAAAAACCCATTTCCTGGCACTGAAATTCAGACTCTGTTGAGGTAAAACATGGCAATGAAAATTTCATGTTGAAATCATTGAGGTTGCATGGGTATAATTGAGAACTGAATTTGCCCCTCTGTTAAAAGCACAGTAAAAGGCAAGCTTTCCCTTCTGGAGTCATCTTATTTTATATCTGTTCTGTATAAGTCAGGAATTTTGATGCACCATGAACTAGCGAAGGAAAGGCCCAGATAGTAAAATGTAGCACATTTTAATTAATTAATTTATTTACTTGTAGCATAGAATGCTTAGCAAATTTGACATTCCCCTGAGTTGATTGTGGGTCTGTCCTACAGGCTGTTAATGGACTGTCTGTGTTGTGCTGACCTCTTTAAGGACACCAATTTCCATGTAACTATCTTTCGCAGAATTTTATGCTTAAGAGATGGTCTCACCAAATATAAAGTTCTCAGTATAAATCTTGCTTTGTGTGCGACCCACTGACATATATAAAGTTTTCCTTGCAACTCAGATACAACATTTTTAGTTTCAAGTTATATATACTCTTCCTTGAGTATTTTGTAGTTCATGGTGGCAGAGCAAGTGTCTTAAAAACAAAACACCACCCTAATGTTATAGTGCTGCTGTTAAAAACCAAGGACCACAGGCTTGTGAACATACTGTGTGCTGAGGGGAAAAATGGTCTCCTGATGCACTGGTATTCTACTAACCAGTAATTACCTACAGAGTAAAAAGTGTATCAATGACAAAATGTAGCAGAGCTGAAACAATTTCTTGTGATAAGATTTTTATGTGTAGAAAATGTTCATGTACAAAGATTGTGTAATAATTTCCACCATATACACAATACATTCTTGAAAAAGCTTAAATCTGACTTTTGATCCTGACATATGTGGCATGTTTATGCAGTGAATTTTACCTACTGTAGTTGCATGTCCTCTGGGTACAGCTATGGAAAACCTCTGAGATTGTTAAATGGAAGCTTCACCTGCCCGTCTGTACTGCAAGATCTCTATAGCAACCAAACATAAATCAAGAAAATGGCCCCTTTTGTAAGTTGGTTAATAGGCACAACATGCTTCTTTAGAAAATCCAACTATTCTCTCAATAGACTTTGATTGAAAGTCAGCCTTTTCTACAGACACATTCACATTCACATCTAGTAGCAGCTTGTATGGCTGTCCAAGGTCTAATTTATTACCCTTTAAAGATCAGGCAAAGAAAAAATGGTTCTTGGAACAATGTTTACATTCAGAGGCATAAGCACAGTGCCACAAAAGAGCATCCTTTTGTTCTGAAACCAGAATATTAATCTTTAACCTACTACTTATTTCAACTCCTCCCGCTGTTATTTGGTTAGCTACATTCTTTCCTGTAATTGAAATCTTAACGATTTAATACCTTATTTATTACTGGTGGTGGGAGTACAGATCTCTCTCTCTATTGTTTTTCTAAATCTTGATATGTATTGATTAATTTCTCAAGATCTTTTGCCAATTCTGTGAGCTGGCTATTTTCCTATAAAGATTTCTGATGAGGGAGATGGGCATTCTCACTACTAACCCTTCTGATGTAAACTTTGGTTAATTATCAGGAAATTCCAGTAATCCCCTTTCTATCCCATCTCCAGGCAGTCTGGTACAATCAAGAGCTTGACATTTTTGTGACTGATACATAGATTTCAGATGACTTAAAATATATAAATGGAAAACACTAAAATAAAATGCACTTGTTTTATCAAGGCATCAGGAATGCTATATAGTAGAAATGAAATGGAACTAGCCTAGACCTTTTGATGTGGGGGCTGGAGTTACATCCATAATTGAACAGCAAGATGCCCCTTAAAGGAAAAAGAAAATACAGTATATCCCCTTTATTTTTGGTAGAGAAGAAAAGTAGAAAGATAGATATAGATATAGCTTTAAGGTAAATAGCAACAGGACTTAACCTTTCTTCTTTAAAGTAAGAAGTTAAGTGACTTCATATGAGACACTTCTAATAGAAAAAAATTGATTAAAAGCATTCAGCTTGGATTGCACAATCACAGCAGAAGTGCTGCAATGAGGCATTCCTGAAAACAAAAAACAAAACAAAAAAGCCCTCAATCAACACTATAAATATATCAGAGCCTGCCTTTTCCCATGGATATGGCACCCTTCCTACGAGTTAAAGGAGAAGACTCCACTTAAGTATAGAGGGGGACTTTAGTCACTTTCAGCCTACAGTTTAAGGATTTGAGTAACTCTTTCTGAAAATGTAAGCAGGATGGAGTTTGGGAGTGAGGAGAAGAAGCACTTTGCTAAATCCAGCCCAAACTCTCGTCAGCAGGATTCTGATGCTGATGAGACGTTTTAAAAAAAAAATTCCCCTGAACAAAATTTCCCCAATGATTCACTGGAAAATTCAGACAGTTCCGCATGTGGATCTGCTAATATATATGTGAGTGTCCAAAAGAAGCTCTTTGATGCCTACTTTTAATTCTTCTTCTCTCTCTATATGGATCGAGTGAAAGGAGGGGTGGAAAATGTGTTTAAATGAGCTGTGTCTGTGGCTGAGACACTGGATTGAGACCCAACACAAACAGAATATGAATTCTTGGGTTTTTATTCCCTCCTTGAACTTTTGAAAAGCTCCCTGCAGTCTCAGTTTGAAGGGGGTGTTTTTCTCCTTGGAAGTAGCCACTCAGTGTAAGTTTAGGCTTTACATGGGAGATGGTACAGCAGGAACTCTGTAGCTACAAAACCAAGAGGCTCCAGTTTAATTTTTCCCTGGAGGCAGATTTTATGCATGGGAAAGGGATTATATTTATTTAGTTTGTTGTACAAAATATAATAATGGTGCCCACAGCATTATGTAATTCATTTAAAAACTAATATAAAAATGGACATCTCATCCCTCCAACAAATAACATATAATAAGACGCCTCCGTAGCAGATACAGTCATCAAAACTGTCCAACACTGAGTCCATTCTTTCCCCAAATACCTGGCAAAAAGATGAGCATCTCAGCATGCCCAAAAGGTGTACATATTTTGGCTATTTCAGGCCAAGGGTATGGGGAGTGAATTCCAAAATCAAGGAACCTTAAAGGATTATGTGCTGCCAAAAACTCCATCAATATGAAAGAGAGGAAGCCTCCAGCAACTCTGCTATATCAGCTGTGGTATAATGGGAGAGATGTGGTCTCCTCGCAATCGGCTCCCATTCCATTAAGACCAACAGTTTTCAAAAGTGGCCATGACATTCTGGGTGCCAAAATAGGTGTCAGTTTGTACACCCAAAATTAGAGGCCACCTTTGAAAAATGTTGATCTTAGGCTTTTACAGGTTAAAACACCTTGATTTCCACCAAGAATCCTGTTGACAGCTAGTGCAGAACCCTATGCACTAGGACAGTGTGTTCCTGACAGGAAACTCCACTACATGTATACACTGGGACAGAGGCTGAGATGGAAATAGGAGACAGACTTGTTGAAAGTCTCTGGGTAAGGATAAAAGGGATAAAAAACCATGGTGATGTCATGGTAATGACACCTAGGTACAGACCACCTAACCAGGAAAAAGAAGTGAATGAGACTTTAAAAAAAAAAAAACAACTAAGAAAATCATCCAAAGCACAGGACTTGTTGGTGATGGGGGACTTCAACTACCCAGACGGCTGTTGGGAAAATAACATAGCTGGGCACAAATTATCCAACAAGTTCTTCGAATGTAGTGGAGACAATTTTTTATTTCAGAAGGTGGAGAAAGCTACTGGGGAGAGGATGTTCTAGATTTGATTTTGACAAATAGGGAGGAGAATTTGAAGATGGGAGAGATTCTAGAGGACTGGAAAAGGGCAAATATAGTGATAACCTATAGTGACAACCCGGGAAACTAGAGACCAGTCAGCTTACCTTCAGTATCCAGAAAGATAATAGAGCAAATAATTAAGCAATCAATTTGCAAACACCTAAAAGATAATAAGGTGATAAGCACCAGTCAGCATGGATATGGCAAGAACAAATCATGTCAAACCAACCTAGTAACTTTCTTTGACAGGGTAACAAGCCTTGTGGCTGGGGGGAAAGTGGTAGATGTGGTATATCTTGACTTTAGTAAGGCTTTTGGTACTGTTTTACGTGACCTTCTCATAAACAAACTAGGGAAATACAACCTAGATGGAGCTACTATAAGATGAGTGCATAACTGGTTGGAAAACTGTTCCCAGAGAGTAGTTATCAATGGTTAACAGTCAAGCTGGAAGGGCATATCAAGTAGGGTCCTGCAGGGATCAGTCCTGGATCTGGTTCTGTACAATATTTTCATCAATTATTTAGATAACGGCATAGAGAATATATGTGGGGAGGGGTTTTAAGTGCTTTGGAGGGTAGGCTAAAAATTCAAAATGATCTGGAAAATGGGAGAAATGGTCTGATATAAATCAGATGAAATTCAATAAGGACAGATGCAGAGTATTCCACTTAGGAAGGAACAATCAGTTGCACACATACAAAATGGGAAATGACTACCTAGAAAGGAGTACTGCCGAAAGGGATCTGGGTGTCACAGCGAATCACAAGCTAAATATGTGTCAACATGTAACACTGGCAAAAAAAGCAAACATCATTATGGGGTGTATTAGCAGAAGTGTTGCAAGCAAGGCATGAGGAGTAATTCTGCCGCTCTATTCAATGCTCATTAGTCCTCAGCTGGAGTATTGTATTTGGTTCTGGGCACCACATTTCAGGAAAGATGTGGACAAATTGGAGAAAGTCCAGAGAAGAGCAACAAAAATGATTAAAAGTCTAGAAAACATGACCTATGAGGGAAGATTGGAAAAAATGGGTTTGTTTAGTCTGAAGAAGAGAAGACATAACAGTTTTCAAGTACATAAAATAATGTTACAAGGACGATGAGGAAAAATCGTTCTCCTTAACCTCTGAGAATAGGACAAGAAGTAATGGGTGGTTTAGGTTGGACATTAGGAAAAATTTCATAACTGTCAGGGTAGTTAAGCACTAGAATAAATTGCCTAGGGAGCTTGTGTAATCCCCATCATTGGAGATTTTTAAGAGCAGGTTAGACAAACACCTGTCATGGATGGTCTGGATAATATCTAGTCCTGCCATGAGTGCAGGGGTTTGGACTAGATCAGGGATTCTCAGGCTTCACTGCACCACAATCCCCTTCTGACAACAAAAATTACTACACGACCCCAGGAGGGTGGGACTGAAGTCTGAGCCCACCCGAGCCCCTCTGCCTCGAGGGGGAGGGCAAAGCCAAAGCTCCACCACCCTGCGTGGGGGTGGGGACCTGTAACCTGAGCCCCACTACCCAGGGCTGAAGTCCTCGGACTTCTGTCCCGGGTGGTGGGGCTCGGGCTTCGGCTTTGGTCCCGGGCTCCAGCAAGTCTAACACCAGCCCTGGCAACCCCATTAAAATGGGATCACAACCCACTTTGGGGTCCTGACCCACAGTCTGAGAACCACTGGACAAGATGACCTCTCCAGTACTTCCAGTACTACGATTCTATGATTCTAAATGGCGAGTAGCACATTCTGCAGTAGCTTCTGTGTTTTGTTTTGCTCTGTGTAGTTTGTTACAACAGAAGAATGTTGAGGTGACAAAAACATGGATGAACTATGGCAAGGTTTGCATTGAAGGAGTAGGTCATGTTCTTTTCACTAGGCTAGTTAGAAAAAATGCTCTTGGCCACAGCTACTACGTGGGAAGCTGAGAGTATTCCGCAATCTAATACCCAGATTGTTAGCCTGTTACAAACTGACACCCTGTCTTCTTCATAGGGGTAATTATATGATGGTAACCAATTCTTTCAACTCCTTTCCTTCCAGCCAATCTTTATCTTAGTAGCCACTAGACACCCTAAATTTAGAGGATGATTATATGTGAAAAATTGTTTTTAAACCCATATAGCACTGCTGGTTCCATTGTCCCTCTAATGTTTCCAAGTGAAAGTGGTATTTTGTATTTAATTTTTTTCTAATATTCCAGTCTAGTCCCACATGTGGGATTAATTAGACAAGACAAGTGGCTACAAGAAACCTCATCTTTTCTGGCAAGCTGTTTTCTGACGTTGTCATCCCATTATTTTCACTTTTTAGTTGCTTGTTTAAATGACTGATGGACTCAATCGCTTCTAATGTTTGATAGGCAAATACTGCACTCCATTTTGCTTGTGTGTATGTGTGTGCACTCCTATGATAAACAGTCATTTTTAATTTACTCTATTTACCTTGAGAGACTGCCAAGAAATGATTCAGATATTCCAGTGCAGCGGGTTTTCTATTGTGATATGGGACAAAGGACTGTTGAGCATATGCTGTTTCTTCAAAGAAAGGGGAATATTATTTATTTGTGCTTATACAAGAGCACTGTTTTTACTATGTAAACACTTGTTGAATTTTGTGCTTCACACGTACCAAATCTTTGCTTCTTTTGGGTGAAAAAGTAAGTTTTGCTGCATAATGACAAAGAATTACTGCACACTGTTCTAATGGTGTTTTCCTCTGCATACTATTGTGCAGCAAGTAGAGTTTACATCCATCTCCTGCTGCTGGCATTTTGCTTTTAGGTAAAAAATTTCCTAAGGGGCTCATTCATGAAAAAAGCCTTTTGCAGCAGCATTCAATCCCGTGGACACTTAATGTGGCAGTTGCATGGTGTGTGTGTCGATCCTGCCTCAAAAGATAACATTGAACACCTCGATGGTTACCTTCTGCATTTAGGCCAGTGAATTCAACATGAAAGACTATCTATTTGTCTAAGTATTAATATGGCCCAATATCACCATATTATCTGAACTCCTAGACGAGGCATATACTAGCAAAAGTATATGTTGCACTCCAAACAAAGGTTGGAGTTGGGAGGAATATATAGACACAGGAACACTTGCTTGGGAAGCTGAACGAAACCTTTTTTGATAAGACTGAAACCATAACTTATCCTGGTTTCTCTTTAAACTTCCCTGGACAGGGTTCTCCTCTTTGTACAGAACTCTTTTGAGGTGTGGCAGATTTCAGCCATGTTAGGAGATAAGTGATAGTCACTGTTCGGTAATCGAAGGTGACTAGAAAAATAGTCTGAGAATTACACCAATCCTTAAAAAGGTAGAAAGTGTGGTGAGTGATAGCCTGCCCATTGGTTGTATGCCAAGGAGAAAGAATGTTCGTGGGCTGTGTCTAAAGAGAAGATATAGAGGTCATATTGGATGAAAGCACTGTCAAGATCCAATACATCTTGTAAAACAAATCTCCTGAATATAAAGACTGGCTCTCCTCCAGATATGGTAATTTGGAACACAAACCTTTCATCAAATTCATCACATATTCTACAAATTAATGATAAATACATAATGTATGTGGTCTGGGATTGAGCTATGGTAAAGTCTGTCTCTTTTCCCAAGCTCCATCCCAGTAGCTGAGATCAGATGTGGCACACCTGATGAGATCCCTGAATGTGAATGTTCAGATTTTCTCTCCACAGGAAAGAGGTGGCGCCTCAACTCCAGAATTCTCTTCCTTGACTGGTCTGACAGAGACCAGGTTTTGCTGACCTTTTGGTCAAGTTACAGGGCTTTTTCCTGAGAAGGCAGGTTGAGTTTTTCTGAGGATTTAGAGAGGTGTTTGGAATTGTCTTGAATTGACATAATCATCTTGTTGTTTAATTTATATGGTATTGTGTGCTTAGAGGCTGCGATAAGCATAATTTATAAACTGGAAAAATTTAATTTTGGGACCACACCTGCCAATGTTCTGTACATGGAACCTTCATTGACTGTAATGGGTGTGTGTGAATATGGATTGATTATTGTTTATACTCAAATCAGTTGTGATTCTTTTGTGTTTTACTCTGCCCCCCTTTTGGGGGGGTGGGTGGGTTGCTTATCTGCCCACCAGGTGATACAAGAGATTTGTTTGGGCATATTGAAGAAGAGGATTTCTGAGTGGCAAGCATATAGACAGTAGATTTTCCAAAAAGGATTAATTCCACCTTCACCTAGTTAAGTTCCACAATACCTTAATTTGAATTGTGCATGAGTTTTTATGAGTTGTCCCCAAGTGTCTATAAAAATGTCATTACAAGTTGTTCAGCACAATTAGGAAGAAGCATCCCAAGAAAAATAAAAAAATGTACTGCTCAATAATGGCAAAATTGTAAAGCCAGGGCTGCTATATTTTAACATTGCTTTCGTAAGCAAGTAAAATGGTGGCCATTTGTTTTCATTTAAATTGACTAAAGAAAATGACTACACCAAACTTCTTCTTTATGGCAAACACTGGAACAGTACCCGTTGTAAAACTGAAGAATGCAGGTAATTGCAAAGCAAAATGATTAAAAAAAATTGTATGCAGAATACACGACAGTCATACAGTGAGAAAATGAGACTGAATTGCAGTTTGCTTTGTTTTTTGCCATATGCCAAAATTCTTTAAAGCTACCATACAGTACTGTAATTTTGTTCTGAGATGGACTAAAATATGAAGTCATATTTACTAAATTTTCCTTGCAGTACTCTGCTCAATAACAATTACAATTCAGTAAGTGTGAGCTCTAGGATTCCCATAGGTTATTCAGTCATCCAGATATCGGCTTATCCATAACACAAATTTTCGAATCTCTTCCATATGGTACTGGATATTAATTCATTGTTGTTATATCTTTCAATAGTTCAGTTAGTCAGGTTTCTCTTTTCTTAATAGCATGTTACTGTAGCCACAGGTCAAAGCAAACCTTTTATCTATCGAAGAGATGTCCTAGTTTGTCATATATATCTGAAGATGACTTTTTTTCCCCCAGAGGTTAGATTAACAGCATTGTTCTATTAGCTCTCTCCACCCTTTTAAATGAGAATATGAGTCTGAGCGGAGATCACTTTTCCCAGACATCTTTATACTGTCTAGTTTAATGTTAGCTTATGTGATGCGTATATATTTTAGAAAGTTTTTGATTGCAAATGCACTATAGTGTTTGCTTGTTAGTGAAAGCTGTAGTTGAGGTTGCAGTACAGTTTCAAGGATAAGCCTGCTTTCACATGCTCATATCTTTCCAGAGTCTTCTGGTCTTGTACTGGCCTTGTTTCTCTGGCCAATAGTAATTTAAAAAAAAAAAAAGTTGAGCAGAAAATCCTTTCAGCCATGTTTAGTTCTATGAGTGTGTCAAATATGTTTTTTCCTCATACTTAAAAAATTGCCACATTCTTTTCACACTGATGACTTGGAACATCTGCCCTTTTAAACTGGATATGTGACATGCAGATAGTCCACAGTGAGGACCGTCTGTTTGCAGCAATGTTTGGAAAAAACAGACTGAACATGAATAAAGTTATGAACAATTGAAACCTGGATACTGTGGGAGAATTCCCTAAGTCTCAGTGCACACACTTGCAGAGTTCTGTGCATGCATGTATTCCTTTTATGTGCTCTCACCAGTGTAAGTTGTTAGCATTTGACGTATTTATCCATTTTAAATCCTGATGGACTGAGGCACTGATTATGAAAAGGGAGACCTGTGTTGGCCCTTAGTGCCAATGGGATCCTCTGCAGGCTGAGTCTGCCTATGGGGTTTACATATTAAGGTCTTAAAGTAGTTTAAACATGCTTGCCTCCTGTAGATCTGGATCATGTGACCCTCTCCCTTCCCAAGAACTGAGGGTACCCTCTTTGTGCACACAGATCTCTTCCCTCATCTTTCCTCTAAAACTGCTTCTGTGTGACCTCCCTGTCCTTCGGATCTCTCCAGGGTTTGTGCTGGCGGGGGCAAAGACTCGGTGAGCTAGGGAAAGGAATAGGTAAGCTGGGCAGGAGTGGAGGTGGCACATATTATCTTTCCTCTGACCCCACAGAGCTTAGTCAGAAAAGATACCACAGCCTATTAAGGAACCTCTATGCTGTAGCCAGTTGTAATCCTTGGTCCCAGAGTACTTGGCTGAGGGAACTGGAGTGGCAGCTGCTGGCAGCCAGAGCTGGTGTGGGAGTAATGTGCCATATTTATTCAGTCAAAGTCTTAACTTTTGCATTTTCTGACTTTTAAAAACTTTAGCTCTACAATCCTAGCATTGCATTAGTGAAACTTTTTGCATATGGGGTACGTGAGTATGTGCAGAGAGAGACTGTGTGTGTGATAAATGCATGAAAGAATTTAATTGTCGTTTGTGTCTTTAAAAATAAAAATGGTACAGATAATTCATGTCACTACACATTAATTAGAGAAGTACATACAGGGAGAGAGAGACTCACTGCTCTGCATGTTAAATGATACTAAAGCAGATGTTTCACTAAGAGAGCCCATAGAAAAGGACTAAAAACTGATTAGTTAAAGAGAGAGAACTGTAAGTTCAATATAAATTGGTACCAAAAATCGGTTTGTATCAAATGTTTATTTTACTTGACTGACTTACTTTCGTGCCTGCATGCTTATTGATTGAAGTATGAATTCTTTATAAGGAGTTGGGAAAGGGAATTAGCCTCTGTTGTATTCCTAGTCATAATGGCTCCACTCCCGTTGGTAGAATCCCCACTGCACATCTGGCATCCAAGCTGGACTGCTGGTTTTCATTAGCACTCCAAACAAAGTTGTTAAAAAGAGTGCATAATATTCTACGTCAGATTGAAGCAGACTTTAATCTAAAGAAGGAAAACACTTCAGGCTGACTGAAACTGCACTCTTTTGTGAGGTTATCATTCAAGAAGAGTGGAAAGGAGAAAACAAAAGATAATCTGCTAACAAAAGTTCTGAGAGCCAATGCAAGAGTTTTGAACACTCTATTCCTTTTCTGCTATTTTTGTAGTGTCTGGTCTGTCCTGGGTGTGAAGCGGATTTGTTGACTCTGCAGCATGGGAAAGAACCAACAACAGATTTACTATAGAGATGGTTTAGCCATCCCCTTAAAGGATTATGAAAAAAGTTTAAATGTTTAGATTGGCCCCTCTGAGGTACAATAAATTGTTATCTGAAACAATTGAGAACAAAGGAGGAAAAAGTCATAATTACATATCAGGAAATGCAAAGCCTGTTTTTGTGTACAGAATGGAGAGGGCATTTGGTTTCATTGACTTGGTCTCTGTGGAAAGCAGTCAGCCCCACAGGAAGGCCCTGCATTCCTGTCCTTTCGGTGAACCTGCCTGAAAGGAATACAGGAGTTATTGGGTAATCAAGGCTTGTCAGCACCTTGGTTATGCAGCGTGGTTCAATCCGATAATGTGAATGGAACCTGTAATAGCACTGATGAAAAGCACACCAGTTTGGAAAGGGTCTTGAATGATTTTTTTGTTCATTTTCTGTTTACGTGTAATGTGTTATTGATGTCATTACCTTATAATACAGCTGCTTGTTTCATAGAAAAACTGGGAATTATTCATTATTTTAAAAAAAGAGAGAGAAAGAAAGAAAGAAAGAAAAACCCTGTTACGTGAAGAAAATTGCATTCGAATGCTGCAACTGAAACATATTGATTTTTCTGGCACAGACTTTTTAGATTAAAAATGCCAATACTAAATCCTTTCATGACCTATAGTTCATATGAAGTTCACGTGTCATTTACTATTATTCTGGAAAAAGCAGCATCTTTAATGAAAACCTGGTTTGAAGGAATGTCCTGCATTTCTGTCATTTGCATGCAATTGTAATAATGCTTGGCTAAGAATAGAACATGCTGACGTTGTGGTGTCTTATACGTACATATTTTAAATTGCAGCAGATTTATCTTTATTAATTGCTTGTTTGTCTTTATTTTAGTCTCATCTTGAGCTTTAGATCTGCCTTTTTAAAACTTCATTCATTCACTTCTATGTGCATTATGATACACGGTCAAAGAAACTCATTCCCTTTTTCCCTTCCCCCCCACTAAGCACAAGGATCTTGCTCCAGGTTTTATGGTGTTCAAGGGATCAATGAGTCAAAATGTTATTTTGATCTGCAGTACAGCAAACATTTCTAGTACCAATTCCCACAGCTGCTCCTGACTTTACCAGATGTTTTCACCCATTTTTACTGAAGTCTTTAAAGGTGCTGATGTTATGCTAGCAGATTCTTGATTGGCAGGTTGGGAAATTTAAGGCCAAATTCAGCCCTGGCTTAAGTGCATTAAAGTCAGTAGACTATTTCCGGCTTCCAATATGGCAAAATTTCTCTCTTAAACAGGGACTTTCACATTGAGACAAATTAAGACAGAGAGAATAGGAAAATGGTGTATATCATTGAATTGAACCAGGGATGAATTTGTCCCAGTATTATTTTATTTGTAACATTTTGTATTTGCTTGTCATTGTGCTAAATACTTGCACTTCGTTTTGAGTGCTGCCTGACTGGCTGTTTCTTTTTTGCTTATCCTGGAGAGAAGTCATGTAGTCCTGTATTTATGCCTGTAGTTCCTGAAATGAACATATCACATCACAAATATTTAGTATGATGACTTCAATACAGTGTAATACTCCAATAAGAGAAGATGGGGCTTTTGTTTTAAAAATGGTAAGAGAAATGTATATGGTAAGTACTTCTTCCTCTATTTACTTTTCACAAGTTTGTCAGATAGCTTTGTTAGCCTTCCCCACTACGGAAGTCTCTCTTTACACACAATGGATAAAATTTTGCTCAGTTACAGCAGAGTAAAGAGTTACTCTGGATTCCAGTGGTGTAACTGAGCTCAGAATCTAGCCCACTCTCTCTCCTTTGCCCATAGCCTCAAACAATTATGAAAAGTCGCTGCGTATACTTTAATTGGGCATGAAATGCTGGTTCAAGGCACCAGCACAGGGAGATTCAGGCGTCTGGTTACCATACTTCTGAAAAGTCAGTGCACATTTTTTTAGGCTCTGCTTTACCCAATCCAAAACCAGCATTTGTTTTCCTCTTAGGGACTTGAGATTCCTCAGGCTTTTGTATCAGTCTACGCAGATCTTTAGCTTTGTCTCTGCTCATTTTGGAGAAGTTGCCTTAGCATTTAAATCCAGTGGTACTGTGTGAAAGTAACAGCATTCTAGCTTTACTAAAAGGTTCACTTGGTAGATAAGACAATTAGACAACTCAGGTTCCAGGTCTTCCAATATGGCTTTCAGAGAATTTGTCAGTGGCAATATTTTAAAATTATATATTATTTCACATGCAAGTAATTGTAGAGGCACCCTAGCAAAACTCTGTTGCAATTGCATTGAGATTTGCACATAAATCATTCTTAAGGAATTTAAAAAATTCCTCTGTTTCTCCCTTATGAACGTTTGCATAAAGCTAGGATTATCAGGCTTTCACAATGTGGCATGAGCCATAATAAAGATTATCTTGTAGATCGCATACATTTACAATGTCATGGAAGTTCTTTTCTCCCATTCCCAGTTGTTCAACATCCTTGCAAGCTATCGCTGTAGCTGCTACATGGAAAAGTTACATTAGGAAAGTATCTGTGTATTTTAGCTGTCTAATAAATACAGTAAGCACTTTGGCCCAAATTTTTAAACGTATTTATTTAGGCATTGCTCTGCTCAGTGTTATAATCCTGCCTAATTTAGGAGCCCAAGAGCTTGTCTACATGGTAGCTACTGTGCATCAAGCCAGGGTGTGAATCTACAGCACACCAACTGGCTGGGCAGTAATGTCCATGTGGACACTGCTACAGCATAGTGCACTGTAGCAGTGTCCACATGGGACACCCACCACTATGTGGCAAGCTGGTTTCATACCCTGGCTTGCTGTGCAGTGTCTTGCCATGTAGACAAGCCCTAAATCTCTTGAAAATTAGACATAGACTCCTATATCAGTTATGTGTTGCAACGTTGAGCAGAGCAATGCCTAAACATAGGATTGCCAATTTTATGATCACAGAAAACTGAACACCCTTGCCCCATTCCTGAGACCCTGCCCCTTCCCTGAGACCCCTTCCCTTCCCTGAGGCCCTGCCCCTGCTCACTCCATCCCTCCTCCCACCTTTGCTCATTTTCACCAGGCTGGGGCAGGGGTTTGGGGTATGGGAGGGGGCTGGAGTGCAGGTTGGGTGATGGCTCCGGCTAGGGGTGTGGGCTCTGGTGTAGGGCTGGCGGTGAGGGGTTTTGGATTCCGGAGGGGGCTCTGGGCTGGGACGAAGGGGTTTGGATTGTGGGAGAGGGCTCAGGGATGGGGCAGGGGGTTGGGGTGCAGGAGGGGGTGAGGGGTGCGGGCTCTGGCCAGGAGGCACTTACCTCAGGTGGCTCCCGGAAGCAGCGACATGTCCGGCTCCTAGGCAGAAGGGCCACAGGGGCTCTGAGCACTGCCTGCAGGATCTGCCCCCGCAGCTCCCATTGCTTGCACTTCCTGGCCATTGGGAGCTGTGGAGCTGGCAGTCGGGATTGGGGCAATGCACTGAGCCCCCTGTGCCTAGGAGCCAGAGGAACAAGCTGGCCACTTCCGGGAGCCGCATGGAGCCAGGGAGCCTGCTTTAGCCCTGCTGTGTCACCGACCAGACTTTTAACGGCCTGAGCAATGGTGCTGACCAGAGCTGCCAGGAGCCCTTTTTGACCGGGTGCTCCAGTCAAAACCGGATGCCTGGCAACCCTACCTAAACACCTTTAAAATCTGGGCCTTTGTCTTGTTTTGAGCTAAGTGAGATGTTCTACCTTCTTTTGCTATCTTTACTTTCATCTCCCTCTCCCCTTCCCGCCTGTTTTGTTTCTCTCAGAGAACAAGGAGAATGGCCAGTATCACGTGATCACATCTCTTTGAACACATCCGATATATAGAATGCATGCAGGGGTGGTGTGTAAAGTTTGTATTGGTATGAGTTTAGGATGACAAATTGCCCAAAGAATTATACAGGTCAACCAGGGTGGTGGTAAAACTGAAATAAATATGTACCATTGTGTATTTCAGTGCCATATTTTTACTGAAGAAAAGTATTTCAGAAATGTTTGATAGTGTAAAAAAATATTGGGATTATTTTTCATATCCCTCCACCTGTAAAACCAGGTTGTTTTATGTAACTGTGTAGGCTTTGGAGAGAGGGAAATATTGTAAGTAATAAATTTTAGACACTTTAAAAAAGATCTAAAATAGCTTTTCTATAAATCATGATGTCCTGATTTTAAGGTCCAATGTCTTGTGCTAGAGAAAAGGGCTCTATGCCAGTGGATAAGGGAATTTTGGTCTCTTCAGCTGAATAAAGAAAGCATTTCTAGTTGTGGTTGCTCGTGACATGTGGTCATAACTCTATCCCTGGGATAAGACTGAACCCGACCAGTCATGGCTCTTGGGCCACAGTAATTTTGAGGGGAAATTCAACATATGAAGAAAATGAAGCAGATATATTTTGCAGATTGTTTTTAAAATACTGGCTGCTCATAGGGTTGAATTGCTCGAAATAGTTATGACAGAGATGGATTAATGAACAGAGTGCAAATGAGATTGTCAAAGGTGCACAATAGTTGGAATTTATCACATGATTCTACAGTTCATCACACAAGGCCAAATCCTGCAGTCCTACCTCAGGCAAAATTGCCATTGACTTCATTGATCATCATCATCATCACATAACTTGCTCTTGTGTGTTCATTTTATACAGATGTAGTATGTGTTTGTGTGTCCATTTAAGAATGATATGAAAGAATGCAAAGTAAATGCTCAAGGCAAAAGCTGGCTCCATATTACTGGGAGACTATCTAATGTTCTCTATACAGTTCAAGCTCTTGTTACAGTACATGGTCAGACTCCCACAGTTTAAGACCACCTTGGGGATTTTAATTCCTTCATAATATATACAGAATCTCAATGTTTGTTTACCAGAAAAATTTCTTATTTGTTCAACAATAACTGTTGTGCAAAATATTTCATTTTTGTTCCAAAACACACACAGCTCAGCGAGTTGTTCTCATCTCGGTGGCACCATGACAGCTACGTTCAAGGAAAAAAGCAAATAAAGGGCAGAGACTCCAAAATGAAAATAGATAGGTCATTTGGGGGATTTCTAGTTTGCAGAGAGCTGGAAAAGGTTACAGCTGATATAAAGCTTATTATACAAAGCATATGCCTTGGCTTTTGTTGGGGTGATGTTACAAAGGATACAACAATAACATTTGAAAAGCAGCACCGCTCTGACTGGTTTGGATTCCCTGGCTTGAATGAATAAATGAATGTGCTTGTTTTTAAGAAAAAGCCCAGTTTTCTTCTGTGTGTTAGTGTAATTTGTAATTGAGATCTGGACATTTTCTCTTGCTTATATTAGTTCTCCTGAAAGGTGCCTGGCTGACAGCACTGGAGACTGAAGTCTGATTATCCATAGACCAGGCAGCAGCCATGTCCTTTATTCTATGCTGCCCTGCCAATGTGCTTCAGCTTTGACCTGGAGGGATCACCTCTAGGAACTGAGTGAATCGTTCAGTCTCCATGTCCAGTGAGACCGTGGCCCTCTAAGGAAGAGAGGTATGAGCAGTGAGGAAGTAATGAAGACTATGTAAACACCGCTTTTAATTAAAAAAAAAAAATAGGTAAGAGAATAGGTGGAAAAATAGAGCATTTAGTAGAATGATACTGGCCTCCTTTGAAAAGTGTTTTGAGATCTATAGATGTTAAGGCCTATATAAGAGCTAGGTATTGTTGTACAAATCAGCTGATCTAAATAATAATATTCCCTGGGTTTTAAGGAAATCACTTAATGAACTGAACTTAGTGGCATTTATTTTGGAAACATCATGGAAAACTAGTGGGTACCAGAGGAGTTAGAGTAGTAAATGGGGTACCTTCAGTTAGAGCCTTGCAACTAAACTTTGGGGGGAGGGATAGCGCAGTGGTTTGAGCATTGGCCTGCTTAACCCAGGGTTGTGAGTTCAATATCTGAGGGGGCCATTTAGGGATCTGGGGCAAAAAAAAATTGGGGATTGGTCCTGCTTTGAGCAGGGGGTTGGACTAGATGGCCTCCTGAGGTCCCTTCCAACCCTCATATTCTATGATTTCTATGATTTAAACGGATGGGATCCAACTACAAGTATTAGGGCCAGGTCAGGTGGTAAAACTATTGGACCCCTATCAGGCTTGGATAAGGTCACCTCTCCTCTTGCTCGTGAGGTCGGTGCAGGAATGGCTGTATGCCCTGCTCCTGTCATCTTTCATGGAGCTCAAGGGGAGGAAGACGGCAAGTGCAGGGACTAAAGCCACCACCGCACCAACCCCAAGTAGGAGGAGAGCCAACTCCAGGGGCAGGAGGTGGCTTTGGCTCAGGTCTGGGGGAAGGGTCTAGGTCAGGTTGGAAAATGACTTCATCACTCTCGGGATTGGGTCCAGATGAGGCCAAAAATTAGGGCTGAGCAGACCTCTAGCTGCTGCTTCTCTAAAAAAGGAAGAGAGTGCTTCTAGTGATGGCATTCTAATTTCAGTCCCAAGTAAATAACGGAGTGTGTAGTATGAGGAAAATATCTAGAGGAGAGTGGAACTGGAGAAATAAGCAGCATGGTATTTTTTTAAAGAATAAAAAAAAAGTTTGTAAGGGTGAGGCCACCTGTACTCCTATTCACGTTCACATAATTTCTCTGTGGTAAGCACAGCAATTGCCTATCTGGAAAAGTAACGTTAGGAAAATATTGAACATGTACATAATTTTATTTTACTTGGATTTAGCACAGGAAATGAGAGAAAATCAGCCCTGTGTCACGAGGCAGCTCTGCAGACCACCAGTGGTTCAAAGAGTACAGTCTGAGAGAGTACTCTATGCAGTTTGCAAAATACTTGGGGGTCTTTCAGGATAAGTGGTGCTATAAAAGAGCCTGATCCAAAGCCCACTAAAGTCAATGGAAAGACTTCCATTGACTTTGATGGTCTTTGGACCCAGGCCTTCTATGTAAAGTTAATTTGATTTATTTCTTTTTTATTTTTGAATGTCTGGAAAGCAGTAATTTTGAAAGAGACTAAAATGTATTAATAAACAACAGATTAAATATGAGATTGCATAATGGTGTGGTGGTTAAAAAATGCGAATACCCTTTTGTGCTCCATACAGAGAGAGGCATTATATCATGGAACATGGAGGCCGGTGGCCATTTCTCTACAGTGCTGGTCAGACCAGACCTTAAATACCGTACACAATTTGAGGCACCGAGTACCAGAATGATGGTGACAAATTGGAGGGAGTTTAGAGCAGATGAACAATAATGATAAAGTGTTTAGTGATGAACATTTAAGAGAAATTAAATATTTTGGCCAAACAACAGCTAAAGAAAAAGAGAACTATTTAAGAACATAAGCAGAATATAAACACCAGGAAAGAAGAGTAATTGTTTAATATGATCCAGAAAGGGTATTCAAAACATTAATTAATTAAGCCTTACAACACCCCTTTATATAAGAATTTTTGAGCCTTGTGAACAAGGTATCTAGAGAAGGTTCTGCTTTTCCTTTGTTGCTTGTTTATTTCAGGTCAGTTATCCTCCCTAAATTTTATTTAAAGTTCACAGCAGTCTATGCGGCTAGTGCAGTTTTAGGTTAAGCATATTTTATCCATAATTGGTATATTTGGTTCTCAAGTTATTATTGCAGTTCCTTGGGGTACATTTAAATCCACCTTATCGTAATAGATTATGGAATATAGTGGCTAATGTGTCTAATGTAAAATAAATGACTATAATGATTTATGATGCGGCACTTCAGTTTTATTGAACATAAGGATCATTGTACTAAAATGGATGGTGTATTGCTGGTTTAGCATAAAATACTGAATAACATAGTCAAGGAAATGAATGGATTGGCCAGTTCATAATATTCTGCCCCTTCAGTTGAGAGGTCTTTAATAAGCAAGAGTGTCATTACACTTGAAAATGTATGTGCAGGTAATCCATTATCTAGAACAATGACAGTGATCGGATGAAGCTCTTATTAAAGAAGGGCCTTCTTTAGAAGAAAATGCGTAGCACTTTGATCTCTGTGAAAGGATGTTTTGTGCTACACAGGCTATAGCAGTATTTAAAAAGCTTGAGTGTGAAAATATCTACAGGTTTGAAGATCATCTGTTTGGGATAGATTGTGGTTTTAAAGGTGGAAAGGAATTTATCTAAGATTATGATTTGCATAAGATCATACTCAAGTGCATCCTTACTAGGCTTTATTACCATAAGCTACATGTACCCTTGATGTAAATTTCTCAGCCCCTCATTTGGAACTCATTTGAAGCCCAGTATAATTTATATCTTAATGTGCACCTTGCTACTGTTAACATCCAGACGTGACTCCCTGAGATTGTAGAAAAGAATTCAGTAAAGGTCCAATTCTTCTTGTTAATAGGCAACATATAAATGTGTGCGTCTATATAATTATGTATATCTGTATACAATGTATATTTACACAAGTATGTGCGTATATATAAATTATGTAAAATGTGTACATATAAATTGATTACTTTAAATATGAGGAAGTTGATTCCTTTGGTTTCTATAATATAAGTTTATTTACGTTCTTCTCAACCTGGCGGAGGGAGGAGGGGGTCAGGTTAAAAATGTATTGCCAGATAGAGGGCTACGTTTTTTACCTCTTGTTACAGCTCGCCCAGGTTGCTTCTACCTCAAGTTAAGGATATTTGTTATTTTCATCTTACCTTCTTATCAGCGCTGAATGTGTGACCACAAAACATATTGTGAGACAGTTAGTCATTGTGTGCCCCCCTGCACAGTTAAAGCCAGCATGTGGAACCAGAGTACACATGCCATCCTGGGAGAAAAAAAAAACACTTCTCTTTCTAAAGTTTGAGTGTTGCACTGGGAAAGTACAAAGCTCTGATTTCATGGTGTTGGCTGCGCTGTGGATTGTAGAGAGCTTTACTTGCACCACCACATCCTGAATCTTTGCAATTGCTAGTATTTAACCTCAGTCGGAGCCACTCTCCATCTCGTTCAAAAGAAAGAAAATTCAATATATTGTTAAAAGAATGTTCAAAATTCTCTCTGATTCAATGTGCAAATGAGATCTTTATTCCATGCTATTTTTTTTAATGTGAAATGGTTTGAGGAAGTTTGCATGTACACCTTACCATTAAGATTCCACAGCCAGACTAACAACATAGACAGACAGTTCTGTTCCACATGGACCATGATATGTAGCACAGTGTGTTCATAGAGTTAAAGAATTTTACATTCCTGAACAGAAAAATGTTTTTACAATGGAATCTGCTTTGTGTACATTACAGAGGTTTATTTACTGAGGCTAAACTCCTTGGACAGTTTTTGCTTGTTTGTTTGCTTGGTTTCTGTTTTTGTCTTGAAGAGGAGATGACATACCATAAAAATATTCACTATAGTATTTAGAGGAGTCATAATTAAAGCTGGTTGGAAAAATTAAAAACAAGAAAATTTTGATGAAAAAGAGAGAGAGAAATTTTTGTGACATTTTGTCCTCCCTATTTTCTGACCAGATCTGGTTGTGATAGAGCTTCAAACAGCTGTCTTTAGAAGGCAGTGTTTGCCAATAGATACCAAGCATTTACTGTAGTATTTCCTGTTTAAAGTACAAGTGTAAACTCTGGTATTTCAGTTACTGCTCTGTGTATGTGGCAAATGACATTTTAATAGCACCCACTACACACTTAATTTAGATAGCATGTGGAGTATGCTGCTTTTTGTAGCAATGTTTTGTTCCATTTCATCTGCAACTAGAAATTAAGGTAGAGTAATTCCTGCCTCAGTTGTTTAGTGGATATTCCCGTGATGGATGTAGTTTTTGGATCACATATTTACTTTATGAACAGATTCAGACAAAGCTACTAAGATTCCCAATGGTAGAATCGTAACTGCAAAGAGGGCAACTCTGCCTATACTTCTAATACAATGTTATTGTTCCTGGGATTCTTCCAATACTTAGAATTTCTGTCTCTGGGGTCTTTGAGATGTTTTTCCAACCAAAATTTACTGGAGATTTATGGATAAAAAGCACTATCTAAAGCTAAATATTATTGTTTATTTGATTATTTACTTATGGGGGTTACTATGTGATGAGCACGTTGCGGCACTTCATCATGCATCATTAGCCACATATGAGGTGGCTGTGCACGGAAGTGATATTAATTTTTTTTCGTAGCAATACACTGGTAGGAACAAATTCTGCCCTCAGATGTGTTCTCCCATTGATTTCAGTGGGATGTATGTGCACTCATCCATGAATGGAATTCAGCTTATAGTTTCTATTGGTGTATCATTACTCTGTATACTCAGAACCAGTGTAAATCAGTGGCACTCCATTGATTTCAGTGGAGTGGGTATTCACATATAGTAGGCCTCAGATTCTTTACTGAGCGGAGCTAAAGGTGTAACGTTGACAAGTTTATGAACCTAAGTGCAAATTCCAATGTACGTTGCTTCAATGCTGACATGGCACAGCTAAAGTATATAATCAGGGCTGGATAAAAGCTATTCAGTGTCATAACAACACCCACATGTGGGGCTCCAAGTGCTCTACTCCCACCATGACTTCTGCTTGAGTTGGTAATGGCAAGAACTATGCACAGCAGCCCTCAGGCTTGGATCAGGATGGGACAAGTGAGCAACACAGATCATTAGGCAAGGCCCTCTCTCCTGGCCTGCAGCTCCCTGTCTTCAGATCATTTGGGGTCTGATCCATAAAGAAGTCCTCTGCTGGGGTGGGATGAGGCTGGGACCCTCCTCATCTTGGCCTGGACGCCAGCCCACCTGAATATTGGAATGGCAGGCCAGGGAAGTGTTGTAGCAGCAGAGGTGTGACAGGGATCCCTTTTTTCCTCCATGCGTATGAGTGTCAATAGATTTTCCCATTGTGCCCAAAGATGAGTGAGTGTTGGTGGGCCAAAGAGGAGGGAATCCACCCTGGAAGAGAATGAGCAGTGGCAGCTGTCTCCTTCAATCTCCCAAAGATGAGAGCAGTTGTGGGCCAGGGCGCACCCTTCTCTCAAAGCCTACACAAAGACTGGGAGTTAGCAAGTAGGTTGTCAGCTCCCAATGTATTTACCTGAGCCAGGGTTCCAATGGTGGTGGCGGTGGAGGAGGAGAGAAAGTGTGCGCCTCTTCTTCCTTGCTTTGTAGATGGAAGTGTGGGAGATGTTCCTCTGTTGGAGAAGAGCTCCACAGAAAAAGAACTCATGCAGGAACTCTGCTCCTCATGGGCTCAGACTTGTACGTGATGTGCCATGTTATTGCACACATCCTGTAAATGTGTGATTCCAGAGACGAGGCCTTAGGTGCAAGCCTGTTGTGCTTGACGCTTAATCCCAGGTATGCTAAATATGGCTATGCAGTGCCTGAACTGGAGAAAACAGCGATCTGTATCTAGGGTGAGCAGATAGCAAGTGTGAAAAATCGGGACGGGGGTGGAGGGTAATAGGCACCTATATAAGACACAGTCCCAAATATCGGGACTGCCCCTATAAAATTGGGACATCTGGTCACCCTATCTGTATCACCAACGTTTCCAACTTAAATTTTATTCACATTTTTAAGGCCGTAAGAGTGAGAGGTGAAGCTGTGATGTAACCTTTTACATCATCCAGTTTTGCGCACCAGAACAATGAAATGAACTATTTAGATATGACCTGAATAAAGCTGATGAGCTACAAAGTGACGTCTTTGTTTGACTGCCCTCTCATGCACTGTGTAAACATATTGAAAAATAAAATGGGGTGTTTTTTTGTGTTGCTGTAGCATACTAGGTCTGTTGTATCTCAGAGGCCTTAGTAAGCTGGGTACCTGAGAAAGGCCATGTTGGACTTCAAATTGTTCACCTGACTAGTGACTGTTTTACATTTCAACATGTTTGATGTCCAAGGAAGCCAACTTCCTGTCTGAGTTTGTATACTGTATCTTCCCTGAGAATAGGATTTTATAGGCTGTAAATTATTTTCTGTTCGTGATCTGGTAGCAGACTGTATGTAAACATATGGCCTGTTTTTCAGAAGCGACAAGCTGTGGGTGCTCAGCATTTTTGAATGTTGGGTCAGGAATCTAAATTGTGTACAGCAGAGGATTTGAAGATTACAGTGAAGTAGTAGGAGAGTACCAGAGTTCATTTTACCCTCGTTAAATGGCACACAAAAATATTCAGGTTATTCTCCTCCTTATACCAAATGAATTAACAGACTGAAGGAGCCTGACACAATAGATATTATTAGCACATTCTTCTTATCTGCGTAATAGACTTTACAAGACAAGAGGCAAGGAGAAGGTCGTTGACACGTGTGTTACCTTTGAAGAGAAATCTCCTCCTCCAGAAGCATTTTTAATTTACTAGGAGGAGGGGAGTGAAAATGGAAAGGGGATAATAAAGCCCTTTTTCATTTAAAAAATAAATGCCAGCACATTCTTTTCAGGCCAGGAGATGATGTTGCTTTGTTCTTACATCGGTTGTTCTATGCAGGAATATCGGCATAGCTGGGAAAGGACAGACCACATTGCAATGCTATAGGCTACTGTACAGCACAAGTTTGGGCCAAAGAAACTGTGTTTTAAAATGTGTCGGATCCACACAGCATTTCCATGCCCCACTCACTGCATGGATAGAGCCAAGACTAGAGTTTAATGTCTGCATCTTCATGTTCCCATGTAATTTTTCTGAATTGCCTTGAACTGTTCCTGAATTATAGCACCAGTTACCTAAAGGTTAATGTTAGTACTATGATAACTGGGCTTTTTGTGGGTTTCCCCCCCCCCCCCAGAAAAGATGCACGCCACAGCATGTAAAGTGAGAGAGAACACTTTTAGCATTATGAAACCGCTTGTGTACCGGATATTAGCACCTAAGTGTTCTCTGATGAAGCGCAAAGGCTATATGGTTCTGCTCAGCCAAACTGAGAATGCGAAGGCACTTAGAAAGAAAGATGCTGACAAATTTAGCATCATCAGATGTTCTCAACTTGTCTTTTATAAAAATTGTATAAGCTTTCCCCACAACATTAACTAAGGGTTTGCCTACCTGGTCCTGCAGTTTAGATTACGGCGATGTGAATTGTAGCGTGCACTACCAGGGTGTGCCGAAACTGGACGCTGCAGGTGCAAACTAAAAGGTACTTAGTTTGCATTAACTTAGTCCTGTTTGAAAGAGTACTGCATTAACGTGAACTGGGTATGTTTTAGTATGCACCAGCAGTGTGCTGCAGTTCACCCTCCCGTAGTCCGAACAGCAGGGCCATGTAGACATAGCTATTTATGCATATGGCAACACAGCAATTCTTTTTAATGGAGAGGTCATATTTCTTCCTCTGTCAAGTTGTAGCCTGGAGCAAAATTTGACATCACATTATACAGTTAGTGAGGTAATGGCTGCATAACGTAGGGGGATTGTATATTAGGTTCTACACTAGATATATGTTCCCCTCGCTGGCAGGAAGTACTTCAGCTGTACTTGGCCTCGTCACTGTGGGGAGGGAGAGACTTGCATTGATCCATAGTTATACCCTCTCGTTGACCAAACGAATGATGATGAGTTTCAAAGGGGGCTGCAGCTCATTCTTTTTGCTGTAGGAATGGTCACTGAAATATGGAGCAGATTAAGGAGGGAATGGGAAAATGTGAGGGCTCCTCAGGGAGCAAAGGGGGAGGATACAAGGAGTATTGGTGATCTTTCTGAACTAGATTAGATTGCTGGTCTTTGTATTTAGGGTGCATAAGTCACAATGAGGATATGGGAACTGGGGAAAATGATAATATATTGGATTTTTATTATATCTGGTACATATACTGGATAAAAAGTTTGGACTGTGGCATTTCTACCAAACTTCCTTTGCTTCGCTTATTTCCCAAAAGGCAGAACTAAGAAATCAATTCTGGATTTCACAGGAATATTAAAGCAATACGGGAGACACAAAAACATGAACTAGACACCTCTGCATGGGTAAAACACTAACCATATTTGTCCTCAGCCATATCTCTGGAAACTGTATGGCAGAATCAAGTGCCCTTAGAGCAGGCAGAGAGCTGCCAACATTTTTCTTCAAAAGGGCAGCATGTGACCCTTTACACTTTGAGACGGCACTGTGCTGCCTGTCTGTGGAATCCTCATTGTGGTTGGAATCAGAAGGGGCACTGTACGTACTAGTGCTGATGTAATTTCTCTGTTGAAGCCTGTTTTGTGCATAAATTCAAGGTCCATACCTCTCATTGCAGGAAAAACAAACAAAACTGTCATCCAGCTCAGTTAAAAAATCCAAGCTCTCATACATATTCATGCGTCACGTTTCATATTTTACAAATACTTTACACACACTAAAATAAAAGCAGCGTCTGTGGAAATCGAAATCTGAGGGGCACTTGTTCTTACATCAAGCATATGGCTCTGCAGATGACAAGCACATTGAGCCAAATTCGGCTCTGGTGTAACCGTGTGCAGCTTTATTGAATTTAGTGCCTACATCCGCACCATGTTTGGTTCAGTATTCCCCAAATCATTATAAATGACACTTCTTGAAAAAGTGTACAACTTGAAAGCAGGTGGAAGCTGATCCTTGTCTGTGGTGTATGCTGGACATCCAAAGGAATAGTGCGTATAGCTTCCCCATTATCATACAGAAGCCTCCGCAAACTTTCTAACCTAGGCTTCCTGGTTACAGTTGCAGTTGATTAGTATGAATGCCAGTATTGTGTAACATGAAGAAACTTTACAATGACAAATGACTTAGAGCCATTTTCAAGGTGACATTTTGAACAGGGAGCTTGTGCCAAGTGTTTTGTATTAAACATTTCATTTCACTACATGCTTAATCAGTAAAAGATTCTTCCAAAAACCCATGTCATATATAATATGTCAGCTTCTTCTTGCTAAAACGAAGGGGGTCCCATTTATTTTTGAAAAATAACAAGTCTTTTTTTTCTGCTGACATTTTTAAAAGTAAAAAAATAAACATAAGTTTCCTTTTGACCTCATTTGAAAGCTGTCTAGATGAAAAACCCAAAAATATAAAGGTTTACACAGCTTGGCATGTTATTCATTATGAAATGCTTGTAAAAACAACTCTAGCCTGGGTATTATTATGCTATTTGATAAAATCAGGATTAACTATGTGTGTCTTTTGAAGCTCAAATCAGACTGGGTCATTTTATATGACTGCAAAGACCTTTTGGAGTACAGTTCAAATCCCAGCATGTTTTTCTTTCTTACTCAAACTTTTTTGTACATTTAGGGGGCTCAAGTACGAAGAAGTCACTCAAGCTTCAATCAAAATTGGTATTCTTTTTTCCTCCTTCACACTTTCTATAGAAAAGTGTGTGTGTGTGTTTTGACCAACATATATATAATTATGTGTGAGAAACAAAATAGTGGTAGAATATTAGCTAGCTAGGGTTCACTTGGACAAGTTCACACCTAGGAAAGGCTACATATGTTCAGACACTTTAACCCAGTTGCTGACTCAAGCACAAATGCAGAAAATGGGTTCATACCAAAAATCATTAATACTGAAATCCTTCAGTGTTAAAAAGCTTCAGCAAACTGAGAGCTTATCAAAGCTGCTTGAACCATCAAGAGTCAACTCCTCCCCATCTGTTTTCTTAGTTGTGTACATAAGTAACACAAGGGGAAATCTGATAGCAGCTCACAATGCAAGTTTTTGTTTGTTTAGGTTTTGTGTGAAAAATATGTAATTTTGGCAGTAACGATGTTTCAGAATCAATTATTTGAAGCTCTGCTGTTCTCTTAATGAAGAGAAAAGCTGACTAGGAACTGTGATGGTACAGTAGTCACCATCAGAGTTGGCACTGATTGATTAAAGCCCACTGAGCAGAAAGGCCAAGCATAACTGGCATAAAAATGAAACTGTCCTCAGACCTGCAGAAATAGATGTTCCAGAGCAGGTTTGAGGTACATCAGTGGGTAGCATAGAGAAGTTCGCACGGCTACTTGCTGTGTTGTACATGTTTGTAGTTGGCCAGATGGTCTGTTGTGCCAAGCTTTTGTTGGCTGCTGCTACCTTCACCCGCTAACAACAGAGCTGGACAGTGAGGGTATGTCTACATGGCAGCCGAGAGGTGTGATTTCCAGCTTGGGTGGACGTACACACATGAGTTTTGCTCAAATTAGCACCTTAAAATAGCAATGTGGTCACAGCAGCTTTGGCTAGCTGCCCAAGTACAATCCCGCTTAACCCCCCGGGTATGAACTGGTCGGCTACCTGAGCGCTGCCTGTGCGACGCTGCTGTTTTTAAGCCCTAGCTCAAGAAGGGTCAGCACATGGACGTCTACCAGTTCTGGGAATCACACCTCCGAGCTGCAGTTGAGACGTACCTGGAGAGACAAAGAAAGTGGTCCTGGGGTAACTGGGAAGCTGGTGTCTTAAACACTCCCATGCTACTGTTCCTTTTTGGGGTAGGGCCAGTGGTGCCAGAACAGGAGAGGTTAGGGAACCATGGCCCTCCCACTGTTTCAAAGTGGATGAGCCTGCCCTGTCCACTTTTTACCAGAGTGGACCCCGCCCTTTCCCCTCCTCTTCCCCACGAGGCCCCTCCCACCACCCAGGCCAGCAGCTAGGCTCCCCACCCAGGGCAGGGGGAGGGTCTGCACTGCGGCTCCCCACAGCTGCCCGCGCAGCTCTTACCAGGGCCAGGCTGCGTCTCCAAGGCCCTGCCCCCTGTCTGGAGCCAGGTTGGGGGTAAGAGCCACCCCACGGGGAGCTTGGGTTCCCCCACCTGCCCTGGGTAGGGAGCCCCAGGGGCCTGCTTTTGGCCCCTCTGCCCTGGGTGAAGGGGGTGCCGGGCTCCCCATCCCTGCTCCGGCTTCTGGCTTGGCTGAGGGTGGGGCCTCTGGGTGGGGCACCTGACCCCCCTCCCACTTTTGAGAAGGCTCTGCCACCCCTGCGTAGGGCTCCCCTCTTTCTCAGCAAATCAGACAGGTTCTGGGAAGGAGAGCAGCATATTAATCTGCCCCTTCCCTTGTAAGAGGGAGAATGAGGCTCTGCCTCAAAACTATGAAGTATCCTAGGGAAAATTGCACCCCAGAAGGGTCCCCTGGGAGAAAAGGATGTTCTTTTGAAAGTTTTTGATGCAATTTTGTTTATTTGAGAGATTTCTTAGCCAGCCTGGCCAACACTGGGTGGAAGTAATTGAAAGGGCCAGCTGGGAGAAGCCAGCTCAGAGTCACAGCCTGCTACAAAGACCTTGCACAAGCACTAAAAATTAAGAGAAATGGTAGCCAGAGTTTAGATTTAGGAAGAATGAAATAAAAAGAATGTTCTCAATGGGGTTCAAAATACGGAAAGGAAAGAGAGAGGCTCACAGACGAAGGAAGGAAGGAAATCTAGTGGGGCGGGGAGGGTGAGAGAGAGAATACAACTGAATTTTTCAACTACCAAGGAGGTTCAGCAGTTTTGAAGTGCTTGTAGCACAATTCTTCTTTGGGGATGATTATTCTAGAGAATGACTTCATTCTCTGATTGTACCTTCCTCTCTCATAAAGTAGGGGTAAATTTATGGAATTACATTTTTGACTAAGGCATTGCTGCAATGTTCTTTTGTAGAGAGGGCCAGCAAGATACCTTAATGCCTAAAGATGATAATATCAAAGATCTGTAGGGTATAGGACCTAAGCCTTATTACTACAATCTACAGAATTTAGTAGCAGTTCAACTTCTCATGGGTCAGCCAAAATGCATTCTTATTTTCCCTAAGTACCCCATTTCAAGTCTTGTAGTCAGGATTTGTTTGCTTTCAGATTGATTCCTATGCTATTCATAAAAAACACTGCTAGAACAGGACGAAATGATTTATCTGACAGCTGAAAATATATGAAAGAGTTGTAGCCATCAAGTCCACACAAAGGCCAGTAAATATTATACATTCAAAACTCCCTTTGGCTTCAGTGGGTGCATTGACCTTGCTGTCAGAATAATTCATTATGTTTTGGAGTTTAGGGCACCAACAGCAGCTTTCTAACTACCCTGATCCTGCTATGTTCGGCCACCTTGGAAGTACTCAGCAGCTTGTAGGATGGCTCCTAACTGAGCTGCCCATGACAGCAGCACAGCCACTCCTAATATTACTGCCGTGTTCTTGGCCCCTACCCCTCATTGTGCACATGCTCTCAGCCCAACAGTGCCACCCCACAAAGTTCTTCCCCAGTGTGTAGGGTTGCCAGGTGTCTGGTTTTTGACCGGAATGCCCGGTCAAAAAGGAACTGTGCTGGCTCTGGTCAGCACCGCCGTCAGGACTGGTAAAAGCTAACGGGAGCTTGGGGGCCAGTGCCTATGGGCGAGAGCAGTGCATGAAGCCTCCTGGCCCCCCCGCCGCAGAGCCAGGACAGGCGGGGAGCCTGCCTTAGCCCCACTGCGCTGGAGTTGCCCGAGGTAAGTCCATGCCCCAACCTTGAGCCCCAACTCCCTTCCCCAGCCCTGAGCCCCCCCAAACCTGGAGCCCCCTCCTACACCCCAAACACCTCATCCCTGGGCCCACACCAGAGCCTGCACTGCCACCTGGAGCCTTGCCGCTCCCCTGCGTCCGTCCCCCAACCCTGATCCCCCTCCTGCCCTCCAAACCCCTCGATCCCAGCCTGAAGCCCCCTCCTGCATCCGTGGCCCCACCTCGGAGTCCTCACCTCCCCCCCCCCCCCGCATCCCAACCCACTGCCTCAGCCCGGAGCCCCCACCCACTCCCTGAATTCCTCATTTCTAGCCCCACCTCGGAGCCTGCAGCCAGAGCCCTCACCCTCTCCTGCACCCTAACCCACTGAGCCAGCCCGGTGAAAATGAGCAAGTGAGTGAGAGTGGGGAGAGCAAGCCACAGAGGGATGGGGGATGGAGTGAGTGGGGGCGGAGCCGTGCAGGGGGCGGGGCAAGGTGTTCGGTTTTGTGCGAGTAGAAAGTTGGTAACCCTACCAGCGTGATTATGGGCGGTGGGGGAAGGGACCTCTTTCATATGATCCAGAGTAAGTAATTTTAAAACAGTTAAAAATAACACTGGAGTCATAAATATATTTTATTAGCAAAAAGCCTTCTCCATGTGCAGTTTGAAACGTCAATGCTTGTCCATCAGCTGTCTTGCACTCCATCCCTGGGCACCAAAGCACTGGCTAGAAGACTGCCTTTCACAGTTTGTGAGATGGGGTGGACGATGACATGCATGGAGTGCAGGCCAACCACCTAGCATCCCTGTGAGAACTGTAGCAGTTGCAGGGGTGCATGGTCCTATTAGAAAAAAAGCTAACCACACTGTGTTCCTCCCTGTTTCATCTCCCTCTCCCACATATTCAATTCTTCTTTCATCCTTCCTTCTCTTCTGCCCCCCACATGCAACTCCGCTGCTTGGTTCTCTTCTCCATGAATGTTTCCCTCCCTTAGTTCTTTGATCTCTGTATACTTTGCCTAAACTGCCTCATTTTTCTCCCCATGGACTTCTCTCTTCCTCTGGTAGCTTGTAGCCTCCGTGCCACTGCTGGTTTTGATCCATCCTTTTTATGTGGCATCTTGGATGGCTCCTCCGCCCTGTTTGCAGCTGCTGTTACAAACCTCCAGGCCTTTGCAATGAAGAGCCTGGATTCTGTAGAAACGCCTGGAATTAAGGAGGCAAACCAGCACCATGTCACCTTCCAGCTCTCTGGACCACTGTTAAGGGTTCCATGGACTGATTTAGTGAATGGTTTCTCAGGAATAATGCCCCAGTGGAACCAGACGATATTTCCATTTAAAACCCATCTAATACTGTGCCTAAAGCTTGACTGGAGGCATCTGATGTAAAAATTTCCAAACTAAGGCGTATACAGTTCTCTCTTCCAGTGTGCTTTGCCTTCCTCTTGGGTGTTGCACAGAGGCGGAATGAGTTTTTTCTTTCTTCTCCATTAGGCTGTTAGCTGCATTCCCTCATATATTCTCCAGCATGTCATCTCTTCTTGCTTATCCTTCTGTTCATTTGCTCTTTTGAGTGTTTATCAGCTGCAGAGAAACAAATCAGATTTTCTTAATGAGTTTTGTGTGCTTGCATCTGTATTCGGAGATGGGTCATCTGTATTCCTCAGTTTTGGTGAATTTAATTTTAATGCTCTATCTATTGCTTCTCTCTAACAATCTTGGTTTTAAAACATTTGAATTCTTTTGGTTACACTTATTTGTGTTCGAGGTCACGCACTAGGAATTTTTTTTTAAGCTTCAAGTTCAAATGTTACCGTCCCTAGGCCATTTTCTCACCACTGTTTTTTCTCATTTTTTCTTATTAGTCCCCAGTTATCACCACATTTCTTCAAAATACTTCCTACTTGTTGATCCTCCGACTTTATAAACTTTTGGGGGTTCTGGTGAGCTATCTTATGTGCCTGCACAAGGGAGTAAAGGCATGTGGCATTCCCTCACTCCCATATGTGGGCTAGCTAGGCTGAGGGGGAGGAGAGCAGCCTATGTGGGTCTGCTATTCCTCCTTGCCATGGGGTGCATCAGTCACCACCGAACTGGCGCCTCCTCGTGGTACGCTGGGGATTAGCTCGAGGCTGATGCCCCCTGTCCACGGTTCACACACTATCACTGCTGTCCTGCAAGAACCTCTCGCACCCTCAGCAACCACAGCGTCCTCTTTGTGGCTTGGCTCTCCAGCTGTGTCACTGTCTGTGTTCTGCCCTCCTGAGGTGGGGAGTTTGTTCCTCATAGTCCTAGGTAGTCTTCCTGCTCACTGCCTCTGTGCCATGCGCCTAGTGGCTGGAAGGAGAACTTGCATCCACCCTCTTCTCGGGGTGCCAGCCCAGGGATCCTCAGCTCAGCAGTCTGAGCCTTCTCTCTGGCCTCATTGCTCTATCTTTGCTCTATACCACTGGTTCCCCTTTTCTTCCTGGGCCTACCAGTTCTCAAAGCCTCTTCCCAGGCAGTGACTGCAGCCTGCAGTCTCCACTCATTTCTCCCTTTCTCCTGGGAGTGTCTGCCTTTCCCTAGCCACCCCTTCTGCTTTCAGCTCCTGGGCTTTATAGGCCCTGCCTATTCCTGCCCAGCTGAGCTTCCTTAATCAGCTGCCTAATGAGTTAATTGGTCCATCTGGCCTGCATTAAACCCATCAGGGTGAGTGTGCAGTAGAGACCCCCTCACGCTCCTCCAGCATGTGTGGGTGGAGAGTGAGTAGAGCCTTGGCTTTGCCCCTCACTGTGCCAGCCCACACAACTGAGCTGGTTAGGGGAAGGAATCTGATTATTTCCTCCCCACCCGCAAAGCAAGAGGGGAACCGGATTAAGATGCATAATCTGGTTCCTGGTCTGTTCCTGTGGCAGAGCAGCTACACACCGCTGCGCCTTGCCTAGGGCTTCTGCAAGTCCACAACTGAGTCCTTGGAAAAGATCAAGTGACATCTTTATGACTGCCCCCTGCCAGAAACTATCCTGACTGGATTTTTATTTTGTCATTGACACAGTTTTCTGAAGAGCTCAGGGAAGTAAAGGCCAAAGATATGGCTAGACTATCTTTGAGATGACTACACAAGGTTAACATCCAGTTAGCCTCTTCAATTAGTCTCTTAGCAGGATTGTTCACTTTCGTCAGTCTGTATATTCTAAAGTTTCCTTAATGGACTATTTCCCAGAAAACAGTTGAGAAGGAGTGTTTCTGGATTTTTTGAGATGTTATGGACATTGCTGTTCTATCCTCTAGTAAAAGCTGCCTTCTATAATGTCTGAAGAACGCTTGGGCTTGCTGGGGAACATCTGATATATCAGTGGTCTCTTTCTGGTTTCCCTCTCTTCTTAAAAAGATATCATAGCAGATTCACGCGGCTAATATACAGCCATGGTGGTGCAGAGAATGTCATTCCATCTTGAACAGTCCCTTGGAAGTCGTCTTCCTTTGGCAAAAATCAGTATGGGAGTATTTAAATTTCTTCAATTTCTCAAAAGATGCAAGAAGGTAATTAGTTGATGGGTGAGAAGGTGGTTGAGGTAAACTTTAAAATTCCTCTCTAAAAAATTATTTGACAAATAGTAGTCTGACTTTCATGCTTTATTCTTTAATATTCTGTGTATAGCTGCTGAACAGACCAGTTTTGAAAATTATTGCTGCTGTTCAGCCTTATAGTGGTGACCTGTGGATGTTTTTGTTATCCTTTTGTTGCCACCGGTGAGTGTTTGTATTGGCCTTCTTGTGGAACACTTGCTTGGATTGTATCTGACTTCTACACTAAAAACTAACTTTCAGTTGCTTTTGGTATTGTCCAAATTATTTTGATTTCTTCTAGTAGTCAACATTCGCACCTTTATTGTTTTGTATGCTCTCATCAATATTATTTATACTGTTGTCTTCGGTGTCAGCTGCACGGTATGCTAAATGCACCCAGATGCCACTAGTAATGGCCCTGTTTCTGGTACTTTTTTTTTTTTGGATGCTCAGGTTTTCATATCTGCTGAGAGATCACTTACTGGCAAGGCCCTTCCCATTTCCTTCCATTCCCTTTTACCTTCCTGACAGTTTACTTTGATGGTAGTTCTGTTTTTCCAGTTTCAAAGTCTTTTCTCAGTCTGAGCTTTCTTCGGAAACTCATGTTAATCAGATTATTTGTGAAACAGTCTTAGTATCATCTCAATAGGCTTTCCAGGTTTTGAGTGAGGAAGTTGTGTGGTCTCATGAGGAAGTTGAGCTGTGTATACCTCTCTTTATCACAGCTATCCTGATCATTCATTATCTACAAGTTGCTCCCTTTATTGCTACTTCTGGCAAGTATTGCAGTTTGCATAGGACTCTCTTTCTTTAGTGCTCATCACAGCAAAAACTCTTGAGCACCGTACGCCTCTGCTGAGAGAAACCCAATTGTGTTTGAAGTAAAAGATTTTTCATGCATGCAACCCATTACTTTAAACTTTTGCTGTTTATTAGAGGGAAGACTGTAGCATATGCATAAAAACAACAAAAAGAGCTAGACCAGAGACTGAAAGAACCCAGTTTTTAGGTTCCAACGGCTCATATTTGCCAGTGCAGCTTCTGTAGAAAGCCTAAGGGATTTATAGTAAATATCTGGTTTTGCATCCAGAGCTGCTGACAAACAAGCCTTCTCTTGATAGATGGATTCATTATCACCTCCTAATTACAAGCAGATTTCCAGGTGTGTAAACTACATTATATATATGAAACCTGCCTAGTGTTATACAATGCTGATCTAAGGGTCAGCCATAAGGGATCTATTGCTCCTCTTCTGTCATTGGGCCATATCAATCAGCTGTAGTTTTAACAGATAACCTTTAAAAAACCAACTTGAGTCATCACCTGGTAATGCTGACTGCTGTCAAGTTCAGCATCTCCAAATAAAGGAAGAAACTCAGCAAGTCTACAATATGTCATACTCATCAGTGCCAGTGTGTTAAAATACTTAAGGCCAGATGCTGCTCTTTTGAAAGAAAAGAAATCTGCTACATCAAACATTTAGGTGTTTTTCCAGCAAGAACATTCTGCCCTGGGATTCCTGGGGCTTCCATTGACTTGCAGTCAGAGAGAGCTCCATATACATCCGAGTCAGAATTTGACCCTTAAAAAGTAGTAAAATTTCTACCAGATTCTGCCCTTTGATTTTGCAGACCTGGCAGTAATAGGGGTTGGTAAGCCCTATGCATAAAAACTCCAACAACAAAAAACAACCAACACCACCACAGTCCTCCTTCAACTAATTCTGTATTCAAGGACAGATTTAAACATACTTTTCTGTGTTCCAGTCACTCCTTTTGAAGCTGGAATGGACTCCCTATTAATTTCCTAAGTAAAAATACACTCAGCGTCTTTCAAATGGGGACTAATGTTGGCTGATACACATTCATGTTTGTGTTGGAAAAGTAAAATCGGGTCCTAATTGTCAGAAGAGTATCCATGACGCTTGTCCAGGGCAGTATACAAAACTTATCACACATGGCAAATACTGACCAAGTGTCCGTTCTAGGGAGTATACCTTGTGGCAGTGTAGTAACAGGGGCAGCACAATGTCAGTATCTAGGCTGTTAGTCTTGCATAGATTCTGTCCATTCTGCAGTATAGTGCTCCTTTCGTAGTCTCATGATCTCACAATTAGGATACTTCTATATACATATAGCTCACTAACGCAATATGCCAAACCTGATTTTATTATGCATTGCAACACAATGTGTTGGCATGCTGGCTCTAAAGATCTTTTTGGGCACAGCCCTGCTCCCTTTGAAGTTAATAGGAGTTTGGCCATTGATTTCAGTGGGAGCGAGGATGGGCCTTTGATGTCCTGCAAACCTAGTGGAACAGCCCTTCAATATCAGCACTTTCCTGTATAAATCAACAGAGGTAGCAATCTCAAGCCTGTTTTGTATGAACAATCTGTTGAGTTTTGCTTGTGTGCTTAAATATAGCATTAGAAACTTATTCAGAGAGAAGTTTACCTCTATTGTTTATCCCAGAAGTGTGGGGATGATGCAGAATTTTATCTCATACAATTCCTAATCCATTCATTCTCAGAGGTGCTTCTTGTCCTTTGACTTGCAAAGTTCCAGCCTGTAGAAAAGGGATACTCCTTTTCTCTTGGTGTCTGTGTATATAATAATGTCTTCTGCAATTTCCACAGTATGCATCCGATGAAGTGAGCTGTAGCTCACGAAAGCTCATGCTCAAATAAATTGGTTAGTCTCTAAGGTGCCACAAGTACTCCTTTTCTCTTTGCATAACAGAAACAATAATGGACCAAGTTATAGCTGCCACAGATTAAAATAAATGTTGGGCCCACTTTTGTTCTCAGTCACTACTTCGTGACACCATTGAGTCAGTGGGGTTGAATGGGTAAAACTGAGATCAGAAGTTTGCCCATTATATTTATGATTCCCAGGCCATTCATTGCTTTATGGACTGAGAATTCCCCAGGGATATCAGCAAATTAACATAAAGTTCCTGAGTGCTACACTTCGTATTAGGATCTGTGATTTACAGCTGACAGATATGTAACATCACATTTAGTCAGAAAACTCCCTCACAGAAGCACACAGCTGTATATAGAGATGAATCAGAGTTATTCCAGTTAAGATTGGCATTAATTTTTCTGTGAAAAATTCCCTCCAGATTTGCATTCCTAATGATGTAATATCACTGAGTATGATTTTGAGTTCATTCCACCTACTTTGGGTCAAATGACATGCTTTGGGGGCATTCAAGAGAAAGACTTGTACTTCTGGAGAGCTGCTTTTTATGTAGGATACCATCAGACTCTCATTCAGGTGTGGACTCCGACGTCATTTACTTAATTTTATAAATAAAGGCAAAATTCTGTAATCTGGATTGGACTGTATTGTGTGGCCCCCTGAAAAATATTAAATGAACTGTGTGTTTCTGTTTCTCATGAATCCCCTTTTATAACCCATTATGCTGTTTGATTATTTCCTCTGGGTTGTACAGGAAACAGTGAGTGGGTGATTAATAACCTGCCTCAATTTTACTTTCCCCTCTTGCTGCCTTGTCAAGAAATAATGTGACCTGCAGATGTTTGAACAAAGTAATACATTGTGTTATGACAGATGTTGTTGGGACTTGCTCAATGAAAGTCAGCTTATCAGCAGTGGTGGAAACTCAGGTATTTTTGTGACTTTGATCTTCCTTTGTCTTTTGCTTAAATTTTGAGTGTGCTGAAAACTCCAGCAAAACAAGACATCACCCCCCCCCCCCCGCAAACAGCGTAGAGATGACTGAGTATTAGCCCCACAGATCCAGGAGACAGCCAAGAAACAAGTTTGTTGAAGTAAGAGGCAGAATTAACTCTAAAAATTAGCCTTCACAGATGGTAGAAGTGGCATAATGTACGTAAGAGGCACTGTATACGTAAATCCCCTCTTTTGTTTCTACTTTAAAAGGAGGATAGTGAAAATAGAGCCTTGCGCTTGAGCAAATGAAAACTGTCAGTCATAGCTAATTATATCAACCACGTCAGTCTTCACAATGCTTAACATTGTTTGGAGTAGGTGAGTAATGGAAATTAAAATCATTATTATAATCAGTTAGTTGGAAGGCTGGTGGAGAGGGGTAGGTGACAAGAGACTGTTTCCAAGCAGTAATACTCACTCCGTGTGGAAGATTCAGACTGACAGTAGTACCTCAGAGCAAGAGGTCTGACTGAATGAAATTACAAGCAGACTGAATCTTAAGAATTGTAAAACCTTTGTTGCTAGTAATTTCTAAGGAGCCAGCCTTCAGCATGCTCTTGAATCATCAGTTAGTGCAGTTGGATTGGATATGTTTGTACTTGGAAAGCAGTTGGTCATGTTGCATAGCACTGAATGCACACTTGCATCACAGTGTCTAATTGGGAATGCCACCCACCCACATCCATGTCGTTTGTTCTCTCAAATCATTTTATGTCATGTTTGAACAGTATACAGTATCACAGTGAGGTATTACAACGTTTGTTAGGAATAGAAGACAAAAGCAAAAGCAGTTATGCTGTACGTAAGAGCACACAGATACCCAACTATTGGAAGAAAATATGCTCCATTTTTGATGTTGGCTGTTCTTTTATAAACTCATAAGAGAAAAGACAAACCATGCACACAAACTGCTATAACACAAGTTCTGGAACTTAGAATTAGTGGTCATGGGCTGGGGTAGAATATAGACATGTGCTGGATAGGTGTCTAAACATGGAAAATGACTTAAAAGCTCAGTACTCTATCTGTTCAGCAAAAGAGTGAAATGGGGACTGTACAATTATGCAATCTACACACATGCCTGCTGTTACTACACACGCTTAATCTTTCAATATTTCGTTCATCCCAGACGCCTGGTATCATTCAGAGCACATCAGTGTGTAGTTTCTGATTGCTGTGTTTCAAATCAACGTGTAAAAATATCAAGTTTGAGGAAGAAAAAATAGACATATATAGAGAAGATAAATGATTGAAAGGCTCTCTTGGCAGCAGAGTGATACCTCATCCACATACCAAGCAGACACTAGTTACTCTCTCCTTCTTGTAAGGTCACCTTTAGATGAACCTTGTTAAAATAGTCACAGGGATTCTTTTCACAGACTGGCACTCTTGAAAATAATCATTATAGTTCATATCTGTATAACTGCTCATGAGGAAGTGTCCTTGGTTTTGCTTGGTGAAAAGCAACAGATAAATTGATACCAGTGAGAGACTGCACATTCAGTGATGTTCGTTTTGATGTGGTGGTTATTGTTACACTGCTCTAGATCTGCATGTGCAACTCCCAGTGATGGAAATGGGAGTTCTACAGTGGACCAAAAGCTGTATATTACTCTTTGTCTCGTGCACAATGATATCATACACTGAGTGAGTCCCATTTCTTTACTCAAGGAACCAAATTCTTTCTCTCGTCACTTTTGACTCCAAAATACCGAGAGCCTCCAATAAAGTGCTGAGAATTGTGCAAAGCTCAGTGGGAGTGGAGGATGCTCAGCATATCACAGGGTCAGCTCCTCTCTCTCTGCTCTTTACTTTCCCTTACACTAAAGTGCATCATCTTACAATAATATTAAGAAATCTGAGAACAATGGTAGAGAATGAACATCAAGGACTTTAAAAAAAAAATCTGCTAAGGAGAGGTTTCTGTAGAACATCTGATTTAAGCAATGACAATTAAAAAGAAACTGAAGTGGTCTTCCTTTAAAATCACATAGGCACCACATTGCCTTATCACAAGAATTCGCATGCAAGAACAGTTTGCAGATGGTTTGCATTGGCATAAGTTATGTAGATGCTTTAGGGAACAGATGGCATCATGGATTCTGATGGCAAATGTGAATTTATAGTACCCACAACATGTTTAGGTCTTTTGCCTGTAGCTGAAAAAGCAACAAAAATGATGTGGAAGCTGAGCACTGTAAATCAATGTTCCCGTGCCTTTGCCACTTTAGCTCCAGATAAGATTTAGTTTGGTCTTACTGAAATTGGAGATCTTTTGAGTACCACATTGATTCCATCCACTTGCCCATGACTCTGTGTGTATGCACCCTTTATAATTAATAGACCTGCTTGACACGTAAGGGTCAGAGAGTTAAGAGATCAAGCAGCATTTAATCTAAATGTTCTTAATTTGTGACATAAAATTGAATGTGGAAAATTTTGATTTTCTGGGCATATTTATAGATTGCTCAATGTCAGTTGATTGATTTTTTTATACAGTAGACTTCCTAAATATTTCTAGAAAGGATAAAAATAATAGCATGTGTTCACAGCATGAATTGATTCTGGATACCATTTGCACTTATATGCTCAGTAAAATATGTATTAGCACACATTAATTAGTATAGACTACAATAACTGCTACTTATTTGGGACACAAGTTGGAATTTCTGCAGTTCCCTTAAAGATTCAAGGAAATATTTAAAAAACAAGAACCTTGGGGGAAAAACAAAAGCAAATAAGCAATGGGGTCAGTTAGATTACTGTGTAACTATTGTATTGAATTCACAATATAATTATTATTGTGGTGTACTCCCTAATTATTTAAATGCTTGTAAAATTGATTTTATGTAAACACAGCGTGTTCTAAAACAGCCAGCTCTTTGCAGTGAACATAAGTTGTTTAAAATTTATTGACCTGTCGTTCACATGTGTTACTTTACTAGCACTTAATGGTCTGTTTAGATAGTCTTGGTGTGTATGAACTCCCTGTGCGCTACTCCAAGCACCACACGTTGACAGGTAGCTGCCATGTAGATAAAATAAGAGGCCCCATTCCACAACATACAGGGACACACAATCATTAGTTATTTTCTAATCTAAAGCAGGGATTTCCTCAGCAGCCAGAGGAAAAGAAAAGTGTTCTGCCTTTGCATTGTCTTTGCGTCTAACTGAACTCAACCCTAGGTACAACACACAGGAAGCCTGAAAGCAAACAAATAGGAAATTCAACTGTTGTGCTGAGTGAAATTGATTGTAGGGGCTTGATTTTTAAGCATATGATTTTGTTGGCACCCGAGATTAAAATTAATTCTTAATTAATTATTTCTTTGAAGTTGCACCAACTAATGCCCTAAAAAAATTACTGAAAGGTGCTGGGGAGGAGGGAGATTACTTTGGCAATAAACAGCGATCACTGTGAAAACCCAGTTGTATTTAAATTTACTGTGGTATCTTTCATTCTGAGGAAATACTGTAAACACTAGAATAGTGGTAAATACTTTGAAATAGAAGGCATCAGTTTTAATGATGCCCACTGTACACACACATTTGTCATACCCAAATTACCATTTCTTAATTTCTAGAGTAAGAGTGGTTTTTGAAAGTGTTCAGATTGTATTTTGTTGGCATAGGGAGGAATGATTATAGTATATCCAAATAATTGTCACCAACTATCATATCCTTTTGCTGTTCTATTCATACACATACGAGAGGTCTCATGTGTTTTCGGTTTTTAGGGCTATTTCTGTTGAAGTGGACGAAAACAAAAATTGCCTGAGTTGGGGGGACTAGAGTTAAGCAGCTAAATTCATATTTATGATCTTAAATAAATGAATGGCCTGATTTTCAGTGGTGCTTAGCACTTGTAGCACTCAATGAAGTGTGCGAGGACTGTGAATGCTCAGAAACTCTGAAAATGGTACTTACATATGGATTCATGGATCCAATTTTAAACAGCCGAGTTTGAAAATGTTGGCCTAAATTGATGTGAAGTGTTGTGTCATGTCTCTAATCCAGTCTTTAGATGTTGGAATGAGAATTTAAAACCAAGAACAAAAGAAAACTAACTTGATCAATCCATCTGTGCAGTATGTGGATCTGTGTATCTATATACATATTTTATAGGGTTTTAAAGGAAAAATTAATGTAATTTTACTGTTTACTCAGCTTCTGCAGTTGCATATCATGTAACGGGTACATTATATTTGTATTCACACACACAGGGCCAAATTCTGTTTTGTCACACTGGTAGAAATACAGAGTTACTCTGTTGTCTCCAGTGGATTTACACCTATGTAATTTGTCTAGGTGTATGCAGTACAGTAGGTAAGGAAAAATCTGTGTCATGTTTCACTTGCTGTATCAGTAAAGACATGTATCCATGTACATTTGAAACGGCCCTGAATTCCCTGTGGATTGCAAAATTCCAAAATCCCTGGCCTTTTGAAAACTCCACAGATATTAAATCATTCACTGTCCTGGAATGCACTTGGGTTTGCAATGCAGATGGCTATAAACCATAAATAATTATGAACAATTATAAAAAAGAGGTGGCCAAGAAAGTTCTGGCTGGCCCATGTAGATCTAGAGTGCTCTGGGTTTGTGTGATGGGGTATGCATACTCCATCCTGGACAAAAGGGGGTTAACCCCACACTATGGGTGGCGGAAGTCCCACCCCTCAGACCGTGCTGGACATGTTCCAACTACTGCCTCAGTATAAAAGGGAGCAGCCCAGCTCATTCTAGGCTGACAGCTGGAGGGGAAGGACCTGGGGCGGAAGTTCCAGCCGAAGAGCCATCACAGCCTTTGTCTGTGGGAACTGGAGACCCTGAAAGCCAGACCAGAGAGCTGCAGATGAGGAGCCCGGGAGCCCCAGTGCTCAATGGACTACAACGCCTGGAAACGCAGTAGGAAGTGACCCAGGGAGGGTGCGCAAGTGGTACCTCCCACGCGAGGTTAGGTCAGCATGTTTCAGTGGGAGTCCCCGCTGACCCAGTGGCTGTTACAACTCTGATGGCGGCCCCTTCCTCCTCCCCGGATACTGGTCATTGGGCCTTACTGCCCAGGGGCTGTGACATTGACTCCGGCCATTAGGCCTCATTAGCCCGTACCAGAGGGCTATTACGTGGACCCTGGCCTCTAGGCCACATTGCCCTATGCCTGTGGGCGATTATATTGACTCTAGTCCCTAGACTGCATTGCCCTGAATGTAAGGGGCACCATAACCGACTCTGGCCACTAGGCTGCGCTGTTTCAAACACAGGGGCTGCAGGAAGGGACTCTGGCCACTTTTGGCCTCGAGGCTGTTGGGGAGACTGTAATGGTGGTGGTATCACAACCCCGCCCCAAAAGAGGGATGAGGTGTGCATACTCAGTGGCACGTGGTGGAGAATGCAGGCAGCGATCAGCGACGTACTGAGAGGCCCCAGGGGGAGGAGATTATTATTAGAGTAATCCTCCGTCACCTGCCTACTTGTCGCTTTGCCCAAGATGGAGACCGAGAAGATTTTAAAACGGATGCTGGAAAGTCGGCAGCAGCAGGCAACCCAGCAACAGCAGGCTCAGCTGATGCAACAGATCACCAGTCAATGCCAGCTCCAGAAGGCCCAGCATCAGGAGCAGCAGCAGCTTCTCCAAGAGTTGGCTATTCAGAACAAGACCCAGCAAGAACACCCAGCTTTGTTGATGTGCCCGACCGATGTGTCGAACCCAAGCCCAACTGGACAGGACCCGGGGGCTCTTCCCCCTGGCCTGGTAATACGACTCTCAAAAATGAGACCTAGTGATGACCCTGAGACATTTTTGGTGACTTTCAAACGGGTAGCCACGGCTGCCAGGTGGCCACCAGAGCACTGGGCAACCCTATTAATGCCCTATCTGATAGGGCCAGCTCAGGCGGCCTACTGGGGGTTAAATCCACACGATGCCCTAGTATATGAGAGCGTGAACACCGCCATCCTGGACCAGACCGGAATTAATCCTAACACTGAACCGATGGCACTTCCGCCAAGAAAGGTACCCGCAGAGAGCTAGGCCCCGGGCAGTAGGCCGTTTGAGGGACAACACCTGGTGATGGTTGGAGCCAGAGAAATGATCGGCTGCATAGCATGAAGGACACCAATCCTAGGATTATATGTTGGTACCTCTCCCTCCAACCTTATGATTTCCACATCTGTCACTGACCGGGTAAGGCTCATGCCAATGCGGACTTCCAGCCAAAGAGCCATCACAGCCTTTGCCTGTGGGAATTGGAGACCCTGAGAGCTAGCCTGGAGGGCTACAGTTGACGGAGCCGCAGGGAATCACCCACGCTGAGGAGCCCAGGAGCCCTGGTCCTCAATGGACTAAACGCCTGAAAAAGCGTTAGGAAGTGACTCAGGGAAAGTGCGCGAGTAGTACCTCCCACATGAGTGAGGTCAGCATATTTCGGTGGGAGTCCCTGCTGACCCCCACCGAAGGCTCGGTGCAGTTGGGTAGGCCCGGGCCTCCCTACCCGGGCTGCCATCCACCTGGTGGCGGCCCATTCCTCCTCTCCAGATACGGGCCATTGGGCCACACTGCCCCGCACCTAGGGGCTGCGACGTTGACTGCAGCCATTCGGCCGCATTAGCTCATAACCAGAGGGCTATTATATGGACCCTGTCTGATAGGCTGCATTGCCCTGTGCCTGAGGGCGGTTATATTGACTCTAGGCACTAGACCGCGTTGCCCTTTACATAAGGGCTGCTGGAATTGACTTGGGCCACTAGGCTGCGCTGTGCTGAACACAGGGGCTGCCGGAGGTGACTCTGGCCTCTTTTGGCCTCGAGGCTTTTGGAGAGACGGTAACAGCGGTGGTATCACAACTCCGCCCCACCCCAGAAGGGGGACATACCCAGGGACAGTTTGGGTTTGTTTTTTTCCATTTAAAAGGGGTTCAGAATCATCCTACTAGCTTACACATTAAATGTAAAAATGGGTACTTTAAACAAGCAGGGCAAAATTTTAATTTCTAGTAGCATCAGAAATATCACCAGGATCCTGACAGGTACATGCCATGAGGCCAGTGTTAGTTTCAAAAGCACTATTTGTGAAGAGGACTTTTAAACAATTCTGTCCTGCCCAGTTGTGCAACACATCTCTCAGTGGTTTTCCACCTTGCTTTTACCGAGAAACAGCAAAATGAGTTAAGGAGAGAATTCCTGCCGATGTTCTCTGCCTTCAAAACTGCCATGTTGTATTTTTAATGTATTTTTGTCACTATTTCTTTTTACTAATAATTGGCCTGATTTTTAATGGTGTTGATCACCTGCAACTCCCTTTGTATTCGTAGGAGCTGTAAGAGTTTGGCACCCTTGAAAATCAAGCTCAGGGATACAAACTATTGAAAATATTGAAATTCTTCAGGTCATTAACACTTCAGAGCAAGGCACTGTGCCAAAAATATTGTCGGTTCAAAGCAAATAATACTGTGCAGAACTGTCGCAATTAAATGCTTTCTTAATAGTTATGTTTGTTTTAACAGATAGCTCTAATGCTAATTTCCAACCGTTAATTTGTTAGAAAACTAGTAACCTTTAAGAGGCTTCATCAGTAATAGTTGCAAGCAGAAAAGTAATAGTTGCAAGCTGAGAGGCACAGCAAAGAACTCACAGCTCATGAGGATGGGAATGGCTGTAATGGCTTTAAGCCATCTTTGCTTTCTCCTCATTCTGGGCTGTTCTGCAGCCTCTGGCCTAACTCAGGATATGTCTATGCTGCCGCTGGGAGGTGTAATTCCAAGCTTGGGTAGCTCTGCTCAAACTAGCATGCTGAAAATAGCAGCGCGGCTCAGCCACCTGAGTACACATATAGGATTTCAGACAGGATTGTACTCGGGGTGGCTAGCCCAAGCCACCCACATTGCTATGGCCATACTGTTACTTTTAGCACTCTAGCTCAAGCAGAGCTAGTGCGTGTACATCTGTCAGAGTTGAGAATTATATCTCTTAGCCGTGGTGTAGACATATCCTTAGGGCATGTCTACATTGCAAATAAAACGTATTCTTACCTGGGGTTAGCTTTTCATGTTAGCTAACTCAGGTTATAATAGCGGTGAAGATATGGCAACTCTGCTTTTAACTTGGGTTAGCAGCTCAAGTTGAACCCTGAGTTCTCCCATAGGCTTTAACTTGATTTGTTAATCCAAGTTTCCGTGTCTTCACTGGTATTTTAATCCAAGTTAGCTAATTAGTTAACCTTAGTTAAGAGTTCTTTTTAAGTGTAGATGTACCCTTAGATATCTCTGGGGCCCATCTGAATTATGGCAGCCTGCCAGGCTGCCTTGTGGGCTGTATCATTACCCAGAATCTCTGTGGTGCTGTGACACTGGCCCAGCCCCAAACCCACCTTTCTCATTTAGGATTACATTTAAGAGTAGTAAATTGAGGATAAAGTGAGGGATTTTTGCAATCATCCAGATTTATAGTCACCACCGTATTACATGCTTGACCAGGGTTAAAATAACAAATGGAGTTGGATTGAGGGGGGGGGAGAACCTTATTTTCCATGCTGTTTCCTAGTAAACTGAAATGTGCAGGACTGCATAGTTGGGCGGGGGAAGGGGGTAATTCTTAATAATAAATAGAGCCTTTCATCAGTCACCAGTTTGAAATTAACCCAGGTCTATAGTGACCAAAGTCATTACTATCTAATGGCTGTTTGGTCCATGTGAAATAAGTTCAGTCCCATATGTAGGAGAGAGATGTTGCCACCACAAATCATTACCACTATACATTTGTTCAAACTAATACCTTTGGTGGAATTGGCTTTAGAGAGGCCAGGAGTTGAATCAACATGGAGATTCCACCAGTTTCTCATCGCTGGCGGTGGTATTGCTGTGTATTGGCTAGGGAAGTAGGGAACCTGTGCTGCCATTGTATGTGCTATGTTTGTTCTGTCAGTAAGCTGGGCACCTCAGTTTCCAGTACTTTCTGTCTAGCTTATTTCATGGATCCTGAATTCACTTTGACATTAATAAATGGATAATATGTAATATTTCTGGCTTACGCACTCAGTTTCGTTCAAAAATCATGAGATTTAAAAATAACACCACCAATTGTTGTTTGTTTGCCTTTCTGTTTCTGAGCCTTTAGGGTGCACCACTCTAATCGTAGGTTTCAGAGTAGCAGCCTTGTTAGTCTGTATTCACAAAAAGAAAAGGAGGACTTGTGGCACCAGTCTCTAAGGTGCCACAAGTACTCCTTTTTTTTCCCACTCTAATCATGTTTACAAGCTTTTCTCCCATGAAGAGGGCTAGAAACTTGCTATTTTTTTAAAGTGAAAACTGAGATCCTCACATAATCTCTTCACTTCAAGAGTTGGGCTTGAACAAGTATTGTCAGTCTCCTTATAAATTTGAGAGTCAGCAACATCGTTTAACATTCTCTTAATACTTTGTATTCTTTTGCAACAAATGCATTGTTAGCAAGTGTTATCTGTTAAAATGATGACCATATCCCACTTTGATTTAACTTTGCTAAACCTAGTATATCTTCCCAGAATCAACAGTTTGAAGTACAGTCACGCATGGTAAGAAATCATGTGAAACTGGATGCCACTTCATGGCGAGGCAGAGCCTGCATTTCACCACTGTACAGTGCTAATGCAGATTACAAAAGCTCTCTGTATGATCTACCATGCTAAAACACTTAAGATATTCAGTCACCAAGAATTGTTCTATAATGAGGTGGGAGTGCATCAGCTCGTACTTCAGATTTCTCTGTACCCTTGTGTAAAAATAGAGCTGTAAGCTGTCAGCATTCTTTCTCCTTTGAGAATGTGGTTTGCTTTATAAGGATTGGCACCACAATAGTGGGTGGGTTGGTACACTGTACATTCAACACTACAGATGCACAGTTGTTGTAGTCATGTAGATATGGCTTAGCAAGGAGTAATGGTTGGAAATGTGGTGTTTCCTGAAGCACAATACAAACTCTACGCAAAAATATTACTAAATAATTATTAAAATATTAACATGAGTGCCAAGCATATCCAAGATCATATTGGCCCAAGAGGGGTGGGGGAAGAATATTTGGGTATTACAAATTTGAACTGAAAAAGCTTTTGGTTTTATACTGAAGAGTTAACTTTAAAAAGTTAGTGTTATATTGGAAAATAGCAAAAGTGTGTGTCAGGTGGTTTGGGTTTTGCAAAACTTCATTAATCAGATTTTGATTTTGCAAAATAGAAACAAAAGATCAGAACATTGGTATTTCCACTGCTTCCACTATCATCTGAACACCTAAATGTTTCCAATGTTGGCTCTTCTCTATTTTAAATTAAAGGTGTGTCCAAGCTAGCAGTTTCAGATCCAGATTTCATATACACCTAAGTTCTGGGACTTTGGGGTCCAGAGTTGATTTTGATTCAGCCAGTGAGATAGAAAAACTTAAAAAATCTGATGTGGTGGTGGGTTCAGAGTTTGAATATCCCTTCAAAGCTCCATTAAATGAGAATCCAGGGCTTTGAGGAAAGTTGGCCCTGTTTCTATTTTAAGTACCATAAAACAAATGAAAATTGAAATCTAGTTTTAGATTTTTATGAAGGGCATTGGAGGATGTTTTACTTAGGAGCCTGTACAATCCCCTATTAAAGCTTTTTCCTCTCAATGCCTAATATCTTAAAGAGGCCTATTAATTACATAAAAACCTCTTCTTTATCAATTTACCCTGTATTGTTCCATTTTTACTCCACCTGCTGTTTTCTTACTTGTGATCTTTGCTTCCTCTTTCAGTTGGGTATGTGTTAGAAGCTGGTTTTGTAGAAATAAAATGACTCTCATTTATTTACACAGCAGCTGTCAAAGCATGATATTCTGTCCTGTAGAAGTAAGCAAAAAACAAAACAAAAACAGTTGAGACCTGGCTTGCTGTCTGCAAATTACAGAGATTTGGAGATTTCACAGACCATCTTTTTATGAGAATTAGTAAAAGGAAAAATCCTGCCACAAATGCAAATACTTCTCAGTTCTTGTCACACTTTTGTAACTTATAAAGTAATAGGTTCAGAATAAAGAAAGGTCTCTGTATCTTCCAATGATATATTTCAATCTCCATCTTTAGAGGTTTTTAAGGCCTGGCTTGACAAAGCCCTGGCTGGGATGATTTAGTGGGGGATTGGTCCTGCTTTGAGCAGGGGGTTGGACTAGATGACCTCCTGAGGTCCCTTCCAACCCTGATATTCTATGATTCTATGAATGAGAACTCAAAAGAGGGAAGCTGTTGCTTACCTCCTTGTGGTGTCTGTTTCATACAAGCCCTACGCAACTAATATTCAGGCTGGAAAAATTGGTTTCTTAAAAAAAAAAAATAAAAAAATCCCAACTATATTTTTCTTTTGGCAGTGAGAACAGGCTGCTTAGGAAAAGAGAAATCTAAGACCAGGACTCAAGGTAAGACTGGGTCATCTCTCATTTCTTCAGCAGCTACATAATGCGTGCAGCTGAGAGCTGCCATTTGGATCATAGCAAGGGAGAAACCACATCAGTTTATTTTCTTGCCTTGGAATACTTGTTTGTCATCAGTCTCCCTTCATATCTGTGTTCTGCTTGGAAGTAGTCTTTGTGCTGTATATGCATTTGCCAAGATGTTCATACAAACAATATTCCATTATGGCCTGCTCTGCATATCTCTTATCTGCACCATATATATTCAGAAGCAAATTTGTTTGAGAGTGACAAGGAGCAAACTCTTCTGCCCCCTTCCCCCCCCCCTTTTTTTTTTTTAGTTAGTCTGGACTTGCTACCATATATTTATTAAGGTCCCACTTCTATTCATGTTTTTATTAGGGAGGGGGGGAAAAGTCCAGATGCCTAACAAAGAAGCTTCTGTGTTCTCTGTTTAAAAAAATAAATAAATACTAGTTTCCTATGAAATGTTGATAGATGTACTCAGAGCTATTGTGGGGGGTGAAGAATTTGAATAGTCTTGTGGTTAAAGCACAGGAGTGGAAATGAGGAGAAGTGGAGTATACTTTCAGCTGTCATATACTCCTTGTGTGATCTTGGGGCATGTCACTTTACATCCCTGTGCCTCATTTTCCTATTAGCAAAACCGGGATCAAAATATCTAACTTGCATGGTTGTTGAAGGCTACATTTATTAATGCCTGTAAAATGTTTTGAGAACTTTGGCTGGAAGACACTGCAGAAATGCAAAATACTGTTATTTAGTGTGGCAAAACTATGAAAGTTTGATGTGGAATATATGCCGTTTAGTAGAACTGTAGAGCCAGGGTAAAAGTTTTACAGTGGTATAAATCACATTTAGTGACTCTGAACTCTAAAATGGTCAGATTAGTTCTTTTTCTCATTGATTTTGTATTTGGTTAATGATTCCAGTCCTGAGATCATAAAGCTTTGTAAGATGTAAAAGATACGGGAAGATATCTTTAACCTCTAATTTGAACTATGTGTTGATTTTGACATTGAAATAGTGCAATGACCCAGTAATGTTTTCCAATATTTTAATTTTTGCTGATGTACAAAAATATTGCAGAAGAGCTGATTCCTAATTATTACATGCGGTATTGCATACATTTCTTCCTAATTAAAAAGCTCCTAAATTCTGAATAATCAATTTGTGAAGGCATGTGGTTTTGACAAATTATACATTTAATTTCTAAAGATTTATTAGTAATTTGACCTGCAGCTAGTTAATTATGGTTATGGTACTGATGCAGTAATACTGGAGATTGATATAATGATATGGTTGCAAATTTATTTTGATATTTCTGTCTTAATACCAGAACATGACAGTACACTTGTATTTTGTAGCCTTGTCTTCATTATGCTGGAAAGCATTAGTTTAATGAAATTAAGGTTTGATAGGAACCCACTGCATTTATTTGAAAAGATATTTTCAACACAATATAAACATATTAAACTGAATCCTTTAGTCTTTACTTTACACTGGCAAAACTCCCGGTGATATCACTAGTATTTCTGCAGAGTTTGAGCCAAAACTTTTACCCACAATGAAGTTTAAAAGTATTCTTGGTAATGAATTTGCAGGTAGCAAGCCTTCCTTAACGTACCTTTTCTTTTTACATATGCAAAACTGCCACAGGTAAGACAGATACTTCTAATTTTTTTTTCTTATATGAAGAAAACGGATAGGCTGTCCGAGGAGAACCTTTTAGTTTGAATGCATGAAACTGAATGTTACTGTATTGTAAATACAATTTGAAAATGTCTTTTTTCTCAGTGCCTTGTGGTTTCTCAGGCAAGCTGTTCAAACTCTACTGAGGAAAACAGACTTTTTTTAAAGAGTAGAAAAAGTGCTGTATTTACTAACAAAGACATGTACACAATCCATTCCAATTGGTTTTAAAAGAAAACATATGATGCAGTGGTCAAGTGGTTAGTAGTGACAAAAAACTGGACTGGTAAGAGTTAGTTACCAACAACAAAATAGGGCTAGGTTCACAGATGGTGTAAATGGCATAGCTCCAATGACTTCAGTGGAACTAAGCCAGTTTATAGCAGCTGAGAATCTGGCCCAGATTCTATATTCTGTGCTGCATGAAATGTGTCCTTTGTGGTTGGAAACAAAGCCTTCTGTATATTATAAGGCCAGATTCATCTCTGGCTTATACTAGTTTCTGCTAGCATAAGCAAGGATACAAGGCCACCAAAAGGCAGTGGAGGTCTTCAGTGAAAGGGCATTGCATCAGCACAAGGTAGCTACAAGATCTCTTCCACCAACTGAGTGGGTGATATGGCTGGGGATGGCGTGTGGCCAAGAGTATAGAGGAGTGTGCTGTTTCAGGGCATCTCCTCTGCATCTTCCACGTGGGGATTTCCAGAGCATCTTTCAGAGGAAACTAAAGTTGTCCTTATGTAATACATGAGAGAGGGACGTGTTGATAACAATGCCAACCCTCTCCTACATTAGCAAGCCTTCCTCTGTACCACGAGTCTAACTAGGGAGGCCTCAATGAGGGAGGAAAATCATAATGAATAAATCTTAGTAACATCTAAAAATGACCAAAGAATAACTTTTATATACACATGTAACCCTTCTGCCTGTCAGAGTTGGCAGCAACAAGGGCCGGATTCAGTATCTAGGGGTTCCATTCCAATAACACAATGCAAAACCGGCTCGTGCTCCCACCCAGTGACCTGGGACAAATATATACCACCCCCGCTGGGCGCCTCCAAGAGGCAATACTTCCCCTCTCGCAAGCACCCCTATAGTCTGAGTGTAGCAAAAAGCCTTTTAATAACAGAGAGAAACAATGTGGCATTATGTTGGGGAAACACTACCAACAGGATTCATAACACAACCCATGAGCAAAACCCACCCCAAGCAAATTGGGGCATGTCCTTTCCCTTTGGTTCTTGAGTCCAGCAACCCAAAATCACCCAAAGTCCCAAAAGTCCAACGACCCAAAAGTCTCTGTCCTTGGTCAGGGCAGCCCCAGAGTTCAAAAGTTTATCTGCAGAGTTTTACCTCCCAACCTGGGTGGAGATGAGAGGAAGGGGGGTTAAGGGGCACCTTACGTGGTCCAAAGCTGATGGCCCCACTTCTCCATGGGGCTCCGCTCTGCCAGCCACCCATGAGCTGCTCTAGGCATCCAACAAACTGCTCTGCTCGCCGTCCCGCAAACTGCAATGCTCTGCAGTCGCTCCGCTCGCTGTCCCGCAAACTGCTCTGCTCCACCAGCCGCTCTGCTCGCCGTCCCGAAAACTGCTCCACCATATAGCTTCAGGCTCCCCCACTACTTAACACAACACTCAGTGATTTCAGCTCTTAGTAAGTTTAGCTCTTTTGTGATTTCAGCTTGTAGTAGGGGAGCCTCAGTGCTGGTGCACCATTAGCCCAAAGTGAATTCAGCTCAGCAGCCTGTAACTAGACTCCTAATGGAATCAAAATTAGCTCTGATATTCCACAGTGGAGAGAGGAGGAAGTGCAATTAGCATGTAAGGCCCTCACCAGGGGGCCCATGCCACCAAGTATTGATACCTGTCCCCAGCCTCTCTCAATTCAGAGTTTTGGAACCCATGTCCCTTGCCTAGAGAGTGCTACTTAGTTGATGGCGAGTCCCTCCATCATAACAAAAGGCCAAGTACAGTTCCACTGTCCCTGATTCCCATAATCAGGGTAATAACAATTTATTCTTCCTGCCCCAATAACAGAGACACTGGGGATCCCACAGCAGCCAAAGTGACCATTTGGGCAGCTATGGCCTCATTCTAGGCAGGGTGGGTGTGCCTATGCAAATGAGATCGGCCCCTGAAGTTCTTTTCCACAACTTGCCACACCTCACCACCAGATGTCAGGGTGGAGCTCATCCTGACTCTGCTTACACACATAATGACAACCTGATCTCTTGGTATTGTTTTCCCCATTGGAAAGCTCGGTAGCTCCACTTTCTAGTGGTATAAAACTCCTGTTTTTAGCTGTGAAATGTTACAAACCATCTGACAATCATTCTGTTACTGATTTAGGACTGGATACCTACACTGCCCCTCAGACCTGCAGTATTGCCACCCCCACACATTCAAAACTCATGAGAGCAGCTTAAAAATCATAAGATTTAAAAAATAATGAACTTTGGAGTCTTTTTATTTGTTTTCTGATTTTTGAGCTTATAGTATTCACATTTTCAAGCTCTTCCCTGTAACCATGGAGGCTACAAACTTTTTTTTAAATGGAAGTGGAGATTCTCTCATAATCACTTGGTGCTTGGAGCTGGAGCTTTAAAAGAAACCAAACAGACAAATATAATGAGACTCTTAATGGTATAGCCCGAGTTGACAACACTGGACATGTTATTTTGAGGGGAAATTCTACATTTGGCAGGGGGAAGAAACATTTTTCTTCTAGGTTCCTTTTTTTTTATGTGCTATATGTTTGAGTCTGCTCAGGCATGTGGAATGTTAATAGTAGTCCTGGTGGACATAGATTAGTGGGCAGAGTGCAGGTGAGATGCACAATATATGCAATTCATCACATGGATCTGACCACACCATGATATGTGTACAATACTTTATGAAAAATACATTTTATTTTTAGTAAATATGATATTTGACCAGAGTCAATAAAGCCCGTGCCAGTTTTAACTCCCTGCATTGTTTATGGTCCTTGCACTGTAAGGGGCAGTCTTTTGATTCTTTTGCTACCCCTTTAAGAGCACAGGATTTTTTTGTTATTTTAAACAAATAGTACACATTTGCATAATTAGTTAGCATTGGAAGAGGAAAAAGGTCTTCTGAGCCATATGGCATATGATGCAACCAGAAAAGGGTTAATCTGTTGTGAGGAGTAATGTAACAATATCCTGCTGTAAATGTCAGAGATTTTCAGCCAATGAGATTTTTTTCTGACAATATAATGCTTCTGTCATATGATTCATTGGTTATTTGTTGTCATTGAAGTTTTTCTGAACTGGAATTAAACTTCAGCTTCTTTCAAACTCTCCGTGGAGTCTTAAATAATTTTATTCCAAACACAAGGCAGAAAAAAGATGAGTTCAAATGCTTATTTCCCCCCCTAAAAGTGTTACATTTGATAACTGTTAGTGTCAGATAAAAAAATGATTTTTAGCAATGAAGTTAATTTTTTGTTTAAAAACTGGAAAATATTTTTTAAATTTGAGACTCCAAAAAACGCCTTTGTAAATATACAAGAATAAAAGAAAACCTGATACTTAGTGGGTCCTCAATCCAGCGCTCTGTTGTGCATGCACAGTTTTCTAGCACTGTCATTTGCATTTTCTGGTTTCAGTGCTCACAAATTTGCTTGTGCATGAGGGAGAACTATCTTTTTAGGGGTGATTTTTTTTTAAAAAAAGAGCCAGGTGTGTTTTTCCAAAGTCTCACAGCTGTCACAAAGGCTTTGTTAGAGCCATATTCACCATATTCTGTTTATGGGGGTGGGTTTCTGGAAGAAATTCATCTGGAGGCCTTTGAAAGCTACTGATAAGATGAGGGAGAAGCCAAGCCTGGCCTGTGAAAACACCACTTAGAAATCTCTGCTTCGGCTGTTAGGTTTTGATAGGGAGAAAAAGAGTGGAGTGGTATTTGTCAACATGTGGTTGAATTCTCAATATGTTTTACACTTCACTTAGATCTCCTTGCCTCATTCTTACCAGTGAGGTTTTCTGTCTGATGATTAGTATTGGCAAAGCTCTTAACTTTTCTGACATGCTTACAAGGCACTGGCTGCCAGTGACATAACATTGCAGCATTGTTAGGTTAGTTGAACTCAGTGCGGTATCACAATAGCGTGCATCAGTCCTGCTACACAGCTCACTTTTTCTCATACACATAATTATGAAAAGGGCAGGGTTAGGAATCAAGCAGACAGAGTTTTAACTTTTGCAAGAGTTTAAAATGTGTATTAATAAATCATTCATTGAGGCCTCAGTTCTGCCATTTAGCCCATAGTAAGGGGGTCCAGGATGCTGTAATGCCCCAGGAGAACAGCAGGAGCCTGGGCACACAACTGCTGCACAACTGTTCTATGCCCTTTATGGGATGAGGCTTATTTGTGCCCCATGCAGCCAGCCAGCTCCATGGGGATTTCGGCAATGGCCCTGCTTCCTTTCCCCTATCTAACTCCCTTTGGGATGCTGTGCACGCCAGGGCAGGAGGGAGGGATCAGTTCATGCACTCCCTCCTGGAATTCTGCTGGACCCCTTATACAGAATGCTCAGAGCGCTCAGGTTCCTTAGCCCGATCCCCATGCTCCTCACCTCCAGGTAAGTGCTTGGCAGATCCTGATCCTAAAGTAACCTGTAGTCACCTTCAGGTGGCTCCAGAGTTTAATGTCCCACTCACTTGATGTCTTTTCACATGGCAATTTGCCCGGAGCAAATGGGATGGAATAAAGGGAACTCTTTTCTCTGTGGGATGGCAAGGGCTGTGTTGAAGAGTTCAGCCAGAGTCTCAATGGATTGAAAACTCCAGCTGAAATGCAGCCTCTCTGTGTAAGAAACCAAGATGAAATGGCTTCTCCTGAGCAGGGCTGATATTCCTGATCAGCCAATCAGAGGCGTGAGGTAATACCACGTAATTTGTATCATGTGGACTTGCCCAAAGGAATCAAGTAGAAGTTGAAATGCACTACAAAGAACAGCATGGAAGTTGTGAGGATCCAGAGAGAGTAAAATTGATTTGGAAAAGCTTCTACAGATGATTCAGACACAGCACAATTGATACTGTTGCTAGTTCATGGATGCAACAGGAACATAAGAATGGCCATACTGGGTCAGGACAATGGTCCATCCAGCCCAATATCCTGTCTTCTTACATTGGCTAGTGCCAGATGCTTCAGACGGAATGAACAGAACAGGGCAATTATTACGTATACATTCCACCAGCAGAAGTTCTCCAATAGAATATATTACCTTACCTACCTTGTTTCTCTCCTGTCTTGGGGCCAACATAGCTACAGCAACACTACTGTTTAAAATGGAAACTTGACAACATGAATAAACAGATTAAATAGTGACACCTGCTTCCTTTGCAAATGCAAGAAACAAAAATCATCCCCAGAGGACTTAACATCTATAACCCTCTGACCACTACATACAATTCCAAATAAGCTGAAGAGCTCTGCAGAAGGGGCAAACAAAAATTGAGGAACCATCTCCTACACCTTACACACATAAATCCATCACATGGTCTCGCACAATAGAAGAAAAAAATCAGATAATCTACCTAGAGCTTATACAGGAAATGCAAAACAACTATAAAAATACCTCCTGATGATAGCTATCAAACACAAAGACAAAAAATGGAACCAACTACAACTCCTTCACAACCCATAGAACACCACCACCTCTGGGAGAAACCAAGACACCATGACCCACCCACATGGATGGACACAACACAACACCCCAACATCAACAATCTATCAAGACCACCCCAACTGGAACTAAAGTATATGTGCTCTCCAAAGCACTGAACTTTTGCCCTGCTTCAGAATCTGATCACATACAAATGTGAAAAACTAGAAGAATTCTTCTGCCGACTCCGCCTTTCAGAACCAAATCCCCACTGACAGTAGTAAAAAAAAAAAAAAAAGAATCATTTGACTGGACATCCCCCAGTGGCAAAACCACACACTGGATCATTACATCGATTGCTTCAGGAAAAAAATGTACTATGAAATCCTCAATTAAACACCTTCATCACAATCTTTTTACCATTGAGAGGACAGCTATACAGTCCTTGAAAGCCAACTACCAGATAGTGATAAAACCAGCAGATAAAGAAGGCACTGTCATAGTCCTTAATCTTGATGACCACGTCAACGAGGCCAACAGACAACTCTCTGAGGCTGCCCCCTATAAAGAACTGAAAGAAGATCCCACACCACAATTCACAAAGGAATTAAAAGAGACCATCAAATCCTTTCCCAAACAACTCCAGGAAAAACACTACAACTTCATACCTCACGAAACCCACCCCAAGGACTTTCTACATGCTTCCCAAGATACACAAACAAGAGGAACCCAGGCAAATCCTTCATATCTGACCAGGATACTCTTACTGAGGGAATATCAGAACACACAGCTACCATCCTTAAACCACTCATCACACAGTGGACTAGCTTCCTTCAATACACTAATGACTTCCTTCAGTAACTCCACAACTTTAAAAATCTCCCCAAAACACCATTCTTGACACCAAAGTGCCTATATACCAACAACCCTTACCATGACATCATCGCTGCCTGCCTTGTATACCTACAAGATAATGCACAGTGCTTGGAAATCCACCCAAAACACATCACCAAATTCATCCATTTCATCCTTCATGTTTAACAGCAAGCACTTTGTCCAAACTGTGGGAACAGCCATGGGTACTGGAATGGCTCCCTGGTACATCAGCGTGTTCATGGGCCACCTCAAGGAAGAATGTCTGGAGATTTTTTACGAAACAATCACTTCTTATCTGACCTTTCAATCCTCCTTGTCAAAGGAAATCTGCATAACACTATCCAAAGGCAAGTCTGGGAACCTAAATTCATAACTCTACTAGACTCCAAAAATCATGGACTCAACAGGGACACTGGTTTTATGGCTCATTACAACAATTAGTAACACACCACACTGTCTGCTACCCTTAATTGCCGACTTCAAACCCCGTAGGCTTAACAGTTTAAACCCTCAATTGCCCACTTAATTTCAAGTTACCACCTATAATATGCATTATCCCTTTTGCGTAACAGTGTGTCCCAACTTGTATTTAGCTCAGACATTCTCATTTCCTTCCTGAAGAAGAGCTCTGTATAGCTCAAAAGCTTATACCTTCCCTCAGCAGAAGTTATCCCCCACCTCACCTAACTTGTCTCTCTTGGACCCTCAACGAACATTCAAAAATGACTATTCACCTTATTGTGTTATTTCCTCTTCTCTGGATTTATACAGCTTATTTTCACCAGGCATAAAGCATCTGCTAGCTTGGTGAGCAGACTATAAGAATCCTGTTTCATGTCATCAGTAAGGTTAAGATTTTGTCAGTTATTTTTAGTAAAAGTCACTGACAGGTTGCAACTGTGGAAAAATTTTAACCTGCTCTAGTGGTGACTCTTGACAAGTTGATAAGGGACGTAGATGTCTTTGAGGGGGTTTTTCACTGAGATTTCCTTCCCCTGAAGTCCCCTCCTACTAACTTCTCCATCAGAGGGGATGACTAGAACCTATGAAATGGAATTAGCTGACTCAACACTTTTGTTGTTTCACAAACAAAACCTTTCAAAATGAAAAAATGTTCCATCAAAAAATTACCTGTTTTGAAAACAAATTTTCAGGAAACCATTTTAGTGTTTCTAAAAATGTTCAAGATCTTTGGACATAAATGAATGACAAATGTAAGGCTGAGAGAAGCTTGTTGACATGCTTTGTCTTGTCATTTGTCTGCCTTATGGCCTATGTGCTCCATGAGGCCCATTTCTGCATTGCTCATTTTTCATTTTTGTTTTTTTTTCCCAGGTGAGTTTGTCATTTTTATTACATTATCTAGTATATTTTGTATTAGCATATTGGTATATTTAGTATATTATCTACTTTGATTGGTCAGTTTAGTCACCTGGTGAGATTTTTTCAATACTGAAGCATCTTTTCAAAATTTCAGTTTCAAAAGGGGGATACACATTTCTGTAAATTTTGCAGAAATTTTCAAAAAACAAAAAAATCAGTCTGTTTAGAAAATGAGTAGAACAAAAACATTTCAACTTTCAGATTCCCACAGAATCGCAATTGATTTACTATAAATCAATATGAAAAGCTATGCTGTTGGGGTAATATGCCAAAAATTATAAGACCACATTCGACAGTGATGTCTAAAGAGGGAAAGATGCAGTCAACCTTTTCTGTCATTGACCTAGAACCAAAATTAAATAAAAATATAGTAGCTGCCATTTAAAAGTAAGAATCTGAGAGACGTCCCCTTCATTACTTATATTAAATAGAGGGGATTACTGAGCTTTCTCAGATAGCAAAGTGTAGTAACTCTTGGTGAATGTTTATTCTTTACTGGAGGCCAATGTATGTTCTCAATGCCTTTTCCTGTTCACTGTAGCACTCTTACTTCAGTTCACTGGGGTTTTTCTTTGGCATTCTTTGTTCAGCAAGTATAAATCAGAAGAATGTCACTACCCATTAAACTGATTTTTATCACCTTTAACAAGCCAAGGGACACCACAACTATTCCACCACCAGGCCATCTTGACTATCTTTTATATGGATCGTTAGTTTTTGGGTTTTTTGCCCATTTGCAGCTAAAAATCTTTTTCATTGCTCCCTAACAAGAGATACCGTATATAGCACTACTCTTCTTTGTGAAATAATTAAGGAAGACGCGCATGTCATAAATACATGTGTAAATCTTTTGAAGTCGGTGGATCTATGCCAATTTACACCAGCTGAGAATCTGGCCCCTTGCCTTTATATTAGGTTTTCCACCATCATAATCTTCTAGAAATTTGTTTCTCGTGTTCAGTCCACGATGAATTCTAAGCTAAATCTGTGTGAAATTCTCCCTTGTGCAGAGGACCACCACAAGGTCTGTGCACCACTTAACTACCTCTTAAACTTTCAAAATACTTGTTACGTCAGGGATAGCCCTTGTTATGTTCTTATGCACAGGGCTGAATTTCACAATCATTTGCCAAATACTGTGGCATTTGTTTAAGCAATGCTGCTATGTGTATGCAGTCCCCAGGAATCTGATCTGTCAACAGAGAGCTTCTAAATATACTAGCTCTCGCTAATTTCTGCCCTCATTTCCTTTAACGCTTGTATGTTATCTGGGCCTGGTACTTTGACTATTTTAAATTGTCCAGTCTTTCCACAGCTATGTCTATTGTTTTGTACACATTATCTTCCTCCTCTGTACACATTATCTTACTCCTCCCCAGTCGTACCAGGAAATGTAATAATCCCTTTCTTAGGCAAGTCTCCATCCTCTTCCTCCTTAGAAAAGTCAGAAACAAAACAATTATTCAAACAGCCTCTTGGTTTCTCTACCATTATTTTTAGTGGATCATTATGCACTTGTACCTTCAATCAACGGTGAGCATATTGAGCATGAAAAATGCTTATTATTAGCAGAAATATTCTCTGCAGTTCAGTGTTCAATATTTCTACTTGCTTTTCTATTCCTTGTTTTATCTTGCTTCTGCTTACATTTTATAGATCTCCCAAGCCACACTCTCACCAGATTATATAATACAGTATGTCAGAGCCATTCATGACTCCATAGCTAAGGTTGCCTCAGCATTTCCATTAAAACTGTGTATTTCGGGAGATTTATAATCTAGCTGTAAAAATCTCTTTCTAGGTAAAACTTGAAACACCGGTTCTCAATCCATTTAAAAAAATAGTTATTTGCCAATAGCGTTTAGTGGAAGACACTTAGTAATTGCAGTGTTCTGGATCCCTCCCCCCCCCCCCCCCAATAGCAAGCAGGGAGAGGCCCACTCAGTATGTAGCTAATTTCATATGTCCTATCTTTTCTTTTTGGGTGCCTCAAAATTTCAGGTCACCTTCTCCCTATCCATGTGCTATGCTGGTGATGTGACAAGCACTACTGAATTCTGCTGGAGTCTACAGCTAGCCTATTGGGCTTCAAGGAGGTGTTTTTGGTTGTTTTTTTTTTTTATTTATTTACCATATAGATTAGTATTACAGTTTTTTTTAAAGTATTATCCCTCTCTGTTTCAAAGGCCAATAATGTATTATCCCTCTCAGTGATAGAGGCCAATAATTTAACAGGACTCAAAAAAGGACTGGACATTGATGTGGCTATCAAGAATATCCAGTTATCATAGTTAATGACAAAATTTGTGGAAAGGCTATTGAGCCGATCTCTACTAGAGATCAGTAGGAGGCCTGTTCTGGGGAGCACATTATCTCACTTGTGCCCACTTCAAGGTTTTACAGCTTCCTCAGAAGCACCAGAGCCAAGGTACTGGGGTAGGTGGACTTTGGATCCGACCCACCATCGCTATTCCTAAAGCCACAGGCATCAGGAGAATAAAGTGCAACTACCCAACTTATAAAATGTAAATTATGCCCAGATATTGTTGTGTTGGTTAGCTTTATATGTACGTAATTGTATTAATAGTAATATCCTTTAGGTTATAAAATATTTTTTTCAAAAATACCTTTGAAAATACGTACCTAATGGTAAAACAAGCAAATAAAAAGCCATGTGCAGTGACAGACTCATGGGCTAGCTGTATGCTTCAGGAGCATTTTATGGTGGTGCACCTGAAACCAGACCCACTTTCCCGCTTTTACCTATTGCTAGTAAACCATCTGGCACATCATCCTGGAGTTAAGGCTTGATATTGCGTGTTATGTGGAAATCCACATTAAAGCCTCTGAGAGTTCTGGAGCACAGCAACCAAGTATCACTACTGTGAGTGCTTTTTTATTGTACTTCACATCTATCAAAGTTGTCTCTCCTGTGCCAGTCAAAATATTTGTACTCTGATATTCTCTCTGTAGGTTCAATATTGTTCTAGTCCGATTCCTGCTATGTGTTTCATATCCTTTCAATAGTATCTTGATATTTTAAATATTCAGCCATTCCCCTGGGTCAGCCTTCTTTTCCCTAATTCGTTAACATCATTCTTACTCTTCAAGCATGTGAAAACATCCTACAATATTAACAAGTAAATACAGTAAACTACAGTGGGATTTGGATATCCACATTTTAAACCCCACATCATTAAACTTAAAAAAAGAAAAGAGAAGAAAAGGCAGGTAATATTTCATATTAGCATCTATTCTGAATAAAGAGGTAAAAATCAAAGCCTCTGTCTGTGAGTGATGGCAGTGATTTAACTGCCAGTGATTCTCCCAGCAACTGACACAAAGGAATCTCTGAGTATCAGAGTTGAGGCGGCAAGCTCAGTGTCAGCACTTGCCTAGGGAGTAGAAGAAACCTCACTTTGTCTCTGCTTTTACTGCTTAAACACACACATCACTCACTAGTAACCATTTACTCTGCTGTCAAAACTGTTTCAAGGGAGAGTTACATGTGATTAATAGTAAAATGCATGTAAAAAGGTAGGCTTCTGTCAACATGCTTTCTTTTAAAGATTTTTCTGTGTGCGCACATTTGTTCTTTTTCTGTCCTTCACATAAGGCTGTAACAGTCTGCCAATAATATGTTGGTGCTAGTAAAAGCTTTTTTATTTAGACAGCACACAGCATTCAACCTAATTCTGGACAACTCTCTGTGAAGCACATTATGGCATCTTCAGACTCTTGTTCTTTACAAAAAGTGACCAGCACAAACATGTGTGCAGAACATGATTCATGGTGCTTCAGTCTGATTTGTCCAGTGGGTAATTGCTGTACAAAAACCAGAGAAACAGATGTAGACCCTAAACCTTAGCTGTAAATTTTTGTTTTATGATTATGGGTTTCAAGTGTGCTATGTAACACTGACAAATATACAGTAATGCTGAAAAAAATGGATTTCCAACTTGAACTTTTTATTTCATTTGTGGATAAGAATATGTTTATTGTTAAGTTTCTTGCCACCACAGATTGAGAAAAAACAGATCAAGGTGATGGCATGAAATCAAATTTTTGTTGTTGTATGATCTAATGGGAAAATTTTTGAGAGTTCTTTTCCACTTGAATCTTTCAAGAACTGGATAAGAGTTAAAAATGTGTGTCAATAATTCAAGCTTTATTACATTTGAATTAGCCAATTTATTAATTATGCCTTCAATGTATATTCAAAATCGTTGTAGTTAGTGCTGGTCTGATATACACTATATGAATATTATTTTTTGCAAAAATTCTCCCAATTTATGAAAGTACATTTTCTTTGTATTATGTTTTTTTAAAAAGCATAAATTGTACAATTTACAGAGGAACAAAACCTTGGAAGAGATAAATAAACTAAATAAATTCTAGAACTGAGAAGAAATACTATAGAGGTGAACTGTTAAATTATTTGAGGAATTCGTTAATTCACATGGTTCAGTAATAACTGTAATCATTAGCACAACTATAATTCATAATAAAACATGATGAACTACCTGGCCCATTTAGATATGGTATAAAAAAGCCATCTTATTCCATTCATATGCAATTAAGCATGAATTACTGACAGTTATTTTGAGAAGTTGCCCAGGACTTATCTGTAATTAAAAGCACCCCAAATAGGTTTTATATTAAATAAAATTTTATGAGAACAGTTAAAAAATAAACATAATCATGTTTTGTCAGTATGATTTTGTTCACTAAAAAAAACGAGGAGTCTTTGTGGCACCTTAGAGACTAACAAATTTGGGCATAAGCTTTCGTGGGCTAGAACCCACTGTTCACTGTAATTCATCAGGGTACCTTCTTGGTCTAAACTTCCACCATTTCCAGAACTCTGGGGGCTGTAGAGAGCCGCCTTTCTTCCTACCTTGGAAACTGGCAAAAGATGTTTTGTTCTGTGTGTATCTTTCCAATCATCTTAATGATGACACACTACATGTTCCTAATTTTTCTTGAATTCTCATCATGAGAAAACAAGTTTTATCTGGCTATAAAATAGTGTCTTTTAATGAAGCTGTGTTATCCACCATAAATGAACAAACAAACAAACAAAACAAAAAAGCAATAGCCACATGATAAAATCAGATTTTAGTAAAATGTCACCGCTTCTTTTTTCTTGTTAAGAGTGAGAACTCTGCTTGCTGTGCTGAAAATTGTTGTAATGTACTTAGGCAAAAGGATCTTTTGCTTGGGTAAGTGTGTATTATGCATACTTTTCATATTACAGTGTAAGTATCACTGAGCCACTTTTTAAGTTGGAGCAATTTCAGCATGGGGTAAGTTTCCCCTGACAGACTCTGAAAGCCCCGGATGCCAGTGTTGCATTCCAGCCCTATAATTCTTCTATCAGGATAGGCGATGAAGTGAGACTGTGTCTACTGTAGGGGCAGCTAAATCTCTTTTGTCTGAGAGGGAAAAAAATTAAGAAAAGCTTTTGTTTGTGTGTCTTCAAAGGGATTTTGCTTCTAGATTACATCAGGGCTTTTTGTTCAGTGGTTTGTTTTCAGTATAGACCTATCCGTTTCAAGGGACAATGCTGTTTTGTTTAACTTCTTGAATCTTTACAGAAAGTTTTGTTAACACAATCTACAGGTATTGTCACAGAGCTTTTAACGCATCAAAGGACTTTCTTCAGAGAAAGAACATCACATCCATTAAGCAAGTTGGTCAGGTCCCAGAGTGAATCTCTCCTTAGCATTTCTTGTCTTTTCTTGTGTGCATTTCCCACCCACCATGTTCCCAGGTTCATCAGATGTTATGGGTGAAGTTTTCAAAAGGTATCCGCTAATTCTGTGTTTTTCTGGTTTTGGGTGCCCAGTCTGAGACACATTGGATCTGATTTTCAGAAATGCTGAGTATCTGCAATATTGACCTGAAGGGGCAGATATTGAAAGGCATGAAAGGAAATTAAGTGCCCAACTTCCATTGAAACTTGATGAAAGTTGGGCTCCTCTCTTCCCTTTGTGCCTTAGAAAATCTAACCCAAAGCCAATATAAGATGCAAGTTCTCAGCACCTATGATCCAAGGTGTCTCAAGTCAAGCTCCTGAAATAAGAGGCCACTTTTGAAAATTTCTTTTTTTTTTTAAGAGGGAAAACAGTGTCTCAGAACTTGATATTACATTTCCCTTTTCATTATTAAAATACTTATAGCAATCCATCCAGGTCAAGAGTTGACAGGAGTCAGATCCATAAGCAAGATTGTATAGGAAGGAGACTATTTATACAAAAATATGGAATTTTGTGACCTGCTTGACCCCTGAGATGCAGATGAGAGTTGAGAGAGAGAGAGAGAGAGAGAGCACACTGAACCACCAGTGAGACAGCTGAGCTTGGTACTTTTTTAGTTATGGTCTCACCCCTTGCTTTCAGCTGTCTTACTGACCAAACTCTGTAGGTCACGGCCCCTCCCCCAGAGTCCAACACCTCTTTCCCCTGTCTCTTCAGGTGCAGTGAATGCGATGGGCAGGGAAAGAGAGAGGGGTGTCTTGGGGTGTTCGTCCCTCCTTTTTTATAATTCCAGTCCCCTTCTTGAAAAATATTTCCAGCTGAGAGCCAGGAGCCAAAGAGTCTATGTGGAAGAATGTTCCCTGCTGGTTTTTATTCATGTGTTTGAACTTCCTGTGTCCATAGGTGCTGGAACTGGGGGTGATGCCGCACCCCTTGGCTTGAAGTAACTTCCATTATATACAGGGTTTACAGTTTGGTTAAATGGCTGTCAGCACCCCCACTATACAAATTGTTCCAGCACCCCACCTGTGTCTCCCCTTCCTCTGTTTACTGTTTAAATGCCAATCAAGCAGATCACACATTCCTTTGTTGAGTATGTACCTGTTTGCCAACTTCTGTTTGGGCAGGGCTGTGGGGTTAATAACACCATACAGGGGAATCTGATAACTTCACATATAATGTTGCCACACATATTTTAACAAGACAATACTGACCAGCAAATTATGAGTTTTCAGATGATACCTTACAAGGCATACTTTGTACAAAGATCTTTGCAATAGTGTGTAGGGTGTGAACATAGGGGTCACAGTCTGATTCTGGGAGATGCTTGGCAGCTTGCAGAACCGGGCCCCCATACATACTAACTTCTCTGCACTGATGCTGAGCAAATGCTGAGTGCCAAATGCTGTCACTTAGGCTCTCTACACTTCTTTCAGCAGCCTGAGTAGTCTGCAGGATTCAGGCTGTAATGATTCATCTGCTGTGTTTAATTACATGTATATGGATGTCTGGAGGGGGTGGACGTGGGGTGGATTTTGAAGCACCTAACGTTCTCCTAGTTATGGGCCTATGAAAATTCTCAACTGAGTGGATGCTGGCATCGAGAGATTTAGCTCCAGACTGTTAGGGATATTGTGTTACAAATATCAGCCAAAACATTAAATAGATTTGAACAGGGAGGAGTGTAGTCTGTGATGTTCTTTAGTAGCTGTCTTCCCAAGATGAGAAGCTGGTGTCTGTAGCCGTGTCCCTGTAAAGTGGCAAATTGTGCCCGTGTGTTGCTGATTCTTTCTACAAAGGGCATAGGGAATGTGCAGGGGATTTAGGAAATAGACTGGCACTTAAAATAATCCACACACCTAGAATAAGCTGATATGTATACAAGTTCTGCTGTTGTGCAGACAGAACCCAGAAGCAGCCTTTTTGCAATTTAATCTTCCTCTTTATTTTTTTATTTATTTTATTATTTAAAAATAAGAAAGTATAAAGGCAATGGCTAATAGTTGCCTGCTTCTCTGCCTGTCCGCTTTTGCAGGGCTGCTGGGAGTTTTTAAGCAGTGTGAGAATCCTGGGAGTTGGTGATGTCAGACTGGTTTGGGTCATTTGAAGGTTAGCAGCCTGGGAAGGGTTCATGGAAAGTTCACTCGCATATATTAGGCAATTCAATCTTTCTTTCTGTGTGACACAAATAGTAGGAAGTGAGCTGTTCAGAGGCAGAAGGATCTATTCACTGGTGAGGGGGATCCAGAGTTACTATCAAAGGTCTTTTATTACTGGGACTTTGATGATGTGTGTGATGTGAAAAAGATCATATCTTCAGCAACAATCTATGAGGCAGGACTGATTCTAAAGGATTTTTTGAATAATTTGATTGAAACTAAAACTTGGAATGTTGCTTGTTTCCCCCTATCTTGCTGGATTGGCTGAGCAGCCTGGAAAATGGTAAATGATCATTTGGATCAATTACAGGCTTTTAGCTGTGTTGTCTGTCATAATTCATGATTCTGGTCTGGGAAAAAGACGAACAGCCTACGTGCCAAAAAAGGGGTAGAGTTTGATGGAGTTGGGTGTACTTTTATATGCCATTTTCCTCCACACCTAGAGGAAAGCACTTTTGCAGACGTTCTGCAGAGGGGGAATCATGTTTGACTGTATGGATGTTCTAGCAGTGAGCCCTGGTCAAATTCTGGATTTCTACACTGCAAGTCCGTCTTCTTGCATGCTCCAGGAGAAGGCTCTGAAAGCATGCTTCAGTGGATTGGCACAAACAGACTGGCAACACCGGCACAGTGCTCAATGTAGGTCCCATTATTTTTTCCAGATTTAAAAAAAATTATTTGCATGCAGTTAAAAAAAAACAAAAATCTCAACTACTTTTAATTTGTGATAGGGACTGTAAGGACTTTTTCTTGTGCGAAATGTGGTTGTGTAAGTATTTATTTTCTTTTGCAGAAAAAAATATTTAAAATATGTTTTATGTTTCTACCTTTTTACACAGCATATCAACCCTTCAACCAGGTTTTTAGCAAACAGGAATAAGCAAAACAATAATACAGTACAGCACGACTTTTTAAACTCCGTCCAATGAAGGACAAATTACACAGAATCTCTGTTTGTAATTTTCTTTCCTTTGCCCCCCTGCTCTAATTTCCGATCACACTTGATAATTGATTGCATATTTTCTTGATGTACACTTCAACAGTGCAGCCAAGCAATTAAAATTGTATTCTGTACATTCCTTACAAAGAATTTAAACTGCATAGTGTAGGTGATGTTCTTGAAATCAGGCGATAGTTTTAGGCTTCCATTAATATTTCCCGTGCTAAGAAAAAGCAATATTTCTTTGTACTGACCTTGCTGCCACCTTTCTTCTTCACTTTGTTGCTATAAGAAGTTGCTGTTTTGCTAGAAAACTACTAACTGTGAACTCCCCTTGTGTTTAGCCATCAATTATTTTCATACCTTCAGATTCAGTCAGAGTCTTGGACTAGTAGGGGAGGAAGCATAGATACTGTAATGTAGTTTAAAAAAAAATACTGTTTTGTTATCTGATCTTGACATAGTGCTGAGAAACATAGATGGTAAACAGTGGCAGTGTTTTACCGCTGTAGTTTCAAGTCTGAGAAATTACAAGTACCAGTACTTATCCCCTATACTCTGCATTAAAGAGCCCGCAGGATGCTTCTCTGCTCTGACACTGATTAAGATAAATGACTTGGCTATCTATCAAAATGTTTTTAACACACTCTTTGACACTTCAGTGCAGCATTAGCTATAGAATTATGTCTGAAATCTTTGTTTTCCAAAGAGTTCAAAGCTGCATAAGAATAAATGTAGCTTTCCCTTCAAAGTTGTTTATCCAGAGGGAATTAAAGACAAAAAAGTTCTTAAAAGAAGTGCCTGGTGGATTATCATATTTATGACTCTCCGCAAAACTTTTTCTCAGAATATGTATGGCATTAGTTCTTGACCTAGTAAACCATTGAGAAACGACTTGTAAAATCAGTAACAATTTGCATATGGGTTCAAATGTTTAACATCTTAACAATTTAAAAGAATTAAACTAAGTAAAAAAAAATCAATATATTTTATTTATTTTCCCTTAGCTACTTTCAAAATATTTCTACGTTTGAGGTCTCCAGATATGAAAGAAAACCTATTACTTGAAAGTTCTTCCATAACCGTAAGAAACTAAAGACATTTCACTAAAAATGTATTCTCTGGTTACCATGATTTAAACAGAAATATAAGTTTAACTATGGTAATAAAAATGCTTTGAATCTTAGAAATTTTGCCTCATTAATAAGCAAGTCCCATAATACAAAACTTTCACTGGAAAAATATTGTTCATCACATTCTGATAATTGTTCAAACAATTTTTAGATAAAGTGTAGCTTTTATCTGCACTTTCCTATACTTTTGTTATTAACTAGAAACATGTTCTAAAAAATGAAAAATGTCGTGTTTGTTCTTGAACAAGTTAAACGTAGGATTACCCTTATCAGAGTGGAAGAGTGGTAAATATGTCATTTGCCTAGGGCCAACCGATAAGAGACAAGTATTGATAACAGAAAAGGTCAGCTAATCAAAGAAACTCATATTAACAAGAGTAAATAAAAAATACAGAAAAGTACTTTCAGGAATTGAGTCTTGTAATTTTGTAAGGAAGACAATTAAATTTTACTGCAAGGCAACTTAAAATCGGGCTGAACCTGAATTATAATTTGTTTGGCTGTAATTTGAACTGACTGTTAATGACACTCATGCTGGAAAGCAGGTTAGCTGGTTACTTTCTAAAGAATGTTCAGTTTAATTTAAGTAGCATTTTTTTTATTCTGGAAAAATGAGCAAGTACCCTAAATATGTGTTTGTGTGTACATATGAAACTATGCACACATTTAAATTTATTAAAATTCTGTTGAAATATAAACTGCTTTATTACTTATATGAGGTGCTGACAAAGAGCAATTTTGGAGTGGAGGGGGGTAGATACAAAGAGCACAATGACTAAAGTTTGCTCCGGTGCTGTAAATCTAACAATGACAATGGTTAATTCCAACCACAAGTATTTCCTGACTCTCTCTTCCTATTTAGACCTCTGTGGTTTTGTGTAAAGTAATCATAGCCAAGATTCAAAAGTATTAGGCACTTGGTAGGATGCTTTTTGGGGGGTGGGGGAGTTTAGCAATACCAATGATGCACCTGCAGCAGTTGATTTAGGCCTTATAAATGCTACTTTGATAGAGATGAGGAGTCTGGAGTACAAGTGAATAATGCATGCATATTGCAGACTCAAAAGAGCCCAGTAACAATCCTGACAGCATCAGTGCTGCAGCTGAGATGCTGGAAGAATTAATCCTTGTTGCACTTAATTATAGAGTACTGTATGTCCCCAACTTCAGCACATTAATTCCATTGCAGTTTAATGTGCAGAATGCAATCTTGTAATATTATGAATTGTCCTAGCCTGTGGAAGGTCTGGAAATTGAAATAGAAGGTAAGATGCAGTCCAAACATGACTTGTGTTTGTACACTATTTTTCTTTCCCCCATTGGGTAGGTTTGCAAATCAAGCATAAACCATATGTATTACACATGTGTGTATGTAAGAATATATGTTTACACACACACACACGCACACATATTATAATGCGTATATATGCATTGAGTGCTTACTAATTTTTTCAGAATTAAAATGTATGTATATTGTCCATGTGGATTTAATTTTATGATTGTAATGGATTAAAGAGAAGAAATAATTCATTTACAAAGAAAGTAATGGACTCAAAGAAAGGGAATAAAACTGATTGATTGAATTTTTAAACATTAGTAGTGAGCACTCCTCTTAACTCTCTCTTGAGAGAAATCAGGCCAGTATATCAAAATCAGACAAGACTAGATTTGAAGAGGAAATATAGACATTTAAAGAGGAAAATATAGACTAAAATTAAGATTATAAAAACGCCTCATTTGTATTTTAAAGTACAATATAATTTTCAGCTTCCCTGTTGCACAGCTTCAGTAATTAGCGCAAAAAAACCCAGTAGATGTTGAAACATGAAACAGCTGAATGGCATGGAAGCATAGGTGCACTCAGGATTGGACCAGACAGGACATGAAAAAGGTGGAATGGCTGATTTCCCCTTGTCCTAGAAGATCCTATTTAAAAAAAATCTTTGTATGATTCATTTAATAGGTGACCTCAAATGAGAAGGCCCAAAATAGGAATAAACCTAAGCATTCATATGAAAGCAGTGTTTCAACAAGTAATATAGAAAACCACTATTAGTGTAGCACATTTTGTTACATTTACAAAAATAGAGAACTCAATAAAGATAAAATTATGGTGTACGCATAGGCTCTAAATACGATCAGTATAATCCCTGTAGTATATAGCCTTTACGATCAGTATAATCCCTGTAGTATATAGCCCTTATAGTAAATTCCCTGGGAGTTGGCTTCCCTGGGAGGTTTGTCTGAATAAGAACTGGAGGTGTTAACCTTCAAAAGTCTTGTTAAAAATTAAATCCAGGAGCATAAAATTTACTTCTAAATCCCAGGTTGTTGTGAAGTGTAGACTGGGGGGAGGTTCTTGTTCTCAGCGGGCACTGGAAATCCTAGAAACATCTGTGCCCAACAAAGAGCTCAGTTCCTTATTTTCTTTCATCTTTCTGAATTTAAAAACAAACATTTTGAAGTGTGGGACTTGAAATCTGTATTCCCAAGTATCAGATTGCTGCAGGTGCATTTAGTAAATCACATACTGGCACCAGAGAAGGCAAGGTCTGTTTGAAACAGGTTATTTTCTTTAATGTTTGTTATAAACTTTACAGCGAGATGGTTATGAAGGAGTTGTTAAGTACTGTATTTAAAATATCTGCGCTTGATCTCCTATGGTTTAATCAGTCTACAAAGATAACAAGTAAAAGCATCTGTAAGATGTAATGAAATCTGTCACAGTGTCCCTGAATTTTACTTCAAGCATCACAGAAGATAAAATTCTATCTCATCCTCTGTGTTATTCATTACCTTCTCTTGAAAAAGCATGGCATGAATATTTTTTCTGAATGAACTGAAACTAGAATAACTGATCCTGTATTTTAGCGTCTGATACAGCAGGCCCTATTCAGTCCCCAGCATGCAAACTATGGCTGAAGTGCACTGCTGTTAAAAATTCTTGAGGGTGCAAAATCTGAGAGGGGTTCATTGGTGTTACTGGTGTAGAATAAGCTTGGAGCAAAAGTGAAATATCTGTGGGTGGTTTTCTATTTGTGTAATGGGCCTGTGTAGTAAAGGCTCCGCCAGACAGGGCAAATCTGAGTTTGTGCACTGTTGCCAGGCAGTTCTAAACAAAAATGGGAGGGAGAAGGAGACTATGTTTTAGAAACTGGAGTTAGTCATCCTTACATCTAGCCACATCACCACTTACCACTATGTGAGTACACTTTCCAGAAGCCGTTTACACAAGCCATGTCTCTTAACCATGTCTGGCTCATGCCTGTGCTCCCACCCTCCAGCCAACCTCTGCTAAGGGTCTTTACACTAGTAATGAAATGCACCAGCCTGCAAATTACTTCCATCTAACTTACATGGCCTAGGTGACTACATTGCTCATGTCTAAGTTACACACCACCCTCTCTGCAGGTGATGAAATGAACCTGCATTATACAGTAGGATTTTAGATCTTCTAGAATAGTGTTGAAAGAATAATGGTGGTTAGGCCCAGTGCAATGTCTGCATGCTCTGAAGCACTGTGTGCTATAGGGCTCCTCTGCCTTCTGCTCTGTGACACGACATCCAGTCGTATTGAAAGCTCCAACTGAAGCATGGAACTGTGGTGAGTTTCTGCATCGCAGTCTCATCGATCATAGGGATCAGTTTTGTTGAAAAATGTGGTCTCCCTCGCCCAAGCCCTGCATGGAAGGAGGGAATCAAGAATTGGTGTCAGCTTGGGAACACTGAATTTGAACATGCAACTGATAGGGGCTAAAATTAGTCATGGCTTCAAAGGGGTTTCCATATCTCCACTAGCTGTTGTGCATTGAGGACACCAGTGTATGTATAAAATGGCCAGGAAACTGGAACTTCAGTAAATAGATTTTACTCTATAGAATCCAAAGGCTCTGGCAGGAAGGTGAAAGGAAGGTGGGGCTGCATTTTCCCCTTCCTGTGCTTGGATATTTTTTATTATCCAGACTTTCTGGGACTGAGGAGGGCTGCCTAATAACAAAGCCTGCATAATACAAATGCCTAAACAGGCACACCGTCTCGCATGGGCTACTGTACTGTGAAATCTCCAAACTTTGCACTAAGTGTTTTGCTCCTGTACATCACAGGAAGGTAAGTGAATGCCTAATACAAAAGATAGAGCACTTTGCCTCTTCCCCTCCCCCCCATTTCTATATTACTGTGTGGTTGGAAAGCCAGACCACCCTCTCTCTTCTTATCAATGTTTACTCCTCAGGGAAGCCAATATTATAACCACTTCTGCCAGGATACACTGCTCAAAGTTATAATCCTGTGAAGTACCAAATCTGAATTGATTTTGACCTGTGCTCATACTTAGACAGTCCATATCCATGCAGCGGGACCCATACCACTGATTGCTGAAAGCCAAAACCTCCTCAACCAAATGGAATTGCAAAAATATAAGATGTGAAATGCATGAGATTATTATAACCACACAATGGGCAATCCATCTAACAGGACAATATTGTGCTGTAGGCACTAATATAGGCAGGAGAATGGGCACAATTTGATATAGTGGTGGGTAAAGCAGGAAGAGTGACTTTCCTTTGGCTTTGCCCTTTCTTGAGTAGAACCATGCTCCCAGCCAGGCAGCCTCAGAACCTGATAAGGGCACATAATAGATCAATGGCATATACTTTAATAAAGGCAACCAACATGGTCTGGTGATGCCATGATATCATCTTGAAGGGTGGGTCTGTTAATCTGGCAAATAATTTAGGATTGGAGAGGGGGCAGTTACTTGATGAAAAATGCCCATAGGAATGCATTAACAGTATCATTTTGTAAAAGGGAGGGGGAAAAGTTGGAGACACATCATTACATTTATATCTAATTCATTTCAAAACAGCTAAATGTAGTTTCAAATTCTTCCCCCGGCCAGTTTTTGTTGTTTTACAATCAGATTTTCCTATTTTTTTTTTTAAAAAAAAATCTCCATGCTATTGTGTGTGAAAGCCCCACTCAAACAGCAGGCAAGTGCTGTTTAGCAAGAGCCCTATTTTGTCACTTTATTGGCATTGAGTAGTACCTTTACACCAGGAGTAGTTCCAGTGAACTCTTTTGTGAAATAAGCAACTGTGCAGGTGAAACAATGCAACTGACTACAGGTATCCAGAAGGGGCTGTCACATGCACAAAGTAAACTTGCAAAATAGAGATGACTTTTCTCTGTGTTCTCGTAAGTTAGTTATCTTCGTTGTTAATAAAACATTTTTGAGACAGAAATGTAAATTTTAAAGTGTCTCTTTAAAAATAGTCTAAATACTGTGGATGGTCCTATTATCTGGCATGACATGCTTTCACATATTTCAGTGGCTTTTCAAAAACAGGAGCCTAAAGTTAGGCTCCTAAATCCATATTTGGGTATCTTAGTAAGTGGCCTGATTTTAAAATTTACTGAGCATCCAACAACTACCATTGTTCTCAGCACTTTTGAAAATAGACCACTTATTTGGGTGTCCAAATATGGATTTAGGATCTTGATTTCAGGCTTTTATTTTTAAAACTCTTGGTTAAAGGGCTTTCCAAAGCACATTAAAAAAGAAACTGATATACAAACCAGCCGCTGAGATGACTTCATCCACCAAGGAAAGGCAGCCACTTCTGGGGCAATACATGGGCTCTGTTTAATAGCACGTCGTAAATTGAGAAGACAAGAATACCTTGTCCAAACACAACTGCAGATTTCAACAGCAGAAATCTCAATTTGAGTCCCCCAGGCCATTTCTCTAATAATTTACATTCACTTCCTAGCATTTGTCATCTCATGAGTGTCTCTATATCAGCGAGTTTCAAAGTTTTTCATTGTGGTTTGCATTTTAATATAGACGTTATTTTCTGCACACATTCTGCCCTTCCATTCACAACTGAATTTACCACTCCTCCATTGGCAATGAAGTAAAATCCCTGTGGTGACAGCAGCCGTTGTTTACTTGGAAAAGTAATTGTAGGAAAATGATGTGTGTTTAGCTGCCTTCAGTACGTTTTAGCAGTTCGATATAAGAGAGAGGAACCAGCACCATGTGACTAACCAGCCCTTTGCAGACCACCAGCAAGTATTCCACAAACTATACTGTGAGAATTTTTGTGCTGTACATGACAGTCTGATAAAGACATCATGTAGTTTAGGGACACTTGCCCACAAAGTTAACTTAGTTGTGCCTTTATTTTAGAAGTGGGCAGGGAGAAATGTAATTTCCTAATACAAGCCCTTATAACTAACCCTACTTTGTTTTAACATTCTGTTTGAGTTTTACAGCCTCTTAAAATACTTCTGTTAAAAGAGGAAATTATCAATCAGCATGTCAATATGAAGAATCTTGGATGCGGGCTATTTATACTTCTCTTTGACCAAATGATTCCTCCCCACCACCCCGATTTATGGCATATGTAAAACTGAAGGCAACTAAATATATACATGCAAATGAAAGTTGTATAGATTTAATTAGGTTAAAGCTGAATGAGCATTTATAAATATAGATTGTTTTGGATCTTCACCAGTAAGGACACATTGTTAAAGTCCATCCATAGTTTGAAGGATTTTCCATTTTATGCACTTTTAGTGCATAAAACCCTACCACCTGGCAGGATCCTAGAGCCCAGGCTGCAGCCCAAGCCTGGAAGTCAACACTGCAGTGAAGCAGCCCCTTAGCCCGAGCCCCATGAAACTGAGTAAGCTGGCACGGGCCAGACGCAAGTTTTTAATTGCAGTATATACATACCCTTAGATAAGATTTTTTTTTCTTTTAGAGCCTGATCCTGTAAGCAGTCCATACACATAGATCCCATTGACTTTAATAGGAGTTCTGTGCATGGAGTGCTTGAGCAACTGAGTCATTAATAATAGGCTTATGTATTTTGGTTATTTATATTAAGTAGTGCTCAGAGCCCCCTAACAGGATCGGAGTCCCATTGTGCAAGATATTGTACAAACAGGCAGGAAGAGATAATCCCTGCCCAGAAGGGCTTAAAATCTAATATACAAGATATACATGGTGTAGGAGGAAAGAAGGAAGAATTATCCCCATTTAAAAAATAAGGAACTGAGGCAGAAAGAGTTTGTGACTTGACCAGTGTCATACAAAAAGTCCCTGCTAGAGCCAGGAATTAAACCCAGATTTCTTTGAATCCTAATCCAGTGCTTTAACCACAAAACCATCTTTAATATGCAATTAAAGTTGTACATCATTCAGCGAGCATATAAGCAAATAAATAACCAAATTAAAAATTTATTGATTCCCATCATTCAATATCTGAATCCAAGTGGTCAAGGTTGCAAAAGTTCCTGCAACAGTCTTTCCATTAAATTAGTGGCCCAGAATAAAACAGTTTTATTCTTTCTCACCACGTCTCGCTCGCTGGAAGCTTAGCAGAATGTCAAATAGAGGCATCAGTATCTTATGGAAAAGTAGACAGTTGATCTTTCTTCAAAACCAGTGTTTCATTCTGACACCAGAGTCACACTTTTGCTAAGTGGGAGCAGTTGTCCTGGGCCTTGCAAGTCAGCTTCAGTGTTTTGGGCTCTGGATATATTGTAAATGTAACTTTTTGTATTTACACACATACACCAGTCCCAGAGGTGTTCAAACAGCATGGAGGCAATCCCTTCTTTCTGGAATCTCAGCCCAACATCAATACCCAGTTTCCAAAGAGCACCTCTGTCTCAGGAATTGACTCTAATCAGGAACGAAGAGAGCAAACTTTCCTGCTGCTTGCACAGCTCCTTCTCCAAGGTCCACTGCCTCTTCACACAAATATGCATAACAAAAACTAAGAACACCACACCATGTCTTCCCAAGATTGAACATTTGCTCGCACGCTAACACTAGGAAGCTTGCAAGGCTGTATAACAGTGCCACCTAGTGATGTTTAGCATAGCCAGACCATTTTTGGGTACCATTGAAATAGGCATCTTAGAAAAAGATGGATGCTTTCCGAATAGTAGTCTCCAATTTTAGCTTGGGACAGAGAGCAAAGCTAAAAGAGAAAAGTCTTGCAAGTATGTGTCTTCTTTTGACTTTTAAGATTGAGATCCTTAAATTTTTTAGCAGTTGCTCTTACTTTTCTCACTGAGGCCTGAGAAAAAGGAGATCTTTGACTTTTAATTCTATTTTTTTTTTGTAGAAATCTCCTTAGCCACCCAATAGGTTAAATAAATATTATAGGATCCTCTTTAGTGTCCAGTTTGAATATTATATTATAGGATCCTCTTTGGGACCCAGTTTTCAAGCATGGCTAAAGTTCCTTCTACCCCATCACACAGATGTTTTGCTATAATTTGTTCTGTCTGTGTTTGAAATCTTTGTGCTCAAAATATTATTTTATTTTTTGTTTTCATAAATGAAGTCTTTTCCTCAAGTCCCCACCCCCAATGCAATTTGAGAGCATCTTTGACCTGCGTTGTTCTAGTCGCATATTGTCACGTGTTCTCCATGCTAGTTATGTGAGTTGCCACACAACTTGTCTTTATTTTTGCTTTTATTACCACACTCACTTCTCTGAGACCCTGTAGATTTATCATCTCTCTAAAGTTTAAAAGCAAAGAATTACTCTTCACTCAGCAGCAGGACATCTGGGCTGACTCAGATCCTGCTGTGTCCTCTCCTTAGCCACATCCTTTCCTTTCCCCATGTTTTGGGCCAGATCCTGCAAGCATTCTGTGTACACAACACTTTGTGACTGAAGCATGAGCACACAGAGGGCTTGTTAGGAGGTAGCTTCAAATCCCCATGCATGATTTTGGAAGTTCTGAAGTGGCTGTATGACTCTTATATAATGTATACGTGGAGTTCAATCGCAGAATACCTTCTCTGCTCTGTAGCTCCATCCTCCCTTGCCCTCTAACTCATCCTAATTACTGTGCATTGAAACGTGCAAATTGAAACGTTTCAGAATTAGAATATAATCTGAAAACAAGAGCGGTGGTGGAAATGATGCAGGTGAAATATGTTTCGATTAAATCAGAATATCATTTACTTGGAACACAAACATTTGCGTACAGTCACCCCAGTTTTGCCCCAGTTTTCATAGCAGATGAAGATTTCACATGATGACCTTTCTGTGAATATTAAAGCTTCCAGGGCTGAATTACCTATGTTTCTTCATCAAAGTACATAATTATAAAAGGCTGCCTTTCCTTAGGCCATTTCAGCTTCAAAAAGATTTTTAGGGCCTGGTCTATTGGAAAGCTTGGGGGCATAATTAGCTAAAATGGAAATAGATGCAAGTGAAATTTAGTTCCTGATGTTTTAATTTAGTGCAGTACTGCCATGTGTTATTGAAGAGAATTCTTAAAGGCAAACATAATTATTTCATTATGGTCTTCAGAATGCTTTCATTGGCCTTAATAACAAGAAGCTGCATAAGGAGTCATACATTATAATTATCCCCTTTTATATTTACATCAGATAAATAACAAATAATTGATGAAAAACAAGTCATCTGAATGGATGATTTCACACAGAGCTCTGGTTACAGTTTAATGATAAAACATTTCTCTTATTGCTTTGCATTTTAATTATCTAGAATTATTACTCTAGCAGAGATGTTGAAATATTGTTGTTTCCATGTATTTCATTAGATTCACAACTAATTTATATGAATCTGAAGCCAAGGAAAGGTGTCTTTAGACGTACATCACATACAACAAATTGCCAGCTCTATTAATTTTAGTAAGTTTTAATTACAAACATTTATCTCCAATTTGTAGATGGATTTTGCTTCAGTTGAAATAAATGGGAGTGGAATTGTGACTTTTTTGTATACTTTCATTTCCTGATTTAGGACCAAAACCGTGCTGTTCTTACCAGTTGGAGTCAGGGAGTGAGTGTGAACTGCGGGATTTGGGTTGGTCTTTTCAAAAGAGCCCAAGAGGGAGTTAGGAGAACAATTGCCATTGACTTCACTGACCATCAGTGGGATTGGTGTTCCTAAATCTCCCCAGGAATTTGTGACAGTCCCCCCCTCCTTGGCCCTCAGAACCATGCCCTGAAATGCACATCATGTTGTTGTTTTTTAACCACCTGCATTTACTGATCCATGTTTTACCTTTTTCTTTATTCTTTTCATTGTCCATTTCACAGTGTTATGTGAAAATTACTTCAGAGTTTTTCCTGCGTCTTTTTGAAGCGTCTTATATGTTTATAAGAGCTTTTATGTTTCATTTTTGTAGCGAAACATATTTCACATGATTCATCCGTCAGAATGTACAGAACACTAATTGTTGTTATTGATTTTGAATTTCACAACCATTACAAGTAACCCAGATGAGTGGCAGATAAAGAGTAATAATCCATGGAGTTCTGGAAGTGTTTCATGTTTGTCTGGAGTACTTTGTGTGATCAATATTAACTGCCCCATTGAAACTAACTGCTGTATCAAATAACAGTAAATCAAATGAATGTGCTTACAGATTATTTATTGAAAGCTTTAATTGTTCACTGGGGCCTTGCTTATCTGAGGGAACAATAGAAGCTAGTGATCAGACAAACTAGTTTGCAGAGCCTGGGGATACCATCAGACAACAAGATGGCTCCTGTCTATAGGTTAAGTGAGAGCTTTCTAAATCATGCACCAGCCCACATGACAGTTATCCATCCTGGCCATCCCTGGATCAATTGTGTGGGGAGGATTTTTCCAAAGAGCTTCCCTTTGTTTCGTGGGGCACTCCTTTCCTTGCTAGCAGCCATTTCAATCTGTCTAGGTGACAGGCAACATCTTGTCTGGAAAAAGAACAAAAATAATTTTGTAAAATTTTCAAAAGTTGTAGTGACAGAAACCCCCAAATAAAGGGCTCAGTGGGAGATTTGCCTGCACTAGGATTGTAGGATCAGATCCCTGGTGAGGAAATCAATGGAAAATATACAGGGCTTTTATGAAAATTCTGTGTGGGTAAATCAGAAGAATGCTTGGCACTTACAACAGTGCTTCGCATTTGCCAGAGTTGTGCAAGAATTAGCTAATTAAAGGGCACTTCTGTTCTGTTTAATTACTCTTAAATAATTAAAGAGCAGTTCTGACAAATGACTCTAAAAAGGCTGTCATGTGATCTCCTATTTATTGTATCTTAATTTCTTATCAAAATTGCTCAGATTACAAGTAAAAAGATGTTTTTATTTCTGTCAGCCCCGAGACCCTTCATCTTTGCTAGTTCAAAAACCTTGGCGTGGTTGTTGTGGGGAGGTTGTCTGTGCTTCTCTACCCTCCTCGTTCTTCCCTGTGAATAACTGCATTAAAGACCTCAATCACTTTTCAGAGTTTTACTGAGCTGCACAGTGAAATTGGCACGATTCTTGACAAATTGACCACTTTCCAAAATGTTCTGAATAGCAGTAGTGAAATTCACTGTAGTTTTATCAATTATACTTCTCTGTAGTTTTGGAATGCTTTCAGCTTCAGCAGAGGCACTAAGGGTATTGTTCTGCAAACTCAGGAAGACATTACTGAATTGATTCGTGTTCAAAAAACTCTCTTTCCAACCACGAGAATTAGAAAAGTACTTTTAAAAATAAGCTTAATTTCTGCAGAAAGTGATGGCGTAGGTCCATGGTCCATGCTGAGAAAAGCTTCCTACTAAAGAGAGTCAAGTTTTGTGTTTGTGCTTTTAGTATATAACACTATATTACAATACACATAGAAGCAGTAATGTAGTATAGGATAATAATACATTTTAGAAACACCTAAAATTACTTCACATGGCTTTTCTGTATATAATATCATAGTTAAAAATCTATATTTAGGGATATTCTAGGACTAGAAGCATGTGCATCCCATTTGAAAGAGTAAATCTCCCATTTCCAATGTCATAAATCATCCTGGTTTTATTCTTAAGTTTCCCAAGACATTGGACCTTAAACTTGTCACTAATCCAGGACTGTATGTTGCTGGTCTTGGTTGGGCCAATGGAATTTTTTAAGGAAATTCCACATTTAACGGGCAAGAAAATATATCTCTGTCACAATATTTTGTCAAAAGTGTAGTGGCAATGTGAAGTTATTCAGAGATTTGGAATATTGTAGGAGATTCTCAGGAGATGGACTAGTGGACAAAGAAAAAGTGGGGCAGGGTCAAAGGTGCATGATGAATAATAAATACCAGTTATCTCATGGACATCACCATCTTATACGTGGTACAGTGAATGTATGTGTGCGTACACTGTACTCTCTTCCCGCCTACATGACACTGATACTGGCAGGCTAGAAAAGCCATTTTAGACCATATGCTGCAGATTGTATAGAGTGCTGCTGGTCAGCTTTTTGATGCAGGGTGGGTGGACAGAAGAATCCATTGCAGAGAGAGAGCGGGAGAGAATAGTCCCTCTTGTGTGTCTGTCTTTTTTTCTTACTTTGTCTGTTAGATTGAAAAAGTAGTTAGGAGCTGATGTTCTAATACCAGTATTGTCACAGATTTACTTTGGAACTCCGGATAAGTCACGTGTAGCTCTCTGTGCCTTCATTACACCGTCTGTAAAATGGGGATAATAATACTTAGCTATTTGATGGGGTTGTTGTGAAAAATACGTAATGTCTATAAAATACTTTGAAATGTAATGTGCTATATAAATACAATGACAGTGGTGCTCAATTTTGATGAGAAAAAATTTGGTAGAATCCTAGCTAGTCATTTTTCAGGTGACTTCCCCAACACATTATCAATCTTTTGTATAATAAGTATGTTATTCAAAAGTTTCAAGTGGTCTGAGTGCATATCCACTTGAGTTGTATGAAACTGAGTTCTGCATTTGCTCCATAGCATGAATATTGGTGCTATTCAGTTCATAAATATTCACCCATCCTGGCTGTTTCTGTCAGCATCATCAAGCTTGGAGTGCAGTACTATGGCTAATGTGCTTCTAATTCTTGGCCTGGTGACTGACCAAAGACACCCCCTCTTCTTAGTAAAGCATATGAAGGCATAGAGAACAACAGCAGCTTTTTCTGCCTCAGGGTGTGTGGTGGTATGTGTGACTGTGTGAGAGTTAATTTTTCCCAGTATGCTTCCGATGCCTTTGAAGTCTAGGGATAGCAGGGGAATTTCTGGAGATCACACCAGAAAGAGATCACACCCTGCCTCCTCTCACTTCCTCAAGGAGAAAGAATTCCCTTATATATGCTGTGGATTCTCTAATAGAAAGGTGTCCTTTCTTCCCACTGCACTTTGCTGCTTCTCTCAGAGTTCAGAACCTGTGCAGCTACACGGATTTCTGACCACCATTGACTGAAGTGGGGCTATTTCCACATTCAGACATGACCAGCTGGTTAAACAATTCCTTTATTTTACCAAGGTCTTGTTTACATGCAAAAGTTGTACTGCTTTAACTATTATCCATATAGCTAAGCTGTACAACCTCCTCTCCCCAGCGTGGATGCAATTATACTGATATAAACGTCCTTATACTGGCATACCTTATTGCTACTGGTATAACTGTGTCCACATTAGGGGTTATATTGGTATAACTATATCATTAAAAAAATTACACCCTTAACATATTTACACTGGTAACTATGTGTAGACAAGGCTTACTGTTAATAAAACCCGAACATTATAACACTCCTGAGCAATGAGTTATATTGAACAATGGGCTGTTGCCTGATAAACAGTCCTTTCTTTTGCAAATGAGTATGGGCTGTCAGCAAAAGAGCAAACTGCAGAGTGAAGGGGACTTACTCAGGGAAGGAACTCAGAATGGGGAAAATTGCAGAAAACTGTAAGTCTTTTCAAGTGAAAGCTGGAAACAATATATTTTTAATAAAAGGACAGTTACTCTAATTGCTGCACTCTACTGTTCAATTTCTTTTTATGCCCCCGTTCGTTAAGTTCTGCGTACTTACACTTACTGTTTGCAGATGTATTCATTTTCAACTTGCTTATGCAAAACATGCTCTGCAAAAGGTAGCGAATGCCACTACACTCACGCATTGGTAAGTGTTTATTGCTGCTATAATATGCAATTTTTAAAGCAAAACAAAAAAAAAACCCAGTTCAGTTCATCAACGGAGGCAAGCCCTATATTCCCTGTGAAAAGGGAAGTAATCTTACTGCAGCCTGACTTTAAAGGTAATAGGCCATTTGTAGTGGATTGATGTCATACAGTGTAATGAGGCATGTATCTGCACTTAAACATTTTAATTTAAGGATCTAAAGGTGCAGCAGTTCAGCTTCTGCCGTAACCCATTTAAACAGCTGTGATGCAGTTTCTAATTACCCTTGAATGGACATGCAAAAGAAGGTATATGTAACAGTGTGGCTCACCCCTTAAGGGCTGGAGCTAGCCAACCCTGCTTACAGAACGAGTCACACCTGGGAGAGAGCAGGGTAGCTCTGTAAGGAGCAGCAGGAAGCTACAAGGAGGAAGTGGGCACCTGAGCTCAGGAAATTGAAGAGAAATTGTAGGGTAGGGAGTATGAAAGGGTCTTGCTGGGAAGACCCTGAGACCAAGGGAGCTGTGACTGAGGGGAATCCAGGGAGCAGGAAGTTCCTGTGGGGAAGGCTGCAGTTAGAAGGCTAAGTTGCAGCTAGGAAGCACTGGGAGGATGGACTGTGACAAGAGTGGGACCGAAGAAGAGCTCTGCCTATGCAAGAAGACACCAGAGCTAAGTATTGGCTTTTATGTGGTGATGGGCAGTAGTTTGGGACCCTGAGGACCGTTAAGAACTATTTCTGTTACTAAACTGGCCCCAGCAGAGGTGGTCTTAATGCAGAAAAGAATTGCTTCTGTTACTAAACTGACCACAGGCATGGGGGTGTTGTACACATGGAAGCTGTGTGCAGTTCTTGGAGCCCATTAAAGGGGGCAGGGTGCCCGTAAAGCAACCCCTTGGTTGGGAGGGGTGCTCAGTAAATGGCCACCCTGCTACTGTATGTAAATCCGTGTCATCCAGCAGAGTCCCTGTAATCCAAAGGATGATCCGCTTTTTAGATGCTCTGTCTACCTGTAATACTACTTTGATCACAGCATTAGCATTGGTTGAGTCAGTGTTTTGATTTCAGGATTAAAAAATACCCCAATGTTTAACACTTCCTACAGTAAACAGTCATAACATGTGAGAAGTAAAATGGTGTGAAATGTTACCTAACAAGTCCATTTTACTACTTTTATGATAAGAACATTACAGTTTTATTTTTGTCTATGTGATACTGGACAACTATGTAATGAATTAAAGATATTAAAATTCCCATATTCTCTCTGGCTCCAAGCCAGGATAACAGGCATTATAAATAATGTTATATGAGGACTATCTAGGAAGGAATTTAAACTATATTTATGGTACACATGTTAACACCCAAAACTAATAAAAACTTATATTGGATATTCGATCGGAAGAATATATCACTGGTTTACAGTAGTACTCCAGATTATTCTGTTCAATGCTTAAAATATGTAGCCTTCTTAGGAAGAACTATACAGATACAGAGCTTCTGAAGATAAAAGAAAAAGGCTCCAAATATTATAAAACATTTGTGTTTAATATAAAGAGACATTCTTACATGGCGGGGGGAGGTGAGATGGGGAATATGCACCCTCTAGTCACAAGTCCATTTCCCTTGTGATTTTAGTTTATCATCAAAGATATTGTCCAGATTCTTCTCTCATTTAGATGGTTGCAAATCAGGAGTAACTCATCAAAGACAGTGGAGCTATGACTGTATAAAACAGGTGTGAGAAGATAATTGGACCCATTTTATGTTTTAAATGTCTTGTCCCTTATTACCCATCATCTTCTTGTAATTGATCCTGCAGGGAAATCATGCTGAATTTGGGACATCATAATCCTATAAAGGCCATTGCAGTAGGCTCTAATGTTTTAAAGTACAAAAAGGCCAGATTCTCAGCTGCTGTAAATCATTATAGCTCCTTTGACTTCTCTGGAGCTTCGCACTTTATTCCAGTTGAGGATTTGGCCCTATGAGGTCACCAGCAAGACCAAGCAAGAGAAACTGGGTTGTGGGCTTCTTATTAAAAAATAAAATCTGATATATCAAAAACAACCCCACAAGATTGCTTTTGATAAGATATCTTGTTTTCAACTTTGTACGGGTTTAGAATTAACACTTCTGAATTGTGGCACCTTTTGTGATCGGAGCCAAGGTAAAATCACTGGGGGTGGCAACACCCCTCAGAGCCAATATGTTCAGGATTTTTTTCTGCTATTTTCCATAAAATCTGAACTTTCACTTCAGTTTTTTTTTCCCCTCTGTGAAGATAGACCCCTAGTGCAAACTGATGAGCTGCTGCCCTATAAGCTTAGCTTTACCTGCCAGACCATTGGCTCATAGGCTGGTGACCTCAGTGATGAACCCTTGTTGTTTACTTGACCATTTAAATAGCAAGAGCCACATTCTGACTTCTGTTAAAATCCCATGCAACCCCATTAACTCCCCCGTGATGGGCTGCCCTGGTATAACTGAATGCAGATTTTGTCCCTATTATTGGCAAGCCATGCCTACCTTAGAGAAATGTGTTCGAGTGTAACTGCATCCGTGTACTTACACAGGGACAAAGCCCAAATGGAGATCTGCTGCACCATTGTAAATGTAGAAAACTGCTGTGGAATGTTACACTGGTATTAGCTCTGTTTTAGGCCAGGTTTACCCTGAAAAGTTAGGTTGACCCAGCTACATCATGTGGGGTGTGAAAAATCTACACCCCGGAGTGATGTAGTTAAGCCAGCGTAACCCCTGGTTTATAGAGTGCTAGGTCGATGGAAGAACTGCCTCTCAGGGAGGTGGATTAACTACCACAGCGGGAACTCCTCCTCTCTCTATAGTGAGTGTCTATGCTGAAGCGTTACAGAAGCACAGCTGCTACTGTGCAGCTGCAGCATTTCTAGTGAAGGCTCTGTTTACGCTACAAAGTTAGTTGACGTAAGTTGTGCGTGTCTCTACACTTAGATTTGTCTCCCATCTATGTAAACGCTCCATTACAGCAATGCAGTAACACCACTTCCCCGAGCAGCTTTGAGTCATGGTTGTTGTACTGAGGTTGATGCAATACAAGTGCAGATACTGCGTTACTTATGTTGATCCTAACAGTGCTCCAGGAGCTGTCCCACAATGCCAAACACTGATCGCTCTGGTCATAATTATGAACTCCACTGCCCATGGGTCCCAGAGACCTGAAGGCCCCACTCCCTTTTAAAGCCCCATACATTTTGTAAATGCCTTTTCCTGATTGTCCAGCTTGGCGAGCACACCTAGCAACTCTCCACTGTTGCCTGCAACCACGCTGCTGACCGTGCCAGCTCCAAGCTCCAGACTCTCTCTGGCATTGAGTACACAGGAGATACTGGATCTCCTGGGCCTGTGGGGAGAAGAGGCTATGCAAACACAACTCTGCACCAGCCATAGAAATGTGGATAGCTATGAGCAGATTGCACGCGGGATGCAGGAGAAGGGGAATGACAGGGACCAGCAGCAGTGCCGTGTGAAAGCGACGGAACTGCGGCAGGAATATTGGAAGGCCAGTTCTGCCAACAGTCAATCTGGTGCTGAGCCACAGACCTGGTGCTTTTACAAAGAACTGCATGCTGTAGATGGTGGAGACCCCACCACCGTCCTGGAGACCACCGTGGTTATCTCCCAGGAGCCCAAAACACAGGACCTGGCATGAACAGTGAGGAAGAGGTGGAGGACGACGAGGAGGGACATGTGATCAGGGGTTCCAGCTATGCTGCAAGTCAGGACCTGTTTGAGACTCCACCACAGTCCGGTCAGTCGAGTATGGATGAGCCCTGTGCAGTGGAAGGATCCTCTGGTAAGTCTGTAAATTTATTTGCCGTTATCGTGATGGCATCCCCAACTTGACAGGGAAGGAAATTCTGAACCTTAACTTTAATTTACTTGTACTATAAGAGGTAGTGGTACAACAAAGAGAGGTAGCATTACCTGCTTTTCATTCCACTCCATTGCTCGGCACGGGGGAGGGGATGTGGAGCAAGGTTTTTTTGTTTGTTTTGTTTGTTTTTTGCATAAACAGGGGTGTCCCTTGAATCCTTCTGAGCGATCTTGATGACGCCTTCATGGAGGTACTGGGTAATCCTCTGCTGAAGGTTTCTAGGGATGTCAGCCTTATTTCTTTCCCACGCCAGTCAGCCATAACTTCAGCAGGCATCATACAGGCTAGCAGCATATGGGCCTGGGCAGCTTGGGGATGCCAGGAGCAGCTGTACTCTCTGTGCCCTCTGTGCCTTTGTTACCCTCAGGAATGAGATATCAGCTAAAATTACCACCACCTGTAAAAAAATGGTGCCTGTATACTCCTAGTTTTGTGCAACCAAGCAATTCCCTCCTCATTTCCCTCACGTCTGGCGGGCCAGGCTCACCATGGTGAAGCAGAAGTGTCAATACACATGTCTTGTTTAAAACCGTAAGGGAGGAAGGGAAGGGAATTCTGAACCTTAACTTTCACTTTCTGTTGTCACTATTGACAGTGGTACCTCTGTGTTTTATCTGCAGCTACTGCCGTTGCGGCCTTCAGAGGTTCCCCCTCCACATCCACAGAACGCCTGAGCTAGATGAGGAGGAGAAAGAGGAGGACTCTGGATGACATGTTCAGTAAGATCCTGTAGCCAGTGCTTCATCAGACCGTGAACAAAGGGCCTGGAGGGTGAATGTTACAGACAGTCTGGAGAAGGAAAGATCAGTCTCAGCAGGAAGAGGAGAGAAAGATGCACCAGGACATAATGGGGCTTCTCTGGCAGCAAACACAGATGCTGTGAGCTCTTGTGGGCGTACAGGTTCAACTATCACAGGCTTGCCTCCGTTTGCAGTCCATGGAGAACTCCACTATAGCACCTCCCTACACCCCTCCCCTCAATATTCCACGTGGCATCAGGGGTGGCATCCCTACCACTCCACCCCCTGGGGGGACATTAAGGACAATCACAGCTTCATATACACAGATCTGTGAAAGCCACAGTTACTGTATGTGCAGGTAAAATGGACATGGATGATTTTCCCCTTGTTAAGTCCTGTTCCATTAATATATTAAGTTTTTAATGTATTTGCTTTTAAATTGCACAGATTTTTTTTTATGCTGGTTTTGTTACTGAATAAAATTCTATTTATTTGGAAAATAATTCGTCTTTATTAGTTCACAACATATGCTGCAGAGTGCCTAGCAGTTCAGAAAGTACCTATTTGTTACTGTACTTTGTGATACAACTCAAAGATCAGTGACAAACACAGTGTGTGGGAATCATAATTTTGCAGTGCTTGTTGTACATTTAATAGATGCATAGACATAGTCATTCACAGACGTACACCAACCAGTGCACAATTCCTAACAAGGCCCAAAACAGCAGGGCCAGCCAGAGCACAGTACACCACAATGCATTACTGTGGCTCATTGGTAAAGTGCTCTTTCAAAGCCTCCCTGAGACACATAGCTCCACAGTGAGCTCTTCTAATAGCCCTTGTGCCTGGCTGTTCAAACTCAGCAGACAGCTGCTCCACCTCAGCCATCCACCCCAGCATCAGCTTCCCCCCGCCCTTTGCTTCACAGCTATTATACAGGACACAGCAGGCAGCTATAACCATTGTGATGTTCTTTTCACTGAAATCCAATCTTGTGAGTAAACAACACCAGTGTCCCTTCAATCTACAGAAAGCACATTTAATTCTCATTCTCCACCAGCCGAGCTGGTAGTTGAATCTTTCTGTGGTGCAGTCAAGGTGGCTGGTGTATGCTTCACAGGCCAAGGGAGCCAGGGGTAGGCTGGGTCCCCCAGGGTCACTGCTGGTATTTCAACATTGACAATGGTAATCCAGCAGTTGGGAAAGAAAGTCGCTGTTTGTAGCTTTCTGAAGAGTCCTGTTTTCTTAAAGATGCAAGTGTCGTGAACCTTCCCCAACCAGCAAACGCTGATTGAGTGAAGCGTCCCTGGTGATCCACGGATGCTTGCATAACCATAGAAAAGCAGTGCTTTCTGTTGGTGTTCTCTGTGGCAAGGTGGTCTGGTGTCAGAATAGGGATATACGTGCCATCTATTGCTCCACCACAGTTGGGGAATCCTACTGCTGCAAATCCATCCACTACATCCTGCACATTGCTGAGAGTCAATTCTGCTCACCAGGAGACTATTAATGGCCCTGCACACTTGTGTGACAGCAGCCCCCGCAGGGATTTTCCAGTTCCAAAATGATTTCCCTCTGATGGATAGAAATCCAGCGTTGCAAGTTTCCACAGTGCAGTCGCCACTCACTTCTCCGCTGTCAGTGCAGCTCTCATTCCGGTGTCCTGGCGCTGCAGGGCGGGATGAGCTCGGCACACAGATCCAGGAATGTGGCCTTCTACACCTGAAAGTTCTGCCACCACAACTCTCCTTCCCAAGCTTGCACTACAATGCGATCCCGCCAGTCAGGGCTGGATTCTTGGGCCCAGAATCGGCGCTCCACCATCTGCAGTTGCTTTGCGAATGCCACCAACAACCTTGATTGGTTCTTGCCAGGTCCCACAGCAGTCTGCCCTCCAGGAAATCAACATGGTCGGTTCCTCTTACAGCTCTGCAAATACCGGAGGATCATGCATCCTGTACTTGCAACACTCATGACAATAATGCAGAGCTGTGCAGGGTCCATTCTTTTGTCAGGCCTGGTGGACAGCGAGGAGGGCTACATGGGTTATGGTATTTTTAGAAAAGGTATGAAAATTAGGGCTATTGATAACATTATGGGATGGAGACAGTTGCACACTGGAAAATTAACCTCTTGCTCCCAGTCACCACTGTGTGGCTCGTTTCTGCCCCACCATGCATTGCCAAAACTTCCCAAAAGACAGTGTACTGGATGGTTGCACATGGTACACCACATTGACACAATCACTCCTGGTGAGTCTGCAGGGCAGCCCAGTATGCATGCGCACAAATGATATAGTAACTGTGGTGGCTTTATGCTGACATAACTTGTCAACCAAAGTCTGTAGTGTAGACATTGCCTCAGTTACGCAACTGTAAATTTTTCTCTAATCTAGACAAGGCCTGAGGGCTTGTCTACTCTTAAAATGTTACAGTGGTATAGCTTCAGTGCTGCAACTGCGCTGCTTTAGTGTAGACACTATCTACACCGATGGGAACGGTTCTCCTGTTGGCGCAGGTAAATCACCTCCCTGGGTGGGGGTAGTTAGGCTGACAGAAGATTTCTTCCATTGACCTAGCACTTTCTAGGTCGGGGGTTAGGTTGGCATAGCTACATCTCTTAGGAGGTGTGGATTTTTCAGGCCCCTGAGAGCCGTACCTATGCCATTGTAAATTTTCCGTGTAGTCTAGCCCTCTCAAAGAAGCAGCCGTGTCTCTCACTACCTTGGAGTAACTGCCAAACTTTGCTTCTGGATGAAAATGTCCCCCTAAACAGGCTTAGAGGTACACAATATTAATGTGCACCCAAAGGCTGGCTGGAAGCAGTCTCCTACTCATCCTGTCTCCCGGCATCACCATCTTGCGCCAGTTAGGACCCCGTTATGCTAGGTGCTGTGCAAATGCTTAGGGAGGCACAAATGCTTAGGGAGGAGCAGAGGTGAGGTGATCTGGAGCCAGGCATGGGGTGGGGAGCTGCCGGTGGGTGCTCTGCACCCACCAAATTTTCCCTGTGGGTGGTCCAGCCCCGGAGCACCCAGGGAGTCAACGCCTAAGGCGCCACTTTTGATGTGATCAGTGGGGGAGCAGCCGCTCCCCCTGCTCCCCCCCAGCTACGCTCCCCCGCCCCTAAGAGCCAGGGGGACCTGCCGGATGCTTCCTGGGAGCTGCCCCAGGTAAGCATCTCTGGGACTCCCCACCTCACCCCCCGGCAGGTGGCTCTGGCTCTTAGGGGTGGGGTGGGCACCCACTACAGTGGCCCACGAGACCTTCCTGTCCGGTTCTGGGGGCAGTCAGGGGACAGGGAGAGGGGTGGATGGCGCAGGGGGCGTCAAGGAATGCGGGGGGGTTGGATGGGGCAGGAGTCCTGGGGGGCGGGCATGGGCAACAACCCCCTCGTGGGGTGAGGAGGGAACCCGTTAAGATTTTGGCAGCTCATCAGTGCGTACATATCAACGGGTTGTGCAGTCAGGAGAAGCTCTTCATTTACTGCCAGAGACACAACAGATACAGTTGCAATAATGGACAGTCCCAGAAATGCTTCAACACTGAACCCAAAAAGCCAATGGTTTTTAAAAATGGATTTAAGCATGGCTCACTTCTGCTCTCAAAATTAACTCTGAAAATGGCATTTTGGCCTCCCTGTTCAGTGTATCTCTGTGCTTGCTAGATCACACGTGCTTAATTTACAAGGAAAAAGTTTCTTTGCTAAGCTAGCCCTGCAACCTCAGCCTTGAATCTCGAAAGCAAGCTGGGCTTTTTGTGGCTTGTGCATCCCACTCACAAATAAAGATTCTGCAGTACAAATTATGCTGTCTCTTACACCTGTGTCAACCCCACTGATCTTAATAGGGTTTGTACAGATCTTGCAGCTTTGCCTTTGTAACAGAAATCAGTGCATATTGACCTCTACCATGTGACAGGGATGTAACCTTATATAAGCTGACCTATATCAGGTTACTGAGGCCAGGAAATAAAGTTCAGTCTCTTACTAGCACTTTCTTTTATTTGTGTCTGAATTAAACTAAATTTTTAGCAAAAATGGAGCAAATGAAGGCTCCTGAATCCCAGTCTAGAAGTAACAGTGGCAGAGAACTGGAGAAAGGTGACTGCAGTGTTTATACATTTTCCTAAAAGCAAGTGGTAATGAAGAGAGATCAGGGTTCTATTCCTTACTCTAAATCTTGCAAATCACTTAGCCAGATTATGGAAAGATATTTAAGAGCCTAAGGAAGCAGTTGGGTGCCACGGTGCTTTTGAAAATCCCACTAGGCACCTATTTGCATCTTTAGACACCTAAATACCTTTATCAGTCTGGCCCTTACTTTCTCTGTGCCTCGGTTCTTCCTCTGTGAAATTGGGATAAAACTTTCCTATTTCACTGGGGGGTTGTGGAGATGAACACAGTAAAGATTATTAGGTACTCAGGCCCAGATCCACATTGAAATAAATGGAAATTAGGAACCTAAATACTTGTGGGGATCTGGGCCTCTGATAGTACAGTACTGGAGGCCATATAAGTGCAGGGTTAGACAGGAGAGGGTGAAAGGTGAATTTCCCCACACTGCTGCGTATGGTGTGCCCAGAGACGACGTAGATCTACAGTACATTGCAGTAAAAGTCTTAAGGAGACTTCAGAATCCTAGACAGTCCGTGTCGAGAATGCTTTGATCATGCAAGAATGTCCTTTGAGAAGATCAGCTGCCAGGTGGTCAGTTAAAGATTTTTATTTCCTGGCTCCACTCACATGATATGGGTCAGTGTTACAAAAGGTTATCCTTCCGTCACATGGTTGGGGCCATTGAGTATCCACTGATTCTCCTGGCTACTGCTATATGAGTCCACTGGCTAATGTTACAGCTTCGTAATTGGAACTTAGCAGTTTTGTTGATGAAAGGTGAGACGCAATAAGATGCACTATCTCATAGCTCTGTTAGCTTTACTGGGTTGAAAAGAGTGGACAGAAATGAACACTTATTTTTACCACTAAAGGCAGCAGATATGACTTGGATTACACGCAGATGGCAAACTTGTTGAGTAAGAAGAAGTCGTTTTTCCAGGCTCACTTAGAGTAGAACTGTAATCTTTTAAAATTAAGCTTTTTTACTGATCTTTTTTCTGTACCATGATGCCCTAGATCTACGCACTCTCCCTAGATTCAAAGACAGTTATCACACAGTGTAAGACAGGTAATGCGGGCCCATATGTTATGTCACTTAAAAAAATTGTAAAATTATCTTGTTAGTAATGAGCCTTTCATACTTCTGTCAGATCTGGTCTATACCTAAAATTCACACCCCCTGAAAGACGTAGTTAAGATGACCTAAGCTCCAGTGTAGACTGTAGAACCATCTGTAGAATTCTTCTGTCCACCTAGCCACCGCCTCTGGAGGAGGTGGATATGATCCAGCGGCATAGCTGCACCTATGCTGCTCCTGTGCTTGTAGTGTAGACATACCCTAAGGCCGTGTCTACACTATAAAATTATGTTGACCTAACTTACATCAGCATACAGCCACTGCAGTTATTAAATTGCTTGTGTGTGTGCACACTTGGCTCCTTGTGTCAGCGGTGCACATCCGCACCAGGAGCGCTTGTATTGTTAATAGGGGGCATTGTGGGATGGCTCCTGAAAACCAGTAACAGTCGACATAAGCAATGCAGTGTCTGCCTAATTGCATTGACCACGACTCTACACCGGTCAGGGAGGTGGTGTTACTAAATTGGCATCGAGAGGCACTTACGTCGGCGGGAACCAAATTTGACTGAAGACAGTTCCACAGATAGGTTGATGTAAGGCAGCTTATGACAACCTAACCGTGTAGTGTGAACCAGGCCTAAGGCCTGGGCTATACTGGGGTGGGGGGTTTTCAAACTAAGATATGCAACTTTCACTATGCTATTCGCCGAAGTCGAAGTATCTTAGTTCGAGTTACCTGGCCATCACCAGGTGGCAAGTCGACTGCGGTTGCTCCCCCGTGAACTCCACTTACTCCTCCTGCCAAGGTGGAGTACAGGCATCGATTCGGGGATCAATTTATCGCGTCTAGACGAGACACGATAAATCGATCCCCGATAGATCGCAGCCTTAGGGTACGCCTTCACTACCCGAGCCGGCGGGTAGTGAAGGCGTACCCTAAGGCTGCGGTCAGAGTTTAGCATGGGGTTCCCACTTTTCTGCCAGATGTACTGACATGGAAACCATCTGCACTCTTAATTGCTGCTTTGTTGAGGCAATTGTTGCCTGAGTGTATCTGCGTATGCTAATTTAAAAGAGACAGTAGGCCAATTCAGTTCTGTCGTCAGTTAAAACAAAACTAACACTTGAACAACCTCACTATTCATTTGTAAATCAAGCTAGTTGTATTGCAATATCTCGGACAAACTGAGAAGTTTAACCACAGAGTGATGAATCACTTATGTGACCCATCACCATAGTACCCAGTCACCAGTTGTTAAGTTTCATAGTTTCTTTTTGGTGACCATTACACTGACAAATTTGTTTACATATTGGATTGAAAACTGGGTTTACAATGTTCACCTTTGAATTTTGGTTTAAAACACGTATAAAACAATGGTGTAATCCTGATTAGTAGAAAATTGAGAAAAAAATGTAAAGTTTATAGAATAGTCTGGAAGATTTTCCTGAGTGATATAACTTGTGGCACAGAAACTTGCCAGCGTAGACAGACGCTGAGTAAGTTTCCCAGACCTGAAGAAGAGCTCCGTGTAAATTCAAAAGCTTGTCTCTCTCACCAAGAGAAGTTGGCCCAATAAAAGAGATACTACCTCACCTATCTTCTCTGTCTACTATTTAAATAGACCAGAGACACATAGGGTTGGAGAAAGGAAATATTATCATCTCCATTTTACATATGGCTAATTGAGTTTCGGACAAATTAAGTGACTTGCCCAAGGAAATCAGTGTCAGGGCTGGGAATTGAGCACGGATCTTCAGTGTCGCAGTTTTGTTCCTCATTCACAATAGCATTTTTCTTCTCCAAGTGTGCTGCTTTTTGGGTCTAATCTTGTCCCCCTTAGACTAATAAGAATTGCTAGACCTGGTTCCTTATTTTCAATTTGATGGCTGTGAGTTGGGCTTATTATTAAGTGTTCAGTGATGTTGTTACGTTAAGTGATTTTGACAGATATATTATTTGAAGCATGCTGTAGGAATTCGACATGGTATATAATAATGATCTAATGCAGGGGTTCTCAACCTTTTTCTTTCTGAGGCCTCCCCCAACATGCTATAAAAATTCCACGGCCCACCTGTGCCACAATTACTGGTTTTCTGCATATCCAGTTGATTAGCAAGCAGGGGAATGGCCTGGGTCCCAACACTGCAGGTGGCTCCATGAAGCTAAGTTGCTCAGGCTTCGGGGTGGCAGGGTTTGGACGTGAGCTTCAGCTTCCTGCTGTGGGCTCCAGTGAATCTAATGCCAGCCCCGCTCTCTGGTTTATTTTGACGGACCCCCCTGAAACCTGCTCAGGGCCCCCTTGGGGCCCTGGACCCCTGGTTGAGAACCACTGATTTAAAGAATCATGTTTAGCTTTTCAACAAACAGACAAGGATAGCTTTGGCTCTCTGAAGTAGAAAACCACATTATAAAAATTTAATGTAGATATTTAATCTTCTGGTGTCCCTTATGAAAATGCAAGGCCTCTTCCCATAATAAAAGTCAGCCTGAGGACTATTTTTTTTTGTTTTTTGGCCTTCAGCCCAGGTCATGTAGTTACAATATACGGTGATTAGTTGATTCTGAATTCCCCCTCCCCTTTTTTTGAGACCTAAGCTGTCTTGTAGAGCTGTACTATGTCATGAATAAAATCAGTGCTCGAAAAATTATGACCATGAGTTAAAATGAAATAAGTAATGTAACGTTCTAGATTAAAGACAGATGTGTGCAGCTGACAAGACGTGAGCTCATTAGAAGGGGGAGGGAAAAAAGGAGGACCTGGAAAGTAAAAAATAAATAAATAAAAGTACTTCTAGACATCTAAACATTTAGATGTATTGTCTCCATACGGGCCAATCCTAGTAGCTTTTATTTCAACCCCAGTGCATTGTGTTCATGCATAAAATATACAGAAGAAATGAGGATGGTGATAGTACTGGTGCCCCAGTTTATGAACAAAAATTTAAGCTGATGGATCACAACCTGGTTTTTTTTTTCTTTTTAAACCGAGCATGTTTTGCCTGGTTTGAGTTAATTATGGTGCTGTGTAAATGGAATATGCGTGATTTGCTGTGTATTTAAAATCCTCATTCACTGTAATGGTCAAGCAGACAGCTTCAGGGACTGAGAGGGGAACAGATCTGCAAGAGTTTTTTTTTTTTTCTAACAAAACATCTTTGTTTAAAAAAAGCAAACAAAATCAAAGTCTTTACCTATGGTATCTCCCTTTGTTTTCATCCCATTGTCCGTGGTCGGCACCTGTTGTCTATATGGTAAGAATAGCAGGGATTCATAGCCCAGCAACAGTACTCAGCCAGAATCCCGTGTGACCGGGTCAAACACATACTCCCTCTCGGGTCATGGCCAGGTTACTAAGTCAAGGCTGGCAAGTCTCCGTGATAATGTTTTCTTTTTCTCTCACTCTTTTTTTTGTCTTCCAAACCAGATTTTTTTCTTAACCGCTCCCCCCTCATAACAATGCAAACTATTTGTTTAAGTATGACAGATTCAAAGCACTTTATTATTAAACAAAATTGGGAGGGGGGCAGGAGTCAGTGATATTTTGAATTTAATTTGATGATATAGTTTTGAACGGCATATGAAAGAAATAAATTTGTATGGAAACAAATGAAACCCACTTTTCCACTGCCTAGATTTTTACTGGAAGATGATTAAAGGCAGACTCTTTTTCCAGACTAGACATAAAAATTAAATGATCTATGGTATATAGTTATTTTTGCAAATGTTTGGAGGCTTATAAATAACGTCTACAATGAAATGCACACATACAAGCGGCAGAGAATCTGTTTCTAATTACTTGTACTTTAGCTGAACTTTGGCGTTTCCTTTGACTTTCTGCCTAATGTATGTGAGCTGTGTGCCTTGCACTCCAGCAGTGAATTCACACAAAAAGAAAAAAGAAAAAAAGAAATACAGACTGACTCTTCTTGGTGCCAACAAAAATGAGGGTTAACAGAATGTTTTGACCAAATGCAACACTTTTCTATTCACCCCTAATTAGCTGAAATTGCTCCTTCCCACCAGGGACTCAGAACCCAGTGTTCAAAGTTCCCTTGGGGCTATCCAGGAAATGCCATTTGCTTTACAACTTCTTATTCTTTTAAGACTCAGCTGTCCAAAGTGTGCATTAAAATACAGTCTTAATAATCTAAGTTTCTAGTAAAATGAAAGGGGCTTCATAATGCTTGTCTGCTTTTAATCAGCCACAAAATAAAATACCTCTATCTGTCAACATGGTTTAGCTAGCAGTAAATTAGCTCTTATACACTCTCTTAAGGATCTTATCTGCTACTTTATCTAACCTTTAGAAAAAATTTCAAACATGTTAGGAATCATGAAGTAACCTTTTGTATGAGAATCCCTGGATGCTTAAGTGGAACTTGTGTGTTTTGTAACTTCTTTTATGCTGTATTTTCTCAGGTGAGTTGAGATTCCCAAGTGTCACATCCTCTGCTAACAGCAAGACATTAAAAATCAAGTTTTGTTTTGTTTTCCCCCACTTTGGGAAAATTGTAGGATTACTTTAAAATTGCCTTAGCTGGGACTCTACCTTCCTGTCTGTAACACACACACACCTACATACAGAATGCCTTTTTCCCTCCTGCTCGTGCCCAAACAACCTATGTGAAGTAATAATAATAGTACTTTGTTCCTATACATAACATCTTTCATCCATACGGGTTTCAGAGTAGCAGCCGTGTTAGTCTGTATCCACAAAAAGAAAAGGAGGACTTGTGGCACCTTAGAGAATAACAAATTTATTTGAGCATAAGCTTTCGTGAGCTACAGCTCACTTCATCAGGTGCAACATCCTTATCTTTCATCCAGTGACTGAAAAGTGGTTTACGAACATGAATCGATTAAGTCTCTGACACCATTCCTGGGAGTTGCCAGCATACCATTTTACAGATAGCCTCCTTGCCTCAGTTTACCTAAGTCCAAGGATCCACAGTAAGTCAGTAACAGACAGAAATAGAGCCCATGTGATCTGAATCCAGGCCCTCTGTGAAACTACAATTCTTGTCTATAACCAAAAATAAACAAGCCCTGTAATTGTTTTCTTGTGACAAATAAAACTCACTCGGTGTTTGTTCTTGTGATACATATTTCCAGTGTATGGGCTAAGCCAAGTTTAATAGCAGATATAGCTGAGCTGGTTTGGGAGGTTTATTTCTTGTTCTTGTTGTTCTTTGATTGTTGTATCCATTTTCAAATTGTCTACCTTGGCAATTCTATAGTAGCCTCCTCAGCATCTTCAGTTGCTGACTCTGCTTTGTGCATTTATGAACAGAGCAGGTGTCTCATCTCGTCTAAGTAACACAAGTTCCTGTGGCTTGGCCAGAGTCTGACAGAGCTTTGTTGCGCATATGGTTAGCAATTTGAACACCACCATTGGATGCTGCTTCTTGTTTGGAATAAAACCATCAAAAAAGTAGAAGCAGATCAGAATTATTCCTAAAAGACTGCTTTCTCCAATCTAAAATCATATAAGGATGGCAAGAGTGCTGCTGTTTTACCAAATAACACAACCCTTGTTCCCCATGGGATGTCTAAAAACTGGTTTTTACACTGAGTGAGATAGCTGAATGAGCTAATATAGAACACGTTGTCTGCTGAGATTGCAGCATTTTAGAGCTAAATTTTTATCATTCCAGATACTGATTGGGAGCCACTAAGACGCATGTACTAGCATGAAATAAGGAACAGATTGTTTGAGACCTCTCAAGGGCATTTGATAAATCTAACTTTAATTTAAAAGGACTAATAGATTATTGATTTAAGCAGGATGACTGTGCACAAATCAATAACAGAGTGCTCTGTGTCTATCTTAAATGCTAAAAATGACTATTAAAAGAAAGAATATAGTGGATTTTGTCTCCCTCTTTTTTTTATTAAGAAAAAACTTAAACTTTGCTCTGTAGAGTTGGAACCTGTAGCATGTTGCTTGTAACAGGTTTTGCTAAGGTGTCAGTGAATTCTGAAGAATGCGGGTTGGGAATGAATCCAGATGTAATACAAATGTAACATTTTAAAAATGTGGAAACCATCTTGGACAGTAAATCTTGTCCAAAAAGTTCTGTTGACTAATATTCTTTAGTGTTCACTTTTAAGACTCTTGAGAGTTAGCTCTGTGGATAATGTCTAATGTTTCTGGATGGATACAAGTTCATAGGTTACATCATTTCTATGTATCTGTTGAAAAATTAGAGGTATTTGTCCGAGAAGCCGCAGAACAACTTACTGAAACAAGGAAACGTATTGCACATCTACAGTAAATATGAATGATGATGATGGTGTATCAGAGAAAACTAATGCAGATGCTTTGAAAAGATCAAATTCACATCTTTTATCCTGCTTCACAGAGCCTTCATGTTGTTTCACAGGAAGGAGTAACTAATGCCTCAACAGATTCAAAATAAATGTCCATCCAGAAATATTAAGGCAGTAAAGTGACAAGATGTCATAATACTTAAATGGCCCCTTTACAAAGTGGTTTACAAACATTAATATCCCATAAGGCAGATAAATAAGTGTTACTGCATTATGTCAGTTGTACAGATAGTAGAAACTGTAAGATTAGAACTTGCTGTGCTCCCAGTCCTATGCTTAAATCATCAATCTCTTAACGCACATTGATGACTTTCTATATCCTTCCATGACAAACTTGCATCCTGAAAATGCTATCTCTGTTGTGGAAGTAGGTGAGAGACTTCATAGCATGTTTAGCTAAAAGATAGATGTTGAATGGATAGATATTTCACAAGTCATTTTGCATCAAAGACCAAATTCTGTGCTCAGATGTGCGCACCCATAGCTCATGTTTAATTCCAAGGGCAGAATCTAGAATATGATCTAAATTCTGTCCTCTGATGCCCAAATTAATTTCCTAGTCTAGTCTAAAGGATTTGTGTTGGGGGTATCTTAGCGTGGAATTTGGCCCAGCATGTGGATCTGATGCCATGTGCCTTTTGGAATATGGGATGGCAAGATTATGGAAGGGTCTGAATTTATGCATCCTATTCATTTAAAAAAATACATCTTTGTTTAGGGAGACAGGGTGTGGATCTGATGGCATCTCTTCTTAAATTTTGCGAAGAAAGCCAAACATATGCTTGTGATACACAATTATAGTAGCTGTAAAGGGATAAATAATAGAGTATATAAAAGTCAAAGGTAATGTACTAAAATGGTGTTTTTTCTTTTCTTTTCTTTTCTCTTTTGTAGCTATCGAAACTCAGAGCACCAGTTCTGAAGAACTTGTCCCAAGCCCACCTTCCCCGCTTCCTCCCCCTCGTGTTTACAAGCCCTGTTTTGTCTGTCAAGACAAGTCATCTGGATATCATTATGGCGTCAGTGCCTGTGAGGGATGCAAGGTGAGTACCAAAACCCCACTGGTATTTTGTTAGAAAGCCCTACGTTTCTTTTAGAGATGGGCTAAGCAGATTAGTTTCAAACTGGATAGTTTGCCTGCTTGAATTAACTCTGACTTACTGAGTAAGGCCAGACAAGTGGTTGTCATTCCTGGAGTAACCTGTCCTCTCCACCCTTACAGCAGTATATGATTGGCTGACATGAGGATGTAATTGGAAGTACATCTTTTTAGATGTGGTGCTTTGCAGAATGATGTAAAAACACACAATGGCTCCTTCTCTTAATGCGTTGTGTTCACCGGTAAATTAAGTATTGCACTGGGAGGTGGGGTTCACATGTTTATTTGTTGTCCTTAGTTCGTCCTCTCTGTTATACTTTTATGTAGTATATTGCCTATAGTAAGTTTAGAGATGTGAAGGTCAAATATGGATCTGAACCTTCCCAGAGTTCAGCAGAATTGAGATCTTTGGTGTTGGCTCAACCCTTTACACAGTTAAGGGCCAGCATGAAGTTAAAATATGAATATGCTTCCAAACTTTCCAAAAATGTATCAGTGGTCAGATCTGGGGTCTGGTTATGGAACACAGACAAAGCAGAATGGCAGCTGTAAAACTAACTTTGACAGACTACAAAGTAGAAATAAGGATGTGTTTGCCAGCTACTTTTCAACATTGTGATTGTCAGTATTTTAGTTGAATCGCCGTGAATATTTTTATATACACAGTTTGTGGTGAATCCATGGCATCTGGGAATTGGAGTACTAGAGTATATACTTGCAGAGACTGAACGTGCATCCGAGAGGTTATGTGAGCTGAACCCGGTGTGTGTTTGAGAGAGAATACATAGAACAGTTAGACGAGGGTATTGTGCAACATGATCATCTGATAGCCACATTTTTTTCTAGCAATGTTAGAGGGACATATGAAAATACATTGGGGGAAATTATGAAGAAAAGGTGCCTACGTAGGAGTTATATGGGTTTTGGTTTTATTAGTGATCGGTACCTACTGTGCAATACCTGTTTTGGTGCATGAGAATGGTTATAGAGCAGAAGTACTCTCAGCATTATTGTATTTTGAAATCTGGTTCTGTAGTCCACACGAGTGTGCTTCCACCTCCTACACAAGTGCATGTACATGTGCTCGTACACACATACAGAGCTAAGTTTAGTGATGTTTTTAGGCAAATAGTCTAGTCAAGTCCTGCCAGATATGAGCAGCCAGTGTGGCAAGAGCAACAGCGTGCAGGCACGGACAGTGGTGGGTGCTACTGTACAAAAGGTTTGAGTTTAGGGTTGATGTTTGTTGCACAGAACAGTCTCAGTCTTGCAGCATGATTGTCCCACAAATGCAGTGGGAGGACCTGAGTGCAGGACAAGGAATGATATTAGTTTAGGATAACACACCTTGCAATCATTCTCTTCTCTACTAACACACACTAATTATGGTATCTGGAGGTAACACACTATAAAAATGATAAAATATTTTAACCTTCCATTTAAAACATCTGCATTTATTAAAAGAAATTAATAAAATCTATATTTTGGTGTATTCATATGAAACATTGGAATTTGTTATGATTTTGTTATTAGTCAACCACACATTTAGGCCCCAGTTCTGCAGCTTCTTGCATGCAGGGGGTCTGCTGCACCCATAAGGACCCTCTCTCCCCACCCCAGTTGGTTTGCATTATTGTGATTTTGAATTCAGTGATGCTCTGACTTCTTCGGGAAAGAGGTTACAGGATCTCAGTCTGATATTTTTGCCCCATAAATATACCATAAATAGGTATTTGAAAGTTAGCATATAAGATCATCTGTGTTTTAAATTCTCCTTCCAGTGTTGAATTTTTGCTTGTATTCCCTGGCCATGTTCTCAGATATTGTAGTGCTGTGGTTGTTGTCATGCTGCTGAAATTTCCCTTTCTGTTTGAAAAAGTACAATAGAAACTTGTAAATCTCACTTCACTTAATTGCGAATTTGCTCTTCTTGAGACGCGCACACAAAAATGATGGTATCCCTCCCCTTTTTCAGCAAGAATGTAATTGCAGAATGCAAGAGAGAGGTCACATGTTTTGAAGACTTCATTATTTTTGAAAAATATGTTCAAGTGTACTTATGACATACCAGGGTACAATCCAGACCAATGAATGTCTGTGTCACTTCTGCCCTGTAACCTGCAGTATCTCTCTTTGTTTTCCTTTACAAGGTTTTGCGGATGCAGCCTCTAGCATATTAGTCACTCCCAGCTATGTCTCTACGTGTGCTGCAGCCACACCTTGGCTCTTACCAGCCTTAAAGATTACCACAGAGTGTCCACAACACACTCCCAGTACCAGATTTCACGCCCCCAGAAACATATGTCCTGTACTGCCCAGCCCTCTCCTATTGATCGCTGTACTTTAAAACAAACAAAAGGAAGTATTTTTCACACAACGCAGTCAACCTGTGGAATTCCTTGCCAGAGGATGTTGTGAAGGCCAAGACTATAACACCGTTCAAAAAAAGAGCTAGATAAGTTCATGGAGGATAGGTCCATCAATGGATATTAGCCAGAATGGGCAGAGATGGTGTCCCTAGCCTCTGTTTGCCAGAAGCTGGGAATGGGCGACAGGGGATGAATCACTTGATGATTACCTGTTCTGTTCATTCCCTCTGGGGCACCTGGCATCGGCCACTGTCAGAAGACAGGATACTGGGCTAGATGGACCTTTGGTCTGACCCAGTATGGCCGTTCTTATGTTCCTTTGCCATTTTCTCTGTCTTGGCTTCCATGACTGTATCCTCATATCTTGCTGACTGCTTGTTCAGTGTCCATGTAAATAGCTCCTCATGTCTCTACCTCTCCCATCCGTTATCACCCAAAGGTCCAGTCTTGGTGCTCTCCTCTCCCTCATCTCTAGATAATCTTATGTCCTCCCATGGTTTCAGTTACTGCCTTCCCATGAATGATTCCCAAATTGACCCTTCTTCCCCTTCTGTCCTTATTTAAATGACATGTCCTCTTTCTTGTCTAACTGCCAGCTCAGACTTAGTCTCTTGAAAACTGAACTCTTCATCCCTGTTCCTTTTTGATCTCCACAGACAACTCCACTATCTTTTCTATTTCCCAGGCTTGCTACCATGGTGTCACATTTGACTCTTTACCATATTGATTCTCACTAAGTGCTGTCATTTCTTCACCAGAATCCACCTTCAACCCTCCTTGTCTTCCTTGCCAAAACCCTTGTAAATGCACCGGTCATCTTTCATCTTGATTAACTTGCCCTCTTGCTCCCTCTTCCATTTCTCTCCCTCCCAGCCCCCACTCTCTATTTCAGATTCAACTTTCATCATGCTGTCTTCTAAGATGGGAAATAATTTGCCATCCTCCTCTGTCGAGCTTTCTTTCTTCATCCCTTCTTTACACAGCCTTTTCAAGCAATCCTTTTTCTTCCTTCTCATCCCTAATTCCCAAACCCTCCCTCACCTGAATGGTTGGTCTGTATATTTTAAGCTCTTCCGGACATGGAGTGAGTCGTAATCTCTGCTCATAAAATATCATGTAAACATATGTTGCTGTATAAATGATTTTAAATAATAACAACTTCCCCTCACTTTTTTTCCCTAACCCAAATGCACTAATATGGCCAGTATTTGCCCAAGATTTTCCTAATTGAGAAGTGATTCGGAATGCCTAGATTTTTTTGAGTTCTCTACTTGAGACATCATAAGGGGGGGGTGATTTTCAGAATGTGGGCATTCAGCACTTTCTGAAAAGCAGGCCTCTTTTAGATGTTACAGGTTTGGCACCCAAAATCGTGGCATTTTGTTTTATTTCTGGGTAGTCCACTGCAAGAGCCACAACTATGAAGTCTGCATTATGTCTTGTCTATCCCTTCTTATATTAGATTCTCACAAATGAACTGAAAAGCAAACGTGTTCGTAAGGGAAATTTCAGAGCTAACTAATTTTTTTCTATATAAAATAACACATACACAGAACCACATTGTGCAGTGTTCATGTTCTCACGTTTAAGTTCTCAATTATGTAAACTGCACAGTATTTCAGGAAATCCTTTGGAACTTACTGATGTATTTCATGACCTTCAAATTACAGGATATTATTAAAGGAAAATTGCACTAGTCTCAGAGTGTTGCTACAGAGCACGCTAAGAAATTCTTTGCAAAATGAGCAACTCTGATCCACCCAGCTGGGGCAAGTGGTTGTAAGGCTCTTACTGAAAGCTCCACTCTTTGGTACTGACTTCACTCTTCATTGTAGCGAGATCTGCAGAAAAGGGGGATTGAGTGTAGTGAGCTGCTTTCCCAAACAATGTCAGCATTGTGTGGATGAAGAGGAGAAACTGGTGCTCTGGCAGATTCTGCTGTCTGTTAGAGCCTTGTCCCTTGTTCTAAGCATTTAAAAGGCGACATTCCTTTGCTCCCAATACACTGCATGGATTTCTGGCACAAACTTGGTGGGTAGCAAAAGCTGCTGAGAGCAATTTGGATGGGGCGGGGGCGGGGAGGAGGGAGAGTAGACTGCAAAGTGTATAAAGGAGAGTAGTATTTTTGTACTACATGCTGGCAAATTTGTTTGTACCATCAAAGTGTCTGTCTATTGTTCATGTTCATGAACAAAATGTAAATAAATCTGTTTCACAGAGTATTCCCCAAGTCAGCTCTTATCTCAGAAGAAGAGTATCTTCCCCATGTTAGTATTTGTATATAAAACTTCATACATTATGGGGATCAGCAAATTAAAAAAGTAGCTACGTCAATAAATTCCACTGAACTTTGGCTGTGGAAATATTACGCCCACTTGTTTTGCTTCTTTCGTACATCCGAATAAGTAGTTTTATTGCAAAGAGGTCAGACTTTCAGACTGTAGAAAAGAGGCATGTATATGTACAGTGAAGCAAGACTGCAACTTCAGAGGACCAAATCTCACAAAGACAAGATAAGAAATACCCATGGGACCAGGGGAAAAAGAAAAAAAAGAAATATGGAGAAAATTAAACAGTTCTTGCTTTCTTCCAGGTTGTTGATTCATGAGGAGGTCCAGCTGAGTAGAAAACCTGAACAGAAAAATATCCTAATACATATGCTCATGGGTGCACAGTTCTGCTCGCGTGAATAGTCTGCCCCAAAGCTTGTAGCACAGTCTGAGTCTCTGGATCCACAGTCCTGTAACTTCTTCCTAAACTAGCATTTCATAACCCTCCTGGAGTTGCCTATATATTCATTATGTTCTCCATGGACGTGTCACTGTGGACACTGAGGCTAACACAGCATTCCCTTTGCAGGGTAATGCCCTTCATGACAAATGCCTTTTTTAAAAATAGGTAACTATTCTCTTTGTCTTTTAAATCAAATTGAGCCAGATTCTCATTTACACTAAGGCTCCTTTAGTTAGTTCTGGGAGTGGAGTGGAGCCTTAAAGTGGTGGATGTATGGGATGACACCAATCCTCCACATGTTCGCCTCCAGCTGTAATGCAATGACATTCGGACCTACTTTAAGGGCCCTTTTACACTGAAAGGTTGGTATACAAGGGTGAATGACAGGTTTCAGAGTAGCAGCCATGTTAGTCTGTATCTACAAAAAGAAAAGGAGTACTTATGGCACCTTAGAGACCAACAAATTTATTTGAGCATAAGCTTTCGTGAGCTACAGCTCACTTCATTGGATGCATGCAGTGGAAAATACAGTGGGGAGATTTTATATTTACAGAGAACATGAAACAATGGGTGTTACCATACACACTGTAACAAGAGTGATCAGGTAAGGTGAGCTATTACCAGCAGGAGAGAAAAAAAACCTTTTGTAGTGATAATCAAGGTGGGCCATTTCCAGCAGTTGACAAGAACGTGTGAGGAACAGTGGGGGGAGGGGGGGAAATAAACATGGGGAAATAGTTTTACATTGTGTAATGACACATCCACTCCCAGTCTTTATTCAAGCCTAAGTTAATGCTGTCCAGTTTTCAAATTAATTCCAATTCAGCAGTCTCTCATTGGAGTCTGTTTTTGAAGTTTTTTTGTTGAAGAATTGCCACTTTTAGGTCTGTATTCAAGTGACCAGAGAGATTGAAGTGTTCCCCAACTGGTTTTTGAATGTTATAATTCTTGACATCTGATTTGTGTCCGTTTATTCTTTTATGTACAGACTGTCCGGTTTGGCCAATGTACATGGCAGAGGGGCAATGCTGGCACATGATGGCACATATCACATTGGTAGATGTGCAGGTGAACGAGCCTCTGATAGTGTGGCTGATGTGATTAGGCCCTATGATGGTGTCCCCTGAATAGATATGTGGGCACAGTTGGCAACGGGCTTTGTTGCAAGGATAGGTTCCTGGGTTAGTGTTTGTTGTGTGGTATGTAGACTCCCTCCGCAGGCCCTACACTACAAGCACTCCTAGCTATCTTCGAGACATCACTGACTTCCTGAGGAAACTACAATCCATCGGTGATCTTCCTGAAAACACCATCCTAGCCACTATGGATGTAGAAGCCCTCTACACCAACATTCCACACAAAGGTGGACTACAAGCCGTCAGGAACAGTGGGGACAATGTATACCTTCATATCAGTGGCACTGCTATGGGTACCCGCATGGCCCCACTGTATGCCAACATTTTTATGGCTGACTTAGAACAACGCTTCCTCAGCTCTCGTCCCCTAATGCCTCTACTCTACTTGCGCTACATTGATGACATTTTCATCATCTGGACCCATGGAAAAGAAGCCCTTCAGGAATTCCACCATGATTTCAACTATTTCCATCCCAACATCAACCTCAGCCTGGACCAGTCTACACAAGAGATCCTCTTCCTGGACACTACGGTGCTAATAAGCGATGGTCACATAAACACCACCCTATACTGGAAACCTACTGACCGCTATACTTACCTACATGCCTCCAGCTTTCACCCAGACCACACCACACGATCCATCGTCTACAGCCAAGCTCTACGATACAACCGCATTTGCTCCAACCCCTCAGACAGAGACAAACACATACAAGATCTCTATCAAGCATTCTTACAACTACAATACTCACCTGCTGAAGTGAAGAAACAGATTGACAGAGCCAGAAGAGTACCCAGAAGTCACCTACTACAGTACAGGCCCAAAAAAGAAAATAACAGAACTCCACTAGCCATCACCGTCAGCCCCCAACTAAAACCTCTCCAACGCATCATCAAGGATCTACAACCTATCCTGAAGGACGACCCATCACTCTCACAGATCTTGGGAGACAGGCCAGTCCTTGCTTACAGACAGGCCCCCAACCTGAAGCAAATACTCACCAGCAACCACACAACAAAAACACTAACCCAGGAACCTATCCTTGCAACAAAGCTCGTTGTCTACTGTGTCCTCATATCTATTCAGGGGACACCATCATAGGGCCTAATCACATCAGCCACACTATCAGAGGCTTGTTCACCTGCACATTTACCAATGTGATATATGCCATCATGTGCCAGCAATGCCCCTCTGCCATGTACATTGGTCAAACTGGACAGTCTCTACGTAAAAGAATAAAGGGACACAAATCTGAAGTCAGGAATTATAACATTCAAAAACCAATCGGAGAACACTTCAGTCTCTCTGGTCACTCGATTACAGACCTAAAAGTGGCAATTCTTCAAGAGAAAAACTTCAAAAACAGACTCCAACGAGAGACTGCTGAATTGGAATTAATTTGAAAACTGGACAGCATTAACTTAGGCTTGAATAAAGACTGGGAGTGGATGTGTCATTACACAAAGTAAAACTATTTCCCCATGTTTATTCCCCCCCCCCCCCGACACACACACACACACACTGTTCCTCACATGTTCTTGTCAACTGCTGGAAATGGCTCACCTTGATTATCACTACAAAAGGTTTTTTTTTCTCCTGCTGGTTATAGCTCACCTTACCTGATCACTCTCGTTACAGTGTGTATGGTAACACCCATTGTTCCATGTTCTCTGTAAATATAAAATCTCCCCACTGTGTTTTCCACTGCATGCATCCGATGAAATGAGCTGTAGCTCACGAAAGCTTGTGCTCGAATAAATTTGTTCGTCTCTAAGGTGCCACAAGTAGTCCTTTTCTTTTTAAGGGTGAATGAGAATCTTTCCCATTATCTTCTCTCAAGCCATGTAATATATAATTGTCAAAACTATTATTGGGAAAACAAACAAAATAAAACCTTCAGAAAACAAATGAACAAATATGGCATGTTTGTTTACAGATGAATGAGAAAACTGAAGCTCACCCCAGATCAGTAAAGTATGCATAATTTGCAACAACTTCAGGAGAGAGGGGGAAAAAGTAAATAATATGTTTGTATACAAGCATAGTCTGTACAGAGCTATGAAGACATACTGACATGTGATGTCAGAAGGAAGTGAACTGCGGTTCAATCTGTTATACTTTTCCTTCAAAGACTTCTTTTAACACGATTTTTATGTAGTTGATTCCAAGCCATTCTGAGTTAATTTGTTATTTTTTACTTAATATGAGTTCCAGTGAGTTACATGCAGCCCAGGGTTGTGTTACCTCTCGTCACTGTGGAGCACACACTACTTTTGTTCCACACACTCAACTCCCATTGAAGTCAACAGGGAGTTGTGGCATAACTCAAGGGCAGTATATGGCCTTTTAATTATAGCCGTGAGCAGAAATGGTCATTTGAGCTAAATGTAAATACATTCCTGTGCATAATTCCAAAGCTGTGACACAGTGAACAAAAAAGCAGTTTTTGCTGTATTTAATATGATGTTTCAAAATGTGATCTTGAAAAATACTTTGCAGAGATACTTCAGTGAGTGCTTAAACTCAGAAATCCCAATGAAATACATTTGGGTTTTTGTAGGTGGTTTAGTATGAATGATGAGTTTGTTGAGAGCATGCTATAAAGATAGCTTCAGCTTATCCTGATGCTATAGGATGCAATGGCTGTGTTTGTACCTCACTTTTGTGTTTACTACATGGGCAACAACATGTAGAATTAAATGAAAATGAACAATGAATTACATCTCAGACAGTTTTAAAGTTGAAATTCTGTAGAAAATAGTTCACAACAAAGAATATACAGCCAATCAGTGCATAAGCTTAGATTTGATGACCTGCAGGGCACAACATCAAGTGCATATGTTTTCCAGAGCTTTTTCTGGAGCTGTGTGGTGGGTACTTAATAGGAAGGCAGGTTACATTCTGGGTGAGTACTGAGGATGGATGTTGATAAGATGGCTGGGAAGACTGATCCACTGAGCCATTATTGTATTTTTGAATTGTGGCTTTAGTTTTATTAAATGTGCTTAGCTACTGTGTGATTGGCACATTTTAGAAAGTAGAGTAATCAAATAAATGGTTGAGGGTCTTCTAAAAGCACAAAAATATAGAATTATTTGATGACTAATTCCACTTATGTACATGTTAAGTTTATACAAATGCTATTTATTATTTAATTATATTTATTTAGAAAATACACCTATCCCTTGTGCCTGTTTCCATTGGTTATTTGTGACTTATTACCTCCACTCCAGCCAGTGAACATTGTCTGCTCCCTAGTGTGCAGAAATACTCTGACTTGCCTAAGAATGTGACCTCGTGCTGTTCTTGGTGCCCATTGACTGAATGGCTGATGGGAACAGAAGCTCTTTTTAATCCCAAATGAAATGTTCCTTTGAGGAGATTTTCTAAAGGGGTGCTTCTTATGCAATAGGAGTGCTATCTCATTTGTGGTGTGGGTTGTGGTATGGGCCATCTCATGTGTGGTGTGTTTATTCTAAATAGCTGGTGAAACATCAGTTTTGCATTGTAGCAAAAACTCAGTGGTTCCTAATTTTTAGGAGACTTGGTATCTGAGTTTGACTTTAATGGTGGATTATTTCTCTCTGAGTATTTTGTTCTACAAAGGCTGCTATTTACAGACTTCAAAAAGATTAGAAGAAGGTACAGTTGAATGGATAAGCACTCAAAAGTTAGGAAGTGTCAAAGATTGCACCTACAGGTTTATTTCTCCCTCTCATGTTTGCATAGTCTTTGACTGAATGATCACTTACTGTTTCTCAAATAAAACACAACCATAAATCCACATGTGCAGCGTCTTGTAGTAATAATAATAATAATATCCAGCTCTTATATATCACTTTTCATCAGTATATCTCAAAGTGCTTTAAAAAGGAGGTCAGTATTATTAGCTCTGCTTCACAGATGGGGAAACTAAGGCACAAGGAGGTGACGTGACATGCCCAAGGTCACCCAAGCAGGCCAGTGGCAAAACTGGGAATAGGACCTGGGCTTCTGAATCACAGTCCAGTGCAAAATACTCTTTGCCACGTGGTATGCTTTTCTGTTTATTCCAAACCAGTGGTTTTCTGGCCTCTTTTGTACCAATCAGCACATAGCTGCAGCCCATGTGACATCCTCAGGGCCATACAGGTAGTGTATATGTGTGTGTGTATGTGTATATATATGTGGGTCACATCCACACTATATCTATATCTATATCTATTTATCTATCTAGCTAGCTAGCTAGCTATAGTGTGGATGTGGCCCACATATCACTTGGAGAGCTGCGTATATGGCCCACAATGGTAAATAGGTTGAGAACCACTGATCTAAACAGAACCTACAATAAGTCACTTATATACAAGATGTGCAGTGAAAAAGGAAGAGCGCTGAGGAAGCTCACGGCTCACTTTAAAGTGCATTTTTTACAAGATTATAGAAATCATGTGCTTAATCTATTTTACTATTTCAGAAATAGAATACGATCATGATATTAAAGACTGTATCCTCATGCATATGCTCAGGGGTGCACGGTTATGCATGTGTGTGTGCAGTCTGCAGCAAAACTTGTAGCACAGTCCAAGCCTCTGGATCCTCAGTCCTGTAACTTCTCCCTAACTATATTGGTACTTTGTCTGGAATAAAACAGACAAAACCTACAAAGCAAAGCATCAGACTAAAGCTATGCCAAATGTGCATGTCATGTATTATGCCGAGTGTTTCCACTTGAATCAGGCACTGATGAACCTCCAAGGGAACACATTCCAGCACTGAGACCCAACTAGTCCTAGGGTGGAATGTCAGGATCTTCCTAGCCAGTCTCAACAACCATGAGGAGTGAGCAATAACTGGAATATAAGCATATAGAGGCAATATCAAAAATGACTGGTTGAGTACATTCTTGTTTAGTATGTACGTGTTTTCATTGCAAATACTCTTCAGTAGGGAAATTTACTAGGAGACAATATTGTCAAAAGGAGACTGGTCCCCATGCCATCTATTGTAAACACAGGGTACTATAACCCTGGGATCAAAAGACAGTCAGCTCAGCTCCTCCTTCTCTTCATTACTTCTTTGATCCTTCTAGCTGGCCCAGTTCCTCCCTCTGGTCATTGTAGGCTGCTCTTCCTTACAAGCTGCCTGCCTTTCCCGAGAGGGGCTGTGTGTGTGAGAGAGAAGGTGTCACTGTATAGTTTTGTGTTCTGTCATGATTCTAGGAGTTTATACTAATGAAACATATTTATTTAGAGACAACAAAACTGTGAGGAACAAATGAAAAGAGTAGAGCTGTTGATTAATCTCAGTTTACTCACGCAATTAACTCAGAAATATTAATCATGATTTTAAAAAATTAATCACAATTAATTGCACTGTTAAACAATAGAATACCAATTGAAATCTATTAAATATTTTTGGATGTTTTCTACATTTTAAAATAAATTGATTTAGATTACAACACAGAATACGAAGTGTACAGTGCTCACTTTCTATTATTTTTTATTAGAAATATTTGCACTGTAAAAATAATAAACAAAAGATATAGTAAAAAGAAAAAAGAAAAGGAGTACTTGTGGCACCTTAGAGACTAACCAGTTTATTTGAGCATGAGCTTTCGTGAGCTACAGCTCATTTCACTGGATGCATCCGATGAAGTGAGCTGTAGCTCACGAAAGCTCATGCTCAAATAAACTGGTTAGTCTCTAAGGTGCCACAAGTACTCCTTTTCTTTTTTCTTTTTACGAATACAGACTAACACGGCTGTTACTCTAAAAGATATAGTATTTTTCAATTCACCTCAGACAAGTACTGTAGTGCAATCTCTTTATCATGAAAGTGCAACTTACAAATGTAGGGTTTTTGTTACATGATTGCACTAAAAAACAAAACAATGTTAAACTTTAGAGCCTACAAGTCCACTCAGTCCTACTACTTGTGCAGCCAGTCGCTAAAAGAAACAAATTTGTTTACATTTACGGGAGATAATGCTGCCCTCTTATTAATTACAATATCACCTGAAAGTGAGAACAGTCGTTCGCATGGCACTGTTATAGCTGGCATCGCAAGATATTTACGTGCCGGATATGCTAAACATTTGTATGCCCCTTCATGCTTTGGCCATCGTTCCAGGGGATATGCTTCCATGCAGATGTTGCTCATTAAAAAAGTTATGCGGTAATTAAAATTGTGACTGAACTCCTTGGGGGAGAATTGTATGTCTCCCTGCTCTGTTTTACACACATTCTGTTATATATTTCATGTTATAGCAGTCTTGGATGATGACCCAGCACATGTTGTTCGTTTTAAGAACACTTTCACTGCAAATCTGATAAAATGCACAGAAGGTACCAATGTGAGATTTCTAAAGATAGCTACAGCACTCGACCCAAGATTTAAGAATCTGAAGTGCTTTACAAAATCTGATTGGGATGGGGTGTGGAGCATGCTTTCAGAAGTCTTAAAAGAGAAACACTCTGATCTGGAAATTACAGAACCCGAACCACCAAAAAAGAAAATCAGCCTTCTGGTGCTGGTATCTGACTTAGATAATGAAAATGAACATGCGTCGGTTCGCACTGCTTTAGATTGTTATCGAGCAGAACCCGTCATCAGCATGGACACACGTCCTCTGGAAGCAGCAAGAGGCATATGAATCCTTAGCATATCTGGCACTTAAATATCTTTCAACCCTGGCTATAACAGTGTCATGCAAAAGCCTGTTCTCACTTTCAGGTGATGTAAACAAGAAGCAGGCAGCATTATCTTCTGCAAATGTAAACAAACTTGCTTGTCTGAGCGATTGGCTGAACAAGAAGTAGGACTGATTGGACTTGTAGGATCTAAAGATTTACATTGTTTTATTTTTGAATGCAAGTCTTTTTTGTACATAATTCTACATTTGTATATTCAATTTTCATGATAAAGGGATTGCACTACAGTCCTTGTATGAGGTGGATTGAAAAGTACTATTTCTTTTGTTTATTATTTTTACAGTGCAAATATTTGTAATAAAAATAATATAAAGTGAGCACTGTGCACTTTGTAGTCTGTTGTAATTGAAATCAACATATTTGAAAATGTAGAAAATATCCAAAAATATTTAAGTGAATGGTATTCTATTATTGTTGAACAGCGCGATTAATCATGATTAATTTTTTTAATCGCTTGATGGCCCTAGAAAAGAAATAATGAATGTGTTTTGAAGAGTCATCACTCGGGGGCCTAGTCTAGAAAGCTTCTCAGGGGTTATAAATCTGAAAAGGCTTTTGGGGGGGGGGGGGGGGGCGGCGGCGTATATCACCAAAACCCTCTGGAAAAAAACCAGTGAATTTGTGTGTCTAGTGACTGGCTGATCGGATGCTGTTTAAAATACCAGCTTATCTTTAGCCTGACTAGGGGCTCTTATGTTGGATAAAGAGTGAAGCATGTTCGTAAAACGCCAGTTGTTTTAAAATGTGCGTTGGGCTCTGACAGAGAGTGGCAGGATCGTATTGTTGGCTCATTTGGTTAGCTGGTAGGGTGACCAGACAGCAAGTGTGAAAAATCGGGACGGGGGTGAGGGGGTAATAGGAGCCGATATAAGAAAAAGACCCAAAAATCGGGACTGTCCCTATAAAATCGGGACATCTGGTCACCCTATTAGCAGGTGTTGTAACCTTGCAGGAATCTCTGCTGACTCACTGGGGCACCTTAATTGGTGTCAGTCATTAAACTCCACCCTGAATACAAGGGTTGTGGAACAGCCCTCTAGAGAGGGAGGTGAAATCTGGGACAGAGGGGACCTAAACTAAGAACCTAGGGCAGTCAAGATTTGAGAGAAAGTTTAATCTGGAGTTAACTGTGTTTGTTAGTCTTGAAGCCAAATCCCAGTTATACAAACTGCAGCCTTTTGTTGGGGTGACTCCATCAACGTACAGGCATATATGAATATTTGCAGTCTAATCGGATTTCTTATTTCAGCTACATTATAAATACTCAATGGCACATGGTATGTTAGCAATTTGCAAGCTATAAAGTTCTTTGGGGAGGCTAGTATTGTCTACCAAAATGACAGAAGTCCAAAAAATCCTCCTAGCTCTTTAGTGTTAAATACATTAAATTCCAAATATGCAATTGAAACCATTTAATAAGGGGTGTGGGCATAAAACCTAATTCATACTGAAGAATCTCTTTTTCAGAAGGGGATGGATATATATTTCTCCCTGTACTGTAGTTCTTGTTTCAGCATATTCTTCTTTTTCCTTTCTCCGTAACTGCCATGGAGATATCACTCCAAAAGATCCGTAGCGGTAGTTTTGGAATAGTGGTTTTATATAGATAATATGGAAGTTAAACTTCCTTACTTTAATCTATTTGTATTCCCTGGCTTAGGCATGTTGGGGGTCTGCATTAGTATACCTAGTCTGTTTTCCTGGGTGGAGAATAATCTGTTATGATAACTCCTGTTCATTTTGCCTTTTTATGGGAGCTAAAAAACCCTATATTATGCCCATCAGTTATTTTCTGTTTCTAGTAAGCTGGTCACAAAGGTGCCTGAAATGTGAAATACATAGGGGGCAAGGGGAGCAATCAATAAAGCAAAAAAAGTATGCTGAGCTGCTGAACGTACTGGAAAACATAAACAAAGACCCGTTATGCATTCTGGCATTAGCAGCCGGCAGTCTTGCATGGAGAAGCAATAATATCAGAAAAGAGAGCAGCTACATAAATGGTTTGGAAAACTGTCATTCTTTACTAAGAAATACTGTGCTTAATTAATTCTTGCTCCTGGGAGGTCAACCTGGAGCACTCATTATGGTCTTAATTGGTGGTATAAATCCTGAGGTGGTGGGGGGAGGGGGGGGGGGGAAGAAAAATCAGTAGCTAACAGTGTATGGCCTTTTGGTAAGTGTTAGCCCGTTGTATTACCATCTCAAATAGTGACAGTTTATGGTTTTAGTGGGTTATAGGTCTGGTCCTACCCAAATTAGGTTAGAGGGCATTAAATTGTGCAAAAAAAATTTGCAATAATTCATCCCTGTGTTTTGCATCACACAGTGTGAAGCAACCCTATACATGCCAACTCAGAAAAATGTGTTTCTGTGATATCCTGTTACTCATATTCAATTATGTTCATTACACTTCCCATCTGGAGTTTCCTACCAGAACAAAAATCATTTTACAGACATTACTGAAAGGAAGTTAACGGTAATTTTTTTAATTGTATACTTTTCATTTCCATTTTTTAATTGAAGAAACCAGATGGAAATGCACCCAGACTGGTGATATTATTGAAGAGCAGAAGCAGAAAATTCCAAACACATTGGTTTAAGGTGATGATTGTTCTGTCAGGAGGCTTTGTGGCATGTTTACTAGAAGGATCAGAAGTTCTATTTAAATCTCAATTGGAGAGGGGCGGGGGGGAATAAGAATAGTCTTACAAATGCTTTAACTTATGACAACCAACTTTAGTCTACATTTGACGAGGCAGGAGTGAAACCCCAAACTTCATGTGTGATGCCATTCATTTTCATTCTCTCCTGTTAGTAGTTGTCCTTTTGCCAGCTGGCAAACAGAAAAGTCTATCTCTAGTTCATTGTAAAAATGATTCATATTCTGGGTTTTGACTATTCTAGAGCATATCATTTGCATCACCTTTGGAGAGCTGACGCATCACACCGAGCGTACAAGTATGCTCCATCGGCCGGGATGTTGAACTGGTATTCAGAAAAGCTGGGTTCTGTTCCCAGCTCTCTTATTGACTTGCTGTATGACCACAGGCAAGGCACTTATAGGTGGTCTGCAAAAAGAATTCTTAATGGGTTCTTTTTCCCCCCTCTTTGATGTTTAATGAAGGTCTAGCGAAGGATTTTTTTTAAAAAGACATTTTCCCCACCTTTAGAAATGTTACGAACATCAAATCTGGCCTTTTCTGATTTTGGTGGAGTACTCTTTGAGGTTGCAGATATGCACTGTGAGTTTACACCTTAATTCAATTTCTCCCAAGAGTACATTAGGCATTTGATATTAAATAGGTTTCGTCTCAACAAAATGCGGAGCGGTAAACAGTCTGACTAAAAATCCATCTCCCCTTCCCTCAGGGATCAACTTTCAGTCCCTTGTTGCTTGTGACAATTTCAATATCTATCCAGTCATTTTAGAGGGCCAGATCTTTAACTTGTTTAAATTCCCACAGCTCTATAGGAGTTATGACAACTAACACAAGTTGAAGATCTGGTCCAGAGTCTTTCAGGGCGGACAAAACCAGAATTTCTTGTGGTTAAATATATATATTTAACCAAAACCTTCCAGTCCTTTGTATACCATATAGGAGGGAAAAGGGCATTAGCCCAATTTCTTTCCTTCATGGATCCTGTAACCTCCCATGTCTCCCTTTTTCCATCTGTAAAAGGGAGCTAATATTTACTTACGTTTGTAAAGTGCAATGAACTCTACAGATGAAAAGTTCTGAGTAAGTACCAAGTATTGTTATAAAAGTGTGAAAAAAACAATTGCCATTAAGCTCAAGAATAAATGGCAATATATGTACAGAGTGGGCTGGACAAGGTGAAATGAAAAGGAAGGTGGGGAGTTATGCTGAAAATCACTGTGGAAAATAGCGAGCCACTTTTTGCCACAGTCTGACATTGAAACTACGCACGCAACCATTGTTCTGTCAGGTGGTTGGCTATTGCCAAAGCTATGTGCATGTGCTGCGTTCTTTGAAAAGAGTCTACTATCTTGCACGGACATGTGTCTCCTCTGCCTCTTTTTGGCAACATATGTTGTCCTGCTCTATTATTGTACCTGGCTCTGGGGTCAAGGTCGGTGCGGGCGGGGACACGGGGGGAGGAGGAGCTTTTTGTCGTTTATGCGGGCACTGGGCCACAGAAGCTTTTGACTTGCTGTCACTGATCCAGCGGATTGGTGCTAAACCCCAGCTTTTGTAGTCTTTTGGAGGAACCTTCAGTGTGCCAGACTCCTAAGGAGTCTCACTCTTCTTTCAGGGTACGCTACTGAGCTACGGGGCGTCAGCACTGTGAGCTCTGCCCAGCGAGTCCAACTGAGGTAGACTCCTGGTAGAGTTGTACACTCTTCAGTGACTAATGCATTCCAGCCAGTATTTGCAGTGACACCTCAAATAGTGTTTTCAAAATCAAGTAGGATTTATTAGTCAACTGGAACACAGCATTGAAGTCCTTAGGTTGGCACAGAGAAATGAGGATTAAAGCACTGTCCATTCTAGTCACACCAAGCTGCAGTGAACTCCATTTTCAGGCTAGCGTGCCCCCGCGCTCAGACTCTGTCTCTTTGATTTCCTTCCTTAGTCAGTTCCCAGGTGAGAGAGCCCCCACTCTCAGTCCTTTGTTCTCAAGCTGGGGTCTCTGCTCAGCTTCCCTGCTGAGAGTGTTGATGCATGAGTCCTTGGCTTGCATTGTCTGTCTGGACCCGTTGTTGATCTGGGTCAGTTTCAACCAGTTTCTTAACAACTCTATTTGTTTCACCCATACAATGAAGTGACACACACACCTATGTCTCCTGTGTTGCCCCAGGAGTGTTGTTAACCCTTTTGCTCTATTGGGTAGCAAATGCAAAGCGTAGCAGGAAACTCAGGCACACATCGGATTCATAAAAATATTACAAAAAATTCCACTTTGTCACACTTGTGCTTTTGGCCCATTCACCATATGACTGAGGCAGACTGAGGCATCTCACATTCTGGCTGCCCTGAGTTGCCTTTACTTGCAATTTTTTAAAAGAAATCTCCAGTTTGCACAGGGTGGTAGACAATGCAAGCATCTTGGAAAAGAAATACCTTCTCACACTTTTAACTAAGAATGCCCTCATTTCAGCCTTCTGTGATTGTACTACCTTTTGGGGTTTTAACTACTCATGGTGTCAAACTGTTCAAACATACATGTTTTGTGTACAACCATTTTTCATTGTATCTTCTGATATATACTACACCTAACTCAATGGCGTGTTTCATGGGGCAGCAGCATGGCCCAATATTAAAGTACAGTTTTATTCTGAAAAATGACTGGGTAAGACTGCCGTTATGGAGTTCCATGTTCATCAATGACTTTAGGATCAAATGTGCCTGGCTTACAACTAAAGGTTGCTTTCTCTTAACTGCCAGCCTTGCAAACTCAACCTGGAATGTGAGACTCAAGCTGGATTCTTTTTTCCTCAAACATCATCACAAGGACTCGAGATTTTTTCAAGCCAAATTCAGCTCTCACTGACGCCTGTTTAGGCCCCTTTACGATGCTAACAGAATGAGTTTGCACAGGTGTAACTAACTGCAACATAACAATTCTGATGTGGAATTCTGACATCACAGAATTCAGCTCTTTCTTATCTTAGTGGTGTAAATTCTGTACGGTTAACAAGAGTAAACGTTTATTTTAGTAATTAAAGGAAAAAGATACAACTGAGAAAGGCGTCGTATTCCCTGTGGTCCAGTTTAAAAACAGAGCCACACGTTAATAAGGTCTAGGGCTCAGCATTTTTTCTGGTACAAAAACCAGCGAATCTGAATTTAGAAATGGCTTGATAAATGGGGTTGTAGAAAAGCCTGTCCTACTCCATTTTTATTTTCCTTTTACTAATATCCTAGGAAGACGCTTGATTTAGAAGCTCATTTTAAAGTCCATTCTTTGGTGCACCTGTAGAGCCGCTAAATTCATAGTGACTGTATTTGTGGGGAATCACCGTTAATTCAAATGAGCTGAGCAGGCAACTTCTGAAGTGTGAGTTTGTACCTAGTCTTTCTCAGTTGCTTACCACTTCAGCCACTTGTAAGTCAGTTTTTCAACCTGTAAGCTATTTGCTGCTGTAAATGAGACTTGACATACAGTAGGGTAGCAGAACATGTTTAGTAAAACTTCTGGATCAGGTAATCCTCCTCCTCCTCAGACAGAAAGTATGTGTAACATTTGGCTTTAAATCATGTGACTTGGGAAAATAATCGGTTTGTGAAGAGAGAGAGCTCTGTTGCATTGTGTGGACTCATCCAACATTTTATTGGTGTTATATCAGGATAACCATCCCATAGGATTTTATGAGTTTATAATTCCTCTAAGAATTGAGTGAGAGCATGTTCAGCTTAACATTATCTAAGGTTTCGTATACACAATGACTTCCTTTGTATCCAACTGTCATTCTGAAGTCCTTTATGTCACTGGTTATTAAATCGGTTCAGATGTTCTTTAAGCAGCCTAGCCCTGTACTAAACTCTTTCATGTTTGACATAGTAATAGACAAGTACTACAAAAGTAAATAGCATCTAGAGTTGGGGTGGGGTTCATCTGGCATTGTGTTAAAGTTACATAGATTACTTTGGCTTTAGTAACAGGCTTTATTTGCTCCTCCGTACATGTGGTTTCACGTACCACACTCTACTTTCAACAGAGCAGATAAAGTATCGACACAATTAAAAGTGAAAAATAATCTGTCTACTTTGCCAGTGGTGAATGTTCAGAAACACACACTGATACAATAGGTTTTGAATAATTTATGCCCAACCCTTTTTTTCCCTTGCAATCTGTAAATGAGGACACCTAATGCAGTATGGCCAGCATGATACTCTATCCATCACCCATTAAGATAACAAGATTGTGGTGGAGGGGAAAAGGAGAAGGTATGCTTTGGACTACTATATTTCTGGAGCACAGAAAGGGTAAAAATTTTAAAATGAGATGTTTGTCCAGTACTCTTTGTGTAAGAGAGTTGTTAAGAGACTCTTTGAAAATTGAAATGCTAAATTAATTCCAAGTCTGTGGGACTCCTGTATACTTTTCATTTTTCATCACTAAACTAAAAACACAGGTTTTGTGTTCCTTTCCCAAGATGTGGGCATAAAGCACATTAGAACAATTAGCACCTTGATGTGTCTTTAGCAGCTTCCCTGACTCTTATGCAAGTGTGCTACAGATGCTATTGGAAACAAAGAGAAGTTGTGTGTTGCAGAATGTTTTTCTCCATGGAATTAACATATTAAATTCACAAAGATAATATCATTTCTGCTTACTTTTTGTGCTGAGGTCTCTGTTCTCCCCATCACAGGGGATGTATGCAGTATTGTAATGCCCATTAACAATAATGGAAACTGTCCATGTAAATGCCCCATGCCTCACAGACACAACAGATTCCTAGCAATGATATTCAGTACTAATAAAACAAAACATGAATTATGTTAAGTCAGCTTCTAACTCTGTTTTTTGTTCACTTCTAATAAGTGATTCACAGCCTGGCTGATGAGTATTAATTATGAACCCTAGTGGGTGAAAATGCCCTGTCTTTGCTCTTTATTAAATACTGTATATGGCAAAGCTGAATGGTTTGAAGAGGTTTTATTATGGGAATAAACTGATTGGGTTTGCAAGCCAAAGTGAAAGTCTCAGTCTGCTCAAAGGCTGTGAATTTCCAGAAAACGTAACCCAACACCTGCCTTTGTTTGTGCTGGTGCACAAGGGGCAAAAAATGGAAGCAGGTCCAGCGTTCCATGAAATCAGTGCTAAAAAGCGTCAGCTTTCCGCCAGAATCTCTCCCAAGCAAAGAAGAGCATCCTAGGTGGTGTAGGGCCTACGAACATGTCAAGACAGGCAAGACTTGCCCCTTACTGATAGCTGAGTGTACTTGCCAAAAGCAGCAAAAAGGATCATGGTATGTTATAGCTAGCCCAGCATTTGGAATCCAGCTTTCAGGTGGTGAAAACACCTCCAGATTTATATAGAGTAATGGTTCTGGCTATAACTGAGCACTGGGCCTTATCAAATATGCACTGTGTACGTGAGAATATTTCTCTGCACCATGTGACCTCTGGTGATCAGATACTATGGTGACTTGCTATAAATACCTGGAATTCAATAGAGAGACAAGAACCTATCCCTCATCCCCACCCCCAAACTCTTCTGCTGTGCACTATAAAATGGGATAGGTGGGAAAACACGGAACCCCTGAGACGGTGTATCAAGTCCCTAGCTATGCAGTAGATCAAGGAATAAACATTAAATGAACAAGGGGAGGTCTAATAGTCAAGGTCAAGCCTTCCAGATACCATGTGGTGAGGTGAGCTGTAGAATCCAAGATAGTCTGGGTGCTCATGGCCTAGATATAATTGTTGCATCTTGAATTTATCACTTAATATAAGTAAATATCTAAATGAAATGATGTCCCTCTTTGTAGGGGAAGAAGAGGAGATAGGGAAAGTGTAGCTGCCATTCAGGAAACAAAATAAAAGTAGAATCTTCCCACTTGGGTAATTAAGAAGTGTTTTTGACACTTAGGATCAACAGCTAGTTGGTAAAACAAGAGCTATGGGTGAGATTCTGCAACCGCTGAGTGAAGCTATATCACTCTGGGGAGGGTGTGTAGAATGGAGAAGGTGATTGGCACCATTTTCAGACTTTCCTGGAAGCAAGTGTTGAAGAGATATTGTAGAGGATAAATCTTCCACCATGCTGTATGTGCCAGGCCAAGAACACACTGGAGAGCTACAGTATTTTCCAAAGGGGACATAAAAAGGGAATGCAGATGTCTTGATAGTCACATAAGCATATAATTTGCATAAGGTACATTTTCTTTGCTAGAAAGCAGCGCCAGGTGAGACCATTGACCATCCTGTTACATACTGATGTCACAAAGCTGAATCATATGAATTTGAACGGTTAATAGATGATGGACTAATTAGATACAGAACTAGTTTAGTAAATTGATGACCTACTTGAGACAAAGTTATTCTGAGAGTTGGATGTGATTTTTACCAGGAATATCGAATATTTACAGTGCTGGTGAAAACAGCTTTCCAGATGAAAGTGATCACAAGCAGTGAAGAAACAGAAGTGCATCTAATCAAAAATGCATATCGAGGGTGAAATTCTGATCAAAGTGGAAACAATAAGAGTTTTGTTACGGATTTCAATGGGGCCAAGGTTTGACCCCAATTGGCTGAAAACAGACCATACTGGTAACTAAACAGCAAAGTTTAGATTTGTTTGCCATAAATATGGAGGCCATCACTTCAACGTGACAAAATATCCCACACAGTGGGAGGATGCGTTATAAATGGAATAAAAGTACTCCTGTTGGAAAGGGTATGTCACTTTCAAGAAATACTTCAGGAAATTCCATATGCAAACTGTATTTGGTGTCCAAATATTTAAACTAGTTCACCGTAAGACCTCCCAAAAAACTGTGGGCTCAATTCTGCCTGTATTCATACCCAAAAACTTGTGGCTGCAAAATCAGAGGCCTACTTGAAGCAGCTTTCAAAATCAGGTCACAAAAATGTAATTTCTGATTGCCAGTTTATAATTAGGAAAACTTCTCTTATCAAAGTAGCAGTACTGTTGTGGAATTTACCAAGAAAGCAAGCAAAATAACATACTGGTTGTCTGGACATCTTTGTCAGTGCCTGTTGAGAGGAAATTCTAAAAACCAAATATTTTCAAATGCAATTTTTTGAGCTTTTTAAGTAAATCAGTTTGCACAAACATTTGTATAAATGGTATTGCTTTATTGCCTTACAGAACAGTATTAGCATGTGGATGATATTCCTCAACAGCATTTCAATAAGTTAATTTTGGGTCAGGACCAGTGTGATAAATTTCAAAATATCCAGTCTATGAAAGCTAAGAGGTCTGGTTTATTTCTGCATTTTTGTGCTAAATTCAGAATGAAAGGAAACATGACCTTTAAAGAATTTGTACAGAGTATTTTCTTAAGAAATTTTGCAGTTAATCTTCTCTTACACAGAATTTGTCCCATGAAAGAAACTCGTGTTTTGGGAGAGTTGTATTTTGTTTGTTTGGGGTTTTTTTAACCTAAATACCAATTTTTTCTTTAAGCTTTCTCCAATATTACTAATGGACACATGAACTTATGGATGCTCGTGGTGTGTTTCTCCCTTCTGGAGTTGAATCTCCGTGTTCTGTTTCACTGTAAGGTTACAATCTCTCTGCTAAGGAGTGAGAGAACGTTTCTGCTAGGCCACCAGATCTAAGCAACCCTTTTAACCTGGGATTTTATTACAATCCATCAGGGAGGAAAAAGAGAAGGCGATCAGAACAAGTGACCTGTTAATGAGTGTCAAGTGGGTATAATGACCCATGTACTGCTGATATATTTTGGGTTTTGTTTCCTCTGTTATCAGGGTTGGGGTGATTTTGTTGGTTGTTTTAATTCCAGCAGTACCCACAATGTACTAGATGCTATCTAGTTCCTGCCCCCAAAGAATTTGCAATTTAAGAAAGAACTGACAGTCTTTTGGGTTTTTTTTTTTGTGGCATCTTGCAATGTTGATTACTGTTTTGTTAAATTATTCTAGTATCTCATTCCTTCTGAGGGGATGGGAGATTCAGGGGCAGCATTAGAGACTTCTTGTGGTGTTTGTTCATTCAGGGCAACTTGCTGCTTGGTTTGTATGATGGATGTAAGCAATACAGTTCCCTTAGTAGCTAAGATGAAATTTCACCAGAGATTCAATTTACAGTCATAATGTCCTAGAGTCGGGGGAAATGTTGACTGTCACTGAGCTATGGACAGGTCATGTGGCACAATAGAAGCTGAAAATGTTAAATGTACATCTTGGGGAAACGGGACAGGTAGCTCAGTGCAGCACATGCCAGCTGTGAACTGATTTGTAGTGATAGTCCGCTGCGTTCATCATTTCTGCATTTGGAAGTTGGTAAATACCCTCTGTACTTGGGCAAGTCACTTAATCTCCCCAGACAAGTGACTGTTGCTCTGCTTAGTGTTGCAATGCCTAACTGACTTGGGCTCCAAAGTGCCTATGTCACTCTTGAAAAGGAGACGTAGGTTAGTTAGGCATTGCAACGCTGAGCAACGCAACATCTAAATGACTTAAAAATCTGGGTCTTCAGTCTACCCAGCACATTGGCAAAACTGAGAATAATAGTTCCCTCCATCAGCAGGCTATGATGAGGATCAAATGCATGAATAATTGTGAGGTGTTCAGATACTACTATATGGAAGGTTGTCTAAGTACCTAAATAATAGAGTTAGGTTGTAAATATAATTATTGTACAGTCATTAAGCTAAGGGACACATGTTTTCCCTTAGCAAGTAAATAAAACAGACAGACATGTTTGTACTATTTTTCTCTTGAAAGGTTTCAAGCAATAGGTGTAACTCATAGCATGAACACCCAGTGTTGACTTCAGTACACCCGTAATGGGGGTCTCAATAGTGCGGAAATTTTTTCTTTGGCTTTTGTAATGTGATGTTGGATAACTTAAAGAAACAAAATTTTTCTACCACTTGACCGTACTGACAAACGTCTTCTAAATTCAGTCAAAAGAACTAGCCCCAAAGGAGGCTTTGATTCCACAAGGGCCCAAGAAATATTGCACAAGGGGCATGATGAAGAAAACACTCTTCAATTCTTCTGACTGAATGAGAGATGTTCATAGCATTGATATAAAAAAAGCTCTGGGGGTGCAAGGGATTCATGATTAGCCTTCATCTGCATCCTTCTCCATGGTGATACTACTTGGAAGTCATGGCTAGCTGTTAAGAAGCTAAAAGACTATAAAATTATCTACTTACATATCTATAAAATTGCTATTAAGAAACCCTTTCATACAGTCTATAATGACTGCATCTTGGGACAAATGAATTATGGATGCAGAACTATTATTATATCCCTTGTCAGCAAACATTGTGCTGCTCTATAGGGTGTACACCTGTGGTTTGTTGAACACATTTTCAAAACCTCTAAAACCCCTCCAGATATTGAATCGGCAAGTGTTCCTACACAGTAGAGTGGTGTTGACTGAGATTTGATCCTGCTGGATGGTGAAACACTGTTGAAAATTTTAGTAGTAATATGAAACTTTCTAATAGAGCTCAGTTACAGAACTACTTTTGCTGAATATCTGTGGGCTGATCTGTAAAAATTCTTAAGGCACTGTGTCTTGTTTTGGTTTTTGTTGTTGTTGTTGTTTTTAAGGTTGGCCAATATTTTCTCACCCAATGCACGCACAATTTCCATTAACTCCCTGACTCTCATTTCTCTCATTCCTCTGTGAACTAACTCTCTTTCTCTTGATATAGATAGTGGACTTATATTTTTGGGAAGGTGTTCAGGTTCACAAATCAATAATGACCCTGATGCTGGAAATCTTCCATGTGTGGAAGTCTGGCTAATTTCAGTGGGGATTCTGAGTACTCTCAAGATTTGGCCCACTGTACAGTTATTTCACCTCTAACCACAAAATAAAAATAGAAATCCTTCCAAAAACAAATGGAGAAGGGATAACTGAGGCTGGAAGAAAGTGTGCCAAACTGGGTTAGGGAGTTTGATTTTAAAGTGAATCAGTCAGGAGGGAACAGTGTTTACAGTGTTGATAACTAAATCCATAAACCCAAGCTCACATGTTTTATTTTAGCCTGGATGTTATAACATAACCTAACAGTGGTTCTCAGACTTTTGTACTGGTGAACCCTTTCACATAGCAAGCCTCTGAGTGTGACCCCCCCCCCCCCCCGCCTTATAAATTATAAATTTATATATTAAAAAATGCTGGAGGTGAAGCTGGGTTTGGGGTGGAGGTTGGCAGCTCATGACCCCCCCGTAATAACCTTGTGACCCCCTGTGGGGTCCTGACCCCCAGTTTGAGAACCCGTGACCTCGAGCCTCATTTTCTGAATGCTTCTACTTACCTCAGTCTTCTTTACCCTGACAGTAAAATAGTTTCCTTTATTTTTGATGAAAAGATACTCTTTATGTTGCAAGAAAACAATATTCAACTTTTAATATTTATAAGGGCAGTAAGATTATCATAATCTTGCCATAATGTTGCATTCATATTATTAACTTAAAAGAATAGGAGACTGGCTATGATTTATGTGTGAAGCCCAGGGATTTTATTTCATTATTTTTTCTGCTTAATTGCAGGGTTTTTTCCGCAGAAGCATTCAGAAGAACATGGTTTACACGTGTCACAGAGACAAAAACTGCGTTATTAATAAAGTCACCAGAAATCGCTGCCAGTACTGCAGACTACAGAAGTGCTTTGAAGTGGGAATGTCCAAAGAATGTAAGTGGTTTCTAGAAACAGTTCTTCTCCTTTGTGTGACCCCGTATGTATGGAGATCACGTGGGAAATAATAATATATTGTCATATAATTAAAGAAGTGTATCATAATGCATATGCACAAAGGCGACAGAACTTCAGTTTCACAGGCAACCTTAAATCTGGCATTTCTTAACTTCCGAGGGCTTGACCCTGCAACCTAAATAACGCTGTTTTAATGTGGGGTTTTTTAGGTAACATACCAGATGTGCAATATGGGCAAGCAAATGTAGATGTGAAAACATTAAAGGGACACTTTCAACTTTTGTTTTTTGTAATTAGTTCATTTTTGATAAGGGATTCCTTTCAGTAGTAATGTCCTAAACTTAAAACAAAATCCTTCAAACAGATTCCCTGTTTTTAAAAAAAATATTGTGTGTGTCAGTTTCAGGGTGCTGCACCTGTATCCTCCCCTCTGTGGTCCACTCCAGGAGTTCCCAGTCTCCAGCAGTCCCACTACCTCCTGACCAGGGCTTTTAAGGCTGCACAGCTGTCTGCCTTACACTGTGATATCCCCAGCTAGCCAGTCTGCCTAACAGCCAGCACCTGGGCTTTGCTTCCACTCTGGGGCTATGACCAGTGTCTTGACAGCAGTTATAAGTCACCACACCTCTCTTTCTAAGCAAGCACCTTTATTCTGAAGGTAAAAGCATTACAGAGAAAACACATACAACCAATAAAAAGAACCTACTACACAGATGCTTATCAGAGGTCACCCACAACTCCAAGAAGGGCAGTGGTAGGTATCAGTCTTTTGCAAGGGTTGAGCTCCCCCTAGGATCCAAGGTCCTGTCCATTTGCTGGATCAGAAAGAAGGTCTTGTGTCAGTGCACATAGAATCATAGAATATTAGGGTTGGAAGGGACCTCAGAAGGTCATCTAGTCCAACCCCCTGCTCAAAGCAGGGCCAATCCCCAACTAAATCATCCCAGCCAGGGCTTTGTCAAGCCTGACCTTAAAAACCTCTAAGGAAGGAGATTCCTCCACCTCCCTAGGTAACCCATTCCAGTGCTTCACCACCATCCTAGTGAAAAATTTTTTCCTAATATCCAACCTAAACCTCCCCCACTGCAACTTGAGACCATTACTCCTTGTTCTGTCCTCTGGTACCACTGAGAACAGTCTAGATTCATCCTCTTTGGAACCCCCTTTTAGTTGAAAGCAGCTATCAAATCCCCCCTCGGTCTTCTCTTCTGCAGACTAAATAATCCCAGTTCCCTCAGCTTCTCCTCATAAGTCATGTGCTCCAGCCCCCTAATCATTTGTTGCCTTCCGCTGTACTCTTTCCATGTACCCTTTGTGTCCCAAAAGCCCTTTCTGTGTGTGTCTCTGAAAATCTAGTTTGAACCAGTGTATGTAAGCTTCCTTTCCTATATGGAGGGGTGCCTCTCTGGAGGGGTTTACAGCCTAAGTGATTCACTTTAATGACCCCCCCCCATGCGCACACACGCTGGTTTTGGTTCCTGGAGGCGTTGTGGTAGCCCTTGCCACTGGCGTCGCATACAATCCCTGGCCCACAGTGATCCATAAACTTAAAACGGGATGTTCACCAAAGATATTGCAGGGGATTGCAGTTATCTGTCACAATAAGGATTTTTCTTTTCCCCGTTTTATAGTTTAGAATTGTTTTTGGGTAGGCATAAGAGCAAGGTGACCACCCATCCCTTATTTTAAGGGATGGTCCTTGACCACTTTAAACATTAAATTGAAGTTTATGATGATTGCATTGTATACTTGAAGCAGTACAAATGTACACTTGAGAGAAAAATACATGCTATGCTAAGAGAAATGGTGTTTCCCTAAAATGTTCCTTAAAATAAAGCATTGTCCCTTACTTTTCATGATTTCCCCCCCCCCTTATTTCCATCCAACAAAGGTGTTAGTTTCAGCTCTGTTGCTACAATTAGATAGTACTCCTCCCCACCCACCTTTGACTGGAATCTGACATGAATCTGATTGGAACACGAAGAAGGTGCTGACAATGAGCAAAGTAAGCACACAAAAGACAAAAAAGAAGTATTTGCATATCTCTGTGTTCTAGTAATCTTTGGGGTTACTTGTGACATTTGTTGGTGCAAAATGTTCAGATGGAAATGTGATTTGACTTATTTTTCTTTCAAGTGGATGGTGTCCCATTACTTTCTATCATGAAAGTTTTCATACTTATTCTGCGATCTCTAGGGGTGATTTTAAAAAAAGTTCACTTATTTTTGAGTCATGTAATGGTGGCAAAAATACTTTTTTTTTCTTTTCATTTTTTTAAATTAAGATTATTTTTATTTTATTTTTTGTACATGGAACACTCAACAATGGCTGAAATTTAGAAGCTGGAACTTTCCAGGTGCCTCATACTTACTGAAGGCTAGTGTGCAAACCAATCTGTGTGTGAGAAATTAATTGATAAATGAAAGCAATGTAGTAATAAGTGTTTGTAAAATAAATTTTACATATGCACAATGGTGCAGTTAAAGTATCAGTGATAAGGATGACTATGTATGTACGCACACACCAGATAATGGACTAGTCCTGTTGTCCTTCCTCAGTCAAATCTCCCATTGACTCCAGTAGCTTCAGTCCAGCATGCGGTCATAACCATTTCAGAAATCCTGGGAGAGGAAAAAATAAACATGAAGTTTCCATTCTTAGATTCTCCCACAGAAGTCCCCCTAGAGACACTTAAACTTGATGAAAGAATCATAACACTGAAGAAAGAATGATGACCATGCTCTAAGGGCTTGTCTACACTACCGCACGGGGTTGATCTAAGATACGCAACTTCAGCTATGCGAATAGCATAGCTGAAGTTGATGTACTTAGATCTACTTACCGCGGTGTTTTTACTGCAGTAAGTCGACAGCTGATGCTCTCCTGTCGACTCCACTTGCGCTCCTCGTTCTGGTGGAGTACCGGAGTAGACTGAAGAGTGCTCAGCGGTCGATTTATCGCGTCTATACTAGACGTGATAAATCGACCCCCGCTGGATCGATCACTGCACGCCGATCCGGCGGGTAGTGTAGACAAGCCCTTACTTAAGCTAGAGAACTAATTCAAGCAACTATCCTTCTTAAATTACATGAAACTTCCCAAATAGAGTACAAAGTGACAAACTGTTTATGAGAGAGCTGAAAAGATCCTAGAGTCTACTATTGGCCAGGCTCCAGTATAAGGAATCTGATAAACAATCTGCCTTGCATGTAATGAGATCTTTCTGATACCCACATTAAGTAACATTAGCACTGCAAGAGTCACTATAGTTAAGAAGGTGAGTGACTGAACATTTCTAAAATACACCATTATCTTCCTGAAAACAAGAGAGGAGAGTGATAATGTACTCATTGCAAGAGTCACTATAGTTAAGAAGGTGAGTGACTGAACATTTCTAAAATACACCATTATCTTCCTGAAAACAAGAGAGGAGAGTGATAATGTACTCACTGCAAGAGTCACTATAGTTAAGAAGGTGAGTGACTGAACATTTCTAAAATACACCATTATCTTCCTAAAAACAAGAGAGGAGAGTGATAATGTACTCATTGCCCCTCTCAGCCCACGTGTTGAGGGCACTCAGCACATATTGCTAAGGGCAAATTAATTATTACAATACTCTTTGCCAATCACCTTCAATTAACTTGTACTCCTGCTAATTTTCAACAGCAGGCTGCAACATACTGTAGGCCATACATAAACATGCTGTATTTCTTTAAAATTGCCTTGCAACTGAACAGAGAAATTCTTTTAAATAAGAGCAGTTAGAATGCAGAGTGTCTTTCCCACAATATTAATATGAGACCTAAACTATGTAGTATTTTCCCTTTAAAAGCAGTAGTATTTCAGAACTGAAAGACCTTAAAGCCTTCTTTCTAATCTGTTCTTAAACAAATGTCTGCAGTTTTCAATGTATTTCTTGATATGTTTGTGTAAACAAAGGCACATTTACTAGAGGTTTGTTAGGATTTAATTTTTTTAAACTACCCTTTTCCCCATTTTGCCTCCTTTCTGGCTGCAGCTACTTTACTCCATGGCATTCGTGCCATGAACAAAGGACAGTAAAAGGTACTTCAGGAGACATGTAGGAAAACAAACCTACAATATTTAACCAGCCCCAAATGGAAAAATTAATCACGGTGGACAACTGCAAATGGGAACCCAAATGCCTATTCCTGGGGGCAAAGGAAGAATGAATACACTTCAACTGTGCAGAATTCTGTATGCACGCATGTGTACTTCTGTAGCTCTCTTACAGAAACACAGAAGAGAAATCCCTGTATTTTCTTTTAAAGAAAATGCAAAAATACTTGCCTTCACATGCAGCTTCCAGTGAGTTCAATGGAAGTTATGCGTAGACATCTGAGGGCAGAACTGCAGTCAGTGCCATTGATAGGATTTTAAAGATATAGGCACAGTATTTTGGAAGACAACAGGCCTTTCTTGCATATTTGAAAATAAAAATCAGTGAATGGCAAAGTGCAATGAATTTATATTTCCTTACTACCTTATTCTCTTTCAACCGCAACTTACTTTGTGGTCTGATTCATTGAGAGAGGTTAGTGGCAGACCTGCCCCCAGTGCAGCTACATGATTATTTATTGGTGTTATGATAGTGACTGTCAGGCCCAAGTGAGATTGGGCTTCATTGTGCTAGCAAATATATAGTGAAAGATGGCCCAGGCCCCAAAGAACTTACTATCTAAACAGACAGCATGTGGGAGGGGAAACAGAGGCACAGAAAAGATAAATTATTTGCTCATTGTCATACAGCAGGTCAGGGAACAGAGCCCAGAATAGAACCCAGATCTCATGACTCCCATCCCAGTATCTTTATCTAGTGGACCATGCCGACTTGGGAAGATATGAGCTCAGATCTTTGGATTCAGACTCTCAAGTGCCAAAAGCTACACAATAGAACCAAGCAGGCCTTCCTAGTATGCGGTACATTAGGGATTGGCTATGTTGTGTGAGCCTGCTATTGCAAGATCACATGGTACATGCACAGAGGCTTATGCTGTCGTGATGTGTGAGCAAGCGGGGTTATAACCCAAACACCAGCAGGAAGTATCATTCGAGGAATTTCTTTTAGGTCTTCTTAAAAACAAAGATCTCAACAATTTTTTTAAATGTAACACTTAGAGACTGTAATCACGTACCTAACACAGGACTGTGAGCTGCTGCTGAATGAGGAGGACTGATGTGGTTGACAGGGTCTCATTATCTGATGAAACCTCTGGAAACTAAGGAAGAAAACTCTGTCTTTTATTACATTTGTGTTAGTGTTGAGGCATCATCCTGCTCTGCCCTCAGTTGTTGGAAACAAGGCACACTCTGTCTGCATTCGTGGGCTGGTATTGCCCTAAAACTAACACAGGTGCGCAGTGAGGCCTTGTACAGTTATAGAATAGGCAGGAAATGGAGTAGAATTGCTTCAACAATGGGCTTTTTCAAGCAGGATACTGGAGAAACCATGTTAATAGGGTGAAAGTTATCCCTCTTAGTACAAATCCAGAGTATCCTGAACTCCTTCCATCCCCATTTTGTGGGGAGCCGCCTTTCATGCCATCCTTCTCAGCTCTGCATGGCAGCTGCTGTCCTTCCCAGACCTCTTTGTGTGAAGGCTTTAGACCACAGGATTCAAGAGTTGTAGTTGCTGATACCGTGGCCCTGTCCAGACTTGCCCCATGCATAGATCTGTGATTCTGCTTACAATTAACTTCCCTTGTGCGGAAACATTACGATAAAGTGGGGAATCTACTGCATTTAAAAACACAACCCACCCCCTCTTTACTCACATTATTTTAGAATTCTGTGCCTTGGAATATTTAGGGGTACATGCTTCTCTGGGCACATGGTCAAAAGCTGCTTCAGAACGAAGTTGACTTCTAAAGTGGTGGGGAAGGGCTGCAGACTAAACAAAGCATTTTATCAACAAGAATGGGATCTCTATTCAGATCTCGAAAGAGATGTGATCTAAGCCCTGGAATGGGAGCCAAGAACTCCTGAATTCCTACCTCAGCTGACAATGTCTGTTTCCTCTGTCCTCTTTGGCCAGCCAGTTTCCCCATGTGTAAAATGTGGCTGATAACCTGACTCTGCAGTTTTGGGAGAATTAATTTATGTTTGTAAAGTGCTTTGAAGATGAAAAATCCTAACTGTGATAATTCCACTGAAGGGAAGAATTTGAGGAAAAGAAAAGCAGGGAAACTCTGAAACCAAGCCACACAAATCAGGTTCTTCAATTTGTGAAATTGCATAGGCTCAGAAGATCAAGCCCCAAACATTCTTGTATCCCAATGTAGAGCTGTTTTGGGAAGAGAGAGAGCAAAATGGGCATAAGGGTGCTTCATTTGTTTGAGAACACAGTATGTTAGTTTTCATGGGATTAAAAACACAGTAGTCTAATGTTAAGGTCAGTCACATACTTTATGTGTATTCTTTATGATGTGGTGCTGAAAATGAATAATGGAATGTTTTATATTAAATTAAAATTTGATTGTAGAGAGCAGGTTCTGCTGGCTGCACAATGTTTCCTATGGTTAATCAAACATCTTTGCTATTGAGGTGTTTTAATATCTTCAGAGAAGCAGATCCCTTTATTTTCTCTGAGATCTGTCTTTTTTTTTTATAAGCCTTTCCTTCTGATTTTACACTGCTTTTAATGCCAGTTTTAATGTTTAAAGGAGCAACTTAGATAGAGTAAATTATGAATAATAACATTCAATGTTCTGTGAAGATGGTTATGTAATAGCAATAATTGCATCAACTCATCCAATGCGCTTTCCTCCAGTGCCATGTACAGCAGATTAATAGCCCATGAATTCATTTGCAGCTCGTTGTGTTTCAGAAAGTATTTCAGGAGGCAATTAATAAACTGCTAAAGAAAATAGCAAAAATGATTTTTTTATCTATTATGTTAACTCTCCAGCTGAACTGTTTACTGGCACCTTTTGTTGTGTGACCTAAGGAAATTCTCTTCTAATTTCTGACTCAATCATACCGTGACTCTTGAATCGTGCTCAAGTCAAGGCAGTTTGATCGTTAGTCTGATCATTATTTTCTTAAATGTTGAGAGAAAAAATAAATTGTGCTCTAAGCTTCTGCGACTTCATTCATTGCTTTTTAAGTATTACATAAATATTTGTAACTGTAAACCATCATGTGATCATGTTGCAATATTTAAAGAGAGAAAATATAGTTGTGTATGAACTATGAATTGAAGGCCCAATACCACTTGGCACAATTCCCGTGTTTCTTTTTGTCAGCTGCCAGGCTGAGCTTTTTGTAGTCGTTACCCCTATGATGTCTACTTAAGTCCGCGGTAGAAAGTGGGTCAGGGGAAGGGTGAGGAGGTGTTACTGGAGCAATAAAAATCAGTCGTTTGCATCACAGCACCAATGGGAAAAGAAAAAAGTGAGGGAAATCTTCTAATGCTGCTGAGCAAAACACAGGGAAAGTCAAGTTCTTACTGTTTCACTGGGACAAGAAGGAATGATAGAGACTGTAAAAATTGAGAACAGAGCTAGGGTTCAGAACCCAGGGGGAAATGAGAGAACAGTGAGATTTCTGTAATGCAGGCCAGACCTCAGGAGCAAAGCCCCAAGGTAAAGCATAGTACATGCTGGAATGCATGCCAGTCTGGTTCTAGAACTACCTTTTCTTTCTCTTCTCCTTTAACACTGAGTTTCCTTTAATTTTCTGTTTCAATTTTTCCAGTCTCTATCATTTCTTGTCAAAGTGAAACAGTAAGAACCATTTATTTTAAAATACAAGGGGAAATGCTAGGCCTTGGCTCCCTCTCTTTTAATAATAACAATATTTTTAAAAACAGTTTGCCTCCTCTGAGCTCTTGCTTTTTTTTGAGAACTGGGTAAGCATAAGGGAAACATTTCTGATAGACTCACATAAAGATTGATTACAGGTCCTCACCTGGAAGTTACACTAAAGCATAGCTACTATGGTGATCCTTTCAGTGCTCTCTGCTTCAGTCTCTGCATTGTCACAGAGACCAAACTTATTTGATCTTGTACATTGTGTCTGCAGCATTCATTTGCATCCATAAATCCTAGTCCTTGCCAACAATAAATGTGAACCTTTCTCATATTTTGTTTAATAAGATTTTTTATTAAATTTGTGGCACTGAGAATGATCACATAGAATTGTAACTTCTTCACTCTGCCGTATCCAGTTTACATCTGAAGTACCCACTGGTCTTTGAGGAGGGAGGGCAGAGGATGTGGTGTCTGGATGTTTTGTATTATAAAGACTGCCTTTGGCCTTTGTACAGGGTTTCCTGTTGTACAGGGTAAATTGCATTGAATAACACTGAGTTCCTGTAAAAATTATGCTTTTTTTCTGCGGTATAGGTGAAATTTTAATAGACACTTTGCACTTTCAAAAAACCTTCTATCTAATTATCTCAAAGTGCTTTGCAAACATTAATGAATTAAGCTGTAATATGCTCCTGTGAGGTATTACTGTTCCTGTTTTTGCAGAAGGGAAACTTAAGGCGCAGAAAGGGGAGTTACTTATCCAAGGTGACGCAGCAAGTGTTTGGCAGAGTAAAGAATAGAGCTGAATTTGCTGAACTCCAAAGACCATCCTTTCTTAGGGGAATTACGTTTGATCAGGGCACATACATAGGTTTTTTCCCCCTACACTTAATAACGTTATTCTAACCATACTTTTTCCTTTCACTACACTTTTTAACCATTTCTTTTAAAATCAGTAATTTGTGGTACCAAATGGACATTTTTTAGCTGCATGCAACGCTTGTGGAGTTTTTTGGTTTGTTTGTTGTAGGGTTGTTGTTTTTTTACTTTGGAGACAAAGCTCATGCCCTCCTTGAGGTCTGCTATGTAAAAATGAAGTTGCATTTCAAGTTTGAACCTCCATAAATCCATCACAAAAATTGACACAATTGGAAGTCTCTCCAGGTGAATCCCATGCCTGAGTCAGCAGAGGCTGAGCTAACTCCAGCCCTTGGATAGACTCAATGTTGCCTCAGGGTCAGGATCATTAGTGGCTAGCAACAAAGGAAAGCCACCTAGGTATACATCATCTCTGAGTAAGACAGGTTCCATGTGAGACAGGGCAGAACTCCCAAGTTTCTTGATCTTCTGAGTGGTGACCAGTATGCAAGATTTCTCCTACTGTCCAGCCGCATTCCTTAGTGGAAGATTCTGGAGGTTCAGGTATTTTCAGTGAAGGAATTCTCAACAGGAAGTGACTTGGATTTCTTTGGCTGTCCATCCACTTTTATGTCAACCCACAATTTTGTGCTCTCAGTATCCTTGTGGTTGATCTACCTTATCAGTCAGTTCCCTACTAAAATGTATTAAATTAGTTCAATCTGGGATATCTCTTGCAGTGCTTCTTCAACATGGCCTTGAAATGCTAGCCTAGTTTCCTCTGGCTTCCCTGTTGCTCCTTTAGGACCTGGCCCTTTTTGCTCTGACTTGTGTGAATTTGTTTTGTTTTAAGCATTGCATCAAACCTTGCTCCCTCGGGTCTGTTAGCATCCAATCCCATTACTTTCTCAGCCGTCTTTCAGTGCTCACATGCTTCCTTTTTATGCTTAGCTCAGTGCTTTGGCACTCTCTCAAGCCTTTGATGTTTGCTCAGGTGCTTGGGGTAACTTTGATTAATTGACACAGCTCTTCTTTCTTGGCCCCACAGTGTCATGTAATGGTGTTTTCCCGTACCGATTCACTGGATTTTCCTGCCAATTTTCTGCATCTGCATTCTTTGTGCTCCTGTGTATTTTTTTTTCTTTGCACGCATTTATTTCAGGATGTGGTCCTCTCAGAACCTGGAGGAGGAAGAAAAGTAGATGTTGCAGAAATATGTCAATTTGGGATTAATGGCTGGCTGTATCCTCTGCCTTGGAGCTGATTGCGCGGTTGTCAGGTCGGCCTAAAAAACATTACCTGGAGCTGCCAGTTTCATGGGAATGCATAAGTTGTTCCTGGAGCCATTCCCAAAAGTCTCCTGCAAATCTGGCTTGCAGCTATCCCACATTGCTTTAAGGACTTGTTCTCAGAGGATACGCCCCTCTGCTTTGAGGAAGCCTATGTCAACACACACCCAACTTCCCGCTGGTATGCTTGGATGTACTTAATCATTCCTTGGCTGTCTCAACAATCTTTATCGTTCATTCCCCAAGGCTGAGTTCTCCTAACTGCGCTGATATTTTGCTCTTTGATGAAGTCCCCTGAGAGAAGTGATAGAAGATGTGTGCTATTTGGATAATGGTGATATTTGGAAGATGCAAAATGTGATTGGCTAAATATCACTCTACAGCAGAACAGCTCTGCTCTAAGGATCTGTTTTTTTCTCTGTTTTTAAAGAATCTGGCTAGGTCATTTGGATTTGACTTCACTCCTGTTCAGGAATCCTCAAAGGCCAAGATAAACAGCTCCCTAAATCAGAACACCTTTCAAATAGCATTGCTGTGTCCTCGTGTAACCCACACACCTTCTGGGTATGGTGTTCTGTCCCAACTAGTGACACAGAGACCACTTAAAGAGAGAGATAAAGTGAGTCAGCTCTACAGCCTTAGTTAACAGCCAGTTGGCTTTTAGCTCATGCGGTAGAGGCTCATCACTAAGCTCCAGAGATCCCAGGTTTGATCCTGCCCACCAATGACCGGGATCTGTCGGTGATACACTTGCACCCTGTTGTTGTGAGGAATCACCCTCACCTTCAACACTTTCTCCTTTTTCCTAGGGTGGTCAAGACAATGTATATCTTACATGAAGATTCCACTGGCTGTGCCTTCCAACGTAGAGGTTTAGGCAATTATGTTTAGTAGGAAGACAAACCAAATCTTAGTACTGAACCCCTGAACTTTGTCACTGGATTCACTTGGTAAGTCGGTTCACCGCTCCATAGCTGGAGGGTGAAGACCGGAAGGCAGGCTACATTATAGCAGAAGGCTCAATGCCTGGCTAAATCTCTTTCCAGAAGATGCACAAGCTTGTGTGGATGTAGACATGAGAGCATAGAACTGGCCCTGCCTGAGGCACAGGTGACCTTTGATATGTGTGATTCAGTGGTAAGGGAGATGGCCTCAGTACTAGGTGTGTCTACAAGTTCACTTGGCTGCAGGCATTCAGATTCCGTTCAGAGGTCCATATACAATATAAAAACTCCTTGAGGTCCTTTTGATGACTGGAGAGAACCTTTTGAGTGAATTAGGGGGAGACCTCTGCAGAAGGCGAAGAGACAGGGTGGCCTTTGTCTCATCTGCTGAGCCCAGTGCTTCATACACTAATCTTCTAGAGGCAGGAAGTGGAAAGGCAGCTGCTGGGAAGTCAGCATCCTCTTCAGAGACTGTATATTGAAAGGTTCCAACATATATGTGGAAAAGACCACCGAATCTCCCATAGGTGCTGGGACTGGGGGTGCTGCAGCACCCTCTGGCTTCAAGTGGATTCCATTATTTACAAGGTTTACAGTTTGGTTCAAAGGCTCTCAGCACCCGCACTATACAAATTGTTCTAGCGCCCTCTCTCTGTTAAACCCACATGATTTTTATCCAATGAATTGTTGTATAGGGAGTTTCCCAAAGCCTTGGCCATAAAGAACTGTGACCACTCACTGCATTACAGCTCCTTCTGACAGGCTGCCAGTCTTATGGTTGTGCTACAAAAATAACCTCAAGTTGGGTGTATTTCGACTTGGTGTATTACATGCCTGACTTAAAGCCCATTGGAACAAATCACCTTCATTTCTTCAGCTTTCCTGAGGAAAATTTGAGGGATAATTTTAATTTTTTAACCTTAATAGCCACATAGGGAGTAGCATAATTTAATGCATTTATGATAGAAATGTAGGTAGCATTTTGCTGCTAGCACAACATGAGTGATAAGATCACAAGACAATGGATTCTTTTTCACCCTGTTAAAACCTAAAATTAACTGAAGCAATTTTGCCCCTCCTTTTTTTCCAGAATACTTGTTGTCATGTTTGCATATTTATGAAAACTATCAATTTTAGCTCAAGATGTAATGAAAAGTCTATTGCTCTCATACAAAGAAGGTTCTGAAACTGACTTTAAAAAGCTGTAGCTTAAAGTCCTACAGGCAGTGCCTAAGGCTGATAAGTATTTCATTATCTGTGGGATTCTGTCTGTGTCCTGAATACATAACATGTTGTTTATTGCAGATATAAATGGATTTGTTTAAATAAGTACGAGGAAATTCTTTCTTTCAGTTTTCAAGGCGCATACCTAAATTTCAGAGTTAAAGCTAAATGGAATTCTGCCTTTCCCCTAGCAAAAAGTGCAACTGAATGCAAACGTGCTTTTACTGTGGATTACAGGGTTGGTTAATCATCTGACAGACACTTTTAATGGAGTCAGAAAGACATGCAAAGGGAAACACACTGACCTTTTCTTTCTTTCTTTCTTTCTTTCTTTCTTTCTTTCTTTCTTTCTTTCTTTCTTTCTTTCTTTCTTTCTTTCTTTCTTTCTTTCTACCACTGCAAGCAAATGAAATGTTAATTTAAAACTCCTCAGAAAATTAGGTTTCAGAGTAGCGGCCGTGTTAGTCTGTATCCGCAAAAAGAAAAGGAGTACTTGTGGCACCTTAGAGACTAACCAATTTATTTGAGCATAAGCTTTCGTGAGCTACAGCTCACTTCATCGAATGCATGTTGTGGAAAATACTGTATTTTCCACTACATGCATCTGATGAAGCTCACGAAAGCTTATGCTCAAATAAATTGGTTAGTCTCTAAGGTGCCACAAGTACTCCTTTTCTTTTTTTCAGAAAATTAGCTTTCACTTAAAGGAGCTTTTTATTTTACACTTCTTTGGGAGAGTTGAAGGTTGCCGGGAAAGCATTTCCAGTCTAAACTTCATTGGGATATTCTGTTTTCCATAGGAAATTGGGTTGTTTGAGAATCTCATCTCAATCGTCTATTTCAACACTTTCTTCTATGTCCCCTTCCCTGGTAGAAGACGATCAGCTTTAAGATTAGTGAATGATTTAGTGTAAATCCTCTAAGGCAAAGCTTTAGGAACCATTTAAAATGATAGACTAACAAATTCTGTTATACTTGCATCATTTTTATCCCATTGTGTCTTTGTTTTTGTTTTTTGGCCTTTAAACTCTTTTAAAAATTACTAGCACCTACTGAGATGCATTTTTGCACTTGAGATTCTTTTATTAAAATATTACAGGTATTTGAGCTTGTGCCTTTAAGTATTTTGTTGAAATCAGAATTTAAAACTGGGAAAAGCTCACCAGAAAAGCTTGCTCATCTTGAGGGCCTGGGATGGGGGAGATACTTAAAATAAATGGGGAAATTTAGAACTGGGGAGTAAACAATTAGGACATAAAAGTAGAAACTAGAAATGAGATGGAATAAGCAGAGGGCAGTGAAAAGACAAAGCATGATAAGGGGGCTGTGTTCTTTCACTAGCAGCGATTCCCAAGGTACCATCCTACACCTAGCAAAGCAGCTAGCACATGGTGTATTCTACACATGGATCAGATATGCCATATACTGTTGTATCTCTTGCAGAGAGATGTACTTTTATTTGCTAGCCAGCAGCAGACAGATTGGAGAGCAGATCAGAGCTGCAGTTCCGAGAGAGAAAGATCATAGACCTTTGGTTTGTTGCTAGATCCAGACATACTTTTCTCAGAATCTGAGTCACTAGTGTATTCTCCACTGTCCTCCACAGCTTAGTTTGATTTGAGGCACAGGAGGTGAGTAAGCCTTTAGACCTTGAACCAATAAACCCTGCTACAAATTCTTCAATTATCTGTCCTGTGCAAAAGCTTTTGTTTTAAAACCAGTTTACTCATTAAAGTTTTTAACCACACTTTGAATATGTGTGGGGCAATGTAAATGATACATTGTTCAATGGGGGGCCAGTAGGGGCAGCAGGTTTGTATACATTTTGGTGATGCCCAGAATGGGTCCAAGTTTGCCCCCCACCCCCACCACACACACACTCCCTGGGAGGAGTTTGGGTGCAGGAGGGTGTGATGGGTATGGGCTCTGAGAGAGAGTTTGGGTGTGGGAGGGGTGTGGGCTCTGGGAGGGAGTTTGCGTGCTGGGTGCGGGCTCTGGACTGGGTCGGGGTTGGGGTCCAGGCGGGGGTGTGGGAAGAGGTTTAGGGGCTGGCTGCAGGATCTGAGCTGGGACAGAGGGTTGGGATGTGGGATGGGGTGCGGGGCATGGGGCTGGGCTGGGGATGAGGAGTTTGGGGTGCAGCAGGCAGGCTGCCCTGAGGCGGGGGGCCAGAGAGGAGGACTCCCTCAAGCCCTCTCCCCACTGGAAGCAGCAAGGTCCAGGGGAGCCCCTTCCCCCCCTCTCCCCAACCTCCCCGGCACGACACTCACCCAAGCCCCACCCCCAACCCCCGGCTGCTGCTCAGGAGGTCCAGCCAGGATAAGCGCCCCCACCCGCTCCCGGAGTCAACTTGGAGTTGCCTGCTGCGGGGGTTGCCATGCGCTTCCTCCCTCCGCAGGTGCAGCAGCCGTCTCACCCTGCTCCCGGCACCACTCCCTTGTTGCCGGCAGCAGCAGGCGAGGGAGCGCAGTGCGGCGCTGCAAGGGGCAGCTGCCCAGGGCAGGCAGGGATGCTCGGGGAGGCGCGGAGGGGCGGCAGGCAGGGCCATGAGATGCTCCGGGGGAGAGACCTGGCCCTGAATATTGGTGGAGCCAGGTCCCCAGGGCCCTGAATTTGCTGGAGCCTGGGCACCACAGGCCCATATAACTCGCTGCTCCTGGGGGCAGGGACAAATCCTTGGAACATTTCATGGAGCTGGTTGCTTGTCTTTAAAGTTTCCGAAGTTTGCATAGATATTTTTACGGAGCATAGCACTTCTTCTAACCTTGTATATTAGTTGTATAGAAACCTCTCTATGCCTTAGGGTTAGACTGAGCCTAATAGCACATGTGGCCATTTGATGCTAAGCTTGTTCTTCCTGGTTTGTGGTCTCACCAGTGTATAGGGGCTCCATTTCTAGTATACTTGACTCACTGGAGAATACGTTGTGCAACTAGAGATAGCATGAACTATCACAGTGCTTGTGAAATACCTACACACACTCAAGGTGAATACAGAGTACAAGCAAATGTGAACACAAATAACAAATAAACAATAAAGTCAGCTATATGGGGGAAGGGCAGTATCAAAAGAAAGATGGCTTTGAGCAGCTTGGACCTCTCCAGCTCTTACCTCCACAGACTTAACCTTAGCAAACTACTCTGAGCCAGTGTGTGAGGGCTTTTTTTGTTTGTTTTGTTTTTTAAAAAGCTGTTGTCTGCCCTTTTTTAGAGTTAGCATAGTCCTACCTGTGGCAGGAGCTTACTCTAAAAATTACTGGTCTTCTGTTTTGGATTTTTCTTCAAATAAACATAGTCCTTGAGGCAGAGCGGCTAGACACAAGTAAGTTTTAAATGGGACTGTTGAGTAATTGCAGTTAACTCACACGATTAACTAAAAAAAATTAATCGTGATTAACAAAATTAATTGCAGTTAATTGCAGTTTTAATCGCACTGCTAAACAATTGAAATTTATTAAATATTTCTGGATGTGTTTCTATATTTTCAAATATATCGATTTCAGTTACAACACAGAATACAAAGTGTACACTGCTCACTTTATATTACTTTTGCTTGCACTGTAAAAATAATAAAAGAAATAGCATTTTTCAGTTCAACGTATACAAGTACTGTAGTGTGATCTCTTTATCATGAAAGTGCAACTTACAGATGTAGCGTTTTTTGTTACATAACTGCGCTCAATAACATAACAATGTAAAATTTTAGAGCCTACAAGTCCACTTAGTCCTACTGCTTGTTCAGAGAAACAAGTTTGTTCACAGTTGCAGGAGATACTGCTGCCTGCCTCTTATTTACAGTGTCACCTGAAAATGAGAACAGGCCATTCGCATGGCACTTTTGTAGCAGGCATTACGAGGTGTTTACGTGCCAGATATGCTAAATATTCGTATGCCCCTTCATGCTTTGGCCACCATTCCAGAGGACATGCTTCCATGCTGATGACACTCATTAAAAATAATGCATTAGTTAAATTTGTGACTGAACTCCTTGGGGGAGAATTGTATGTCTCCAACTCTGTTTTACCCACATTCTGCCATATATATCATGTCATAGCTGTCTTGGATGATGGCCCAGCACATGTTGTTCATTTTAAGAACACTTTCACTGCAGAGAAGGTACCAATGTGAGCTTTCTAAAGATAGCTACAGCACTCGACCCGAGATTTAAGAATCTGAAGTGCCTTCTAGAATCTGAGGGATGACGTGTTGAGCATGCTTTCAGAAGTCTTAAAAGAGCAACACTCCGATGTGAAAACTACAGAACTTGAACCACCCAAAAAGAAAATCACCTTCTGCTGCTGGCATCTGACTCAGATGATGAAAATGAACATGTGTCGGTCCGCACTGCTTTGGATCGTTATCGAGCAGAACCTGTCATCAGCATGGATGCATGTCCTCTGGAATGGTGGTAAAAGCATGAAGGGATAAATGAATCTTCAGAGCATCCGGCATGTAAATATCTTGTGATGCTGGCTATAACAATGCCATGTGAACACCCGTTCTCACTTTCAGATGATATTGTAAACAAGAAGCTGGCAGCATTATCTCCTGCAAATGTAAAGAAATCATAGAATATCAGGGTTAGAAGGGACCTCAGGAGGTCATCTAGTCCAACCCCCTGCTCAAAGCAGGACCAATCCCCAATTTTTGCCCCAGATCCCTAAATGGCCCCCCCAAGGATTGAACTCACAACCCTGGGTTTAGCAGGCCAATGCTCAAACCACTGAGCTATGGGTTTGTCTTAGAGATTGGCTGACCAAGAAGTAGGACTGAATGGACTTGTAGGCTCTAAAGTTTTACACTGTTCTATTTTTGAATGTAGCTATTTTTTTGTACATAATTCTACATTTGTAAGTTCAACTTTCATGATAAAGAGACTTCATTACAGTACTTGTATTAGGTGAATAGAAAAATACTATTTCTTTTGTTTTTTACAGTGCAAATATTTGTAATAAAAATAAATATAAAGCGAACACTACACTTTGTATGCTGTATAGCAATTGAAATCAATATATTTGAAAATGTAGAAAATATAAAAAAAAATTAAATAAACGCTATTCTGTTATTGTTTAACAGTGCGATTAATCATCTGATTAATCATGATTAATTTTTTTAATCGCTTGACAGCTCTAGTGTTAAACTGAAAAGGAAAGTAAAGGTGAAGAGAAATAACAAATAAAAGAAGAAGAGAGATGGCAAATAGTAGCACAGCGTGCACCCTGCTCTCACCTTGCCCTCTACAAAAGTAAAAATTTGGGAAGCGAAGAGGAAAAGATGAAATACCTTTATTCCTTAAATTCTCCGGGATGAAGTACTTACGGCTTCTTTGTCTCACAGAAAAAGTAGAAATCTGTCTGGAGTTACATTTGGACAAACAGATTCCAGAGTCAGAGAGAATTTAAAAGCTGCATTGTCTTGTCTGTTAGTATTAAATTTTAAAGTAAAGATTTGGATGGGATTTGAGTTGTTTAGAACAAAGTATATTTTTGTGATACTTTGTTAATTAATTAAATGCTTAAGACTGATGTCAACCTTGCATAAACTTTCAATTTCATGTATTGTATTTCAAATGAGTTTCTCAGAAGACTTACAGTTTTGGCAGTGTACTGAAAATAAGATAGGAAACATTGTTGCCAGGACTTGGATATAATTTAAATGTGGCATATGTACGTGTTCCATAATTATCATGTGGTATTATTGGTGTAGTAATGTGACGATCTAAGGCATTTATTGTGGCTTCTGATTTGAAATATATTTTCACTAAACATTTATTCAGTAGTGCTTACACTTGGCAAGCTATAAACACACACAATCATGCAATTACTTTTTTCTTTCTACTTAAATATAAGTGCACAAGGAGTGATTCTTATTTTTAGTTCAAGAAATACAGTTGTGGTCCCTTTTTCCCCTCAGCTGACTGTGTCTGTTTGTGAAGTCACTTTGCCTTACTAACCAGTGTTTATAGCCTTATACTAAGAAACTGTTATGTAAGCCTACTGGTATGATTGGGATTTTCTGGCAAAATTCAACCTGAAGGAAATATGGTCAAGTAATCTGTGTCCGAATTGTGTAAAATGTCAAAATTGTAGCTGCTTTTGAGAGACCTTTAGTAACCAGATATGAAATTAATGTTTCAGTGGGCCCAGAATTTGGTGCCAAGGCAAGAGAGCTTTCACAGTGACTTCAGTGAAACCTGGATTTGGCCCTCAGACTTGCTAATTACTTATACAAAGGCAGGTCCATCACTTCCCCCAGCAATAATAATAAAAATGTTCCAAATGGACAATGTAGTTGGACATGATGTAATGTGTAAATAAGCTTGTTCCAGTGAGAGCAGTGTTTCAGTGGGATTTGGGCTCTGAAATTAAATTATTTCACAAATTGTGGAACTCTGTCACTGCATGCAGGGAAGGATTTTGGCTTCTTGCGAAGTTATCTTTGGGTGGGGAATGTTGAGGCTAAAAGTGCAGGAATCAGACTTGACAGGGTACTTTAGAGAAGCTTGCATCAGTCTTTCAGTAGCTTTTTCCTCAATGGACTTCTGAAGAACTCAAAAGATATTAAGTAATTAGTGGCAAGTAGTGAGACTCACAGACTCGATACAAGTGGGAAACAAAGTAGGACATTGAGTGCCCAGTGACAATTAGGCAAGCTCAGTTGTTTCAGCATCACTAAAACAAATACATTAGTTCTGCTTCGTCTCTTCCCAGGAAAATAAATCCTGTTTGAAGATGTTTCATAGGCTGTTATTAATTTGTATTGAGGTAGCACCTAGTGGCCTCTCTCAGGGCTTGGGACCCTCTGCGAGGCACTGTCCACACACCAAAAAGTGTTGCTTCAGTATTTTGTGTTGACTTCTTGAACATCCTGTGGTTTAGGGATAAAGTATCTCTTTGGCCCAACTGAGATCAAGGCCCCATTGCCCTTGGCATTATACAAACACCCAGGGCGAGACAGCCCCTGCCCTGAAGAGCTTGCAGTCTAAGCAGATAAGACCGACAATAGAATAGAAACCAGATCTCCTGGTCCAGTGCCCTGTCCACTAACACACTGACTCCCATAAGACCTGCAATGTTAAACTAGATAGTAAACATGGGTGTTTTTGTATTAAGAAAAAACTGTGTTTTATGGGCTTTACAAAGTCTGAAATAACGCTGCAAAATGTTTTAGTCCCAAGAAACAGTGTGAAGAAAAAAAATATAATGGAAAGGAATCACGCGATATCATGAACTATTAAGTCCAGTATATAAAAAGGTTGCCTAGTGGTTAGGATGAGGACTCCTGGGTTAAAGTCCTGGCTCTTGACTGAATATGTACCAAGAGGAAGTCACTTAGTCTCCCCGTGTCTCAGTTTACCCATCTAGGGTGGAGCTGAGAATTAATTACATGTAAAAGGTTTTGAGATCCTCTTATAAAAAATGTTGTATAAGTGCATCATGTTACTGTAGTTGTTCATCTGCCAGGTGACGCAACCTTACAGGGGGGCCACTCTGACTGAAGGGGAAAGAGAGTCAGTGCCCACTTGGGCTCAGGGCTCAATCCTACGTTGTTGAAGGCAATGAGTGTTTTGCTGTTGACCTCAATGCGAGCAGGATCAGGTCCTTATTCCTCTCTCTGGTATGAGAAGCTGCTTGTTCTGCCAAATTATGCCATTCTCTGTGTGATCGTTTGTGATGTAAATTTCTATCAGCTGGGGACTTATCATGGACCACCAACCTCATTTAATTAAAGACCACATGTTGAATTCAGACAGTGGCCCAGAGGTGAAAGAGACAGACAGAGAACACCCAGCCCTTTGACCACATTTCAGACATCATCTGATGTCCAAGTTGCATCCTTTGTTTCCACACAGGAATCTGGGAAAACTGGGTCAGTTTATCCGAGTAGAAAGTATTATTTTATTGAGTTAACTCTGTGATGAACTGCTGCTTCTTTGCCCTTATCGAAATGAATTCCCTTGTGTGCCTTAAGTCTTGCAGTGGAAGTTTCTGGAGCCTCCAGTAATCACTCTGATTTCAAACCAACAATAAAGAGGCTTCTTTTTTTAGGCTGACGTTTCCTGGAAACAAGTGTCTGCTCTGTTCCTTGCTTGATCACTAAATCAGGCTGTCCTTTCTTATTGTGAACGTACTTCATGTAAAAGGTTTTGTGCTAGTACAGCTGCAGAATATTAGAAAACAGTGTAAAGAATAGGGCAGAGCTACAGGTCAAATCAGCATTTGGAGCCGTTTGACCTTACCTGACAGAATGATATCATTTAAATCAAGTTTATAATTACTAGCTAGCCTTATAATTCAGTAATCCACTCCAATTATTCCCATTAAATCAAAACTGAGTCACAGATCTTTTTAATGAAGGGAAACTCATTTTAAAGAATTTGCACTGGCCCTATATATGAAAAGTAAAATATGTCCAACTAGTCTATTTGGTGTGGGGTTATGGACTCATGTCATAATCCAAAAGGGAAAAATATTTTAAAAGTTCTGGTTTCTGCAGACACTTCGGAGGATTCCAGCCGCATATATACAATCCCATTCTCGCTATGTAAGGCAGAGATGTGGCTTTCCAGAAAGAGGTGGAGTTTGCCTCATGCTTGGGGAATTATTATTACATTTACATATGCAGAGGCTCATATTCATGAATGGAATGGAATAATATACCCAACTGAGGGACTAGCAACTTTCTCTTAAAATGCCAGTTAAGTCTCATGTACTCCTGCACTCAGCAATCCCAAACATGAGGTGTGGTTTGACCTAAAGTGGTACAAACTAGTCTCTGCATTTTTAGTGGATCTGCAAATAGTATTCCTGCTACACCCCCTAGTCCGCACCACTTACTCCTGTCCATCATGATCATTCACACCACTTAGCCCAAGGCTGGATGAGCGTTTTTATGAGGGTCAGTGTGTTGGTTCTTTAAGATATAGTTGTTTTTTTTTTAATGTAAAATGAGTCTTAACTTTGGAGGTGAGGGTGGGAAATATGATTTCTGAGGGGGAGGAGAAGTGATATTTAAGTGTCTTCTACCTCCTGCTGCAGAAGTGGTTCCCCAGCTCTTTGTGCTGTCTTGTATAATTATCAGTATTTCAAATAAAGATTTTGTAGATGTCAGTAGAAGTTGGGGTTTTAGTGGCTACTCAGGCCCCAGTCTAGGCCCCTACGGGGATTTGTCTGCTCCTAAGTTTTAGCATGTTGTCTTGTTTATTTATTGAATATTATGGTAGCACTCAGAAGCCCCTCACAGACTAAGGGCTCCAGTGTGTGGGCAGTGTGCAAACACACAGTAAGACTATCCCTACATCTTAGAAGCTCTTCTGTAAGCATATGTAGCACTTACAGACATTTAACTATTTAATCATCTCCACTGTGCCTGCGTGGTACAGCAGATGGATGTTATCCCCATTTTACAGATTGGAAGGCTAAGGTTTGTAGGTTAAGTGACTTGACTAACCCACAATGGGAGTTGGGCTTGAAGCTGAGATTAGAAAGCAGGAGACCTCGCTCAGTCCTGTCCTTAGTCCTACTCCACCCTCCCTTTGGTACTATTGAGCTTCCCCTCCTGGTGGCCAGAGGTCACTGAGCAGTAGGCCCTTGTTCGGCTGCAGCCAGAAGGGGAGGGGCATTGCAGTAGCTGTAGTGCCTCCCTTCAGTATCATTTTTTGCAGCACTGCCTTCCCACAGAGGCAAACTGGTTGGCAATCCTCCCAAAACGGAGGGCCTATGACTCACCTATTCACTGATCCCTGTGCCCGGCCCTGGGTGACTGAAAAGGAAACTGTGAATCTTTAAGAAAAAACAGTGACATACCTTTGTCCTTCACTTCGAAAACAAATCAGTATGAATCAACATAACCCCATTGTTATCCCACAAGGAAAAGATAAATAATAGCTGAGCTTTTCCTTTGTCCTGCTTGTCCCCCGCTCAGAGGAAGTCCATGGCTGCAGTTTTATGAATCAAAAAATTGGCTCTGCAAACCAAGAGGTTGCAGGTCCCATTGATAAATCATTTATGTATCACTCTCTGAAGCAAGTGTATCACTGGCCACGTGAGATTTTAGAAAATTGCTCAAGTAACTCAGAGGTACAACTGCAGAATCTAGCACTCAGAGACACTATATACGGATGACGCTTCTCTATATATGTAGTATTTTCCATCTGCAGATGAAGGTACTGGGCCTGATTCACCACTCTGTTACTCCAGTTTTACACTGGTGTGAATCTGTTGAAATTCATGGAGTTAAACCAGTGTAAAACTGGAGTAACAGTGCGTGAATTGGGCCCATTATTCCTCATTGAATAAAACAAGTATAATATGGTACAAGTTAGTGATTAAAGAGAGGCCTGGAACTGACCCTGGGTGAAAAAGAGGCAGAGGGAGATGGAAGGAGCCACCCCACCCCTCACTGCACAGGGCCAGACTCAGTAATAACAGGGAGAAGGGCAAGCATTCCAGTGCTGCCAACACAAGATTCCACCAAGTTCCCCACTCTCCTTCACACTGGCTAGCAGAGCTGAATGCAAGCAAGGAAGAGGGAGTATGCATGCTGCGCCCTTTCAAAGGATGGCACCTCCAGCACATGCTTCCCCAGAGAAGCTCCTCCTGGCTCCACACACAATGCTAGCAGTGGTTTGAAACCGTGACTTGCTCCATTCTTTGGAAATAGTCTTAATTTTATTTCTTATGAGGGAGAAGACACAGGAGAGTATGAATTGTAAATTGCAACTACTCAGGGCACCTGGCTTTTCAGTGAAGTCAAAGGCAAGTCACACTCTTTTATTCTTGGAATGAGGTCTAGATTAACCTAGGCACACTAAAGGCCATTAAATGCTACTGCATGCCCTACATGCAACTATTGAGCAGATGTACAGCACAATATCTTGTTTTAGCTGACAGCAGTCCACCTGTGGGGCAGCACACTTACTCATTGTCAATTTTCTTGGGTAAAATCCAGTAAATAGAATTGATGACCTGCGTTTCTCCAAAGTGGGAGGCATGACTGTCTCATAGAAGAAATTAATGTAACGTTTGTAACTTGCTCGGAATTGACCTTTTGGTGCCCTATGATAGAACGGTCAAATTCTAGATATTTTTCCCATAATCATCTGTCCATAAAGAATTAGTGTACCAAATTTCAAGAATCTAGTTCAGTGGAACCATGGAAATTAAATATCAGTTGCTCCATTAGAAGTGTTTGTTGAACTGTTTTATATTGGTGATTGCAACTGTGTGGAATATAACATGAGAAACGAATGCCTTATATGTTGTGGGTTTTTTGTTAATGCATATGTTCGACTAATCTGTTTAGATACTGCAGTTGCATCCAAACCACTTTATTCCTCAGATAATGTTAATCTGAATTATTATTATTATGCTGGTTGGTTTTGCCTGGTAAGGAAATGACTAGAAAATCTATTAGGAATTGGACAGACAGAAGGACATGCAAAAATGCTTAAGTAGATGCCCACGTAGTTATAGCTTAACTCTGACTATATACACCAGAATCACAGATCTGGACACTAGTAATTGGTGCATTTCAGAAGTTCTGAAAGTTCAAATAAGTGTTCAAAAGTGTGAATGATTATCTACAATTAATTCAGATTAGACCGCAAAAAGTGAGAAGGGTGACTGGTAACATCAATGAGATTGTATGGTTACTCTATCTACAAGGGCTGGTGCATGACAGGATAAAGTTGATAAGGCTTGGAAGGCTTTTTTTTTAATTCAGAATAAGTAACTGATTGATTTGTGTATTGCAGTGTTTGTTGTAACCATGTTGGTCCCAGGATATGAGCGACACGACATACGTGAAGTAATATCTTTTACTCAACCAACTTCTGTTGGTGAAAGAGACAAGCTAGCTCTGTGCAAGCTTGAAAGCAGGCCCAATAAAAGATATTACCTCACCCACCTTGTCGCTCTGATTTTGATTGTGGCAGAAGTGGGTCTTCAGAAGGCACTTGAATAAGGAGAGAGTGGTAGCTTTATAGATCTGCTTAGAAAGGGCATTCCATGCCTAGGGTCAGGATGGAGTCCTGCTCTAGTTAGGTGCAGAAGCCCCGTCCCATAGTAGAAAAACTTTGTTTATAGTACATCACCTGAGGCTGTAATAATGTGGGATACAGTTAGAGATGCTTCTGTGAATAAGATCTTTCTTTGTGCTCTTAGGTTCTTTCCATCTCTGTGGTGTTGGGCTTGGACATAGCAGCTTACTGTATGTCCTTCAATTGTTACCTCTCCCTTCTTCTATGTTTTGAATGCCGGGCTCTCCCTATCACAGACTTGGGGTAAAATGTGGGACACCCTGCTTCATGATGACAATTAGTTAATGTTGGTAAAGTACTTTTTGAAGATAAAAATCTCAGTGAGTGCAATTTAATTATCATTTCTCATTAAATACATTCCCATTTCAACTTTGGTGGAATCTGATAGCAATGCTTAGCATTTGTTTTTTTTCTCCTTTATATCAATGCCTAGATACTGCAGTGATGATGGCAGTTAGATCAAGGCGTAGATGGACAGGAATTTTATTATCAGTTCAGCCAATGTCATAGACTCTCTCCTTTGGTGCACCGGCATCTGACTGCTCCTGACTTTGACCAGATTGTGCCAGCTTTCTCTCCTCCTGCCCACCCACACCTTTTTTCATTAATTTCTTTTTACCCATCTGCTGCCATTCTATCCTGTGACTTCATAGTGTCTGATTTGCTATCCAACCCCAGAAGTTTAGAGGCGAAAATTTTTATCTTATTTCTGAGGTCTGGAATATTTCTTCTCTCCTTGCTCTTCAGGGCTTCCTCCAGTTCCCAGTGAACTGATGAGGTCGCTGTATGGGTAGGTTCTGCACATTCCCTTCCTACTACAAGTGACTTTTATAAAATTATTCATGCTGGCCTTGCCTTTAGAAGTCTCTTTATTGGCATATCTCCTTCTAAGGGTGTTACAGCTCTGGAAGAGGCAATCAACTTTGTAGGTTTTTTTGTATCTGAACCACTTTGTGGAGTTCTCTATGAGAATAATGGTTTTCTTCAGTAGTCAGGCAAATCAGCCTTTTGGACCAGGATTCTCCTTTAACATTGGATTTGGGTCTAAGTCTTGGATCAGCAGTTTTAGAAAACCAAAGTAACAGAGGGCACTATATCCTATGCAAACTGTTAAGTTCACCTGAAACTTGTGGGCAATTAAGAAGAGATTGATGTAAAAGCAAGAAAACAAAAAAGATTTGTTTACACTATTTCATTTTATACTTTATTTGGTTTTTCATCATTGTTTCTTTTAACTTTAAAATGACAGGGAAGGTAGATTAAAGAAAACTTCAAGGACTTTTTTTTTTTTTTTTTTTTTTGCTTTTCTGCTTTCTTCTAATATATGTCTTTTCCATTCTGAAAGTATCTTTTGTACCGGCTTCCCAGCTCAAGTACTGCTTGTTACTTATCAGTCACATAAACAAAAAGGACATAGAACCCTTCTTGCTAGCTTTTTTTTCGTTTTAGTAACTTTTAAGGATTACTTGTGACACAGGCACAAAATTTCCTGGCAGAAATGTGCCTTTTCAGGTTGACAAAATCCCTTAAACCACAAATTAGGTCTTAGACCATTAAATAAAGCTGTATTAGTACACCCATTTATATCAGTCATAATGAAATCTACTCTTTTTACTCACACCCTGATATATTAAGCATACAGCCCCCCCCACACACAAGGGATATAGATGTGTGGCTCTCATTAGTTGTAATGGGAGATACCATATAAATCCCCCACGCACAAATGGAAGAATAGAGCCCCCAGTGCTACTGATAACAAGGTACTCCCCTGTACTTACAATGGTTTAATAAGGATGGTTTGGAGGGCCGGGCAGTTATTCATAGATAGTTATAGCAAGCAATTTGTTAGTCTTTAATTGAAAACTTGTAAAGGAATTTTATTTTAAACAAGCAAAATCCGTGTCCTTGTTATATGAAGAAAAATATGAAGTTTAGTGGACGGTGTTTGTCGCTTTTCTAGGTGTCAATGGTAAACTGCCAGTGAAAATACATTAGTTAGAATCTGACCTATTTAAATTTAAGAATCTTATTTCTCTCCATTTGGTGACACAAATTTATAGCACTCCGACAAAATTCACATTTTGATGAAAATATATAGTTATTACTGTGATTAATTTGATATTTAGAAAAAATGTGGACCAAAGAGTTTCAGTGCAGTAGATGAAACATTTGGAGTGACTGACTATCCCTGGGGACAGAATCAATCACTGTTGTAGAAGAGGGTGACATTTAAGAAAGAAACTTGGAGGAAAATGTCATGCTTAAAAAATTAGATTTAAAGGCACTAACTCCTGATTGATTTTTATTGCACTCAGATGGATACACTGATTGATTATCAGTTGTACGAATGTTTAGTACCTTTCTCACGTCTCTCATAATCAGAATAATCTAATTTTCAATATCATTTAATATACTGTATTCAAGGTTATAATAGATCATATTTCTAATAAAACACAGCAATTACGTAATGAATAATGCAAAGGTACCAGGCAGAGTTCAGATTCACCTGATTTTTAAAACCATTACCGCCGATGCCTGGAACAGCTAATTTACATGGATGCAACATGCTATATGATGTCTTTTGAATGCTGGACCGTATTTTTCATTGCTTTTGGACTGCATGGAATAATGTCAGAAGATTCTGGCGATAGGTCAGGGGAGACTTGCTAGAGCAGAACAAGAACCTGTCTGCAGGTTTGAATCCTTTAAAATATATTATGTTCACTTCACACCTGGAGAAAAAAGAGAGCATGCCAAGTTCTTTATCAAATTTCTCCAATAATGTGTCTCTACCCCCCTGATTTTGATACACTACCATAGAGATACTATCACACTTGATTCTAGATATTTTCCTGGATCTATTGAAGTGGACAGCTAACATGTTGATTTCTCTGATAAACTACAGGATAATCAATTTGCAGTATTTTTTTGCTTTTATGCTTGTAGCCATGTGGCTAATACTAAAGTGACTATTTTTACTCTGATATTTTCGGTTGACATGTTAGACCCGCAGCAGGAGTCTCCTTACAAGATGGGGGAGCAGGCAGATACCGGACATAGTGTTGGTATATTATTCACAAATACTCTTTATTGCTTACAAAATGAACCACTCACTCCACATTCATAACCCGAGCATACAACACCAGAGTCTGAAGATCAGAAATGAAGTCCCGAGGGCCAGTCAACATTCAATCCCATCACCAGATGCGGGGAGCCAGCATTACCACATCTTAATCCAAACAGGGCTCTGGATCCACAAATGACTCCAAATTGCGCGTGTATCTAGGGTGACCAGATGTCCCAATTTTATAGGGACAGTCCTGATTTTTGGGTCTTTTTCTTATGTAGGCTCCTATTACCCCCCACCCCCTGTCCTGATTTTTCACATTTGCTGTCTGGTCACCCTAAGTGTTTCGAACATCTTTTATAATCTACTCCATCATGTCATCAGTTGTCTGGGCAATTTCAAAGAGACAGTTCTGGGCAAATTGCCAAAACCCAAGATGTTTAGAAACAGTCTCAGGCCCAAGATGTTCTTCTTTCTCCAGTTCTTGTTCACAACTGCAGCAGATACATTGCAACAGGTACATTGTCATGGCAGTGCCCATTGTTTCCTTATCTGATATTTCTCCATCTTTCTCATAACAAAGTTATTTTTCACAAACAGCTCTTGACCACTTAAAACCTCAAATTCTTGCTTCGGTTATCAACATGCAACTCACATCAAGCACATTTCATCCACACTTGGCCTATAACATATTACATGGATATATGGATTATGTATGGAGATATATATATGTATGTATCCCAACAGACTCTGTCCATAAAGATTGGATTAGGCAGTTGACATTTTTACTGCCGCCAATCATTCCAAATATGTCAAAACCCAAGTTTTGGCGTATGAATTTATTTAAGATGGTTTCCTGCTCAGTTTAAAGATTGTGCAGGTACATGTTCAGCCAAATATTGTATAATCTGAAAATCATTGCTTTGGAAAGCCAGTTTATTTATACTTGCCTAGAGTTTGGCAGACTTTCGATGGCATATATGGTTATATTTGCACTGCTGTTAAGACATCAATGGGATTCTTAGTAATCTGTATTTCTGGCAAACCTGCCTACAGCCGATTGGTCAAGTACAACTATATTATTTTCAGGAGTATTACATTGTTTCTTTTTGATATTAGAGCATTTTTGGAATTTATAGAACATTCATGAAATTCAGTCCCATAGAGATAACTTCCTTATGACATAGGAACGAGGCTACATTCACACAGGAAATTAAATGCAGTGTTAATTTTGGCTGTAGGGTATTTTTTCCCCCAGCTTGAATGCCTATAGGTAAGCACTAAAATCCACATTAGGTACCTGAATATGACTGAGGGCCTGGGCAACCAAGTTTGAAAATGTTGATCTGTGCATAGGACAGTAAATAATGTGTCCAGAGCTAGAGCTAGTCGAAAATGGGAAGGTTTTTTTTTAAATCTTTGTAAAAAGTGTCCTTTTTTTGTAAAATGTTTGAAATTTTTCAGTCAGTTTATCTAGAACCTTTCTGTAGGTCCCATCTGCATGGGGCTCTGAGTTGTATTTAAACATTGACTTCAACGTGATTTATACAGAGCTGGTTGAAAAATGAAAACCTAGCTTTATGAAAAATGTTGACAATGTTTTCGTCTTGACACACAGTTCAGTCATAACTGACCAGTTCTGGTGTAGATATAAAAGTGAGAGCTGATTGGTTGTGACTCGACCAACACCCATGCAGTTATAACCCAATTTAGATGCAGCTGACCAGCTTGGCTGGTTGGTGCAGATGGTAACCAAACCAGGATATAACCGGGTTATAAAACCATTTGTTAGCCCAGATAGAAACCTAGAGATCCGAATTTGGGGGCAATACGCATGGCAAGAGTATGCTGCCTGTCAGTACAATAAGCATAAGGGAGTCTGTGGCCTTGTCTACCCTTGGAATAGTCACAGTTCAGTGTAGCTGTGCTGATGCTTGACCTCCAAGTGTAGATAAAGAGGTGCAGGGTTTGCACTGATTTAAGCAAGGCCTAGGGCATGTCTACATGAGCGCTTACTGCAGTTTAAATCTACCGCACTCCAACTTGCCAAGGACCGTGCATTAAATGTCTGTTTGGACCTTGCTGATGCCCACTGAAAGTTCCTACTGTGCAGGAGGGAGCTTTTAGCACACATCAGCAGGGTCCACACGGACAGTATGTGATGTGCTGGGGCACTGTAGATTTGCACCCCAGCTTGCCACACACAAAGTGCTCGTGTAGACAAGCCCTGCTCACACTAACATAACCATATTTAAACATAAACATGAGACACACTTGTGGCCATGCTATTTTATAACCTGATTTATTCTTGTCTGTCTCAGTGTTGCCAACTGCCATGAATTAATAGTGAATCATCTAATTTTGGGGCCTGAAGCAGGAGCTTTCATGATGACACAAAAAGCTTCTCCTGTGTTTCTGCTCCCTTTAGTATTTGGGAACATGTGCAGGGTTCTGGGCAGGAGTCTGCAGGACAGAGGAGGCATATAATCCTTGCCATGGCCCTACTATAGGGCCCACATGTAGGTATAAAGGATCAGGGGGTCAGAGCAGTGGAAGGAAGGGGCCAGGGAGAGCGGATAAAAATCCTGTAGCTGGGTCTTGGGAGGGGGGTCCCAGGGCAGTGGGAGAGAAGGATCATTATAATTGTGCAAATAATTATCATTATTTGCACAATTATAATTACAATGAGAATTATTTTTATAAAAATATTAAATGTATTGTAATTGGGGAAGTTATGCGCATTTGATCAAGTTTTCTTAGAGTAATTTTAAAACATTTTTATATGCTTTGAATATGAGAGAACTGATTTCTTTTTTAGAATACGTTTTTGAAGAATTATAAATATTACTGCACTTGTACTGGGAAGTGTAGTTAAGTCAACCTCTGGCCTAAATCAAATAAATCTGGCTTGTCTAAAATCTGACTGAGGCAAGTATCAGTCTTTAATTCAGTACACATTATCTATCTTGGGGTTATGTACTGCAGCCCATCAGAAGTAATGTGTAAGTGCCTTATGCATAAAATAGGGAGTTGCAAAGTATGGTCTGGCTCCTCTCCCTTTCTACGATAAAAAGATAGGTTTGGATTTGGGTATTTCCTGGTGATTAGTAGGGTGGTAGATGTGAAGCTATTCTTGCATGTCAAGATCACTGCTGCTCACATAATTCTTTATTGAAAGATAATTGGAAAAACTTGACATATGGGTGGGGAGTAAGGGGAAGTTAAAAAGTTAAGACAGACCAAAACATGGAATTTATTTGGCCAAAAAACTCATAAGAATAAGAGCTTGTCTACATGGGAGGATAGGGGTTGTGTGTTAAACCTGATTGATTTGATGCACGTTATTTAACTCGCAGTATGAAAGCCTCACTAATAGTGTGCACATGGGATGGCTGTGCCTCTTTCAGTTTGCATCATTGTGTTCATATGGCTGTGGCTTGGTGCTTATTAAGCGTGTGGCATTCTCAGAGGGGATCCCATGGTTCTTTGCGGCACTGCTGAGTAGGGTGCATTCTGGGACTTTTCTCACTCTGTATTGTAGAATGAATACCTGAAACAAGGCAGGTTAAAAAAATTTTAAAATCCCATGTTTCCACTGTCTCCATCCCATGCTTCCTTTTGTGGGCAGGTCGGTGCCATTTTCAAATTGCTGTCAGCCAGCATAGACCCAACAATGTTCCGCACTGCTATGCTGACGTCTGCAAATAGACAGAAGCTGCTTGGGCTGTATTTCAGCACTCAATGCCAGATAGATTTCATTTTGGACTTTACCGCACCATTGAGCAGATGATTTGTCAGCAGTAGCAGCTTCTGCAGTAGCTTCAGTGGTGGTGAAGGAAGCAAGATGAGGGTGAGGAAGTGGAGAAGGAGACCAAGCAACTGATACTAGAAGAGCTGTTCCCAGAGCAGCTTCACACCATGCAGTGCCATTTCTGGGTTGAGAAACAAGCCTGGATTGATGGGAAAAGATCATTCTGTAGACCTGGGATGACCAGGAATGGTGAGAGAATTTCAGGATGATGAAGGCAACCTCTTTTGAGATATGGGCTAAATTAGCCCTGAAGCTGCACTGGCCAGCATACCAACATGCATACCATACAAGGAAAGAATAAAAAGACTGAGAGTGTTCACCTTAGAAAAGATATGGCTAAGGGGGCAAATGATAGAGGTCTATAAAATCATGAATGGTGGGGAGAAAGTGAATAGGGATGGGCTGTTTACCCCTTCACATAATACAAGAACCAGGGATTGCCCGATGAAATTACTAGGCAGCAGGTTTCAAACAAACAAGCATAATATAAGTTAAGGGAGGATAGTCCATCAATGGTTATTAGCCAAGATGGGCAGGAATGCAACCCCATGTTCCAGGTGTCCGTAAACCTCCAACTCCAGAAGCATCTGGCAATGGCCACTGTCAAAGACAAGAATCTGGGCTACATGGACCGTTGGTCTGACCCAGTGAGGCTTATGTGCCCATACCTGTGGAGAAGCAGGTCGGATCAGCTGTTGGGGCCATTGCCAGGCAGATGTGTGATATCATGGAAAAGGTACCGTTGCACGAGGTTATAAAGCTTGGTAATGCCCAGGACAGTATTGATGACTTTGGACACATGAGGTTCCCAAACTTTGTTGGGGCAACTGATGGGACTCATGTGCCCATTATTCCCTCCCCCTGCCCCACCCCCTGGGCTCAGAATTTATAAACAGAAAGAGTTATTTCTTCATGATGCTCCAAGGGCTGGTGGACCACTGTGGCAGATTGACAGGCATAAGTGCAGGGTGGTCTGGAAGGATCCATGGTTCTAGAATCTTTCAGAACTCAGTTCTGTGCCTTAATGAATAAAGGGCAGTTTGTCCACAGGATCACTATGGACACGAATGGTGTGGAGATTGGGCGTTTCCTCTGCTTCCCTAGTTAGTGAAGCTGTTGAGTGGCCACTTGAACAGAAGGAAGGAACTGTTCAGGTACCGCCTCAGTAGTTGCAGAATGGCAGTGGAGTGTGCATTTGGCCATTTGAAAGGAAGGTGGCACTGTTTGTGTAGTAGGCTGGAAGCTATAGAAAAAAAAATGTCCCTAAGATGATGGCTACGTGCTGCATTTTGTATCGTATTTGCGAGTAAGGCAGAAAACCCTTATGGATGGGTGGGAGGCTGAGGTGCGGAGGTTTTGCTCAGGGGTTGAGCAGCCAGGAAGGGGTCCAACAGAAAATGGAAACAGTTAGGGACATGTTGTCAGGGATCCCTGTTGCTCTTACTTTGAGTCTCAGGCCTGAAAAAGTTCACCTGTACAGCCAGCCATTAACCTGGGAGGCGGAGGGGTGGAGGGAGATTGGGAGCAGTGCAGTGTTGTTTGTGGGTGGTAGAGGTGAAGTGAAATGCTGTGGCAACCCTTATTTTGCCTTGTGCTATGCCTCGATACTTCTGTGAAACCATATGAATTAATTAAAGTCCATGGATTTTCTGTGCAAAGTTCATTGATGACTCTTTGTAAATTATTTTTCCCTTATTTGAATATGCTTCAAGAGGGGGATGGGGTGCAGGCTATGCTGCCAGCTACCATTCTGAGCTGGCGAAATGGGTTTTGGTTTGGTTTTTGGCAGTGGAGTTAGCTGGATAGAGCAGAATCAGGGCGGGGACAGGAAAATAGGTAGAGGGCATATGCCCTCCATGATATGGGCTTGAAAAGGATCAGTAGTTGGGGCTTTAACATGACATAGGCTGATTGCACTGCCAAAGCAGCTGCCATTTTGAAAATGTGTGTGAGGGGGCCAAACAGACAATGGGGGCAGACTAAGGGAGGCCTGGAGGCCAGTTGTTGGAGACTCATAAAGGTTGCTAGCTCACATCAGCCTAAAATGGCTGTGGCCATGGGGCATCCAGAACAGAAGCTAGCACAGAGCTGGATATCAAAGTAATAACAATACATTGTAAAGGTAGATAGATACATGCCGAGGTTCCCTTGAGAAGATCTGCCTCCTCAATCCCAGTCTGGGTTTCTGGTTGGGAATTGGGGTTGGTTGCTGCTCAGCAGGAATCTGGCTCACCTTCTACATGGCCACCATCAGAGTCCGGAGTCCCAAAGAGATACTGGTTTTCTGGGCACAGCTCTTCACTAGTCTCCTCACCTTCATCCTCTGATAAGTCTTGCTGTTTGTCCATGGGAGTGGGGGAGACAGAGCGGGCATCAGGGTCCACAACCTTCCTGGATTGGGTGGTCATGTAATTGATCAAAATCCAGTCCAGCTCCTCAAAAAATAAAAAAACACATTTCCACTCCCAGATTTTTTCCTGGCATCTGTGGCTTGAATGCAAGTCCTGAGCTGTTTGTTCTTTATCCCGAACAGTTCGTTATCCCAGTTGTGGCCCCTCGTGGACGTCTGCCTAGCAATGTCTCCAAAAAGTTCTTTATTCCATGGGCTGGCCACAAGAGCTTCCTGTACTGATGCTTCTCCCCAGGTGGCAGTGAGATCCAGGGTCTCAGCCTGGCTCCAAGCAGCTGCTCAAGACATGTAGGACTTCTGGAGTAACATCACAGCAACACTGATGTACTTGAATCCAGGCGCAAATGGGCAAATTATGGCCCCGTGCCTGCTTTTAAATTGGGGAGAGGACACTTGGTCATCTTGACACCAGAGCAATGGAGGGCAGGCAGGTAAACAAGCAAGACAGGTCAGTCATTGCCTGCAGAACTGTTTGGGTTAGTTGCTGGGGGACTGTCAAAGTAGCGTGCAGCAATTTTACATGCACACAAACAATAAACCAAACTAACTTAAATAATGCAGCAACTGAGCCCTCAAAATTTAGTGCACAAAAAAAAAATGAATTGAGATTTCCTACAATAACATTAACTCTGTCACATTAAAGATTATAGGCAAGATTCATAGCTGGTGTAACTTTAATAAAGTCAGTGGAGTTACACCAGGGATTAATGTGATCATGTACATGTACATAGCAAGATATAGAAAGGTATCACTTATAAAATACAGCATAGGCTGTAATCCAAAATCCTACACATGCACAAAGTGACAGTGTTTCCACAGTATGTCTTTTGAATGGACTGATTTGTGTGTGTGTGTGTGTGTGTATTTAATACCTTTAAACGTAACCGTGCCTTACCTTCAACTTTTGCACTGAATCACAGATGTAGTTGAACATGTGCAGTGCTTTGTGGTATTGAAAGTCTGTACCATTTCTGAATCAGATGCTACATTGCAGCGTTTTATGTTGTTATCTTATATGGCATGTAGACTCACCACTGGATCTGATTTGACTTGTTTAGCCCTAGTTGAGACAAATGTGGAAGGTAGGGTAGAATATCTGATTTAAGTGCGGTGGGGTGGGAGGGCTTAAGTCACCAAAAATTAAATCAAAGAAACTGGAGTGAATGAAGACTGTTTTATTTTTCAGCACAATTTAATTCCCCCTCCTTCCCCCAGTTCCAGCCATAGGATCTCTAGAGGCTTCAAAAGAAACAGGACAGAACAGGATCTATTTGGTGATGTGGTCTGGGCCAGCTGGTGTCCTGCTAAGAGGCCTTCAGAAGACTGACAACTGTGTGTAAAACTAAACTGAAGAGCTGGAGCAGCAAGAGCCACACACTAGTAGCAAAGAAGCAGTAAAGTGATTCCCGTGTGAATCATCTCCTTATATCTGCAAGTTCTTGGCAGCAGTTCCTAAGACAGCTTAAATAATGTGTTTGTGTTCTACAGGCAGTTCACAGCTATTGAGCTAAGTCGTTGCTGAGACCGTATGTTTAGAAAATTTGTCAATCAGCTCAGGGAATTATAAGTAAATGGGGCTTTATTACAAAAGGTTTATTGCTCTTTGCAACTGTGTGGGAGTTTATATAATTTTCTAAGGAGCCCTTTTATCTCTAAGTGCAGCAATGATTAAAATTTACTTCTGGAGTGCAGTAAGTTTGAAAGCAGTCATGATGTAAGGTAGGCCCTGAACGTTTATTCAGTGGCTAAGAATGTTCTTAAATTCTGTCCTAAAATCCAAGAAACAAATCATATTTTTTGGCCGTAAGGTGTTATTTGGAAAGAAGGAGGGTGGGGGAACAGGCAGCCTTTACAAGCAGGGCTGCTTCTTTGCCTTCCCTGCCACATCTTCCCAGCTCCATGATGATCTTTTTGGACTGGCATCAAGATAGAATCTAACAATTGTGGCAGTCCAAGTCATGGCTCAGCTCCACGAGGTGCTGAGCCCTCTGACCTTGGTCCCCAAAAGCACTTATGCAACGTGCTTGCCTTTAAGCATGCAAGCAGTTCTGCTGAAGTTAATGGGATCCTTTAAAGCCAAGCTTCTGCTTAAGTGCTTTGCTGGAACATGGTCAAGCTCTCAGTGTGGACCTCAGTGCATCTTGCTGCTATGTTGGTTATAGTAAAAAATGCCTTATGAATTAATGTGTTATGTCATTATGGAATGATCGCTGTTCCACAGTTAAGATTGCAACTCATTTTCTGTTACAAGCCAGATTTATTTTTGTTTGTTTGTTTGTTTGTTACTCCTTTTCTCCACACCTTAACTTATATTGGCCTCAGTTTGGCCTTGGTAGCAATACCCTGAGAAAATCAAACTGTATGTTATCCATTCTTCCAAAAAGGTTCATCTCTCCAGTGACCACAAAAACTAGAATAGGGGTTCTCAAACTTCATTGCAACACGACCCCCTTCTGAGAATAAAAATTACTAGAGAACCCCACGATGGGGCACTGAAGCCTTAGCCCTCCCGAGCCCCACTGACCCGGGGGAAGAGGGAGCAAAGTTGAAGCCCAGGCAGGGGGCCTGTAACCTAAGTCCCAACACGGGCTGAAACCCGGGGGTTGGCACCACCATGTTGCACGATGGACACTTGACAAAATTACCGTACTTAGTGACGGACATTGTGGGAGTTATGTCATTCAGTCATTCAATGTTTCTTGAAAAATTACCACGGACCTCAACATTTTTACCCCTGACACTTGTGTCCATGCACGGACATGTTGCCGACCCCGCTGAAACCCTCAGGCTTCGCCCTTGGGTGATGGGGCTTGGGCTTTGGCTTTGGCCCTGGGCCTCAGCAAGTCTAAGCCAGCCCTGGCGACCCTATTTTAATTGGGTCGGGAGCCCATGTTTGAGAAGAGTAAACGTCTATGTGGTGGTGAGGCATCCAGCACTTTTTCTTATCAGACAGAAGGTATATGGGAAACCAGTTATAGACTTGATGTTGTACGATGCACATTTTCAGTACTAAACCAGCAAGGAAAGGAAGATAGGAGGCTGGCATCAGTTTAGAGCAAAAGTTAAAGAAGTTTAGTGAAGGTACCTATGAATTTTCATATTTCAAATTTTGTTGTTGTTTTTTTAAATTCAACCCTAACTCCTGAATTCCTGGGCTGTGTGTTTCTTTTTAAAGGCATATTTTGATTTACTGCTTTCAAACTTCACCTTAACAAAGGTTGTTTTATTTGTTTTTTGATTTGGTTTGGTTTGGCTTTGGTTTGGGTATTTTATATTAATGTGGATTTTGCTACCAGTCCATACAATGTGATTCAGAAGGAAGAATATAATTCTTCTCTTTCTTTACTGCGTTATTTAAAATCAATGAAATGTAACATAAAGTCTTGAAGATAATTTCTCCATTACATTTCTTCTGTGCTTAGTTATAAATTTAATTGGTCTCTGAAAACAAAGCTGTTCATAAAATTAAAATCTGATGCTATTAGCTAGAGGGAATGGCATTTTCTTTTCAGGCTTAAAGCTTCCCTTTCACAAAGACTTCACTATACATGAACATAATAATGGCCATACTGGGTTAAACCAATGGTCCATCTAGCCCAGTATCCTGTCTTCTGACAATGGCCAATGCCAGATGCTTCAGAGGGAATGAACAGAACAGGCAATCAAGTGATCCATCCCCTATTGTCCACTCCTGGCTTCTGGCAGTCAGAGGCTAGGGACATTCAGAACATGGGGTTGCATCCCCGACCATCTTGGTTAATAGCCATCGTTGGACCTATTCTCCATGATTGTATCTAGTTCTTTTTTGAACGCTGTTATAGTTTTGGCCTTTACAGCATCCCATGGCAACAAGTTCCAAAGATTTGACTGTTCATTATGTGAAGAAATACTTCCTTTTGTTTGTTTTAAACCTGTCTGTTAATTTAATTGGGTCACCTGTGGTTCTTGTGTTATGAAAAGGAGTAAATAACACTTCCTTATTTACTTTCTCCCCACCAGTCAAGATTTTATAGACCTCTATCATATCCCCTCATAATAGTCTCTTTTCCAATCTGAAAAGTCCCAGTCTTTTTAATCTCTCCTCATACGGAAGCCATTCCATACCTCTAATCATTTTTGTTGCCCTTCTCTGTACCTTTCCCAATTCTAACATATCTTTTAAAAGAGGGGATGACCAGAACTGTACAGAGAATTCAAGATGGGGGTGTACCATGGATTTACTTAGAGACAATATAATATTTTTGTCTTATTATCTATCCCTTTCCTAATGGTTCCTAACATTCTGTTAGCGTTTTTGATTTCGTCTGTTCATTGAGCGGATGTTTTCAGAGAACTATCCACAATGACTCCAAGATCTCTCTTGAGTGGTAACAGCCAATTTAGATCCCATCATTTTGTATGTGCAGTTGGGATTACGTTTTCCAGTGAGTATTACTTTGCATTCTTCTTCGAGTTGTGTCCCTATGGTTGGTTCACTGTAGGTGTCTGCGTCCCTACGCTGGTAATTGGAGAATTTTGGTAGCAGTGTCTGTTCAGTCTGCATGTGCTTTGCCCCCTTCCCATGCTTTGCCCTGAGGCTAACCAATGCTGTGTCGGTGAACCCCTCCTCAGTTCCTGCTTAACCGTCCCGGCTAGAAACAGAGCTTTATCTGTCTGTTAGCGGATCATTAACATCTTCAGATTTGTTAATTTTAGCTACCTTTTTGGAGCTTCCCTTTTCTTTACTCCTTTATCTTTTATTACCAGAACAAAACAAAAACAAAACCCAAACTTTATTTTAGACTTCATTTTTCTTCCATTCTCTCCCTTCCTCCCTCCCCCCGTCTGAGACCCCTTCGGACTGGGTATGTCCATTTAACCAGGCTTCTAGAAGTGTCTCAGTTGCAAGGAATCTATTCCTCGCAGTGTGTCTGCTGTCTGGGAGAGAACCACATACCACAGAAGTATAGTTTGTGCCAACAACTGTGAAGCCTAGATCCAGAAAGGAGAGAGAACTGAGACTCAAGCTTCTCCTAATGGAGGTGGCCTTTCAACCACCTTCAGCTGCTCCAAGACCCCACACAGTGGGAAACCTCACCGCAACCCTCTATTTCTAAAGGAGGTGAGCCCAAGAAGTACGCCCATGAGCCACTCACACAAGGCCTCTAAGAAAAGGGCCATGAGTCCCCAAAGCAAGCCCCGACCAAGTCGAAAACAATCTCCAGTTCATTCGGTATCTTGTTACCGATGGCATTGAGCTATCTAAGTCTGGTACCAAGGTCTCACGTGGTACTGCCCTGATGGAGAATGTTGGGCTGTCTAAGGACCCAGTGGGCACAGGCAAGGAATCATCAATACCGACTGGGCACGAGAAATCCAGAGAATCTACCCTGGAGAAGGCTCCTGTGGTATGGACATCAGTGTCAGTACTGTCTTCAGCATATCAGGTACCGGTGGACTACACTATCAGGTCCACATCACCGACTCCTTGGTGCAGACATCTCAGCGTGGACAACCACCACTGGTACTGACGCCTTTGGCACTGCTGGACTTTCGGTATGCAACAGACTTTTCAGTGTCTGATGCACCAGAATTGCCTCTACTCAGTACCGGGGCAAGCCTGGAGTTCCAGACTTGCTGGCAACATCATGCCATGCACCCCCATTTTTGTCCACTGAGTCAGATAGTGTGTAAGAGGAAGTGGTCTTCTGCTGCTCTTCTCACCCACCCTATGGTGCCCAATTCCAGTATGAACCTCAGCCATATCGTCCCTCTGATCCGCAGCTTCCCTAGTATGGGCAACCATAATACCTTTAGGTCCCTTCACACCCTCTCAGTAGCCCTACTGGGACCCTTGGCAGGCACACAGACACCATGCTTTCTGTACCTCTAGCATGGCTTATTGAGCCAAGGAGGCATCAATTTTTTCCCACCCGATTACCAAGAGGTTTCTCAAAGGCATAGTGGACCTCTTCCCCCAACCCAAGCTTCCTACCCCAAAATGGGACCTCAATCTAGTATTAAAAGAACTTACTAGATTACCCTTTGAACCCATGGACACTGGTTCTTTAACTCACATTTCCATGAAGACGGCATTCCTGATTACCATTACCTCAGCAGGAAGGATAGGGGAGATAGCGGCCCTGATGGCACATCCTCCGTTCACAGTAGTCACTCTTAGACCACACCCAAAGTTCACCCCCAGTGTGAGTTCCGTATTTCATGTGAACCAACTCTTTCACCTTCCAATCTTTTATCCTAAGCCTCACCAGGATAATAGGGAAGCCATCCTCCATACACTTGATGTAAGGAGATCCTTGGCCTTTTATTTGGACAGGACAGGACAAGAGCTTTTAACTGTGGTGGCACTTTTTTGGTCCTCTTCTGATGTTTTTGAGTTTGGGGTATACAATTAATTTGAGCCTCTATTGTGTTTTTAAAATGTTTCCAGACAGCTTGCAGGCATTTCACTTTACCTTTTCATTTCTGTTTAACTAGCTTCTTCATTTTTGTATAGTTCTCCTTACTGAAGTTAAATGCTATTGTGGTGAGATTCTTTGGTGTTTTCCGCCCCCTACGAGGATGTTAAATTATATTATGGTCACTATTACCAATTAGTTCAGCTTTTTTGACTCTTGTACCAGATCCTGTGCTCCACCTTGGCCTAAATCAAGAATCACCTCTCCTCTTGTGGGTTCCACAATTAGCTGCTCCAAGAAGCAGTCATTTTTGGTGTCAAGAAACTTCATTTCTTCATCCCATTTTGAAGTGACATGTACCCAGTCAATATGGGGATAGTTGAAAACCCTCTTATTATTGAGTTTTGTATTTTTATAGCCTCTCTAATCTCCTGAAGCATTTCACAGTCACCATCCTGGTCAGATGGTCGGCTATATTCTTCTTTTTCAAGCATGGAATTACTATCTGTAGAGATTCTATGGTACAGTTTGATTCATTTAAGATCTTTATTATATTTGACTCTATGCTTTCTTTCATATATAGTCTCACTCTCCTACACCACCTACTCTGTCATTTCTATACATGAATAAACAAGTATTGCTTTTAGAATTGTGATCATTTTAACATGCAAGAATTTGGAACAATACGGAAATATATCAATTTTTGAACTAAACAAACACGAAACCTACAGCAACCAGTGAGCGCATCGGGCAGAAGTTGCATATCCTCTCTTGGCCTCTTCTATATGTTTTGGGAAATGCCACACTTCAGAACCTCAAGATAAGAGCCACTGAGGTACATTATGGCTCACATGTTTTGTATGTACGCTCCCTAGTCTGATACAGGGCCTTTGTGCATTCATGCGCACACACATATCATTTAATTGCTACTCCCAACAAGAATATATTATGCAAAATAGGGGAAGCTAGCTGAATTAGGCCATGTATTGGTATTGCTGTTAGTATGTATGTGTGCCTGTTTGGGAGAGCTTTATTTTTATTTCCCATTAGAATCCTCCATCTGGCTGAGGAGCTCGGTGGACCATTAATGTTAATTTTCAATAAGTTGTGGAGCACTGGGGAAGTTCTAGAAGACTGGTAGAAAGTTAATGTTGTGCAAATTTTTAAAAAGCGTAAATGTGATGACCAGGGTAATTATAGGCCTGTCAGCCTGACATTGATCCTGAGCAAAATAATGGAGCAGCTGACATGGGACTTGATTAACCAAGAATTAAAGGAGGGTAATGTAATTAATGCAAATAAGCATGGGTTAATGGAAAATAGAACCTGTCAAATTAACTTGATATCTGTTTTTGAGGAGATTGCAAGTTTGGTTGATAAAGGTGTGACAGTGTTGACGTTATAGACTTCTGAAAGGTGTTTGACTTGGTACCGCATGACATTTTGATTAAATAACTAGAATGATATAAAGTTAGCATGGCGCACATTAAATGGATTAAAAACTGGCTAACTGATAGGTCTCAAAATGTAACTTTAAATGTGGAATTGTCATTGAGTGGATGTGTTTTCAGTGGGGTCATGCAGGGATTGGTTTTTGGCCCTAGGCTAATTAACTTTTTAACCAATGACTTGGAAACACCATAAAATCCTCACTGATAAAGTTTGCAGATGACAAAAACATTGAGGGAGTGGTAAATAATAAAGAGGACAGGTCACTGATTCAGAATGATTTGGATCACTTGGTAAACTGGGTGCAATCAAATAATATGTATTTTAATATGGCAAAATGTGAGCAAATACATAAGAGGAACAAAGAATGTAGGCATACTTACAGGATGGGGGACTCTATCCTGAGAAGCAGTGACTCTGCAAACGATTTGGGGTGGATAATCATTTGAATGTCAGCTCCCATTGGGATGCTCTGGCCAAATTCTGTGATGCATAAGCAGGAAATCTCAAGTAAGAGTAAAGAGATTATTTTGTCTCTCTTTTGGCCCTGGTGAGACCACTGCTGGAATACTGTGTCCAGTTCTGGTGCTCATAATTCAAGAGGGATGTTGATAAAGTGGAGAGGGTTCAGAGAAGAGACACGAGAAGCCAGACAAATTTCACCTGGTAATAAGGTGTAAATTTTTAACAGTGAGAGTAATTAATGATTGGAACAGTTTATCAAGTGTCATGACACATGGTGGATTCTCCCTCACTGACAATTTTTAAATCAAGATTGGATGTTTCTAAAAGATCTGCTCTAGGAATTATTTTGGGGAAGTTCTATGGCCTGTATTACACAGGAGGTCAGAATAGATAATCACAATAGTCCCTTCTGGCCTTGGAACCTATAAGGATTTTTTTTAATTGGAATTTTTACTATTGATTTCAAAATGCCTGCCATACCAGAATTTGCCCATTGTCTACATGCTTTTACAGAGTTAAGTTTATACTGTTTGTAAAACAATGGATTCATAAAAGATATATCTTTTGAATAGTACTGTGATGGGTTCGGTCACAGAGAACCCATTGGGACTGTCATTTGATGTGCTGAAACTATCTCTGAGCCCGTTTTCTTTGTCCGCTTGGGACTCCAGAGCCCTGTCTCGTTGAGCCAGATACGCTAGCCTACTGCAGCAGAGACCCAGGGTCTGAACTACACCCCCAAAGCTGCGAACTTAACTGAAAACAGCTCAGCAAGTGCTCCTTTCTCCAGCACCGAGACACCCAGTTCCCAATGGGATTCAAACCCCAAATAAATCCGTTTTACTCTGTATAAAGCTTATACAGGGTAAACTCATAAATTGTCTGCCCTCTGTAACACTGATAGAGAGAGATGCACAGCTGTTTGTTCCCCCAGGTATTAATTACTTACTCTGGGTTAATTAATAAACAAAAGTGATTTTATTAAGTATAAAAGTAGGATTTAAGTGGTTTCAAGTAATAACAGACAGAACAAAGTAAGTTACCAAGCAAAATAAAACAAAACACGCAAGTCTAAGCCTAATACTTTTAAGAACCTGAATACAGGTAAATCTCACCCTCAGAGATGTTCCAGTAAGCTTCTTTCACAGACTAGACTCCTTCTTAGTCTGGGCCCAATCCTTTCCCCGGTACAATCCTTGTGAGTTCCAGCTCAGGTGGTAACTCGGGGATTTCCCATGACTGGCAGCACCCTTTGTTCTATTCCACCCCCTTTTATAGCTTTGGCACAAGGCAGGAATCTTTTGTCTCTCTGGATCCCCACTCCTCCTTCTAAATGGAAAAGCACCATGTTTAAGATGGATTGCAGTTCAGATGACATAATCACATGTCCCTGTAAGACCTTCTTCTTCATTACCTAGTAGCTGGAAGACAGGTACATAGGAAGGCTTGTGGGTAAACAAACCCATTCGCAGGTCATTGATTCTGAAGCACCCTTAATGGCTTCCACTTAACATGTTTACATCAGTAACACAAGTTTATATCTTATTCTCCCAACTCCAGACATAGAAATAATACATGCAAACAAATGGGATGAACACACTCAGTAGATCATAAGCTTTGTAATGATACCTTACAGGCGACCTTTTACATGAAGCATATTCCAGTTACATAATATTCACACTCATTAGCATATTTCCATGAAACATATGGAGTGGAACGTCACAAGTCCTATTTTGAGAGAGAGTTTCCTATGAGGAAGAAATGGTTTTAGGGTTAAAATACAGGACATGGACCCAGGAGACGTGGGTTCTGTTCCCAGCTCTGCCACTGACTTTGTTAGCTTAAGCAAATCACATCAACTCTCAGTGCATTAATTTCCTCATCTGTAAAAATAATAATAATAATAATAATACAGGGTTATTAACTCTTGCCTCACAAAGCTATTGTGAGACATTTCATTAATGTGGGTACTGCTGTGGTTGGGCTCCTCAGGGGGCAGACACCATAGAAATTTAAAGTACGTTATTTAAAATGAGATACCTCCAGAAGGTCTCAAGCTTGCTATGGAAAGTTGGCTTTTACTTTCTGTATGTGTACATGAGAAATTGGTGCATTGGCCCATCTCAGTGTAATATTTCCTGATAGTATTTTAACAAACAAAAATACTTTTCTTCTACACTTATGCAACATTTTCTATCCAAATTAGCTTCTTCAAAGTTTAAAGTAAAAAAAAAAAAAAAAAATTCTGTGGCACTAATTTTAAGAAGAGCTGTGAAAGCAATATGAAGTAGTCTCATTAACCACACCTGACCTGCCTCCTTTCTTGTCTCTAGCTGTCAGAAATGACAGGAACAAAAAGAAGAAAGAGCCTTCAAAGCAAGAGTTTACTGAAAACTATGAAATGACAGCAGAGTTGGATGATCTGACTGAGAAAATTCGGAAAGCTCACCAGGAAACCTTCCCCTCTCTCTGCCAGCTGGGGAAATACACTACGGTAAGTGCTGTTTGTAAAGAACACACTTGGAAAGGTACACAGGTGACAGTAGTGTTGGAATGGATATGTTAGACATTTTCTAAAAATTACAGTAAAGTAGATCAATTTCTTGAATCTCGTGCCTGCTTCCAGAGCTGACACGGCATTCGGTGATGCTGTTCTACGGTCTGTACTGAATCTGTAGTTGAGGTACTGCTCGGGAATCCCCTGAAACGGAGAACCCATATGGACACGACTTGAAGAAGAAGGAGAGGTTACTTACTTTGTACAGTAACTGGAGTTCTTTGAGATGTGTGTTCCTAGGGGTGCTCTACTACCCGCCCTCCTTCCCCTGTGCCTCAGAGTCTTCTTGCTGGACTTTTGAGAAGGAATTGAAGCACCAGTGGGTCTGCCCTCATAATATACCCTCACAGCAGAGCATGAGGTTATCTAGGGCGCATGGACACTGCAAATAAAATCTCCGATCAAGAGTGCACAGGCAAGTGCCCATCCTGAAGTGGGATATGCATCTCAAAGAACTCCAGTTACAGTACAAGGTAAGGGATCTCTTTTTTTAGAAAACACATCCAATCTTAATTTAAAAGATGGAAAGATTAAAGTATTGACCTAGCAAATAAATGGATGTATAGTCCATGGGACTACTTGCATTCGTAAAGTTAAGCACATGCATTTGTTTTTGCAAGAGGTGTCTTGTTAAATTCCTTCACAAGGCTACAAACCATGTTTGGGCTCCAGAAGACTAAAGTCTCATGGATGAGGTGCTCTTAAACATTACTGGATTATAGCTACAAATCTTGCCTAATGCCAATCTCAAAACTAGTGAAGATTAGCTATTGGGACCAGGAAGAATGCAGATGTTATGTTCTCCATTTTAATTCATAAATAAACCAAATTCCAAAATGCCAGTTTGTAATTTAGGCTACCACCTCCACACCTCCAAATAGTTTATACTATATATACAATTCTATGTAGAAAGGTTAAGAGGTAGATTTCATCCCTCAGAATTTTCCTGTGTACATCTATATGTAGTGTGTGTTGGTAAATGGATAAGAGACTGCAGCACATACAGATGGCAGTGAAGAAACACGTCAAGCTTTTCAAATGCAGTAGTTAAAGATATGCTCGATACGGATAAAGTCACCGTGAAAGTCATAGGAACATAGTAATTTCTGTACTGGAACTGACCTGTGCTCTATCTAATCCAGTGGTTTGTCACGAACAGCGGCAAGTACCAGATGTTTGAGGAAGGTGCAAAATACCCTGCAGCAGGCACTGTATAAGACTGAGCGTGTGTTCTCGCTTGTTTGGCCATGAGATCAGAGACAGCTTAAATGGACAAAGGGGTTGGATAGATGATGCGATACTTGTGCTGTGCAGCCAAGATTGAGGGATCCACCCTGGGTCTGTGCATGAGAAGCTCTGTCCTGTAGTGCTTTGTCAGACGTGAAATTTTTCAATTATTCAAACCTTAATCAAGGAAAATTGGCATTGACGGACTTACTATGTACAGTATACTCTTTTTTTTTTTTTCTTTCTTTACCAAGTGGGGGGGAAGTCAGGTTAAAGCTCTTAGATCCCTGTTTATAAGATCTCAAAATGAAATTGCAAGAAAGCAAGTGTAAATATTGTGCACAGGGTTGAAAAATAAGAAAAATGTAATATTTTCACAAACCTTTTACACATTTGATTTTGAGAACAACATAGAATTGTTTGTCCTGGAAAAAGCTTATACAGCTACGTGCTTCTCTGGCAGTATCTCCATACTCCTGCTCGTGTTAGACTTAGTCAAAACAATCAATGCAGGCATGCCGTTAAATAACAGGAATTACTGAAGTGGCCAAGCACGTTCAACTCTCCTGGGACCGGTGCACTGTGCTGGGCTGTAAAGTTGATAACAGCCAGCTGGTGACATAATTGGAAGTTCTTAACTTCAGGCATCAAGACTGTGGGATTTGTGGGGAGGCTTTTCAGTGAATCTCCTGTGTTAGGTTCCTACCGAAAAGAAAGGTTGTGACTTAAGTCATCTTAAACGAAATGGCACATAAATAGACTCGCAGTTCAGTAAACATAAGGCCATTTCTGAAAGATACGTGTGGAAAACGTTTCTGGGCTTAGGGGAAACCACGTTTTGTCCATGTCAGAGCTGATCATATGTCCACAGCTGGAATGTATGTCCTCAGACAGGAATGCGTTCCAGAGTTTTATGCTCACAGACTGTGTGGCAAACAGACTGTATCCATCTGATATGAATATGTTGTTGTGTTAGATTTATGTTAGGCTGATACAGTAGCTCTATTGTACTGGTATTTTGTGTGGCTAATGTGTTGTCAAAACATAAACAGAGGCCCCTGTATTTTTGCATTGTAAGTTGGATGCTAAGGTAGAATTATATTATTTTTTTTGTTCTTGGAACAATATAAATAGAGGTGCCGTATCTGAGAATATTGCTCATTCAGTGCTGCCTGTAATGCTGCTCCTACCGCATCCCACTCCAGTGGTGTCTCCGAGCATGAGCCGCCACTGAGTCAGACAGCGGGGTTCAATGCCAGCAGGGATCTCAGATGCCAGCTGGGAGTCCCTCCCTGAGCTGAGTAACCCAGTGAAGCTGGACCTAGTTTGACTTAGAGACTTGATTTGATCGTTCCTCATGGGAGGCCTAGTCAAGTGGTTGCTGATATGGAGTCAGAGGACCAACCCCTATTTGCCTGGTTTTGTAATGCTTATGGCATTCACTGACTGTTTAGCTCAGCGGTTCTCAAATGTCGTTGCACTGTGACCCTTTCTGACAACAAAAATTACAGCACAACCCCCCCGCCACAGGGGGCCCCGCAAAAAAAGCTACGTTGCTCGGGCTTCGGCTTCAGCCCCATGCGGTGGAGCTCAGGCTTCAGCATGGCCGGTATTAGACTCGCTGGGGCCCAGGGCAGAAAGCACAAGCCCGAACCAGAGCACTGCCACCTGGCGTCAGCTTCCGCCCCGTGAGACGGGACTTGGGCTTCGGCTTTCGGCCCTGGGCCCCAGCAAGTCTAACGCCGGGCTGAATGAAGAGAATGTGGCTAGCAGCTCTGCTAGTTTATGGTTCTTGGATTAAATAAGAGTCTTGTTTATTTACACTCCCCCACCTCAAGAGTGCTGTTTTGGCTTAACCAGGATCTTATGGCCCTGCAACTGCAGGAAAACGTTCACAGGCTCTGAGCCATAGATACATAAAAACTGATTGAATACCACTTTAATACCACTACTGTCTTCAGGTTCACAGACAGCTTCACCCCTATATCTGAATTGTAGACTGTTTAAATCACTGGTCTGACTACGCTCTGGTTATCAGCTTAGCGTTTTAGATGGGAATCTGTTTTATTAACTCATCATTACTATGTCATGCCCCTGCCTATATCTTAACGGTTAGACCCATAAGCACTGGGTTTGGGCTTTCACAGCTGCTTGCCCCTGATTATAGAACTTGGGGATAAGAATGATCACAAACATCACTGTTCTGAACAAAATGCAATCTCACTTCTTTAGCTTAGTAGTTTTCTAATGCCAAAGATTAAAAAAGTTCTTACCTTACTGGGATGGAAGGGAGAAATGGAAGAGTTGTAAATTGGTTAAAATTTGTACGCTGCTCATGCCATGTTGATTAATCAATTTGCAGGGTTTGGTAATACAATAAGCTGTCCTTTATGAGCCACATGAAATTGAAATATGGAAATCAGAGAAGTGCTAAGAAATTAGAAATAAACCATCGTTTGAAAAATTATGAGGCCAAAGAAAGCTAGAAGTGCATAAAGTTTTTTACTCCACTTAATTGATGGTAACAATATATTGCAGCAAGATGATTACCTAGTCATGCTTTAATTGGGGGCCTTATTTATCATTTAGTAGAACAGTGAATCTAGACATCTTGTGAAAGACCGTTTTGCTACCAAGTGCAGTGGGTGGATTGGTTCTGTAAACTGCTTCACAATTTAAAAAACAACAGCAACCCTAGAGATGTTTAATTAACGTATTGAAATAAAGTGTAGAACTGCTCAGACCTCGTGAGCTTACTGGCCTGGACCTCTTGAAAGAGGAAACTCTGCTCCATCAGTAGGATTCTTTTACATTTTTAGTAGCATTGCGTTTGACACCGATTTTGGTATTCTTGTTTCTAACGAGAGCAAAAGGCTCTAGAATCTGTAACAACAGAAAACAAAGGGGCAAAATGGCTAAGACCAAAAAAGCACTGCAGAGGGATGCAACCCTAGGAAATCTATCTAAGCATTTGGAGTGCAAGTATCAGAATATTCTTATTTATTCTTGAGCACTGCAAGGAGCAGTTTATTTAGGAACCCAAGACTTTTTATACTAGGTGTTCTGTCCTGGAGGAAATATATTTTCCCCTTTTAAAAATTGTTTGTGTTTTGTGAAAAATAAGTTTTAGACAATTTTATATCCATCCTTTCTATAAGGTATCCCCATTGCTAACAGTTACAACAAGAAGAAAAAAGAGTCTACTTACAATAATTGAAGAATAATTCTCTCATATTAAATTCCCCAGGTCATTTGAATTAGCAGGTACATTTGCTGGGCAAGTGTAGCTCTTTTTATGATGAGAATCAGCAAGCAGTTTAAAGATAATGGATTTCAAAAGTCCATCATAAATAGATCTGTTTTATTACTGTCATCCAGCTAAGAGAAAGTGCATTAGTAATTTCTGTAGCGATGTCATACTTCATAATATAATTGAGTGTAACTATGCTTCTTATCCCTTGAGACTGATATTATTTGTAAGTCTACAGCTGTGTTGCATCCAGCCTCAAGATAGAGGGAGAAATTAAACAGAAAATACTCTGTGGACCCTGCTTCGGGTTGTCCCAAACAGTGCTTTGCTAGCTGAGAGCGTACAAATAGGTATCCTTTGGGTATTTTGTTCTTTGTAGCTGTTCTACTTTAAAGTTACATGACAACTGTTCTGTACTGTTACAGAGATAATATATTAATATATCATGACACTGGCATTCAGCAAAGGTATGTGCTGAATTCCTTGATCACCACAGTTGCATTAGAATTAGTGCATTGCTGCTTTTGCTAAGGAAGGATAGCCAGGGTCCTTGATTAAACCATAGTGGTACCTATGAGCCTTGTTCCATTTGTAAAGTGGATTTTAAAGACAGTAGGGATTCCAGTACGGGGTGTATATTTTCCTGAATACATTGTTCTGTATTGTTATGTGGAGATAGAGCGGATTGCAATGGAGAATAAAAATGAACTGAAAAAACGGGATCAACTTATGGGGCAAAAATGACTATTTAATTGGATTTCATAGCATGGTTGGACTTTGCCACTGATAAAGATGTCACTAGTGAGCATTAAGTATGGTTCCGCCATATGTTCACTAGAATGGGATTACAGGAAGCACAGTCCTTAAACTTATGCATGTACTGCTCTTGGAAAAGGCACCCAAAAAACATGCTTCTGCAGAACTGCTCATGTTTGAAGTTTTTTCATAGCGTGGATAGAGAAGATCCCCAAGCATTGCTAATCAGTTTCTATTTCCAAGAGGCATTTTATTAACCCTGTGTTTTATTGTTCAGCCTCTACATTGATGATGCAGAATCAATTTTATGCAGGACTGCTGCTAAAAACATAGCTGTTTTCAATGAGACTTATCACTGTGTTCATTAACAAATAAAATGTTAAAAGGCTTTCTGTTTGCAGCATTTGGAAAATAATGCATTCGCAATTTTAGATCCAATGCCTATGAATCTGGCAACTAGTATAATTAAACACCAAATTATTGTGTTTTATTAACTGCCTCTTCTCTTCAGTTTGCATAATGGGGAGTTAGATTTACATCTTGTGAAGACTGCAATGCATTATTTTTAATAGACGACATGTCAAAATTCCCTTTGCCGGAAGTGTAGCATGATAAAATAACCTTATCTGATACTGATGAAGACTTTGTTCACATTTGCTGGTTTCATGCAACATCTTTTTTTCCAGCTGGATACCCTATTGTAAAATGATTTCCTGCTTTAGGATCTGCTTTGTGTAGCTCTGTCCTATGCCATCTTTCTATGAACTGGATAAACTGCTTATTAAATTTAATTACAGCCTGAATGACTGCACATCTTGATCTTATTTTTCCCCTGATGTACTGTATTTCACCAAGGTCCTTGAGGATGAAATAAAATAAATCTGAAGGCTGCATACTCAGTAGCTGCAAGAAATATTTCAAAGGGCATTACAGTGACTGTTAACCCATTAGTTTTGGTCCATTTTGAAGGGAATTCTTTATGTTTAGAGTTATAGAGACGTTTCCTCTTGTCTTCTCTTGTGTCATTAAAAAATCAAGTTGATTTTAATAGCTCTGCAGGATAGATTGTAAATAGAAATGATGGGGTATCGTTTCTGTCTTTTTAAAAAGAGAGCACATTTAAACATAGAGATGACTATTAGAGGTATGGATTCATGTAAATGTTACAGACTTGATTCTCCACTCCAACACAGATTTGGATTTTAAAATTGTGAAAACATAAACTCCATCACTTCAACATGGATCTTGCAAGGAGGCATCTTAATCCAAAGTACATCTGTGTGTTCAAATATAGGCACAACTAGTGAGGGAATATGTCTTTTTAGAATGTCTTCATAATACCCGAAGTTTGATAGGCAAACATGATGTAAAATGCTGAACTCTGTACTCTCAGATGAATGTACTACCTTCAACATTGTGCATAGTGCTTTCATAGTCAGAGGGAGAGTTGTAGCATTATGTGAAGAATGACTCTTCAATTCATGAGGGACAGTGTTTTGAGAGAGCTGTAAAACCTTCATAGAGCCACAGAGAGATAAATTAAGTAGAACTAATTTTCTAAGACCTTAAGAATGTGAAACTATGTTCCAAAATATTTTGCTGCTTTTTCCAGATGAGGAGCCAATATTCAAGATCCGCTGTTCATTTTATTTTCAGGGGTTCAAATGTAAATTGTCTGTCTCAATGCACTCATTATATAATGACAGGGAAGAATGATGATAGTGGCATTTGGAAATGTTTAAGGTCATTTGTATTCTGTGTACAGATGGCCTCTGTAATCATAAGTAACAGAAACATTCAAAGAATTTTTAGGAGACTAATCCAAGTTTAAAAACAGCAGCATCACAACAGCAAACTTTTCAGAAAATGCCTGGAATGCTAATAGAAAGCGCTTCTAGCAGAAATACTGAGTTATTATATTACTAGCAAATCAGTCTCTTCACTGAACAGGAGATTGCTGATTTATGATGCCTTCTCTTCTTTCCAGAACTCTAGCGCAGACCATCGGGTTCGACTGGACCTTGGGCTTTGGGACAAATTCAGTGAACTTGCTACAAAGTGCATTATTAAAATAGTGGAATTTGCAAAACGATTGCCTGGCTTTACAAGTTTGACCATTGCAGATCAGATCACTCTGCTTAAAGCAGCCTGCCTGGACATCTTGGTATGTATCTGTACCTTACAATCTATTGTTGCGTTACAGATGTATTTTATACTGCACTGTGTTGCAGACAGAAGTCATGAGTGAGATAGAACCAGGTTTTGTGACAGTTCTACTGGTACAAATGAATCAATGGGATAGTTAGAGAGCAGACATTAGTGCATCCATACAGATATATTACTTAGAATGATCTTACCCTTTTAGAAACCTTCGTCACCAGTAACGTGGCAATGGATAATGTGAGAGAAGAGAAGGGAAAATAAAGGTTACCCTTTCAAAGCCTGGAATCTGTCCTCAGGCTCTGTTGATTTTAGCCTGGCTGCATGAAGAGCAGAATTTGGCCCTATGTATCTACTCGAATGTGTTTAAATTGTGGTGAAAACAGTTTGTTCCTCCCCCTCCCCCGTTGTTAATGTGAAACTGAGGTTTCATTATGAACACTACACTTATGGGTCTACGTAGGGGATGCCTAGAAAGACAGTTCACTATATAATAGCCTTGGGATGGCTTGTACCTCTGATGCCATGGATGTGATAAAAGAGTACAATGAATAAACCACGATTAGAGGACTTCAGGAGCTCAGACATAGGTTAGGGGTTTGTTACAGGAGTGGGTGGGTGAGATTCTGTGGCCTGCGTTGTGCAGGAGGTCAGACTAGACGATCATAATGGTCCCTTCTGACCTTAAGGTCCATGATTCTATGATAAATCTTTAGATCAAGATTTTCCCAAGTTGTCATGATGGAATCTGCTGAACCTAAAGGTGGAAGCAGGTGCAGAGCCAACACTTAAATGCACCATATGTCAATACAGAAAACTTCTGGTAGTGCTAAAATTCACTATAGAGAAGTACTTTCAAATTAACACCATTAAATTTTAGCAAAATGCCAAGTTTAATTTTAAAATCAAATGTGAGGGAGTGTACTCAAGAGCTGGGAACTGGACCAATAGAACTTTGGGGTTTGACTCCTGACTCTGCAATGATTTTCACTTTGTCTGTTCGGGCAAGTCACTTAACTTCCCTTGGCCTCAGTTTCCCCATCTGGCAAATGGGGGTAACAACACTGACCTAATGTTCTTCAACAGAGTACAGTGAGGATGAATTATTTTTTTGCAGAGAGATCAGAGATCCTCAGATGAAAGGTGCTCTATAAATGCAAATGAACTATTATTATTCACTATAGTAATTTATAATAAAACTGAAATTGCGACAAGAACAAAATGTGTTTTGGGGAAAAATAATGATCTTCTCAGCTGGTTTTCTGATAAGCAGAACTATTCTTGTCTTTAGTAAACCCCAAAGTGTATGCAATGCCTCCATGGGCCTGAAAAGCCTTCTGTTGGATGGCTATACTGTATGTATTTTGTTTGGCCTCAGCCAGAAGTTTATCTTAGAGAATTTTCAGTTAAAGTAATTAATCATGGAATCCCTAACAAATGCACAACTTCAAATGAAATCATATTGAGGGGAATATTAACTGCTCTGACCTTTTCTTCTTGTTTTGTCAAAAGCCGTTTTGAAGGATCTCTTCTAGGTGACATTGATATATGGGAGAAACAGAGAGAGAGAGGGAGAGAGATTATTCTCTGGCTCATAAAAAAGGGAAAGTTGAGGTTTCCCTACAGTTTCCAAGATTCACCTCTCATTGGCCCCTTGCTTATAGGCTTTCATTCATACTGGACTGTCTCGTCGTTATTGTGTGTGGTCTCTCCACAAGGCAGAACCATTTATTCCCAACTGCATGCCTGTCGTTGTTAGCACTGTTATGATAAGACCCAGCTAAGTTCTTCTTACACCAGAAGGCATACAGTAATTTATAAAGTATGACATGTCTCAAGCGTATTCTGCCTGAGTTACGGGTAGAGAATTGATTTATAATTGTGAAGTTGAAGTGACAAATGGTTAATATATTGCTGCAGAACGGTATGGGGAGAGTATACGTATCTTAATTTTTCACCCCTGAACCTTAGCTCTTAAGATGCCTCCCTTCTATTTGGGGCCTCTCGTTCCATAGGAATGCTCATCAGCTGTAATTCTGATTGGTTAAAATCCAAATTTTAACTCTGCCTCAGCATTGAATGCTATCTTAGCTTTGAGGATATGCTCTCTCTCTATTTTGTGTCTCTCTCTAATGGCTATACTAGTTGCACATATTCCTGAGGTTTCTGTAGGTTATTAAAATTTTTAAAATTGTGAGGTGTAGACTTTGTAGCTGGTGCTTTATCTTAAATTTTCAAATGCTCCTAGCTTATGGTCAAAGTGACTGAATGAAAATTTATTTGGTAGATTTCACAAAAATATAAGTGGTCTTTGTCTTAGTAATAGCAAAATGATTGATGTTTAACTCTGCAAGTACATAGCAAAGACTGATTCTTGAGAAAGTGATGCACCATATCACAGAAAATATGGCAACCTTCAAGCCATACTTCAAAAGTTTATCAAAGCACGTCCCTCCTCATTATCTGCCCACCTTTCCTCTGCTCCTCTCAAAAAGGGAAAGCAGCAAAACTGCACGTGAGTTACAGCAAAAAACTTAAATTATCAATAAAGGGAAAAAAACCTGAAATTTGTCAAAAATAAGCTCAGGCTTCTATATAGTGGAGAGACATAACTTTTTCTTTTGACATTTATGCAGGTTTTATGTGACTATTTTATGTGCTGCTTAAAAAGAAGAAAAAGACAATTACCATAACAACCACAGAATCATGTGGCACATCTTCTGTCTGTGAAATGCCCAGCACATTAACTAAACCTGCGCTACCTGTATCTAATCTGAATAGGAATGCAATTACATATTTTTATTTAAGTTAAATGTCAGTCATTTTAGCAGTGTATTAATAATGCATGTTTTTTTCCTGCAGTAGTCTATTTCCCATAATTATAAGGATGTATTTCAAACCCTTGATTTGGTTTTACATTTGTACACAGGATACACACTCTATACACAAATGCTGCACATACATCTGCATGATGCATACATACCACACGTACTACATGCACATTGCACTTACATGTACACACCACGCAGTGCCTGTACGTGCATATTGCTGAGATCATAATGCACACACACTGAATATGCACCACACATGTATTGCTCCCACACACACACTCACAGCTATTTTTTTCCTTGTTTTGTGAACAGGGGAAATGAATCTTGCTGGTGGCCTAAGGGAATGGTGCATGCTGAAGGCAGCTGGAGGGCATGCCCGATGAGTCAATTCCTCTCATGACACCATTTCTGTTTCTGCCTTGGGAACTCAGCAAATGGTGTCTACTGTTACTTGTCTAATGTGGACATGGGCATGTTTTCACAGCTGGAATAGACCTGCATTCTAATGGGGGGACATATAGTGTTGAAATATACACGCTAATCTGGTCAGCTAAACAATAAAGGTTTTGTAGGGTGCTCAACACAAACTCAGATCCGGTAAGAATTTCAGGTGTTGTGATTGATGTAATCTCCTCCTCATGTCTGGAAGCCACTCCTCCATAATTGTATTCCTCCACTTTGCTACTGCTTTTGACACTATGGACCATCCACTTGGTCTCTTCCTGGGGCTTCTGTGATTTGAATGTTTCCTGGCTCTTCTCTTACCTTCCCAGGTGCTCTTTCCCAGTTGCTTTTGGCGGATTCTCCTCTTTCTCCACCCCCCTCTCTCGGTTGGGGTTCCACCAGCTCTCTGTCCTGGGACCATGACTTTTTTCTTCTCTTCACTTGTGCTCCTGGTGACTTCCCTCTTCCTCTCCTATGGGTCTCTATTCTTACCTCCCTATTAAGGAGTGTCGAATCTGTTGTTATTTATGTGCGGGCAGTGTGCATCTCATTCAGTCTCTTACTCCCTGCCACATCTTTCTGTCTTTCGTGTATCACTTCTTGGATTCCCCACTGCTTCCACAGACTAAACAGATGAAAAACATATCCTCACAACTTTCTGCATGACGTTTCCCCAGCCTGGTGAATGGGCTGTTTTTTGCTCCTCTCTATACAGCTAGACTGACTGACTCCAGGATAGTCCCGTGTCTGGAGCAGCCTGTCCTAAACACGCCAGTCTTCCTTCTACATTCAGTTCAGCAGGATATGGTGTGTTTTTTCCTGCATCAATGGTGGTGTGCCCTCCCAGGGGAAGGAGGGAGGAAGAGCCTGATTTGTGGCACTGGATTCCCCAATCTGAGGTGAACTTGTTCAACTTCTCCTGCCACCAGCCTCTGAAAAACTTATTTTATGGGAAAACAGAACAGTATTGCCCTGTATATTCTCACATGCTGACACAACCTCATGTAAGTGCAAATAATTACGTGTGTGGATACACACACTAGTTATGAGCCAGGGAGTCCTTCCCAGGCAGCTCCACCTCTGAACAGACAAGGATGTGCTGCCTGGGCATATGGAAGTTTCCTTGAAGTTTCTGCCATTTACTCAACTCTGCACGCCCCTCTGCTCCTAGAAAGTTGGTGAACTCTGCAGGAGTGTTTGTCCGGCTGCTCTCTGGTTCTACAGGCAGGGTGTATATACCCTGCAGGCCTCAAGAGCCATGGATACTGGGACACACCAGATCTGGGAAGCCTGCAGAGCTTTTTAACTGCAGGGCCAGAAGGATGCTTGGCCCTGGAAACATGCCCTTCAGTTCTGTGGAACTTTCAGGAGTGCAGGATTGCCGTGTGTGGCCACCTCTCTCCACAATGGAAATTCATCCCCCACCCTGTCCTGGCGAGTAGGGGATGCTGCCACTTCTCAGCTTTGGGTCACTAGGCAGGAGGAGATTAGAAGCAGTAGGCTCACAATCCGCACTGTCCTGCGGTTGCTAATCCTCTTCCTGTGGGCTGGGGGCTTCCTCTTCCCTGGCACTCCACTGATTCTTGTTTTGAGGCAGGCTGGGACCTCCTGTTATTCTTTGGGTACCCCAGGGAAAAGGGGTTTCCTAGTCCATCACCTTGCTGCCACTGCTGCCTCCATGTTGGATTGACCAGGAAGAAGGGGACCACAGCTAGACTCTGATTTTCTTCCTCCCTGGCCTGCTGCCACTCTTTAGGTTGCCCTACCATAGCCACCAGCCAAGCAGTTGGGCCCCTGTGGGACCCTCACCACCAGCCCGAGAGCAGTAAACCCTGTGGGGCTGCTGTGGTCCATTCCCTGTGGAGACTCCTGCCCAAGTAGCACATATAGGTGGTGCCACTAGGAATGGAGCTGTGGAGGTCAGGGACCCACATTTTTTTTTTTTACATGCCTAGGGTCCCAGTTTGCCTTAGTTCAGCCCTGATAACATGAGTTCTGCCCAGGGTTCCTTTAGAGTTTATAAATTATCAGCCTTGTGGACTTTATATGGTAACTAACTACCACTGTGAACTCTTAAAATCCTTTATACCCTGGCAGTTTGACTGTGGCTATGAACTTCATAAAATGCATCCAGTGTGGGCTGTGGAATTCTTTTAAACTCAGAAAAATTATAGTGAATAATGCCAAGCTTTGGAGAACAGTTAGAAGCATCTGTCCTCGCTGAGAATTGTAGACTTGTAGAGATAAAATGCTACTAAAAATAAAAAGAATTCAGAAATCTTTGCGGAAGTGACTGCTTCTTATTTTACAAGTCGCCATGTCTGGATTTCCTCTCTGCTTATCCACAAATGAACAGAAAAATTCCACACAAATTGGTTTAATGTTGGCAAAGTTAGTAGAGAAAAGGTTTGTTGAAAAATTGGTCACAGCCTTAAAAATGGAGAGATTACTGTCACTTCATAGTTCTATCTATTGTTGTCTGTAGGTGAGAAGGAAAGTTCAATCTGTCTTCATTCCTTTGGTACAAGAAGTAAGAATTTCTCAGCTCTAATCCCTAAAATTATCATTCTTATTTTGCGTGTTGTAAAACTCATGCAGTGACACTAAGCAGGCATTCTTGTGTGCAAAATAATAGGTGCTAACTGACAATTATTTGGACATGCCACTGCTGGATTTTTGCGAGAGCACCTGCTGTGGCTTCTGTTTCCAGGAATTCGAACTGTCTATCAAACCGGTTAAAAAAAGTGAAAACAATATTATTGAAAGAAAGTCAAGACTGCCTTTATAAATCTGTTTAAAAGAGACTGCTTAACAGCAGTGAGAGCTTTGTAAATTTAGCTTTCTGAATGTGTTCCTTTTCCTTTTGTGTAACATGTTTTTTTGCTATTTGTTCTTCCTTCATGAGGAATCCAGATATTTGAAGATAAAAATATTCCTTAAAACAAAGGATGCTTTAATCCTTTGCATAAGAACTTTATTTATGGCTGCAAGTGGCATTTCACTGCAGTGTGACAATTAAAACACTTGGCTGCACTCCGGAATCTAAACAATATTAAAGACGTTAGGGGAGGATGTTTCTAGACAGTGGTTCAGCTTAAAACAAAAATATCAGTGTATCTGTTGCTCTTCAATGTACTGATATTCCCCGTGTGTTCTGCAGTGAATCTAAACTTGATATTTACTTGACAAGGAGTTTGCTTAAGAAAGGGCTTAGTAATGATTATGTAAGGCCATTGTGTTTTTCCGTTCTGCATGAAGGGAACAAGTACCACACAGTTCAGAATGTTTTAGATGACCTGTCCCATGGTTTAATCATAAGGTGGTGTGGGAGGAGACACTTGAAAGAAATCTGGGAACTGATTGCTCCAGTCAAGTTCAGGTGCACTGCAGAAGAGAGACATCCAAGCTTCTGCTGTGCCAGTGTTTTAGTGCCCCTTCTCTGTCACATGGTCAACAGCACTGCTGACAAAGGCATCGCCATGGCCATTCTGGCAAAAATTGGGTGCATAATGCTCTACTGGGGCGGCTCCCTGGCACCTATGATGGAAGCTGTAATGTAGACAGTGTTCAGGTATTTTTAGCACTGTGTCATTTAACCCTACTGTGAGTCCCACCCGTATGCATTATTGAGGAAGAATGGGGGTGGGGGCGTGAATGGTACTAGCATAAAGGTCTCTACACTTGGGCTATGGCTTAATTTTGCAAATTATCTTGCAACTTCAAATTAAAAAGAACTGAAATCCAAGAATTGCCAGTCAGAAAGTTGGAAATCTGACCAGCATTGGCTACTGTCATATTGGGATACCACTGTTGTCGCTGTGGTTCTCATAGCGAAGGAGTTACACCCTTAGAGGTTTTATAGAAGGAGGCTCGGTGTTCCCAAATAGCACCAACAGAGGAGTACATCAGACAACCTGCACAGGGTTCTCCAGCTCTGAGTTCCACGATAGAAGAAGCAAAGCAAATCACGTTGTTCACAACAAACAGCATGCTCTGCTAAGTGATAGATGTTTGTTTTCTCTACAGTCCATTGGGTTAAAGTGTATCGAGATTCTTGCTCTTGCAGTTCATTTTATCTCTTCTTTTATTATAATTTTTAAAAAATGATTTAAGAAAACAAATCATTGACAAATAAGCTGCAGGAAACTGTAAGGTCCCTAAAGTGCAAAACATGGTATTATAAATTCATGGGGAATGAAAGTGGAAGAGATGCTTTGCCCACCTTTACTTATTGGCAATATAAGTATGTAGTTTGTTAAAATCTGCTAATAATCCTGAAATATACATTGGGCTAGTACCCATTCTTCTGTAAAGATTCAGGACATCTGACCTATCACCACTGTCTTAAACAAGAACATTTATGCTGGAGGGCATTTGTGTGTACAAAGTGTTAGAAGTACCATGAATTAATCAGAATTGTTCATGTTGCTGCCAGTTATATTTGCCTCTTTTGATCATTGATTAAAAAGGAATTTTGAGAGCATATTCTAATTCAAAGAAAAATATATTTAATTCTGACACACACATCCCCTCAGCCCAAATTCTTAATACTTTGATGTATGCCCAGACTATGGGCTAAGACAGAAAATAGGGGAGGTGCCTTATACAGAAATATACCATATTCGGGCTTTTACGGAGGTTTAAAAAGAGAGAGAAAAGCTTCCCTGTAGGTCTCTTAATGCCATTCCCTTTGATTCTCCTCCCCTCTCATTTGGAACATTGTTGCCAGGCAAAGATGAAAGAACCAACCACAGATTGGTCAGCAGCCAAGTATTTGAGGGCTTCTGAGTAAGAGCTTCTGTAGCTATAGAAATAATTAAAATTCTCTCTGTGCTAGGTTGTATTTGTGTAAATCTTTTTTTGTTGAGTCTCTTAAACAAAGTAAGCTAGCTGTACAGGAAATAGATGGAGTCAAACCCTGATAAAGTAGCATTGTGAAGGCAAAGAATATGAATGTGAGCTTAGCCAGCTAATCAATTATATTTTGTGTGTTCTTTCAAAGTAAAACCTGAAATTTTATAAACTGTTTTTCACCATAGGTAACCTGAATGTATGTGATGGGCTGTGTCAGTTTTACTTACATCCTTGTACCCATGTTCTTCATTAACCCAACAACTGTATAAATTAATCCATGCCATCCAGGAAACCTTTACATATAATGGTTTTGTCTTAATTGGCATAAGAGTTCTTTCTATCTCTTAAGAAATGCCTGGCACCTACATACTGAATGCATCACTGTGGTACCATAGAGCTTCCCCTGGCAACACTTACTAATCGAATGCAGAGCATTCTAAATGTGTTATCTGTGCATTTTCTCCGCTATGTCGAGTCCTCCCCATCCTATAATGGAACGTTCTACTTTGCTGAGGGTCAGGCCTGACTGGTTTTACACACACGAGTAAACCTACTGAAATCTACGCTGCCTCAACTCGTAAAACAATGTAAGATGCTTTCAATGGCAGGAAAAGGAACCTCTTCCCCAGCCAACAGGGTTCCCAGTGTTCTGATTGCTGAACAGGACCAAGTAAAGGAGCAGGCTGTAACTTAGAACAGGCAGAAAATATTATAAACGAAGAAGAAGAAGAAGTTGGGCCAGCTCTGCAGACAGTCTGTCACAAGCTTGGAAGTGAGTTCCCAGGCTGGCAAAGGAAAGGAGCAGTTGCAGAGGTGTTAAACTCAGCCACTGGGGGATGGAGAACTTTTTGTGTTGATCTCTAGAGATCCTTCTACCAGCTTGAGGGAGTGGGTGCTGGTGTGCCTTCAAGACCAGTAAGAGTCACCAGGACAGAAGGTCTTTGATGGCAAAGGATGTGAAGGGGGAAAAACTGGGATAACTTTAGTCTCTGTGGAGCTGGGTCCTTACACACCAAGAGAAAAATGAAATAGCATAGGTTCAGATCCTTCCCCTATTAAAGTCAGAGGCAAAAATCCCACTGACTTGAAATGGAGGCATGAGCAAGCTCAACGTGTGCATCTGTAGCAAAGCTTTATGGGAACAGAGATATTTAGATCAACAAAAGATGAAAAGCACACATAATCAAAATACAGTCACTGTATCAGATTATGATTTTTCACTGAAGTGACCGCCCAAAACTAGAATGCTCTCAAATGTGAGCCTCACACCCCGTTGCATGCTGTCAGGAAACAGTAGTGAAATGCAGTATTTGTTACAGGTGAAAAATGCTTTTATGCTTCAATAGAACTATCCCCTCTGTGCTGCCTGCTCACTTACGAGCTACCAGCCCTCACCATCTCCCAGGAAGTGCAGCAATCTCAGAGAGGCGGTAGGGACCAACCAGAGTGATGGTGGAAGAACACTTCAGAATGTATTGGGTACTGATTAAAAGTGTATTGTTCTGCGGTGATCTGTTCATCTGAAAAATCACAACTGTGAATTTGCCTTTGCTTCTTTACGTGTCCTACCACTCCCAGTTAGACCCTCTTCCGACTAGATCTGCTGACTCCTACAGAGCTGATTGTGTACAGATGGTAGCACAGTCCCGTTTGCTATGAAGTCTGCCTCTGGTCCCTGCAGTTCCACTCAGTTCTGTTACTTCTCTGACGCACACGCAGAGGGGACAGGCTCAGGAAAGTTTTTGTATTTCCTTATTCATAATATTTTTGAGACTTTACTCGGAATTGGAGCAGTTATATAGAACAGATCCACAAAAATCACTAAAATGTGTGTAAGCCCAAACACAAGGCTGGTGTGCTGTTACTGATAGGACCAAGGACTGTATGTTAGGGGCTAGAGTTACAAGGCTAGAGTTACAAGGAAACACCACTGTAGATTTAGACTGATAGTGGGTACTAGCGGCTTGTTGTGTATCTATCAGGATAATATTCACGACTTACACAAACCTTGGGAACAGAAGTCTTGTGATCATTTTGGCTAAATGGGAGTTCATGGGAGAAGTTGACTGGCCTAGAAAATTGCCAACTTTTTAAACATTTAGCAGAGAGAAGACTGGGCATTTTCAGTTTGTCTCCATGCACTTTGTAATAATGAATTTTGGCAGCAATAGCATAAATCTTAACTTTATGTAATCAATATTCTGGGCTCTGTGTACTGTGGCCTCAGGAGTAGTTTGCTGTGTCACAAAAGCTGTCTGGACTCTTCATGACAAATCTTTTCTCGGATGAACATATCAAATTTCATTCTTTTTCCCTCCTCCCACAGATCCTTAGAATTTGCACAAGATACACACCAGAGCAAGACACTATGACATTTTCAGATGGCCTTACCCTAAACCGAACTCAGATGCACAATGCTGGATTTGGTCCACTAACTGACCTTGTGTTCACATTTGCCAACCAACTCCTGCCTTTGGAAATGGATGACACAGAAACAGGCCTACTTAGTGCCATCTGCTTAATTTGTGGAGGTATTGTACAGCGTGAACTTGGATACTTTAAAAACAAATCCATTAGGATCTCTCCTTTCTTAATAATTTACATTGCTAAAATATATAATAATTAGATATTTAAATAATAGATATTTAAATAAATATAGTATATATTTATTATATATAGATAGATCTATGTAATATATTAATTTCTATATGCAAGTTACATTCAGGGCTTTTCATTTGGCCAAAGTTTGTAGTCCTTATACAAGTAAAATTGTCATGGAAATCAGTCAGCTAGATCACTAGGAGTTTTGCCTCAGAGAGGAATGCAGGATTTATCCTATTGGGTCTTTTTTTTTTTATTGTAAACTATATATGGTATTATGTGCACACAATTTCTTTTGTACAAGAGGGATTTTTAATTTTTTTATCCAACTGCTCTCCATAAATATGTGTGCACATACACGTGGATGTGTGTATACACATATGCACACACACACACACACATATATAGACAGAGAGATCCTGGGCTCAATCCTCCTTTCCAAAATTGTCGTTATGAACAAGATTTTAGTCCAACAAATACACCAGTAGTGCTGACTTGATTTCTTGGGTTTGATCATGACTTATGTAAACAGACACTCGCAAGTTAAACTCTAGTCAATTTCAAAAAGTTGTTTCAGCTGCACCTGAGTGTCTCTGCCGAATTTTACTGCTCTTTTTAAAATAATGCTTCTCTTTCACCTTTTATGTGCAAAACTCTGACACAAGCAGGAGAAACTGACCTAAATTCGAAGTAGACGCTTAGGTGCTGTCAAATGCGCATAGCAAGCAACTTTGTTCTCTCTAATTTCTTTCAGCTATAATACTCTTAGGCGTTACCCCCAGCAATAGCTAGCCAAAAATGTAGAGACAGAAGTGTGATTGTTAAACTAGTGGTATACCTTTAATATAACTTTTATTTAAATATTTTTCTAAGCAGAACCCATCGGAATAACTGGGTTTCTTAATGTGAGACATCAGCATTAGTGTGAGTGGCAGATCAGAACCCTGAATGTTTCCAGTGACATTTGTTGTAGTTCAGGCTAGTGCTGCCATCTGCTGATAGGCAAAGGTAATTGACTTGCTCGTGGAACTCCTGATCCAATAACCAAATGTGGCCTTTTAACTTAGTTGAGTCTCATTATAAAAATAAACACAAACAAAATTAATTTCAAAATGTTACATTTAGCATCATGCTCATCCCCTGGGGAGGGAGAGACAGGAAGCAGGGTAGTAAGGGTTTTGCATTGCTCGTATTGTAATGCCTCCAAGTAACTGAGGAACAGCATGGGTAAGATAGGAGGAGACTCGCAGCTTGTTCTCTTCCGGCAGAAGGATGATGACCGAGAGAAGAGAGACAGAGGGGTGGGCGTGAAAGAGGAATGAACTAAAAATCGGGAGACCTACAGAGTTTCATTCAAGAACACGGAGGAACCTCTTGTTGTTTGAAGGTTGTGAAAAACATTAGATTTATACCAATGGCAGAATTTTTATTCTCTCCAGACCGCCAGGACCTTGAAGAACCAGCAAAAGTGGATAAGCTACAGGAGCCATTGCTGGAAGCACTGAAAATTTATATCAGAAAGAGACGACCCAACAAGCCTCACATGTTTCCAAAGATCTTAATGAAAATCACAGATCTTCGCAGTATCAGTGCGAAAGGTATGGTGTGCGGTGGCCTCTTCACCATCACAGTGTCAGGAGACAGCTGGCGTGTAGAACTGGATTTATGCAAAAACAAAACCCACCTTCTTTTATTTTTCTTTGCTGGGAAATCTTTGTTTAATTCTTTTTATCTATGTTTGTACCGCACCCCCCTGTAGATATGCACCGTGCTTTAACAGCACCATGCCGTGTATACAGAAAATGAGATTTTGGGCAAAGATGGGTTAGGAATGAAATTATGCATCACCAGGAACTGTCTTACCAATTATTTTAACATCAGAATCAACCTCTGAATTGGCCTTTGTTAATCTTCTTTTGTATGCAACGTGTGGTTGATATTTGGTGGTCAACCATCTAACTGCTGCATCGAGGGTGACAAGGTGTTGCAGTCCCCCTCCAGTCTTCTAATTGTGCACTCTCCCCACCACGTTTGACCACCTGCATTGCTGCCCTGTAGTTGAACTCTGAAGATTGGGCTGAGCCAAATTTCTGCATTGTGGTGACCACTCTGTGACACTCGAGTCCAGGATCTGTGTCCAAGGTTGCAAACAGGTGGATGTAAGTTAGAGCTTCTGAAATTCATCAGCATGTCTTGTCCAGAGTTGCTGTCACACTGTGAGGTGTAGCTGTTGGCCTGGATATGCCATTGTTCATCTGAAATTGGCACTAGGCCAGCAGCACTGAACATGGGTGTATGAACAGCTGCTGAAAAAGGATGTCACAAAGTCAGTCGTTGCAAGTCAGCAGGTGTAGGTTTTCCTTCTGGAGGTAGGCAGATACTCATCTCATCAGCTTTACATATGTGTAACTGCATTGGCTTCAGTGGAGTTACACCCGACTTACACCAGTGTGAGAGCAGAGGCAGGCCATGAATCTCCAGTTGAATAGTTAGTGCACTGATCCATTGTATCACCTGTCCCCTGTTTTTAATGGTCAGTATTCTACTTTCTTGAAAGTTTCCAGCCTCTCTCTTCTCCCCTGCAGATATCAAAAGCAATGTTAGGTTTCCTTCAGCTGCTAGATTTGTCAGATTTCTGTATGTAAACTAATGGAATCTGTTATACTGATTTAAAAAAAAAAACAACTGACTGCATTTGTATTTGACAGCATGCCTCAAAACTGTTCCCAGTCAGATCCCAGAAAAGAAGTCAGCATCTTAGTATAGTTGCTTTCAATTAAAATCTAAGTTGTCATAGCTTTAAGACCACAGGGATCTAGGTTAAGAGGTTAGAATTCAATTTATATGGTGACGTGAGATTTATACGCTGAAGTGAAAAGTTAGCCTTAAGGCTTGATGTAAATTAAAAGATCATTCTAGAGGGAAGTTCCAGAACTGGAGTAGAAAGCAAAAGTGGTCCTCAAAGATCTAAATATCATACATAGTTTAATAAAGCTCATCATTTGTTCATCAGGGTGAAGTTCAGAAAGTTGATTGTCTCTCTATCGGGCTAAATTTACAAAGTCAACCTGTAACAACATAAGGCTATAAAAATGTTTAGGAAAGGTCACCCAGTCTACCAATCGTGCTTCTGGGAAATTTTGTCTTATTTCCACTTTCCTGGGTTTTTTTTACCATAGCTCTTCTTATTGTAAGCGGGGGAATAGTCCCACTATTGTGGGGAACTTTCCTGGCTTCTGCACTACCCCGGTGAAGTGGGCTAGCGAAAGGATCTGAGTCCTTGCTCCCACTTCCTTTACCCAGTGGCCTCCCTGCCCTTGAGGACTCCCCTTCCCCTTCCACTCTCCTGTCTGGCAAAGTCCTCGTAACCCCAACAAGGCTGGGCCCAGGATTCCTGGGGGGCTCTCAACCCCCAACCCTGCTGCGGTCACCTAAGACAGGGGCTAGGGTGTCCCCACTCCGGGGTACTCTCTCTGCACTGGGCACTTCTCTGACCCACTGATCATTACATACAATTTAAAGCAAATGCAAGTTATTTAACCAACAATTAATTTTAAAAAGAATAAGGAAAAATGGGAAAGGTTAAAGGAAACATCACAGTGTCTCTGGAATGTCAGGGCAGTTCACAGTCTGTTCCTTGTAGGTTCCAGGCCGCCTTCTCAGGCTCTCGCTGTGCTCCAGGGTTGCTGTGGGTTGGACGCTCACTCTGGTGGTGGCCACACACTCTCAGGCTCTAGGTGGCAGGGCCCTTCTTCCCAACGTTACCCCCGCCCTGTCAGGGTTACCAGTCCCCCTCTGAGTCTGGCCTGCAGAGCCTCCTGGCTGAGGCATCTCCCTGTGCTGGGCCCACCCTCAGCTGCTCACGACACCCGGCCCCAGCTCCAGCCCCACTCTGCCTCCAGCTCCCTCAGCTGCTTCAGCTCTCCTCCCAGCACAGGTCTGCTCTGTGGGCTGCTTCTGTGAGTCTGGCTCCCAGCACTGACCTGCTTCCTGGGCTGTTTTTCTGGCCCCTCTGGATCTGGCACAGCTCTGCTCCCCAGCTCAGCTTGGGCCCCTGCTTTCACCTTAGCTCAGCCCCACTCTGTCTGACCCAGGCAATTCCAGCTCACACTGAGGACAGGACCTTCCTGGCCTCCTGACTCCCTGATTAGCCTGCTCGCCCTGTCATTCAGGCTGACCTGGAGTATTGGCCTTTCTCCATTGTTCCTGGGGACGAAGTCTCAGGGTCCTGATTTCCCATCAACCCTTCCCTCTTTTAGTACTGGAAGCTAGCAACTAAAACACCCCCACTGAATGTTAGTAAGGGGGCAACAGTCCCCTTACATTATCCATGCAAATTGCATCCAGGCACCTATATCCAAAATGCAGATGTTCAAAATACCTGCTCAGCTCCCCCCTAAGCCTGTAGGTGCCTCACTTTCCACTGGTAAAGTCCCCTTAGGGCCTAAATTTCTCCCACAGGGCATGCACCCAGCTGCCTGAGTCCTAGCATGACTGAGCAGCTTACTGGTTAAGGCCCCGTAGGGTTCATAAGGTAGGTATTTGGCCCACCTTGCCCGCTGGGCCCAGTCTGGTAGGCATACTCTCAGGCTAACATGTCTATTGGATTGAGTCCTGCATAAAATATCCACCACCATTTATCCCAGTGATTAGAGCAATAGCTGTGTTCAAATTCCCAGTCTGCCTGTTCCTGTGTAGCAGGAACTTGGGTCTCCCATGACCCAGGAGAGAGTCCTAACCTCTCTCTGTGGCCCAATGAATATTTAATTATTGACACAGAAGTGGAAAGTCTTCAACAGGAGACACAGAGATCCAGCTCATCCAGTGCTGCCTGCTCAGTTTTTTAAAAGGACTGATCTGACTTCAGCACCGAACTCCAGGGGAGGGTTCTCAGTCGTGACTCCTGAGTGGTCCAGAGGGAGGCACCTCCCTCTCAAGTTAGATGCCTAACTCCCTTTGATGGGCAGGTCTTAGGATACGCTCCCCCCTCCCCCTGTCTGCTTTTTCCTATGAGTTAGCTTATGCAGTTCCCTGCTCAGAATCCTGCTGCTTCTTCAACCCTTAGCTGAACAGTTGGCCAGAGCGACTGTTCGCCATTTGGTCTGTTCCTGTACGACCACAAGGGCTTGAAAGCCCAAGAGGTCAACTTTGGAACAGACTTGATGAATCCATGTAATAGCAGGTCTGCCTCCATCCCTCGGTTGGTGGAATTTTATCCTGGATGTTACAAGCTGTCCGGAGAACGGCATTCTCGTGATATGTCTGAAAAGTGGAATACCCTGTGGACAATGGCCCCAGTAGTCTGTAGACCAGAGCAACTGTAAAATCTGCATTACAAATTAAATAATTCCACTTGATACCCAATGTACAACGGTGGCATTTTATGTGGAAAGCCTCCAGCTTTCCCCAGTCTGAGTGGCATAGTCGTCCATGTTTCACAATCGTACAACGGTACAGAGAGGACACAGCTCAAATAGATTCTGAACTTGGCTGTTGTGCTGAGATTACATTGCTTCCATATTCATGGTAAACGACCCATGGCAGACGCTGCAATGTGAATCCGATGAAGAACCTCCATGTGCAAGTCAGAGCATGCTGGCTTTTATAAAACCCATTCTTAGGCACCTAACTCTCCCTTTCCATTGTAGAGGGCACCTGAATGCCTAACTTGGGGATGTGAATTTGACTTGATGCCTAAGTCCCCCTGATGAATCCCACCCTCTGAATACCTATGAGCAACAGAAATGCATTACTGTGGTAACTGAAAAGGAAAGGGATTTTTCAAAGGAGCCTAATTCCCTTACGTGCCAACAAAATCTCCACCATGCTAGCTATTTAAACCCAGTGCATTGTTATCAGTTTCTTGAATTCAGGGTAGTTCTAAGGTTTATTTGGGGGTTATACAAGCAGTGAGGGAAAGTAAATCCCTTGTTAAGCTGCAGGCATGGAGAACTTTCCACATACGAAATGTCATACTGGATAAAACAGAGGCCTCTTTAGTTAATTGTCTTGTCTGATAGTGGCCAATACTAGATACTTTAGAGGAAGGTATAAAGAAACATCAGTATATAATTATGGAACAACTTCTACAAGAATACGGTAAATTTCTTCCTATCCCATTAGTAATTGCTGGCTCATGCTCTGAAGCATATGAGCCCTTTTTTATTGTAATGCATTCATTCTAGAGTGCCATTTCTACATAAAAATACAATTAGTTCAGAGGAAACTGGTGCTATTACCTATAAAGTTTCCAAATACTTTAAACTACATTTTATTGCTTAGTGGAGTACAATCCTTTTGTTAGGAGGGATATGATGACATGTTAAAATAGTTTCTGTTTCATGGCATATAATGACTTTAGGTTGGAAAGAAGTCCGTGCTTAACCTGTGTTGTTCACATTTACCGTTTCTAGCACTGCATTTTGTAGTCTTTCATACGTATATTTAAAATGTCAAAAAGCCTGTGTCTGTTTATCAGCCTGTTGCAGAGGTTGCTGTAGTGTTGAAGGGATTAGAAACAAAACCTTAGAGTAAGCAGGGAGTGATGTTTTCTTATTTATTTTTGTAATCAGCTATAGAACATCCCTAGGAACAGACTAGTGGAATACTGGGAGTGAGTGTGTGTGTAAAGCAACTCCAGCAAAAATATCAGAGTGCACTCTACTGCTAAACAAATAAGATTTTCTGAAATTTCAAAATTAGAAGCCTTATTCTGATCTCATATTGTTGTAAATCAAAAGTAAATGGCGTAACCACAAAGGAACCAGGCCCTGTACATTAAGGCAAATTCTACCCTAACTTATATTTTATATCCTTTGCTGCTCCAGTACATGCAGTGGAGCTAAACTGATTATGAGTCAGGACCTTCTCCCAGTCCTTTAATTAAATTTGGTATTTTGTAAAGTTTTACCAGTATGGATGATTCTGAAGAGAAGTTGAAAATGGTTTTCTTTCACTAAAAAGAAAGTTACTGGTCAGTCCCTTTACCCATACTGTAGCTTGTAGCTTTTATTTTGAAACTTCACAAAATGTTCAAAAGGAATTGATCTAATATTGCTTTTTAGTGACAAATAATTCTGACGAGTTTATGTGTACACTCAAGTACTGCTTTTTTTACACTACTACAATTTATGAAATATGTTGCTTATAGAACCTTGTGCAACTCTGAAGGACATAAACAAACCACTGACCCCAAAATCTTGTAAGCAAAATATTTCATAAATTGATTACAGGCAAGGAGTTTAAACTATCAAACAGAGAAAAAAATCAAAATGAAAGGTTTCACTGTATCCCATCTCAATGGGAATACTTTGTCTTGAACTGAGATTTCTAAAAGTAATGCTTAATATTAATATGAACAGCCACGCTACTGTTAACCAAAAGGGTTTTTCTGTTGTTTTTAAAGGTGCAGAACGTGTCATTACATTGAAAATGGAAATCCCTGGATCAATGCCACCTCTTATTCAGGAAATGTTGGAGAACTCAGAGGGACATGAACCACTGACACCAAGCTCCAGTGGAAATACAGCAGAGCACAGTCCTAGCATCTCACCCAGCTCAGTGGATAATAGCAGTGTCAGTCAATCTCCACTTTTGCAATAAGACATTTTACAGCTACTTTAGACATTCCTAATACCTTATGTACAGGGATGAAAAAAGCAAGAAAAACATTTTTACTTCTGCTTAGTTTCTGGACTTAATATATATATTATATTAAAACTCAACAAGGACCAAGAAGTTTTCATATGTATCCGTATATTACTCCTTGCTGTTTAAATCTGTAAAACTAGAAAACGTTTGAAACTCTAAATCAGCCATTTCAATCAGCAACAAGAAACTAGTTAAGCTTCTATTTTCTCTTCTGAACAACCAAGACTGCATGGTGACAAGACCAAGCTCAAACTTTAAATTCTGGTTACATTTCTGATGACTTTGTACATACAAATGTATGGCTCTACTGGCTGTTTGGTGCTTTCCTTTTTTGTCTTGCATATCTAAAAGGATCAGGACATCAAGTTTATAAAAAATGGACTACTTGTACATGTCCAGCTAAGAACATTTAAAAAGACATTCTGATTTAGTTAGTATGAAAACGTGTCATTGCTCTTTTTGATGCCCTCAGTTTCTATCTCCTTCCCCAAAAAAGTATTCAAAAAATCTGCATCAGTGTAACTACCAGATCAGTTATTCAGATGTCAATTGTTCCACTGTTAATGTCACTTTAAAAGGTGGTTTATTACTTGGCTGATGACATATCTACACATTTTTTTCAGTGCTAGCCTCCAAGGCAGAAACACTTTTTAGTGTTACCATGTTTTTGTTTACAAGCCATTAGGGAAACTTCATGGGATAACCAACAGGCTTATTCACTACTTTTGAACTGGTGTTTATTTCCTTAAGAAACTGGGGCCAGGAGTTGGGCTTTCCCAACATGCCTGATGCCAATGGGCTACCACAAGGACTTCCAAAATACATGGGGGAGAGAATCTGGCTTCTTGACCTTGTTAAATCACCATGAATCAGAGTGAAAACAGTGGTAGAAGGGTTAACTGATTTAAAAAATGTCAGTTTCTTACGTTTCATTTAAAGCACTAGTGGATTTTTTTGATAATAGCAAGTCTGTGATGTACTTTCACTGGCTCTGTTTGTACATTGAGATTGTTTAACAATGCTTTCTATGTTCATATACTGTTTACCTTTTTCCATGGAGTCTCCTGGCAAAGAATAAAATATATTTATTTTAAAACTGTGTAGAAGCAGTACCTGTAGTCCGAATCTTCACACAAGAGTGACAGTTTTCCATTTTTAATGTTTAAACTTCATTTCAAAAAGCAGGTCTGCAGTTTGCAACCATGACAATTAAAATATGTGCTTTAGCACAGCTGACTAAAACATTTCTACGAGCCAGTCAGACAAATACATGACATTTCAATGAGTAAAAAAGATCATAAAACTGTAGGTGTAAGAACAAAATGTTAAAATGCCTACACACAATAAAAACCATCAATTACATCATCACATAAAATAAGTCAAATGTACAAAAGTCTGCGACAGAAGGGACAAAAGGACAACACAAGATATTTGTTGGAAAATGTTTGTGTGCTCTTTGGGCACTTAATTAAACATAGTAAAATCATCATCTTCATCAGACTCTGCAAAATATTTCACTTCTTTTCTAGCCCGACCCATCCGTGGCTTAGATGCTGGTTCAGAAGCAAAGTCTGACTGAAAGATGTCTACATCAGAATCCTGGTCAAAGGAGGCTTTCTTGGATTTCTTAAAAAGAAAAAGAAAAAACCCATGATGCGATAAAAATACAGAATTCTGACATTCACACTGGAAACAAACATTTCTATAACATCTAGATTCTAGACCTATCTAAAATCCCAGATCAGATTTAGACATTTTAAAATATTGTAAAAATGCTTCATGTGATACAGAAAATAATAGCCGGATATCAAGAAGCCAAACCTTGTCCTTTTCATGCAACAACAGACCCTGAACTGACCTTGCTTGGGGCTGACTTGGGTGTTTTCTTCCCAGGGTTGTATTCACCTTCATTTTCAGAACCAGATGCTTTCCTTTTCTTTGATCCTCTACCCTTTCCTGGTTGAGAAAAAATAAAATAATTTTACTGATATTAAAAAAGTGAAATTTCTTGGTGTTCTGAATGTTAGCAGATAGATTTCTAAAACAGCTTAATTTCATCCAAAGGCTAAAACATTCTACAGTTTCACTTCTATCTATGCAAAATGTAAGTAAAATGCTACCATTCTGCCACTCCAGTGTGTCTCACTTTCTGTTTCATACCTTTATTTTGCTTCTTTGAAACTATCATCTTGTCATAGGAATCTCACTCTTGCATTTCATGCACTCAGTTCAGGACAGGGCAGTGCTCTACTAGATCTATAGCTGTTGGATCTCTGAGGCGGTGGTAGTTAAATGAGATCTCCACTTTCCTTACAGGCTATCCATGACCAACTGTCATCATCATCTATTCAGAGGAATTAGCCTGATGTCTCATCACTGAGGCATTCTTTCCATGTAGTTTCTGGCTATTCTGTTCAGTCTGCTGTGTTGTATCTACTTAGGAGCTCTCAACTGTCAGGGAGTGGACCTACTATGAAATTCAGCTGTGGCCACAGTGTGAGGGATGAAAGCTGGTTTCCCACTGAACTGATTCAAAGGGCCAAAACCTCCTACACTAGGATATCTTTACTCTTTTACTGGGAACATGAGACCCAAGAGTGAAAATGGTATCTGAAGAATAAAGGTTCCTATAAGAAACATGAGTAATAATGAAGAAAGAGGTTTTGTACCATTAAATGAATTTCCATAAAGTACAGTTCACTTAGCAGTTTTACAACATTGTCTATTGTGGGAGATACCAAGTCAATGTGTAATGCTGTACCAATGAGAAACATCTCCTGGTGCAAGTGCTGGAGAAACAAGTAGGGGCAGAGCTGCTCTTGACCTGCTGCTCACAAACCGGGAAGAATTAGTAGGGGAAGCAAAAGTGGATGGGAACCTGGGAGGCAGTGACCATGAGATGGTCGAGTTCAGGATCCTGACACAAGGAAGAAAGGAGAGCAGCAGAATACGGACCCTGGACTTCAGAAAAGCAGACTTTGACTCCCTCAGGGAACTGATGGGCAGGATCCCCTGGGAGAACAACATGAGGGGGAAAGGAGTCCAGGAGAGCTGGCTGTATTTTAAAGAATCATTATTGAGGTTACAGGGACAAACCATCCCGATGTGTAGAAAGAATAGTAAATATGGCAGGCGACCAGCTTGGCTTAACAGTGAAATGCTTGCTGATCTTAAACACAAAAAAAGAAGCTTACAAGAAGTGGAAGATTGGACAAATGACCAGGGAAGAGTATAAAAATATTGCTTGGGCATGCAGGAGTGAAATCAGGAAGGCCAAATCACACTTGGAGTTGCAGCTAGCAAGAGATCTTAAGAGTAACAAGAAGGGTTTCTTTAGGTATGTTAGCAACAAGAAGAAAGTCAAGGAAAGTGTGTGCCCCTTACTGAATTAGGCAGGCAACCTAGTGACAGAGGATGTGGAAAAAGCTAATGTACTCAATGCTTTTTTTGCCTCTGTCTTCACGAACAAGGTCAGCTCCCAGACTACTGCACTGGGCAACACAGCATGGGGAGAAGGTGACCAGCCCTCTGTGGAGAAAGAAGTGGTTCGGGACTATTTAGAAAAGCTGGACGAGCACAAGTCCATGGGGCCGGATGCGCTGCATCCGAGAGTGCTAAAGGAGTTGGCGGATGTGATTGCAGAGCCATTGGCTATTATCTTTGAAAACTCATGGCGATCGGGGGAGGTCCTGGACGACTGGAAAAAGACTAATATAGTGCCCATCTTTAAAAAAGGGAAGGAGGAGGATCCGGGGGAACTACAGGCCAGTCAGCCTCACCTCAGTCCCTGGAAAAATCACAGAGCAGGTCCTCAAGGAATCAATTCTGAGGCACTTAGAGGAAAGGAAAGTGATCAGGAACAGTCAGCATGGATTCACCAAGGGCAAGTCATGCTTGACTAATCTAATTGCCTTCTATGACGAGATAACTGGCTCTGTGGATGAGGGGAAAGCAGTGGATATGTTATTCCTTGACTTTAGCAAAGCTTTGGATATGGTCTCCCATGGTATTCTTGCCAGCAAGTTAAAGTATGGGCTGGATAAATGGAAGATAAGGTCGATAGAAAACTGGCTAGATTGTTGGGCTCAACAGATAGTGATCAATGGCTCCATGTCTAGTTGGCAGCCGGTATCAAGTGGAATGCCCCAAGGGTCGGTCCAAGGGCCGGTTTTGTTCAATATCTTCATTAATGATCTAGAGGATGGCGTGGATTGCACCTTCAGCAAGTTTGCAGATGACACTAAACTGGGAGGAGTGGTAGATATGCTGGAGGGTAGGAATAGGATACAAAGGGACCTAGATAAATTAGAGGATTGGGCCAAAAGAAATCTGATGAGGTTCAATAAGGACAAGTGCAGAGTCCTGCACTTAGGACAGAAGAATCCCATGCACCACTACAGACTAGGGATCGAATGGCTAGGCAGCAGTTCTGCAGAAAAGGACCTAGGGGTGACAGTGGACGAGAAGCTGGATATGAGTCAACAGTGTGCCCTTGTTGCCAAGAAGGCCAATGGCATTTTGGGATGTATAAGTAGGGGCACTGCCAGCAGATCGAGGGACGTGATCGTTCCCCTCTATTCGACATTGGTGAGGCCTCACCTGGAGTACTGTGTCCAGTTTTGGGCCCCACACTACAAGAAGGATGTGGAAAAATTGGAAAACGTCCAGCGGAGGGCAACAAAAATGATTAGGGGACTGGAACACATGACTTATGAGGAGAGGCTGAGGGAACTGGAATTGTTTAGTCTGCGGAAGAGAAGAATGAGGGGGGATTTGATAGCTGCTTTCAACTACCTGAAAGGGGGTTCCAAAGAGGATGGATCTAGACTGTTCTCAGTGGTAGCAGTTGACGGACCGAGGAGCAATGGTCTCAAGTTGCAGTGGGGGAGGTTTAGGTTGGATATTAGGAAAAACTTTTTCACTAGGAAGGTGGTGAAACACTGGAATGCGTTACCTAGGGAGGTGGTGGAATCTCCTTCCTCAGAAGTTTTTAAGGTCAGGCTTGACAAAGCCCTGGCTGAGATGATTTAGTTGGGGATTGGTCCTGCTTTGAGCAGGGGGTTAGACAAGATGACCTCCTGAGGTCCCTTCCAACCCTGATATTCTATGATCTCATGGCTGCCTAGTTCATATTAGGAAATGAACAGTTTTCATGACACTCAGTTCTAGTTTTAGGAACAGTGCTGTTTTTTCATTCACAAAACTCAATTTGACCCTGTGTTATACAGAGAAGCTGAGAAAATCAGACAATTCACTTAATACAACATGCTTGGAAGTGTAAGCTTTAGTGGTGATGGGGTAACATTAGTAAGATATAATGTAGTAAAATTCTACAGATATGTATCTATAGTAGAATAATACACTAATCCTAACAATGCAGTGCACCAAAATCCTTACCTTTGGGTGGTGCAGTCTTCTTTGGAATGCCAAATTCTGAATCTGAATCAGAGTTTATAATTTCCATCTTCTTCCGCTTGGGAGATCTTTTAGGTTTAGACTGTATGTCTGAAGCTGGTTTTGCTGTTCACAAAATCAGAGATACTAAAGATGCTGAATTCACATATTAGGTTAATAAATCTTATAGTTAAATAAGAAGATACTAGGCACTCTGATTATAGTATAATTATCATGTAGCATGGGGTAATTAATTATTTTTTGTCAAGGTCCAGATTTTTTGGTCAAGGTATTGTCAAGGTCCAGACTCCAGAGAAAATAATACAAAAACAATAACAATACTGATGATAAGTAAATAAAAAGATGTCACAGTCCATTCAAAAGCATCTGGCAGTCCGGATTTGGCCCATGGTCTGCCTATTAACTACCTCTGATGTAGCAAATGAGTAGGCGAGAAGAGTTTTCTGTACTTGGGAAAATTATGCCCCTTATACTCAGGCTGAAGCTTTCTCTCTGTTGCATTAGCTGGAGGTCAATATTTGTCGTTTACGGAATTAACTGCATCAATGAGGTTGGAGCGCAAAAACTGAAATGTTTTATTTAAGACTCTTGTGTTTTGTGCGCAAATAACTCAAACACAGCTTTGTTTTAAAGTCTAAAAATGGGTATTTGTTTTTAAAAACAATGCATCACTTCAGTTTTGAAAAAAGTTAAATTGTCTGCATCCACATAGAGAGACTTCAAGTGTGCATATTTCTTTTTCACATTTATGACAGCTGAGAATGTTAACCTCAAAATGGAAAAACGTTCTATTCGAGTAAACATTTTTCTTTCAATGATCAGTTTTATGGTTTTAGACTTACATAATAAATTAATAATAGTTACTATATTGCACAAAGCCCAACTGTTTGTGAAGTGTGTCCCAAAAAAACAACATTCACTGCCCTGAAAAGTTTATAGCTGCTATCAGACATGACAGTTACTTTGTGGGGGGGGGGAGGAGGAGGAGGAGAAGGATGGGATAACAGCAGTAAGATATAGTGAGGCTAGTGAACAGCACAGCAGAGAAACGTTTTTCTGTTTGAAGAAGGATATGAAAAAGGAGGGGTAGCAGGAAAGAAAGCCTACGAAACTACTGGGGGTGAAACAGAGGAGGCAGGATACAGAGGCCGGTGTCATGAAGGAGTAGACGAGCTGGGTGCAGGAGAGGGGAAGGGAAACATGAAAGAGACAAGGGCAGAAAGGTATGGAGGGGCAGAGTTGTGCAGTGACTTAAAGGTAAAGGCCAACTAGTTTGAACACCATGTGGAGGAGAACCATATTTTTCACCATTTTAAGTTAAGGTGTGTGGTAAGAAAAACAAGTATCTCATCATTCACTAAGAGCTAGCAAAGCACTTAAGTATGCATTTATAATTGCTTTGTTAGAGTGGGATCTAAGTCTCTTATCCTTAAAAGACAGATCCTCTCTCACTGCGTTAGCAGTCCACAGGCCAGTACGCCACGAGATGGAACCCATAAGGAAGGATTTGCCCAGGAGAAGAAATAGCCCGTGGAAAGACAGATCAAAATGAAAATGGGAAGCATTTACACAAACACCACGATCAGAGGGTTGCCCACAAAGATCAGTAGCTTTGTGCCTCACTTTCTCTTCAGAACCATGACTGATAGAGTTGAACCTCCTGATGAGTCTTGGCGCTGGCTAACAGGTCTAAAAAAAATCCGAACATCACTGCGGGACCAGATTCAGCCAATGAACAATACACTTACATGGGGACAATTCACCCATTCTAATTCTCTCTGCAGCACATGCAAAGGCCTTCCTTGTGAGAGAGACCAATTCTGTCATCCCCACTGAAACAAATAGGGGACCCCCAAAGCTTCAAGGAGGGCCTCTTATCCTCAGGATTCCTAGTATCCAAGAAAGACAACTACGCTAAGTGAAATTGACCTTAATCTCCAATTCCCTACCAGATTCAGAGAATCCTGGTGATTTCTCCTCAGTGCTCATGTTATCTTTTATTTCTCTTAAGAACAGCCGTAAGAGATCCAAGAAGTGCTCTGAGCCTTTAGATTAGTTGTTTGCTCAACCCACTGGAGAAAACTTCAAAGCATGAGCACCTTGGAGTGACTACTTCAGTTTAAAAGTGCCTCCTGGAGCTGTCCAATATGGACCTAGAGTTTCACTCAGGTCATGGAGCCTCTAATGGCCAAAAAAAAAAGTTCATGAAGACCAATCTAAATTTTAACACTAATCTCAGATATGGAAAGAATTAGGATCTGTGATCACAGTGGCCAGTGAAGAGAGACAGACTAATATAATTAAGAAGCTGGAAGGGGTTTGTACCCTTTGTTCCACACCACTGGGTCCCAAGGAAAGGAACTCCCACTATGGGGATCTGTAGAAGTAATGTTATTTAGGAGAACTACTCTTTCAGTAAATAGGTTGATTTACTACAAATACAGCTAATTACCTTTTTTAGCAGCTACTGTTTTACTCTGAGTTTTTTCTGTTTGTTTCAGGGTAAATGAAGATGAGAAAACTGGAGCAGAATCCTCTTCATCACTGTCTAATTTTGTTGCATCTAAAAGCAAACAGACAAACGAAAAAAGAGTTCAGGACATGATGTAAGCATATACATTGACTGCATGATTTAATTCTACTAGATATAAAATGTATTTGATTCCAGTTAAAATTAAGGTTATGAAGAAAGTACACCTGACATTCTAGGGAGTCAATAAGGACATTGCAAATTCTTCTTATCTGTGATAATCTGACAACTACAAAACTTTTGGCATATGCTTTGTTTTTCTAGCATTATTCTTTCCAGATTTACAGAGATTTTTCTGATTTGACCAAATAACCTACAAAGTCTGGTGTGTGTGTGTGTGTGTGTGTGTGTGTGTGTGTGTGTGTGTGTGTGTGTGTGTGTGTGTGTGTGTGTGTGTGTGTGTGTGTGTGTGTGTGTGTGTGTGTGTGTGTGTGTGTGTGTGTGTGTGTGTGTGTAAACATACCATCATCTGTCTTCTGAGAATAAGATGGAAATGAGAACAGGTTTCCAAAATCTTGATTCTTCTTGTCGTGAGATGTTTTTCTACTTTAAAAAAAATGAAAAAAAGAAACTGTATATGCATTGTGCTATATACATTGTACTGTACAGGCACTGTACTAAACACTTCAGAGATTAAACTAGTATTGTAAAATATATAGCACTTTTGCCACCTCTTTGCAAAAATTTACCACTATATAACTATTTCTCAGCCAAATTCTTTGACCATTTGACATTATTGGAAATTTTCAGTTTTGCTATTTTTGTCAACCTATTTTGTATACTAAAACTGAGGCAGGGGGCATGGTGAGAAGCAGAGAAACTTAGCAATGCCATTTGGCAAGCAGCACCTTCAAAACTATAGTACTACTTGGGCCACACTATGCTTGCTTCCACACAGGTGCATTGGAAAGGTGAGAATATGCTGAGAATCCCTTCCCTCCAATCTACTCGTACAGGAGGCACTCATAAGGAGGTTGCAGATGCTGTTTAGGAAATATGGGGGAGGATAAGGTTAAGCTAAATCTAGGTTCCAAAGCTGGCATGTCCGTATGAGGCTATCCCTCCCCAGTCTCCAAACTCCGGGAAGGAGGGGGTCAGGAAGTATTCCTAGAACACATTATGTTTCATTGACACACACAAGTGAAATGCACCTCCACCCCTCCCCAGCAAGTATAATTTGGCCTTTAATACGATCATTTTGTGTATGCATATTATTAACTTGTTAATCCATTGCCCAATTGTCCCCAAAATGATCTCCATGTTTCTGATTCGAGATGGACCAAAATCACTAAAGAGTTATCTTAAATTAAAAAATAATATTAAAGAAACTATTTGGTTACTGTACTTACTCTGGTGAAGGTTTTGATTTGACTGGAGAGAAGTCATATTCATCTTTATCTAAACTGTCTGATGGGACAAACTCATCCTCTCGATCATTTATGACCGGAGATGCTTTTACTTTCAGTTCATCTAAATCATTATTATTGTTGGCATCATCGTCATCAGCATCATCTTCCTCTTCTGAGAAATCGAAAGTATACTTGGGTCTTTCAGCTAAGAAAAATGGAAAGCATTTCAATGTAGTTATTATTTTTATTATTGTAGCATATAGAATCATAGAAGATTAGGGTTGGAAGAGACCTCAGGAGGTCATACAGTGCAACCCCCTGCTCAAAGCAGGACCAACCCCAACTAAATCATCCCAGCCAGGGCTTTGTCAAGCAAGGCCTTAAAAACCTCTAAGGATAGAGATTCCACCACCTCCCTAAGTAACCCATTCCAGTGTTTCACCAGCTTCCTAGTGAAATAGTTTTTCCTAATACCCAGCCTAGACCGCCCCCACTGCAAATTGAGACCATTGCTCCTTGTTCTGTCACCACTGAGAACAGCCTAGCTCCATCCTCTTTGGAACCCCCCTTCAGGTAGTTGAAGGCTGCTATCAAATCCCCCCTCACTCTTCTCTTCTGCAAACTAAATAAGCCCAGTTCCTCAGTCTCTCCTCGTAAGTCATGTGCCCCAGCCTCCTAATAATTTTTGCCCTCCACTGGACTCTCTCCGGTTTGTCCACATCCTTTCCATAGTGGTGGCCCCAAAACTGGCCTCACCGGTGCCGAATAGAGGGGAATAATCATTTCCCTTGATCTGCTGGCAGTGCTCCTACTAATGCGGCCCAATATGCTGTTAGCCTTCTTGGCAACAAGGGCACACTGTTGACTCATATCCAGCTTCTCATCCACTGTAATCCCCAGATCCTTTTCTGCAGAATTTTGGATTTTGTTATATCTTTGCTTGCTAGATTGAAGAGCCTTCTATCAGTGTCCCAATGTGCTAGCCACTTCACAAACAAATAATAAAATGCAATCTATGTTTATGACAAGATGCAACAGGTAGAAAAAGCAAACAAATGGTGATTTGGGGGTTGAAAGGACAAGGTAATAAAATTAACAAATTTTGCATAAAAAGCAGAAATCACAGATTGCCAATGCCTAGCCATTGTCAGATGGCAGTGTTCTGTAGACACTAATCAATGCCATCTACATTCATCTCTTAAGGAAGGATGTGAAATCTCTCTCTTAAGAGGGAACATAAATGACTGAACCCATCTCCATTCTTTATTATTATAAAGCTTGAGCAAACTGTTCCTAAGTCCCTAAATTTATGAACAATTTTCAGGATACATTTCTCAGATGCTGTCTACCTCAGACTGTAGTATGTTCATATAGCAGGAGCTAAATATTTTAGAACAGATTGTTGTTTTTCTTTTGGTAGTTTTATAGTAGTCTGCCTCTGTTACCTAGTTAAAAATATATAATGTAGCTGCTTTGTAATAGCTGAATCTTGTTTCCATTTACCTATTTCATGAGTCTTTTTTTTTTCCTGTTAACTAGGAAGTATGGAGTTCTAGCAGCTGCCAGTCCACACTGCAAAACCTACTATTATAAAGAGTTAATTCCAAGAAACATTCATCTCTTAAGGAAGGATGTGAAACCTACCTCTTATGAGGGAACATAAATAACTGAATGTATCTTCTACTTTAATATAAAGCTTAGTGTTTTAAGCAGAATTTTAGCAGTATTTTAGAGCAGAATTGACAACACAAGCTATATGCAGGTTATCAAGTCCCCTATTCAAAGTAAGGAAAGATCAGGATTAAAGATATTCTGAGAGGCATATTTAAGATTAAGTTTGCATATTCTGTTCATACAGTAGTTCACCTACAGTCATTCTATAATACACAGTGCTTCTTTTACAAAAAAACTGGGAGTACCTGCAGCTCTTCTAAGCAAAGAGTCCCTTGGAATAATCACAGGTTCATTTTCTTCTAAATCACTTTCAGACTTGGATTCATCATCTGACCAAGGGTTTCGTTTCTTCACTTTTTTTGCAGTGGATTTTGTGGAAGATGGTGTTCTTCTCACCCTGGTACCTACAATAAAATGAAATACTTAGAACGGGGTAGGGGAGGGAGGGTGTGAAGGGGGTCGGGGGGGGGGGTCGGGGAAGGGGCACAGTGTTTTTTCTTATTCTTTATAATGCCTAAAATTGGCTTCCTACATTTCTGTAAAAGCTTTTCTGAAAGGAGTATCAAGTTCTCATTTCCCTTTTCTTCCTGAAGGACATTTACCAATCTTTGAAGGTCCAGGTAATACAACTTTACGGAAGAATGAAGCCCCTTCTCTTATACACACACCTCTCCCTCTTTGTCTTTTACTTTCTCATTTTGCATCCTCTTTTTTGTTTGTTTGTTTAGTTTTTTGCAATCTATTTTTATTTTCTCTTTTTTGCTTTCCTCACCTATTTCTTGTATCACTAGAAGGTTACATGCTGCTCAGGACACAGACATCCATTGGTTATTCTGTGGTGCCAGGATACAAGTTCTGGCAACTGAGTTATATGTTCTGAGAACAGACATGCATAGCCTGGACACTGAGCTACTTCATGACGCTGTAGCTCTGTATGCATGAGCTATGGCCAGTGGTACTGGGGACCACTTCAAGAATATGACAGATATCCAAAAGCTGCCTTTTACTACTCACAGCAGCACATTTGTTCTTGCGAGTCGGGGGCTTGTCTAGACTCTGGAAACCCACAGCTGTTCTAAGTGCAGCCTTGCCTCCCTGCTTTCACCTCTACCTCAGCAGTAATCTAACAACCCCAAAGACTATTAAAAAGAAGTTCTTTTTTTATAATTAAATAAATGTATTTTTTCATTCTATTTATACTCCCAAAACTTAAGCATTCTGGCACAATTTTTTTTAAATCGTCTTTGGAAAGAGACAAAACCTGGAAAAACTCAGCACAATAGTGGTATTTTTAGTCAATTACTAGTTACTAAAACCAGGAGGTTAGAATGGATATGATTATGCAACTAACTACAGCATTTACTACCTCGCCTACTGTCATTGCTACTTTGCTACTAAACTATGGTATAGCTTTTCTAAAGCACTTGGACATAACCTTAGCATGAGAAGGATTATATAAAGCTACATAGTGGTAATTATTATGGTATGTTTCTCCTGTGGCAATGCTTTTAAAAATGCATATGGTCCCTTCTGGTACACTAATATAGTATAAAGCAAAAACGGTATGCTTAAGATTCCTACAGCCTCTAACAAACTAAAGGTACAAAAAAAAGTTGATAATATAATGAACATAAATATAGTACAAAGAAAAGGAGGACTTGTGGCACCTTAGAGACTAACAAATTTATTTGAGCATAAACTTTCTTGAGCTAGAGCTCACTTCATCGGATGACTATATATAAAAATATAAAAAATATATATTATAATATAAAAAAATATATATAGTACGTAGCTTTGGCCAGCTGTGTATCTTAATCTTATACAATATGTAACGAGTTTAATTACCAGTGTGCAAGTAACTTACCAGGCTCCTTTTTCTCCCTCTTGGTTTTAGGAGTTTTAGACACTGAGACAGATGTATTCAGTGAGTCCTCGCCGCCACCACCCTCTGCCGTGGTTACACCAAATTCCTCATCAAATTCCATTTTTATTGCTAGAGAATCAAGATCACCCTAAAAATTAAAAAGGAGGTGGATAAATCTGTAGTGAAAAGAAATAGCAATACTGTGTGCTTCAGGACCAAACTGTAATATATTTATTAGTCTTTGCCAAAGAATAAACAGGCCAATACTGAGACTTGGTGGTGAAAAAAACAGCAGTAAGTAATTACAGTAAGCTTGCCAATATAAAGCAACCAGAAATTTAGTGCTGTCCTTTTTGTAGACTGTGGGCAATAAAAAGCAAAAGTGTCTTTATAGTTCCACTGGTCTAGTGGCTTGGATTCTTCAAACTTCTTCTGCAAACTGCTAACGTAAAAAGCAGTAGCACTTCCTACAGAACTAGCATGAAAATGATAAATTAAATATTTTGACTTGCCTTCTTCTTCTTTAGCAATTTCTTACTAGCATCAGCTTTCATGGCAGATGTAACCTGTGGAACTATTCTTCTACCAAATGGGGATGGCATGGTCTCTTCTAACTGAAGTTTCTTCATCTTGGGTTTACCAACTTTACCCTTTATTGGTTTGCCAGCCATGCCAGCCAAAATATCTTCTCTTTCTTGAGCTTCTACTTTCTAATGAGCAATAAAGGGAAAAACAGATATAAGTAACTTGTTAAACACAATTCATAGACTATAAGGACAGCAGGGACCATTGGGACCACCTAGTTTAGATGTTCTCAATGGACTTCTCTGAATTAATTTCTGCTTGAACTAAAGCATCTCTTTTAGAAAAACATCCAATCTTGATTTTAAAACTTCCAGTGATGGAGAATCCACCATAACACTTGGCAAGTTATTCAACAGTCAGTGACCCTCACTGTTAAAAAACTGCACATTATTTCTAGTTTGAAGTTGCCTAGCTTTGACTTCCAGGCATTGGATTTTGTTATATCTTTGCTTGCTAGATTGAAGAGCCTTCTATTATTCAATTTTGGTTCCCCACATAGGTACATATAGCCTGTGGTCAAGTCAACCCTTAACCTTCTCTTTGATAAGCTAAATAGATTGAGATTCTTGAGTCTTTCACTATAAAGGAATGTTTTCCAATTATTTAACCATTCTTGTGATCTTCTCTGAACCCTCTCCAATTTATCAACGTCCTTCTTGAATTGTGGACACCAGAACTGGACACAGCTGTTGTACCAAATACAGATGTAATATAACGTCCCTACTTCTACTCAGTATTTCCCTTTTTATACATTGAAGGATTTCATTAGTCTTTTTGGTCACACTGGGAGCTCATGTTCAGCTGATTTTTCCACCATGATGCCCAAGTCCTTTTCAGGTTACTGTTCCCAGGACAGAGGTCCCCAACTTGTATGTATGGAATATATTCTTTGTTCCTAGTTGTATGACTACATTTGGCTGTATTAAAATGCACATTGTTTGCTTGCACCCAAAATACCAAGTGATCCAGATTGCTCTTTTTCAGTGCCATTTCTTCTTCATTATTCACCACTCCCGCAAACTTTGTAACATCTTTATCAGTAATATTTTTGTTTTCTTCCAGGTAATTAATAAAAATGTAAATAGTGCAGGGCCAAAAAACAATCCCTGCAGAACCCCACTAGAAACACACCCATTCAATGATGATTTCCTGTTTTCAATACAATTTGAGACCTATTGCTTAACCAGTTTTTACTCAGTTTAAGGTGTGCCATGTTAATTTTGCATCATTCTAGTTTCTTAATCAAAATGTTGTGCAGTAGCAAGTCAAATGCATGACAGAAGTCTTAAGTATATTACATCAACATGATTATCTTTATCAACCAAACTCATGATCTCATCAAAAATGATATAGTTTGACAAAATTAATTTTCCATAAACTCATGTGACTGGCATAATTATATTACAATGTATTAGACCTATTTGGGAACTAGCTCAATTCTATAGACATTAAAATTTTGAGCATGTGAGGATTTTCTGTGCATTACAGTTAAGCTCAATTGTCTTTTTAACTTTTGGAATTACAGATTTCATCTAATTCTGGTCAGACTGATCCAAGTGTAGCCTGGAACTACTTTGGACAGACTGATCCAAGTGTAGCCTGGAACCACTTGAAACTTGACTTTACATTCAATATTCAAAGGTAATTATGCACAGTAATTATTCCAAAAATCACTTCTTTAAGTTTGTTCTTATTGCCACAGGTATGAGGAACAGAAGAAAGACACGCTGAGCAGACAGTATTTTGCATGAAAAAGGAAACCTGGGATAGGATCTGCAATTAACATGTAAGTAAAGAATCACAGAATCATAGACTTTAAGGTCAGAAGGGCCCATTATGATAGTCTAGTCTGACCTCCTGCACAATGTGGGCCACAGAATCTCACCCACCCACGCCGGTAACAAACCCCTAACCTATGTCTGAGCTATTGAAGTTCTCAAATCATGGTTTAAAGACTTCAAGGTGCAGAGAATCCTCCAGCAAGTGACCCGTGCCCCACGCTGCAGAAGAAGGTGAACACCCCTCAGGGACTGTGCCAATCTGCCCTGGAGGAAAATTCCTTCCCAACCCCAAATATGGTGATCAGCTAAACCCTGAGCATGTGGGCAAGACTTACCAGCCAGACACCCAAGAAAGAATTCTCTGTAGTAACTCAGATCCCACACCATCTAACATCCCATCACAGTCATTGGGCATATTCACCACTATTAGTCAAAGATCAATTAATTGCCAAAATTAGGCTATCCCATCATACCATCTCCTCCATAAACTTATCAAGCATAGTCTCGAAGCCAGATATGTCTTTTGCCACCACTGCTCCCCTTGGAAGGCTGTTCCAGAACTTCACTCCTCTGATGGTTAGAAACCTTCATCTAATTTCAAGTCTAAATTTCCTGATGGCCAGTTTATATCCATTTGTTCTTGTGTCCACACTGGTACTGAGCTTAAATAATTTCTCTCCCTCCCTGGTATTTATCCCTCTGATATATTTATAGAGAGCAATCATATCTCCCCTCAGCCTCCTTTTGGTTAGGCTAAACAAGCCAAGAATCGTATATTGTGATCTATACCTAGCAAGGGACATAACAGGCAATAAGAAGAGCTTCTATAAATGCATTAGGAACAAGAGAAATACTAAGGAAAGTGTAGGTCCACTACTTATCAGGGAAGGGGAGCTCATAATAGACAACAGCAAGAAGCCAGAGGTGTTTAATGCCTATTTTGCTTTAGCCTTCACTAAAAAGAGTAATTGTGATTTTGTAATTGTAATATTAGTAACATAGAGGACAGAACACAAGACAGAACAGATTAAACATTCAGATAGGTTAGATGTATTCAAGTCGGCAGGGCCTGATGAAAGTAGACCTCGGGTACTTAAGCTGAAGCAATCTTGGAATCATTAGTGATTATCATAGAGAACTCATGGAGGACAGGTTGAGGGCCCAGAGGACTGGAAAAGGCCAAATAGTATCTATCTTTAAAAAAGAGAAAAGGACCCAGAGAATCATGCACCAGTAAGCCTAACTTTGATAACTGGAAAGGTATTGGAACAAACTATTAAACAACTAATTTGTAAGCACCTAAAGGATAACAGGGTTATAAATAATAGCGAGCAAAGATCCGTCAAGAACAAATCATGCCAAACCAACCTAATCTCATTCTTTGACAGAGTTACTGGCCTCCTGGATAAGTGATATATCTTGATTTTTGTAAGACTTTTGTAAGACAGTCCCCCAAGACATTCTCATAAGAAAACCAGGGAAATGTGGCCTAGATGAAATTACTACAAGGTGGATACACAACTGGTTGAAAGACCATATTCAGAGAGAGTTATCATCAATGGCTCACTTTCAACCTCGGAGGACATAGCTAGTGGGGTCCAGTGAGGATGTGTCCTGGATCAGGTACTTTGCAACATTTTCATTACTGCCTCAGATAATGGAGTGGAGAGTATGCTTATAAGATTTGCAGATGACACCAAGCTGGGAGGTGTTGCAAGCACACTGGGAAAACAGGATTAGAATTCAAAATGACCTTGACAAACTGGAGAATTGGTCTGAAATCAACAAATGAAATTCAATAAAGACAAGTGGAAAGTAGTACACTTGGGAAGGAAAAATCATATGCACAAATTCAAAATAGTTAGAACTGGCTAAGGCCAGGCAGTAGTACTACTGAAAAGGATGTGGGGATTAAAGTGGATCACAAATTGAATACGAGTCAACAATGTGAGACAGCTGCAAAAAAGGCTAATATTCTGGGGTGTATTAACAGAAATATTGCATATAAGACACGGGAGGTAAATGACCCACTCTACTTGCACTAGTGAGGCCTCAGCTTAAGTATTGCATCCAGTTTTGGGCACATTTAAAAAAAGATGTGGACAAATTGGAGACAGTCCAAAGAGCAACAAAAATGATAAAAGGTTTAGAAAACCTGAACTATGTGAAAAGGTTAAATAAATGGGAATGTCTAGTACTGAGAAAAGAAGATTGAGAGGGGGACTGGATAACAGTCTTCAAATACATTAAGAGCTGTTATAAAGAGGATGGTAATCAATTGTTCTTCATGTCCACTGAAGGTAGAAGAAGAATGGACTTAATCTGCAGCAAGGGAGATTTAGGTTAGATATTAGGAAAAATGTTTTAACTATAAGGACAGTTAAATACTGGAACAGGTTTCCAAGGGAAGTTATGAAATCCCTGTCACTGGAGGTTTTTAAGAACAGATAAGACAAACACCTATCAGGGATGGTCTCGGTATACCTGGTCCTGCCTGAGCATGGGGGGGGGCGGGAATAGATGACCTCTTGAGGTCCCTTCCAGCCCTACCTTTCTATGATTATATGTAAGGCTGTCAAGCGATTAAAAAAATTAATCGTGATTAATCATGCTATTAAACAATATCAGAATACCATTTATTTAAATATTTTTGGATGTTTTCTACATTTTCAAATATAGTAATTTCAATTACAACACAGAATCCAAAGTGTACAGTGCTCACTTTATATTTATTTTTTATTACAAATATTTGCACTGTAAAAAATAAAATAAATAGTATTTACAAGTACTGTACTGCAATCTCTTTATCATGAAATCTGAACTTCAGGAGATACTGCTGTTCGCTTCTTGTTTACAATGTCACCTGAAAGTCAGAAAAGGCATTCGCATGGCATTGCTGTAGCCAGTGTCGCCAGATATTTGAGACAGATGCGCTAAAGATTCATATGACCCTTCATGCTTCAACCACCATTCCAGAGGACATGCGTCCCTGCTGATGGCGGGTTCTGCTTGATAATAATCCATAGCAGTACAGACTGATGTGTGTTCATTTTCATCATCTGAGTCAGATGCCACCAGCATCCACGGTTGATTTTCTTTTTTGGTGGTTCAGGTTCTGTAGTTTTCGCATCAGAGTGTTGCTCTTTTAAGACTTCTGAAAGCATGCTCCACACCTCATCCCTCTCAGATTTTGGAAGGTACTTCAGATTCTTAAACCTTGGGCTGAGTGCTGTATCTATTTTTAGAAATCGGTACCCTCTTTGCATTTTGTCAAATCTGCAGTGAATGTTTCTTAAAACATGTGCTGGGTCATCATCTAAGACTGCTATAACATGAAATATATGACAGAATGCGGGTAAAACAGAGCAGGAGACATACAATTCCCTCCCCCCCCCAAGGAGTTCAGTCACAAATTTAATTAATACATCATTTTTTAACAAGCGTCATCAGCATCAAAGCATATCCTCTGGAATGGTGACCAAAGCATGAAGGGGCATACAAATGTTTAGCATATCTGGCATGTAAATACCTTGCAATGCCGACTACAAAAGTGCCATGCAAACACCTCACTTTCTGATGACATTGTAAATAAGAAGCGGACAGCATTATCTCCCATAACTGTAAACAAACTTGTTTGTCTTAGCAATTGGCTGAACAAGAAGCAGGACTGAGTGGACTTGTAGACGCTAAAGTTTTACATTGTTTTATTTTTGAGTGCAGTTATGTAATTAAAAAAAATCTACATTTGTAAGTTCATGATAAAGAGATTGCACTACAGTACTGGTATGAGGTGAACTGAAAAATACTATTTCTTTATCATTTTTACAGTGTAAACATTTGTAATAAAAAATAATATAAAGTGAGCACTGTACATTTCATATTCTACGCTCTAATTGAAATCAATATATTTGAAAATGTAGAAAAACATCCAAAAATATTTAATACATTTCAAGTGGTATTCTATTATTAACAGTGTGATTAAAGCTGCGATTAATTTTTTTAATCAATCACATGAGTTAACTGCGATTAATTGACAGCCCCTATTATATGTTGATGAAAGAAAACAGCCATCCTGGCACGACATATCAAAAGATTTCCTGCTCCCAATTTATTGTACATTATTTCTATAACTGCTTTTTAAGGAAAACAATAACAATTAAAATGTTAATTCTTAATAAAAACTTATTCATAAATGTATTTAAACATACATCAAGCTCTTCAATGAAAGCTGCTAAATCTTCTTTCCAGAGATCTGAAGGAGACTTCCTCCGGAGGTCAGTGAGTTCTCTCCCCTAAAACATAAAGGTAGTATGTAGCAATTTAGGTTACTATATGAAGAATTCCAAATTTGAACATTCACGATATAAATGCTTTATATTAGATCTAATGGTGCTGATGAAATGGTTTCAAAATGGTTTTTCCACAACATTCAAACCTTTGAATCTCTCTGTTTAATTAGATCTTCTACTTTCTCCTTAGTAAGACACCACAGAGACATGTTTAGGATGTAGTTAAAATCAGGGCCTGAGGTAGAGCCTGAAGAAGAGGAGGCATCATCATTCAGATTCTGTGTTTCTTCCTCTTCTGCTGCCTGCAATGAAATTGTATTCAAACTGTAATTTCAAATTATGATTTTACACATAATTTAGAACTATAAAAGAGACTGAATTAGATGACAGTAAATTCCAATCACATTATACAACTGTCTCTTTCAGGAAAGGACACTAATTTTTAGTTGTTATCTGGAACTGCTTCCATAACCAAGGGTGTTATGAATTTTAGTTTTGGAGGGAATCAACATTTCTCCTTCTCTTACCAGAAATTCTATTATTAAATACCAAACACAAGATGTGTAATGGTAACATGATGATACATTATATATAATTAAAATATGGTAGCAATAAGAAAATAATTAAAACACACACACACACACACACACACACACACACACACACAATATAAAACAAATAAAATTAAAATTAAAAATATTTAGATAAGTAAATAATTAAACAGCCGAATTCAATAGCAGCATTAAAAAAATAACTGATTAAAATTAAAAACCTTTTTCATAAGTATTTCTAACATTTAAAAGTTGGAAGATAAAAGTGAAATCGACTATGAATCAGTTTAGGTCAAAAAGAGCTCTTAATCTTCTTACTCAAAGAAGTTACTTCAAATAAAACACTTCTAAAAATGAAATATTCTAGTAAATTTGACTGTCTTATACATAACTAAAAAGAACAAAGGTAATATTTATTCTGTATTCCAAAGGTCAATCTCTCATATGCAAATAAATATCATACTGTATGCTCAAAAGAACATAGTGTCAGAGAATGATCAGTCATGCACATATGGGTTGCATCAGTAAATTGAAGTGTAATACTCTGCAAACAATGTCTGAGGCGGCCAAATTATTGTTCCTCTGAACATGATTATTTTCACACAGGATTGGAAGGGGTTAAGATGGCCAGGCAGGCCAATTAATTCCACAGGCTGCACCAGGAGGACTCAGGAACCAGGGAACTAATTAGAAACAGGTTCAGCTGTGCAGAAATAGGCAGGTTGCTGGCAAGAGAAGGGGGCTGCTGGGAAAGGCTGCAAGAAGGCAGGTAGCAAGAGGGATGAGGGTTTGGAGCTAGAATACCCAGAGTAAGAAGATGAACCAGGTGTGGTAGGAAGCCATCCAGGGAAGGAGCAGTGAGGGCTGAAAGAGGAAAGCCCAGTACTCCTGAGCTGAAGGCCCTTGGCCTGGAATATGGAGCAGAGGGCAGGCCCAAGTTCCCCTTCCAGCCACTGAGAGTGGCATCATGGGGCAGTGAGAGGGAAGACTGCCTACGACTACTAGAGAAAAGGGACTGCACCCTGGAAGGGGGGAACATTGGGTGACCTGGCCAGAAGGCTGAGTCACAAAGAGGACACTGTGGGACAAATGAGGATGAAAGAGCTGCAGACCTGTGTGAGAGAGATATGACAGCATTCAAGCTGCGGAAGGGGGCGTTGACCTCAAGAGCTAATCCCTAGAGTGACCAGGAGGCAGCGCCAGAACAGCAGTGAGCGGTGTGCCCTATGACAGATAACTGTTTACATTTCAACCTTGAATTAGCCCAGTTTGGGGTTTTTAAATGTACCTATATGCAGGAGAGTGATATGTGGCAATGTTCTTACTTAGTTAATTTCTCTTCAAGATATTAATTTAAATGGTAAACTGGCAAAGGGAAGGAGAGAGAGAGAGACTATTTTTTTATTGTCATTAACATACATGGACAAAAAATATAACCATTTAAATTATACAGATGTTTATAGTTCTTAACACTAACCTAATAAATATTCATAATTCCACACAAGAATAATAAATCTTATCCATAACTATAAAACAATTTCCACATCTCTCCCCTACAAATACCACAATATTTAATCTGCAAAGAATCAAGAGGGACTCAGATCATTACCTTTTCTTGCGCTTCCTTCCAGGCTTTCACTGGGTCAGATTCAAAACCTCTCTGGACTAACATTTGAATCAAATCTCTCTTTGACCTATTCTCTGTGTGTGAGAGACAAAATAAAAGTTTGGGTCAAGAAAACGGATGCCTTTTTGTCTATATGTTATTTTGATCTAAATTACTTCTCAAAATGTTTTTTCTACATTTATCAGTTCTAACTTGTAAGTTTAGAAATTTTTCTTCTTACCTATGGTAATTTTCCCCTGTATCTTCTCTAGAATGAAGCGAGCTTGATTGTTAAGCTTGGTAGATTCTGCCCCCAACATTCCTACAAGCCACTCTTTGCGTAAACTATAGTAATTTAATCGTAAATCAAAGAATTCTTTCAGAATATCTTGCACAGTTTCATACTTCTTCAGACATCCCATATGATCAAATAGCACCTACAGAAGATCCAAACAAAATAATATTTTTTAAGTTAAACACCACATAAGTGAGTTTATATATATTCTAATGTTACATATACACATACAATGTATATAGAATTGGATTTTTAAAAAGTTTCTTACAGAGGTGTAAATCAAGATTAACTGCATTGACATCACTGTAGTTTTACCTATGTACAACTGGTATGAGATCAAAATCAGTCCCTAATGTACAATCATACAGCACATGAACATGCACAGTGATAGAAACAAATACCATCCAGCTAATGCACTAATACTTTCAAACACTATTTGAAATATTTATGAACATCCCTGAATTTAGCAGAGGCATTCAGGGCCTAATATTAATATATATAAAGTAGTGCAGTCAATTAATCGCAGTTAACTCAAGGGATTAACTCAAAACAAACTCAATTTAAAAAATTAACCGTGATTAATCAGTTTTAATCAAACTGTTAAACAATAATAGAATACTAATTGAAATTTATTATAAATATTTTGGATGTTTTTCTACATTTTCAAATATATTGATTTCAATTACAACACAAAATACAAAGTGTGCAGTGCTCACTTTATTATTATTTTTTATTACAAATATTTGCACTGTAAAAAAGATAGTTTTTTTCAATTCACCTCATACAAGTACCGAAGTGCAATCTCTTTATCATGAAAGTGTAACTTATAAACGTAGAATATTTTTTTTACGTAATTTTTGCACTCAAAAACAAAACAATGTAAAACTTTTGAGCCTACAAATCTACTCAGTCCAACTTCTTGTTCACCCAATCGCTAAGACAAACAAGTTGGTTTACATTTATGGGCGATGCTGCTGCCCACTTCTTATTTACAGTGTCACCCGAAAGTGAGAACAGGTGTTCGCATGGCACTGTTGTGGCTGGCTTTGCAAGGTATTTACATGCCAGATATGCTAAACATTTGTATGCCCCTTCATGCTTCGACTTGTAGATTGCACTATTATATTAAACCCAGTTTCAGTTGAGTTTGTACTTGGCACAGATCAGCTGTGCCTCCACTGCCACTACCAGTGCTACGGAGACAACACTGCTATTTATACTCATGCTAGCTCACTGAGAGCTAGTGCAAGTATATATGGACAAGCAGGGGAATCGCCCTCTCGCTCATAGTGTACAGATGTAGTGTAAGGTATGGCGGAAAATAAGTTTTCATATGAAGAATATATTTTATATTTAAATGTTATTGCCTAGCTGCCCAGCTTTTGGGTGAAAAGAAATTTAAATTGTCTAGCTGGCAGAAAAAAAAATGCAGTTACTTCAGGCTGAAAGATACCTGAGCCCTACAATGGATGTGCTTCTTCTGAGATCTACTGCATATTTTAAAGCCATCGAACCAAATTATTACTGTCATTCTATAATTACAATACGATATTAAATATTTTTTTAAGTATACAACATTGTCCAATGCACCAGATTTTTCTGATGAAGCTTCAAAATTTAAGTTTCGCTGCCCAAAATGAATGAATAAGCCAGAGACAAATCTGTTGTATCACAGAACTAACAACTTAAATGCTCAGTAATTCTTTTTGTTAGTAACAAAACATGAAAGAGATGTGCTATGTCATGTACTGGACCAATAAAGTGCCACCAGCAGGCCATCACAAAAACAGGTGAGCTCACAACAAGCTACCGTAATGATTCTGGTAGTCAAACATAGAAAAGTTACCATAGAATTACAAGTAAGACTTGTTTGAAGTTTAAAGACTTTGTGCAATCCAGCAGCTTCTGCTTGAGCAAGTTTTTCTTCCGTCATTTTCACAACAAATTTCACAGTTGTATCAGTGTGGTACTCTTTGTAATCGGAAATTAATGCTGGAGTTTTTTCGGTCCCATTCAACATAGGTTCTAGCACTTGTTCTTTGTATACCTACAAGAAAGATAGCAAACAGTAGAAATGAACAACATAAAGCAAAAATTGTAATTCCTCAACATGACTGAACAATGCAAATGGATATGCTCCAAAATCACACAATGTTAAAGGATTATAATGCCCGATGTCACCAAGAGTCACTCATAGAGCCACTTGGTAAAAAAAATTAGTATCTGAACCTTTTGACAAGACAATCTGCAGAATGCAGACCAGAACTGGCACCAGTCGTGCAGGCATTTGACATCCCTAAGCAAAGAATGGATGGCATGTTTGACGACATACAGAGAAGAAAAGGGATAGCAGATTAATTCAAGAAGAAAAAATGGTATTCCTTACAGTAAAACACAGTAGGTAGCATGACAATAAACATACCTTCTACTGAGGCCAAGCAAAAGGAAACCCATGCTTTGTTTCCTGAAATGCATACTAACATCAGCCTAAAGAATTCATCTGAATATGTGATTAAGTAGCCTAGGAAAGTTGTTTTAAACTAAATTTATTTCATTGTAACTAACCTGGGTCCATGTTCTCACTGGAAGCTCTGTAATCTCTACTGTATTCCTGTCCACTACAAATATTTCACCACTAACTGCATACTGATTCTGACCAAGTTCCTGGATAGTTCCTTTAAAGTTTTTGTAGTTTGGAAGCTGCAAGTGCAAGTAATAATACAGATTAATGATGTTCTTCAAAACAAAAAGTTGGGAAGAATTATTTGTTTCACATAAAAGTGTAAGTTTGCAACACACTTTACAATACACTGCAGATATATTACAGTACAAACGAAAACAAACACATAAAATGGTGAGAACATATAATTAGAACCCTTTGTGAATAGGTGATACTTATTTGGAAGATGGAATTGCACCAGTAACCGTGAGTTTTTTAGAAAAATGCTAGTGTAGATGTGACATTATCTGATTAATATATGACCACAGATCATTGTTGCAATCACTGTTATAGATTTGCAGCAAATATTGTACAAAGGTTGTCAAGTGAGGCGTCTATGAAAAGGTTATGTTTTGCTATCTGTATTCATGTATCATTTTTGTATGTGAAGTTTTAAGTATTGGAATATCCACCAGCTTTATGGGGATTGTCTGCCCTATTCTTTGCAGTTCACCCTAATTGAGTGACCATAGCTATCCCAACTGGGACACCGGTCACAGCCAGATATACCATGTACGATATCTGCAAAAATGTTATAATTTGCCAGATATGATAATCTTGTTTATATGTTTGTATCATCTTTGTATTATGAGTTATAGGTATGTATGTATGTCTGTATTTCAAACTTGTGCTGTGCTTCTGGGTGACATCCCCAGACAGTTTGGCATCAGCACTGCCTAGCCTGCTTGATGGCCCATTAAGGACCATCAGCTATACAACTGACCCATTGAGAGAAGGCAGATACACCTTCTGACTCAGCAAGGCATGTCCCTACATGCCTATGGACAGACGTCTAAGGCTTCCAAGCCATGTGCTGGGCAGCTTGTGTTTGAAACAAAGGAAGCACAGGCTGCATGGCGAAAGACTATAAAAGGCAGCTGCATCTTCTCCATTTTGTCTTCAATCCTGCTTCTTACATCTGAAGGAACTTTGCTACAAACTGAAGCTCTGAACAATGGACTGAATAACCCATCCAACCTGTAGATGTACTCCAGAGACTTGACTTAAGCCAGCACTCGATTCCATCACTGTTACAAACCTGAACCAAAAACTTTGCCATTACTGTATATAAGTGAGTCCTTTAACCAATTTGAACGCTCACCTTTTTCTTTCTTTTTATAAATAAACCTTTAGATTTTAGATACTAAAGGACTGGCATCAGCATGATTTAGGGATCATATCAAAGTTATATATTGACCTGGATGTGTGGCTGGTCCTTTGGGATCAGGAGAACCTATTATTTGATGAGACTGGTTGTAAAGAACCACTCATCTCTGAATCCAGTGGTTTTGGTGGTGATATAAGAACTGAAATGTCTGAGGAAACTGCCTTTATGTTAGCCAGTGTGGTGAAACAGGAGTTTACTTTTGTGGCTGGTTTGGTATATCTTATAAAAGAATAACCACCAGTTTTGGGTTGTGTTTGCCCTATTTCTAAGCAGTTCGTCCTGAATTTGGCATCCTCAGTTGTGACCCACTAAGGCACAGTTACAGTAGACAAGGTCCCTTTGGCCAAACAGGACAGAATGCAGGTTAAATACACTGAATTCTCAGGCTATCCTAAAAGGAAGGCCAACAGATTCCAATTAGTGAAAATTTTCATTTATGTGGCATTCCCAGCAGTTGGTGAGAGGAAATCCTGTGTTGTAAAAGCTGAAGCTGCTTTCTCAAACAAAGGCAGTGAACTGGGATCGAAGTGCAGAAGTCCAGCAAGTGGAATCTGAACTGAAAAATAAAATTTAAAAAATAAAACTTTGTTCTATGGAACGGGCAAATCTAACCCAGCACTCATGTCCAAACTAGTAATAAACATGAAAGGGTTGTTTCTGCTGTCTAGATTTCAGCTGAATTTATGCCAAAATGATTTCAGACTGAGCTGGGCTCTTCTTTTCTTCTAGCATTTGGAGCCTTTTCAGGTACGTGGCAGCACTGAGAGCTTCCCCAAAAAAACTTTAAACAAATGAACACACAAGAGTTATGATTTGGAAATTGTTGGGTTTCCTGTTTAATAACAATATTTTTCTTCTAGCTATAGAGGAACATAAAAGGGAACATAGTTTAGTCGAGACAAAGGATGCTTTAGAGATTCCAATGCAAGCCATAGAGGCTTTAAGGTTGGCTGAAGATGTACTGTAACTTATCTTAAAGAAATGATTGATACAGCTTTTTAGCTACCAGATCGCAATATTCAATAGATCTTTCCACAACAACTGCGATTTTGAGAGCCCACTGACAAATCAACGAGTAGAATGGAGGAAAAAACCATTAAAAGAATCAGTAAAATTACAATATACTGGTTTCAATGGGAATAAGACATAAGACAATAAATTCCTCTCCAGAGGTGATAATCATTTGGCAGTGATGTGTTTCTAAAGTGATATAAGATGCTCTTTATAAATGCAAAACTCCGGTTTGTTTAGAAAACATAAAAATAGCAGCATACGCTGTGAGTTACATTACCATAGGATGGGGATCCAAGCCATCCAGCATTCGTCTGACATTGTTCACAATCTCTCTGGTATCATAGTTAGGAAGTTTACATGCCCATCCTGTACCAATTCCCTCAGCACCATTTACTAAAACCATGGGAATGATGGGAATATACCACTCTGGTTCTACACGCTGGTTATCATCATAAAGGAATTTAAGCAGATTGTCATCCACTGCAGGAAAAAGCAGCCGTGCTAAAGAGCTTTGAAAAAAAGAAGAAAACAACATACTTTAACAAGAGTCCAGTAAGTCAAAAAATGTGTTACACAATGAAGATTAATGGGCCCAAATTTCATCTCATTAAAAAAAATTGTATTTTCTCTCTTTTTAATTGTCATTATGAAGCTGAAAATTCTGTTTTCTGAAACAAGGACAGAGGTATTATTGAACCTTCACAGTGGAACAATCAGTTCATAATAAATACAGGGAGCTTGGGGTTTTTTTTGTTATTTTTGGGGGGGGGGTTCGGGGGGGGTTCTGACCATGTGTGCATATATCTTACCATCCTATGTTTAAAACATACAGAAATCCAGTACACTAAAGTACTCAGGACTCATATATTTCAATACCTTTCCTCAAAAGACTAGAGATAAGTCAAGCAGACAGTTAGAAAACAGCAATGTTCACAGTTTCATACCAAACCAAAAAAGCCAAGCTTAACTGTAGGCATAAAAGCCTCAACAGTCCATGAGACACTTTGCAAACAGAGGTTTCATCAGTGGGCCCTTTACCAATTATGCACAATAAACTAGGCAAATCAGTCTTCTAGCATATGATCAAATGAACAGGAGAACATATTAAATCTATTAAAGTACTGTACCATAGAAACATTTATATGTGGAAGGAATCAAAAACTGATATTCATGCAGAAGGGGATATAACTAGAATAATCCAATGAAATTAACAAAAGGAAATTAAGGCTCAATATCAATGTGAAATAATTTATTAAGGGAAATGGTAGAAGCCATATAACGTAACATTTACAATCAGACTGGACAAAATACTAGAATTTACTATAGGGAGAAAATTCTGCCTGCCAAACTACACTCTAACTTACTTCCAGGCCACTCCACTGTCTTTGAATTATACTCTCAATTATACCTAGGAAATCCCATTAGTTTACATTGTGGTTGCACAGGTGCAACTGAGATCATAATTTTGTTTGCAGAATCTAAATACTGGCCATATGGAAGAGGGAAACAACACAGCTTGACTTTCAAAGCCTATACTGAGTTGTAAGGCTGCCATATAGAAATACATTCATGGGTAAAAGGATTCTAACACATTTTATGTGGAATCAAAAGACAACATGAAATCGCACAGTTCCATTTTTGAAGACTGATAGTTGAACTGGATGATCTGCCTTTTCAATCTGTAACCTTATGATTCAAAGTAAAATTTGTACAGCTAACTTTTTTTTAAGTCCACAAGTACTACTCTCACAAAATTAGCAGGAAAATCTGTGCGCACGAAAAACGTATCTGCACATATGAATCAGGAATTTGAGCATACCCAGCTACTTGGTTTCTTCGTCTCTTACATACATCCTCACAAACAAATACATACTTGCAAATCTTGTAGTGCAGTAACAAAGGCAATTTGAAAATTTGACTCTATGTGTTTTTAGTTTAATTTGTTTTGAACAAGCTTTTACCTTAACATTGTGAAAATATAACGAGGGCTGGCAGCATCCTTCCCGCCATGAAGCCTGGTACCAAACTGACCGATAGGCTGCAGCAGATTAACATTGTTACTTCCAACAAAGTTCTGAGCCAAGTTGACAATAGTCATCATTAATGCTTGCTGGAAGAAAATACATAGGCATGGTTACTATTCACTATAAGAAATTGTACTCTTTCCTAATCAGCTAGTATAACAGGTTTCCATTGCCAGATAATCCATAACTCATTCTACCCTGATTTCAAACATGGTCTCTCTGAAAAATGGACGGCTATAATTTATTACAGAAATAGGGAATCTGTAGTTCAACTGTTAAAATATTGTATTCTCTCTCATTGTCCTTCTGTACAAGGAAGTTTACATATGTATTACTTTCTCATCCCCTACCCTCACACAAATGTTTTGAGTTTTCAAACACTCACTTCTGTGTACAGGAGAGAATAACCTCTGCTGATTGTGCATCATCCCTCCTCTCCCACAAAATGATGATGGTGGCTTTTTGAACGTATATTTTTATATTTATATTTTGACAATTCTATTTTTTGGCAGTATTGATAATATTCCAGATAAATACCAGAAAGGCTGGAAAACAAATACTTTAATCTTATTAAATGCAAGAAACTGTATCAGACAATTTCAAAACGTTCTGGAAAGAGATCACAGAATCCCATTTTAACTTTCTTTACTTTTACATAAAAACAATTTGTCTTTCCTGCCTAAGTCTAAAACATGGTCAGGTATACAGCTGGCATGACTGAGGACCTGGTCCAAATCCACTAACTAGCTGCCCCAGCATAATTTCCCACAGCCTAGAATCCTTGTTTGGGACATGGCTGTGCATGAAGGAATATAACTAACTAACTGTCTTCTTACCAAAATGGATTCCATTTAGTTCACTTTCTTAAAAAGGTTCTGAACACTTCTACTCGAAGGACTCTTGGTCAATTGTTAAGTGCTTTTGACGAAATAAAAAATTCACCTATATTCTATATAGAAAAAATACATCCTTCCCATTTTTCATACTCACCTCTCCATGATGATAAGCTGACATTTCAGCAACAGAACCAGCCAGCTGAGCAACTTTAACCTCACGTTTATCGTTTCTCTTAAAGCAGGTGAACAAAACTTTGCGCTGCCCTGGCTTAAAACCTGTTTAGAAGAATAATGCTTTTTAAATATATATACCCCCACACACACCCCTTTTTGAAATTATAAATTCTGTCTCTCTCTCTAAGAGAACACATTTCTAATCTCTTTTGAAAGGGAGATAAAATTTATGTTGAATGAAAATAAATCTATACAATATTTAGCAAATTCATAAACAAACACATTTATATTAACCAACTGTAAGCGAAAATTGTGCTGATGAAAAGAGACAGTGATATAAACTGAAGTTTTCTAGCTCATTAACTTAATATTAACATGCAGCATTCAATAATTCCCCACACGATCCAGCTAAATCTCAATCCTGTCACTGCATTCAGAAACGTGCCTTTTGTGTTCTCGATGAAAATCCACCCAAATATGGCTGAGTTACTTCTGAAAATGACATAGTTTGCTAGTGGATTTTATAGTTACCTACTAGATAGCAAAAGAGTGTTTGGCACTCAGAAAACCTGGGTTCTGTTCCAGGTTCTGGATGGGAGTGTGTTTTAATGGTTACAGACCCTTCTGCACCTGTCCCCACCCTACTCCTGTTCCCACTGTAGGGTGGCCCTTTACCTATTCTAGCCTTTGCCACTCTCTGCTCCTAACCCCTCTTTGTTTGAGTCTGCCTATGTCCTGCTCTCAGGCTGTTTGGACACCAACAGGAGAACACTGAGAGCACAGGGGAGACCCGGCTCTTAGTACTGGTGCCCAGCGCCACCATAGACCTGAGCAGTTGTGAGCAACAATTGCAGGGAAAGTATTGCCTAGCCTTGGGCTGGAGGATGCTCAGCCCATATGAAATGTAAAATTTAGCTGCCAGCCTCTAACAACAGATGTATGCAGAGCATGTGCAAAGGGTGATTCCTCTCTAGTGACCCATCTACATAAAGGTCACCAGCCTACTATTTCTACCAGTTTTCTGTTTCTCAGGCAGTAGAGGTTTTTGCTATGGATATAAAAGTTCCAACCCCACTGATAACCTATGTGGGGATGAATATGGTTCCACATGAAGGAATTTCTTTCAGTTTGCTTTATTTAAAAACTGTGAAAATTGCATACAAAAGTTATATTAAAAGAACATTAAGGTTGCAAAATCAAGCACGCAAAAGTTAAGAAATGCCAGAATTAATGTGATCCATTCAACCCCTTGTGCAGATGCACATTACAGTCTTTATTTACATGATCAAATACTCTTCTTTTCGACCCTTAAGGGAGTTTTGAGATTTTTGCATATGCTTTCCCTGGATGCTTTTGGTTGGGAGCTTGTATGCTGTTCTTCCTCATCTGAGAAGAGGTCAATAGAGAAGGGGCAGTAGAAGGTTTACCTTTCCATGAAGGGAGAAGATATCTGTCTTTCCCCCAGGCTGGCTAGTCCCCATTTAAGTACTATGAGCAAGGAACCTTAGGCTTCTCACCTAAATTAGACGTAGTCTGATTAAGGGTTCTTCTCTATTGCAGCTGGATGAGAATGGCAGTCTTTGTGTACCTCTCTCTGGGTATCATCTGTCTTAAGTACACCTTGTGCTTTGTTGTGAAGTCTATGTTGTTGAGGGAAAGGGGGAATCCCATCCCACCTATGAGACTCCAATCCCCTTTTTCCTGGATGAGCAAGAGTACCTGGGCTGAAAACAGGATAGGCATATATCTCCCCTTCTCCTGCTGTGAGCTTTACAAATGGAGCATGCTTTGTGTCTGGGGTGCTTCTTTGCATGTCCATGCTGCTCCATGGGAGAAAAGGTGATAAACCTGAAAGATCCCAGCATGGGTCCAATGCCTCCAAAACACTGTCCTTGATGTGAGAAGGGGAGAGGACAGGACTTTCACTGTAATCCGCTCCCTATTGCTAATGTGAATTGCATGTTGATGAATATGAGCACTGAAAGAAAGGAACGCTTGTAACAGAAGTAGAGCACCTGCATAGTCCAGGGATGAGGTTTGGCCAAGTGGAGAGGTTGTTAAGCTACAACTTGAGCTGCCTCTAGTTTCACTTCAGAGAGGAGACAACTCAGTACTGTACATTAGAGGCAACGTAATGAAGCAGAAACATACAGGTTCTCAATTTCTCTCACTAATTCCAAAATTTCATTCTCAGAGTACCAACTTCTTTTCAAATACAGTCATCTCCTTCAAAATGATATGGATAAAAAGGTACATCCTCATAAATCACCATGAATATCTACTTACCATCAACCAGGGATGGAATGGATCTCTCATTGTCTGAGTTTGAGAAGAGAATCAACTCCTTGTTAATGAAGTCATTGTAAGTCAAATGCTTTGTTGCTGTACCATACAGAAATTGCTAAAAGAAAATGTATATATCAGTATAATTTCAACATTGAAACCGCATTAATTTTAGCCATCATTCTCCAGGCCTCTTCTCCTCATTTACAACTAACCTCTGGAAGGCCATGTAACCGACGCTGTCGTCTGTCTTCCATGAAGTTTGTTAACCACTCTTTTCGGTCATCAATTTTCTTTTTACTGAAGGCCTGCAAATATTTCAGATCATATTATTAGCATATACAGCATTATACATGTGTAATTTTAATAATTATTGTAAAATATTGCATGGTTCTTGTAAATATACAGTAACCTTTATTAAAGGTAAAAATTATAAAAACAATCTGTATAAATTGCTGCTCTCATAGAGGAATTATTTAAATACATATCCTCTTGTATACCCGCTCACAACAAACTACTCTCATTACAGTCAGAACAATTATTGTTGGTAGGTTTTCAAATGGGCAGTTCTCTGATCAGCAGGTTCTTGAGCTTTGCAATACTTTTTGAGATCCACACATAGTGGGCCAAATCTTGCAGGCCTTACTGAAGAAAAAAACTCGCACTTTTCAGAGTAGAACTGGACTTTCAAGTCAAACCTTAAGTAGCTGTGAGCTTCTCTCACATACAGATTGCAAGGTAGGGCCCAATGAACCACAGCCTAATACCAATATGAAGCTTAAATAAATGGCTTTGGAACTAGAGAATTCTGTAGCTGTCAGAAGAGATATTCTCTCTCTCCCCTGTCAGCTTATATCCCAAGTCTGTTCCACAGCCACAGGGCTGCAATACCGCCATCCATAACTGCTAGCCACTCACTCCATATTTGGGGGTGAGAGTGGATCCGCACACTTGCAAATCTACCAGATGCACTGTTCCCCAGCTAACCACCAACCAACCAACCAACCACCTACTATAGAACACAGGAAAAACCCAGAGTGCAGGCTCCATGCATCCTGCCCTCGTTATTTCACACAGTAGAATGACTTTGATTATACTATCTTTCACACTCACATGGGTGAGGGAGGGATTGGGTAAGATTTGTCCCGAAGAGTGAATGATTCAGAAACACAGAAATAATGGTGTTCTAATAATTATGAAAAGTAAATGACAACCATGCAGTATGGCCACTAGTAACTTTGAGCTCAATTCTAACTGAGATATGCAGGTGCATATTAATAAATTATGTGAAAATTCCCTACTCCTTATTCAACTACAAAAGTGGATTTTGTATATGGGGTTGTAATAATGCATGTATATCTGAGATTAGAACTGCCACTCAGTGGTTACCCTAGGTGAAAAAATATATTCAGAAAAGCATATAATTTCTTTTTCTGGAATTTAAATTTACCAACTACCTGGTTCAAACAGTTGCCACCACATTCATTTCTGTGACCAGACCAAATCTTAGCACACTGTCTTGACAATGACCCTCATGATCCAACCATATATAATTCAGTCCAGGATGTAGCCACAGTCAAGAACAGTTCCTGGTAGCACAGCTTCATTGGAATTAAGCTGCTAAGGAGCAGGAAGATGCCAGGGATACAAATCCAGTTCAGCAGTATAGGCCTCTTGTGGATCCCAATGGCCGCACAGACCATTCTGTGAGGGGAGAGGGAAGTGGCCAAATCTGTCCCCCTTTCCAACTAGACCAATGGAGGAGAACCTTTGTAGGTTACGGTCATGAACTTTTCCTTCCCCCTTAACTAATTGCCTTCAAGTTTTACTGTAGAAAGCAGCAATCTGGTCCTTGGTTTTCACACAGATTGAGTAGAGACAGAGTAAAGAGCTAGGATTTGGTCGTGTGTTTTGGGACGAGCAATTCCGGCTCACAGACTGTCTGTTTATCTGTGCCATCTAGGTGTATCATGCTTCTCCAGCACAGAGTAAAAATGTTTTAAAAGACAATGTATGTGGCAATTATTTTCTGTATGCTATTCTATTTCTATTTTATAAACCATTCAGTAAACTCCCCTAAAAAATTATCTGAACTTTAAAAATTCATTTTATTCTGCTCTGATACAATCCAGTACAACTCTTTTTAGTAGTCCAACCATACAAGCCCTAGAAGGTCCCACTTCCATCCTCCAAAAAACCGACTCCTAAAGAGATATGTGAAGCTGCCAGGGTGGAGTCTGAAAGAGAGATTAAATAAGTATATATGAGTTTGCTGCCTTCCACCTCCTACAACTCCAGATTTTCAGGCCCCTTCACCAAAAGACACTAACAGAGCTAAAAAAAACTTTTTGTTGAAATTAGTTCATTTAAAAAATCATATTGTCAGTATCCCTTCAAGAGCTGTTGTAAAGTCCTTGCACAATGTCAGGTGGTGAGAAAGATGTTCACGAGGCGCAGCCTCTGAATGTGAATTGTAATATTGTTCAAACATCAACAAAATAACCTGAAAAATGAAGAAATAAAGTAAGTAACCACTGTACACTAAGAGTCAGGATTTCTTGACCCAATACTTGCTGCAAGTAATGGCATTCATAAAACATGGCACACAGTAGTTTTAAAAGTTCTTACTAGTGTAATGGCAGCATCATCTTCAGGACCAGCATATCTGAATAAGATTCGATGCCTCTCCATGTCAGCAAAGTATTCCTTTGCTTCTTTAGCAGTGCTGGTACCCAAACCTGCAAGATGAGGAGAAAACAATTATTACATAATCACAGTATTTGAATTATCATGTTTTCCTAACAATTTACGGTGACTGACTTTGAAATAACTTCCGAAACTATTCTACAAGTGCTTACTAAAACAGACACCACCCAATTATTGCTTTTTCAAGTCCATGAGTGTTTTTTTAAAAACAAACCTTTGTAGTATTTTATCTTCCATGCTTTATGATTCTCCATATGTTTCTTCCACTCATCAAATTCAGGGATACTGTAGAAGGCAAGTTCCTGCTTACTTTTGCTTGCCTTAAAAATAACAAAAATATACCTAGTCAGCCTTTTTTATAATGTTATCTACAATACATCCAAACTTTATATTGTCAGTATAAGCTGTACCTTTACAATGGGAGTAATGAATTCCTCAAGAAAACCATGTTTCAAAAGAGATGGCCAATTGTGATGAATAAAATTGATTAACAGGCCTTTTATGTGAGATCCATCCTGATCCTAAATATGAAAAAGGAACACTATCAGTGAATATGGCATATTAGCTCCAGTGCAAGTGAACTGACAAAAACAAAGACAATATATGATTAAGGAGTCAACGTGTCAATAGTTACAAATCTCACTGACCTGGATAAGAATGAAGCAATGTTTTTTTTAGTGGGAAACATTTAATCAAATGGGTAGTTTCAGTTCTGGGTTGTACAAGCATAGCCCAGGGGATAAGACTTCCCGTAGAAGAAGTCCTCAGAGTGTGGTTGCCAAAGCACAAAGTACCTACAACCTTCTTTTCATCAGCAGCAAGACAGCAGAGATGCAGAAGTGTACAGCTTGAACTGAAAGGGGAGATGCAGAAGTGTACAGCTTGAACTGCAAGGGGAGTGGCTGAATGGATCCCCTGGACCGGTTCTGTTGATAGGGCTCTTCAGCAACTCAGCAGCAATTTAACGAAATGGTTACTCACCCTGTGCAGTAACTGTGGTTCTTCGAGATGTGTCCCCCTATGTGTGCTTCACTCTGGGTGTGCTTGTGCCCCCTGGTGCCTTTGATCAGAGACTTCTCATAGCAGTATCCTTTCGGCCCGTGCATGCATGTTACTCAGCCTCATGCTCCATGCTAGTTATATAGCACTCCACAGGTGAACCACCCTCAGTTTCTTCTCAACCACGATGCTCCACAGCAGAGAACTCCGAAGCAGAGAGGAATGAGGGTGAGCAATGGAGCACCCATAGGGACAGACATCTCAAAGAACCACAGTTACTGCACATGGTGAGTAACCATTTCTTTTTCTTTCAAACAGTGTCCCTGTGGGTGCTTTACCAGGTGACTACTAAGCAGTTCCTCCTAAGGAAGAGGGGGCTTTGGAGTTGAGTCCAATATAGAGGAAAGCACAGCTGATCCGAATGCTGCATCGGAAGCAGAATTCTGAGTTACTGCATAGTGCTCAACAAACGTAAGTATAGAAGTCCAAGTCGCAGCTCTACATATTTCAATGATGGGAACCATTTTTGAGAAAGACTGTAGAGGTGTGTAGCAAGGAGGTGCGGCCTCCCTCAGGGAGTGACAGGAAGGAACCATAACATGCCTCCTGATGGGCAGAACCAGGAGAGCCATGTCCACTCTGCTGGAAGCAGAAGGGCAGGACAGGAAGCAGAAGTACAAAAGACGGGCCCTGCAGCTCAGTTGGGCTGGAGCCACCACAGGAGACAGACGCATCCCACCTGTTGCTGGAGCCTGCAGATGTGCTGCCAGGGCTACCTCCTGAGGACTGGCCAGAGCTTCCTGAGATGGCAGACAACCCCCACAGTATAGAGGTACCAAACCCTGGGGATGTAGGAAGTAGCCCAAGAGAACTAAACGCCCGTCTGGTTGACTGTTGGTCTGATTCAAGGTCACCGTGTTGCAGGGGGATCCCCCGCTGACACAGTGGCGGACTACTCCGCCACTGTTAGGGCCCTGGGCTGGTATGCAGTGGAGTTGGGCAGGCCCATGTCCCCCTACCACCCCACCCCTCAGGTGGCAGCACCCCCATCTTAGGCCAGGAAGCCTGTGGTACCCTACCATCCTCTGCTGCCTGAGCCCCTAGACTGTGCTGGTGCTCGCCCTTCCCTGTGGCTCAGACTGCTTAGCCGCTCTGCCCTGATTGCAGGCCAGAGCCTACTAACTGTTCGCTGCCCTGCCCTGACCAAGGGCCCGGGGCTCATACACTGACGTACTGCTCTGCCTGGCTGGAGGGCCGCAGTACTAGGTGCAGCTAATTCCACCCTTCTGAACTCATCTTTAGAGGTATGTGACAGTGAGGAGGCATGGCCTCCCTCAGAGATTAATAGGGAGAGATGGCTATGCACCCTACAAGGTGAAAATAGACCTCATAGAGTGAGTTCATATGTCTCAGGGTATTTGCAGATTACAAGATTGGTACAACAACTATACAGTTGGCTATCCACTTGGAAAGTCTTTGTTTAGAGATTGTGGACCCTTTGGATCTGTCTGTGATCAAAACAAATAATTTGGAAGTTTTTCTGAAAGGCTTAGTCCTGTCAAGATAGAAGACCAGGGCTGTCCTGACCTCAGGTGTGTGTAAGAGCACCTCTTCTTTGCCTAGGTGAGGTTCAGGGTGGAAGATTAGGAGGTGAATGGGTTGGTTGATAAGGAACACCCTGTACTGAAAGTAGTCCTGAACAAGAGCAAAGCGTAGGCATTTTTGTGTAGCTGGTAGATCTGTAGGGCCTTATCAAATTCACGGCCATGAAAAATGTGTCACGGACCATGAAATCTGGTCTTTTGTGTACTTTTACCCTATAGTATACAGATTTCACGGGGGAGACCAGTTTTCTCAAACTGGGGTACCGACCCAAAAGAGGGCTGGGGGAGAGGGAGGTGTCATAAGGTTATTGTAGGGTGATTGCAGTATTGCCACCCTTACTTTTGCGCTGCCTTCAGAGTTGAGTCAGGACCCCTACAGTTAAAAGACCGTGAAAGTTCAGATTTAAATATCTGAAATCATGGACATTTATTATTTTTAAAATCCTATGACTATGAAATTGACTAAAATGGACCGTGAATTTGGTAGGGCCCTACCTATATGTAAATATGCCTCCTGAAGATCTAGGGCCGAGATCTAATCTCCTTGGTCCAGTGATGGAATTATTGCTGCAACATCATTTTGAATTTTTGCCTTCACAAAGATGTTGAGTAGCCTTAAATCTAGGATGGGTCTCCCAAATGCTGTTCTTTTTTGAACCATGAAATACCTGGAATAAAACCCCTTCCCTCTGTGTTGCTATAGAACCAGTTCTATAGTACCCAACAGTAGGAGAGAGCCTTATTTTCTGTTGTAGAAGGTTTTCATGAGGGGGTTCCTGAAGAGGGACAGGGAAGGGATGTCAGGAGCCACAAGAGAAGTACAGTGAATGGAGTACGCTGCAGATATAGTCTGCCAAACCCATTTGTCTGTACTGATTGACTCCCAAGCCCACTGGAAGTGGGAAGAAAGGCAGGTGAATCAGTGCAGCTGGTAAGAATGAGGATGGTAACTCAGGACTCGACCACTCTGTCAAAACTGGAGCTTGGTGGTAGAAGGCTATGAGGTCAAAGGTTGAGAAGTTGGTGGTTTTCTTCTCTGGAACCTCTGTCTCTTGTGTTGAGGTTCTTCTGATCTCTGGGAGCTTGAGAACTGTGCAGGATGGGATCTCTGTGCCTTCTGGGACTTATTAAACTTTCTCTTTTGGGCAGGTGTATAGATCCTGAGAGAACACAAAGTAGCCCTGGAGTCCTTTAAAAAGTGCAGAGATTGGTCCATACTGTCAGCGAACACTTTACCGCCATCCACCGGGTGGCAGTATCAACAGTCAAAGGAGGCCTACAGGGATCTTCTGGCGAGGAGCTGGCCTTCTGCAACAATTGCCTGGAATTGCTCTCTAATGTTCTGCTGATAGATGCTCAATAAATGAGTTCCGCTTGGTATAATTTGTATGATTATATTTTGCCTTTAAAGCTTGGTAGCTGGCAATTCTGAATTGTAAAGTAGCCGACTGAGTGTTGTCAGTAGAATGTCCATGCATGCGCTGAAGTGATAGTAGCTGAAGGAGCTGACGTTACCGTGAACCTCAACTGCTCCGAGGGGTGTGCAGATGGAGCCCAGGCAGCGCTCTTCTTGCCGCCTTGCTCTGTTGACAGTAACCGACAACAGTAACCGAGCCCAGAACTTTACAGTCTTTGAATTTGACAGTGCCCTTGGTACCCGAGGAACCAGCAGCCTCATGGGTACCAGATTGGAGAGCAGTGCGTGCCAAAGTAGATGGAATCATCAGAGACCACAACTTCTTTGAGGTAGATTCCCTATGTGAAGAACTTAGGGGACAGCCTTTGGGAGTCTTATGAGAGGAATCTTGGGTCCTCCTCTTAGATGCCATCAAGGAGTGTGGTTTGGAGACAGGGGAGGCAGCAGATTACTCAGAGACCATCATATGGGGGGATTCCCCTGGCCATGGACAGAGGCTGGGCGCAGTAAGATCTCCATCATGAAGAGTCAAAGTTTGATCTCCTTGGTTTTTTTTCTGGCTCTTGATTTTAATGCCAGACATAAGTTGCACTTCTGGGAAATATGAGATTCCCAGAGGTAATGGATGCACCAGGAGTGTCCGTCACTCACTGGGATTGCCTCCCAGCACAACAGGCAACCTTTGAAACCAGGAGAACCGGGTATGTCCTCCCAGTAAAGTAAAAATCTCTCAGGAGGGTAGAAACTAATATCCTGTTTTTAAAAAGTTTTTGTTTTTAAACTAGTACTGCTAAAACTAGTACTAAGTACTGCTAAGGACAACTACAATAAAATAACTACTAAAAGAACTAAGGGGACACAGTTGAGGTAAAACTAAACATAGACAATGTTAAGGCTCCATCTCAAGCCAAGGCGGTTGAGAAGGAAATGAAGGCGGTTCACCCATGCAGTGCTATATACCAACAGCACATAGCAGGAGATGGTGTAACATACATGCATTGGCTGAACTAACATTGCTATGAGAAATCTCCGATCAAAGGCACAAGGCAGCATAAGCATACCTACAGTGAAGCATCCACAGGCACACTGCTACAAGAAGCAGCTTCCCTTCCCAATGGAATCCTGTACACTTTCTTGTGGTGAATACACCAAGGGATACATCATTCTCCGGTGACTCAACAAGTTGTGATTAGCCCAATATAAAACCACAGACTTTCAAATGATGATTGCCTTTCACCATAGCAGTATGTAGTCCCAGATGACTACTGAAACCATTGGTGCACCTAGATTCTCAGGTAGCAGCAACAGACAACTGTCTTTCATCATCTATGACTGGCTGAAAAAATTGCAACTATTCTTCGCTAAATTGCAATAGTCATCCATGCTTTTGTTAATTCCATGCTAGACTATTGAATTGTAGTTCTTATGTCTATCCTTGAAGTCCACCCAGAAGCTTTAGCTGGTAGAAAATGTAGCCTCCCATAATCTGAGACTGATGAGTCACCACAACCATAAAACACCTGTACTGCTATATCTGTGCTGACTTCATATTCACTTCAAGTTGTAATCACAAGTGTTGGTGATAATCTTCAGAACCCAGAGTCATCTGGGACTCAACTTTGACATCACCTTTCATTCTATATCCCATTGCTGCAGTTCACATTAATATGGAAGATTTTGCTTTCAGTTCCAGGTGGCCAGGTGTTAAGCACTTTGGACAAGATTTTCAACAGTATTTAGACATCTAAAGATGCAGATAGGTGACTAATGGGATTTTCTTAGGTGTCTATGAACCTAACTCTCATTGAAATCAATGAGGGGGCATTGGATCAGTGTCCTCGTCGTGCCACCCGCCAGTACCTGACAGCAGTCAGGGAAGCTAATGATCCAACCAGTGAGCCGAATTCCATGAGCACCAGCTCAACGAATCCCAGCACTGTCATCACCAACAACCCGAACGTGCAGCCCGGGGACTTCTATGGAGTTGGTCCAGCTCTATGCATGTTACAACTCAACGTGCAGGGTTTGTCGGCTGCCAAGTGTGATTTACTTGGCATTCTTGCTCATCGACATACTATCGATATCATTTGCTTGCAAGAGACACATGTGGCAACTGCAGAAGTCAGGCGTTACAGTATCGATGGCTTCAACCTGCTGTGCCATGAGGCATATCCGAAGCATGGTCGAGCCACATACATTCAGTCCGATACTGCAGATGCCATTCAGCTGATGTCTACTGAATTCCGTGATACCATACAGGTTGGCGGTTTCTGGCTGGCAAATGTATACAAGCCTCTAAGCGTCAGCTGGAACCAACAGGTTCTACCAAGCCTACCACACCCAACTGACTATGTCGGAGACTTACAGCCATCACACAGACTGGAGGTATAACGAGGCTACACTGACGGTGAACAGCTTGCAGACTGGGCATCTTGAAATGACCTCGCCCTTATCCATGATGCTAAGGAGCGAGACACGTTCCATTCTTCTAGATGGGATCATGACTACTGTCCTGACTTGTGCTGGATCAGTTCAGTTGATGGCCACCCTCAGCCAGCAACATGCCAATCTTGGATAACTTCCTACGCAGCCAACACAGACCACTGATCCATATCGAGCTTCCAGTTGTCAAGAGTTCCAAAAAGACTTGGTGGAACTTCCAAAAGATACCGGGAAGCGTTGGAGAAGAGTGTGGTGACAAATCAGCCCGGCATATCTCAGTAAATGAGACCTACCGTCGCTTCTGTGTGCTATCTACAAAGCAGCCTGCAGAGCCATCCCATGCGGTTGCCGCCCGGTCTACATCCTGTCTCGACGCAGACAGCACTGCCTTGTTCAAGCGGTATGAGGCATCTGGTGATCCAGATGTCGCTGACCATCTGATCGAACCATTGGACACTGCTTGCCGAGCCAGATGGGAGGAGACAACCAAGAGGATGAGCTTTACCCGCTCCAGCCGCAAGTGTTGGAGTCTACTCTGACGCCTTGGAGCAGCACAACAGCCTACTGCATTCTGCCAACCCTCAGTGACACCCAACCAGGTAGCTGGACACCTACTTAAAGTGGCCAGAGAACCTCTGGAGAAACAGGTGCAAAGACAAATGAGGAACGAATGGCGTATGTTTAAACATGTAAACCAGATCAGATACTAACCACAACCATTCACTGTAACAGACACTGGGTAGCAGCAAGTGTGGAACAACTGTGGGCTATGACAACATATCTCCAGAATTCCTGAAAAACCTTGGCTCCCATGCTTGACTTTGGCTTGTGAAATTCTTCACAAGGGTCATCAGTGAAGGAAGGCTACCAAAGATATGGCACACCGCAAAAGTCATTGGCCTCCTAAAGCCTGGAAAGGACCCAAGTCAAGCATCAAGCTATCGTCCCATATCATTATTGTCGGTGTGCTTCAAGGCACTGGAACGCTTGGTCCTACCACGCATATTACCCGACATGGAGAGAATTTTGAGCCCTGACCGAGCCGGCTTTCGCCGAAGCCGTAGCACATGCGACCAAGTTCTTGAGCTGACCACATTTGTTGAAAATGGCTTCCAGAGAAACTTGAAAACAGGCACTGTTTTCATCACTCTAACAGCGGTGTACAATACGGTATGGCACACTGGTCTGCTTGTGAGGGTATCACGGGTCCTGCTACCTTGGGTCACAGGCGTCGCTAAACTGTTCCCCCGCGATAGGCAGTTCAGAGTCCATATGTGGGAGGAGACGAGTGCTTGGCGACGACAGAGCAATGGGTTACCCCAGGGCTCTGTTCTTTTGCCAACCCTGTTCAACCTTTACATCAATGACCTGCCAACAACAAAGTCACGGAATTTCGTTTACGCAGATGACATCTGTTGCGGTACCCAGGCCCAGATGTTCCACGAGCTTGATGCCACCTTAAACCGGGACATGGCAAAGTTAGCCCACTACTGTAAGACTTGGCGCCTTCAGCCAAACGTCATAAAAACAGTCTCCAGTTTGTTCCATTTTCATCACACCAGCACAACCTGAAAACTGAATGTTTATCTGAATGGTCAGAAGGTGAAGCATGAAGTAGAACCAGTATATCTAGCTGTGACCTTAGACTGCACACTGAGTTACCATGCCCGCCTGAAGAAGACAGCAGCTAAAGTTAAGACGCGCAACAACCTTCTTAGCACACTGGCAGGTTCGTCATGGGGTGCTCGTGCTCAAACTCTGCGGACATCAGCTCTTGCCACCTCGTATTTAGTGGTGGAGTACCGAGCCGATCACCACACACCAAACCAGTGGATACGCAGTTACATGCCGCTATGCGTATCATCTCCAGCACCCTGTGTCCAACTCCACTCCCATGGCTCCCAGTTCTGAGCAATATTGCTCCTCCTCATATCAGACGAGAGGTTGCCACTAGCAAGTTACTGGAGAAAGTAGGTGTCAACTCAAGCCTGCCGCTGCATAATGACCTTTTTAAGCCACCGGCTGCACCTCTGCCATCACTCCACCCATTATGGTCTCATCCACCATGCCAGGACGTTAGGGCGGAAACACTCTGGTGAGAGGAATGGATATCTATTATAATCCCCAGCCAGGCCCTCGTCGCCGACCTCACAAGTTGCCCGCCTGGTTTTGACCTGCCCTGTCGCCAATGGTCTCTGTTAAACAGGTCCTGGACTGGACAAGGTTTCTGTGCAGCCAACCAGTATTTCTGGGGCCTTCATGACAGCCCTTTGTGCAGCTGTGGCGCAACACAGACGATGACGCACATTGTCAATGAATGCCTGCTGATTAGGTTCAGTGGTGGCCTAGAAGAACTGCATCATGCCACTGAAGACGCTATCGCTTGGCTAGACGACTATGCACACACTAAATAAATTGAAATCAAGCAAAAGAGTTCACTCAGTTGAGGACCCTACCTCTGGAATTTGTTCCCTGCGGCTATCTAACAGACAGATTGTCTCGTAAAACAGCATAATCTAGTTGATATGGCACAAGTTTAGGAATCAAACACTCCTGAATTCTAATCCCCGTTCTATCACTTATTCACTGTGTGGCCTTGGGAAAATAACTAAAGCCTAATTATTCAAAATTGTCTACTTTTGTGTGTATGTCCAACTTTAGACTCTGGAGCCTGATTTTCAGGGCCAATGAGAACCCACAACTAACTTCAATTAGTGTTGTGGTAGTTCAGCACCTTTGACAAAAATCAGATCAGGTGGACTTTTGAAATTTTGGATATCAGCTTCCCCCTCAGTTTCACATCTGTAAAATGGGGATAGTACATAGATACGTCAGAGGGGTATATGAGGATTGTTTGTGAAGTGTTTTCGAAAAGGGAGGTACTAATTATTATCAGTGAATTTCAAAACACAATGTATAAGAAACCTTGTTTGATTTAGTTTGTCTGTGTTTTGTTTTTATTATTCCTAACAAAAGGACACTGGTTTTAATACCAGTCATTTTGGAGAGGATCCATACAATATTTTCCCCTAACATTTATCTCTTTTTTAAAAACGACACTACTAATAGTATATTTACTATCCCCTGAGCCACTTTCTACTGTCATTTCTCCTAAAACTTGGCCTTTGTCCCATTTTTTCCACTCGTGCCCCAACATATTTACGTGTGCTAGGTCAGATATGTTCTCATTCACACCAATGGAACAAAGATTTGAAATCAGATGGGTTGCTCTGGTATAGCAAAGCAGAATTTGGTTATCTGTTTGATACCTGTTGTAACCTATACAGTGGTTATAGGGAGTCGGGGAATTTCCTCTTTGACGTGGTCTTGGGAGGGGGAGTGTTAGCTCTCCTTTTTCCACGTCCTTTAGGAGACAGGTCCCTTCCTTTCGGGATGGAGGAGAGGGGTCTGTCGGAAGCTGCCTGCCATGATAGGGTGGCAGGAGAAGTTTGCGAGCCAGTCTGAAATGGGACAGAGGGACTTCTCCATTAGGATGAGCTTCAGTTTAAGATCCCTGGCTTTCCTAGTCTGGGTCTTAAGATTGTGGCAATATGTGCACTTTTGGGGCACGTGAGTTTCCCCCAGGCGCTGGACACACTGTGAGTGTCTGTCAGAAAGCGGAATTGCCTTGCGACAGGAACGGCAGTGTTTAAAGCCAGACGACCCTGGCATTCTGAGGAAAATAATGTCCCTTAAGGGGACGAAAGGAGAAAAAAGTTTTTGGTCCTTTTTTTTTTAAAATGAGGAGAAAAAGAAATAAAAGGTTCTTAACCAACTAAGCTAACTACACTAAACTACTTGACTAATCTAACTAAGATAAGTCTGAGGCGAGGAAGCGCACTGCTGGAGCTCCGACTCAGACCAGGGATGGGTGTGAAGGAACTGGGGGGCAAGGGGTCCGCACAGCACCAGTTAATTGCCACTGCAGGCCTGAGACGGGAGAGTGCATGTGCAGCCCAGCCAGGTACTGCTCTCAAAATTCTCCAACTAGAGGCACAGGGCACACAATCACCTAAAGTGGAGCACCCACAGGAACGCCACTCGAAGAAGAAACAGTAGTTATAGGGAAATCATCCCCCCAAAGAACATTAAGCAGTGGGGAACTTCCCTACACAGACTTGTGCCCTCCTTCTGCAAAGGCTAGGTAAAAGTGATACCTACAAAACTAGCAAAAATGAAAAACCAAAGACTCTAAAATATCTTAGTTTTGTGTTTTTTAAACCTGTATATCTCAAACTAACCTGATCAGTCATGATCATAATCTTTCCATATCTCAGGGATTTTAGAGATTCTGGATCTTCATAGCTTTTCTTGTACTGCAGACCAACTATTTTGATAATGTTGTTGATTTCTGCATTTTCCATAATCTGTGTAAAAAGCAGAGATTCAGCACGGGGTAAAAAAGCACCATGAGTTGATACCTTGATATTTGTATAATATTACATCAGCTATACCAAAACCTCCCCATATTTAAGAGTCTCTTAGTTCAGGTGCTGTTCTTCCTTACCCAATGTTGCCAACTCTTATTATTTTTATCACAACTTTTGCAATATTTTATATATTCTGGAAGCCCCATCTCCAAATGTCATTTTATTAGGTGGGAATCTCAAATTTCAATAAAAAGTAAGTTTCTAGCCCTCACATCTGCTGAGAACCTTTTGAAAATGTGAACTCTGAAAGCTCAAACATCAAATAAAGACACATTAAAAATCATTATTTTTAAAATTTCACAATTTTTAAGCCATTATATACACTGAAGCTAACAAGATTTTTTTAACATTGGGGGTTGGCAGTACTGCTTACCTGCTTGTGAGAAGCTTCCCGAACATTGAGGATTTTACCCCTGAGTGGGAATACCCCATATCTGTCTCGTCCAATGACCCCTAAGCCAGATACAGCTAAAGATTTAGCAGAGTCTCCTTCTGTTAAAATCAATGTGCAGTCCAAAGAATGTTTGCCACCTGGGGAGGGGTGGGAAAGAGGCAGGAAAGAAAGCAAACCAGAAAATATGTTTGTACTAAATTACTGGTTTTCTCCCTAAACCAAAATGATAGATAATTCTTTAATACAGGGTGAATTTCACTCAGAATGTGAGACCGTCCATACCACTTAAGCTCCACAGAGGGAGCGAAGCAACCTCCCCACCCACTCCTCCTTTGAGGAGGTCCTCATCCCAGCAATGGGCTGGTGTGGAGGGGAAGATGGATGCAATGGAAGACGGTGGAGGTGTCTCACACAAATCCAGGGACCTAAAACTCCTGCATAAGGAAAACAGAGGAGCACTGGCTGTTATATCTTTGAGTGAATAGCCACTTCTGGGTGGCTGTCTTGCAGCCCTACACTGTCTACAAATGACATACACTTATATATGCATATATACACTAAAGATGGGTTTTTCATCCCCCCACCCATATATCTGCATAATTTTTATACAAGTAACTTCATCTTCCACTGGACCTCATTATGTCTGGTTTTCTCATACATGCAGAATCCACAAGTCTGGACTGGGTAACCACATGCAAAAGCACACACACATGGAAGCTGCTCAATGGATCAAAGTATTGGTACCCCCTCTATCTTCTCTGGAACCAAGCCATAATCCAAGTGTTCTGCCTCCATCTGACAGAAGCAGAACAACAAGACAAGAATACTTGTTTGCCTAGGGAAAAGGCTAAGATTTGGGACTTCTCCACAAGCAGTTCTCATTCGTCCTAAAACATTAACGTATTAAAACAAGATGATTCTCTCTTGTTCCTCCCTCATTGCTAGGGCTGCAGACAGTCTATATATTCATAGGAATCCTTCCTGGAAGAAAAGCCAGATATTAGCTCCACTCTTCTGGAGCCTACTCCATTCTTCAAATACCAATGACCCTCTCAGAGGCTGGAAAAAATGACTAATACTAAACCTCAAAAAAAGGCATATATAACTTCCTCAGAAAAGAGAGAAGTCTTGTGTTCTCCAGATTCCTCACAGTAATAGGAGTCTCTCCCCGACTTAGCAGGTTGCCTTTTTGAATCTGATGATTTGAACAGTCGTATTTCAGAAATGAACAAGGCTCTGAAAATTTAAGAAATGGACTTTAAGAGTATGTCTACATTGCAATTAGAAACCGACAGCTGGCCCGTGCCAGCTGACTCAGGCTCATGGGGCTCAGGCTAAGGGGCTGTTTAATTGTGGTGTAGACATTCAGGCTTGGGCTGCAGCACAAGTTCTGGGACACTCCCACCTCGCAGGGTTCTAAAACCTGGGCTCGAACCCGAGCCCTGATGTCACTGCAATTAAACAGCCCCTTATCCTGAGCCCCAGAAACCGCAGGTTTTTAATTGGGTTGTGGACATATCCTACATTCTCAGAAAACCCCATATGAAAATGAAAACGCTTAAAATGAAAATGCTTAAAGAGGGCTACTCCTTTCAAATTCTTAATTTTTTGGAAGCTAAAGTGTATGCAAAATGGTTTTCTTCCTGGTGCAAAGAGATCAGTTATCAAATTATACTAAATGCGCAAAGGTCAGACTGTTTCTCTGTCCCTAAGATCTCATCCCTACCTAAAAAACACTAATCCCAGGTGATGGAACAGTTTCTCCCCAGGTTTCTGTGGCTAAAAAACTAGAAAATGTTCAGAAAAGATTACAAAGCCTCCTCAGCTGTCTTACATGGTGCTACCTAATCACAATGAATTATTATTTCTATATATTCAGTGAATATTGACATATATTATAAAAAACCTAACAGAATATTGGACACATTACTTATTGTGATGTATCTCTCTAAATAAAAACCAGACCCTAAGTCAGAACTATTAACTCCTTACTGTAAAGCATCTGGTAGTCTTAGCATCAGACTGACAGCTACAACACTAAGGGGTTCACCTTTCTTTCACTGATCATTAAAAATTTGCATAGAGAAGTATGCAGTTCAAGATGATAAAGTCTGAACAGAAATATACTTTGAATAGTTTGAACAGTTAAAGTTTGAACAGAAATATATCATTAACATAACAATAAACTATCTTAAACTTGTGCACAACAGATTTAGAGCTTCTAACAGTCATTTAACAATTGTTGATAAAATTAAAGATATAAACATAATAAACTTCTTGGCATGAAGTAATCATATTAAAGCTCTTACCAGCATCATTAGCATCATCTAGTTTTGGAATGCCCTTGATTTTACTGTGCTTCACTGATGAACATTTTTTGTTCAGCTGAGTCTGTGCCTTGAATTTGACCCAGTTCAGAATACTCTCTACGATACCACAATTAGAGGCCTATAAATGATAGATTAGAGTTGTGCATGACCACAGAAGTAGAGCTTCACACACTCACTTAAAATAATACAGTAAAATGTAAGAATCCAATCTAAGATCCATCAGTGGTTTTCAAATTCCCCTAAACAATTTCAAAAAAGCATGATTAAAAAAACATTCAAGCAACTAACACTATATGTACGTTAGCATCCAAACAACCCCCAACCTACTCTATGTATTCCTTTCTTTTCTTTTATATCCCCCACATGTATGTTATTATGCTTCTCCCTAATTCCTGCTTCCCTTCCCCACGTCTTTATTAGTATTTTGTCTAGGAGTTCTCTATTAAATTGTAAACTTTTAAAGTAAGGGACCTGTCTTATACTAGGTTTATGAAATGCATAGCACATTTTAGGTACCATGATCCTGATTCTATTTACACCAAGGCCAGTTTACACCTCTCCGGCAGTGAGCTACATTTACACTCACTTTAAAGACCTCTTTATATGTTCAGAATGGTATAAAATGGCCTGAGTATAAATGAGAATTGGGTCCTATATCAGCTAACCACCAGAACTCTACCCAGGAATTCTATACCAATGCAAGACAAATTTATGCAGCATGAGTAACACATTTCTATAGCAAATATTTCCACATAGTAACTAGTTGTAGAGATAATTTCACGTCAAAAGAAACCACCACTGGAGGCAAATACCACATGCTTTGGCTTTTCACTATTCCCTCGTCATAAAAAATTCACTGGTTAGCGATTTCACTGCACATTTAATACCCTTAAATATAAAATGCACACTTCTAGCAAAGAGTACACACACTGCAAATAAAAAAAAATACTGCCAGAAATGGAAAAGACATAATAAAGTGCAATTTTGGAGGTTGCATCCAGTCTCACATTATTATGATTTGTTGCTTTTCCCTTACGTACTAAAAGGTTAGGAAAATGCGGCTGATTCCATGCGATGAAACTGGTTTTTTTTTTTATTTGTTATTAAGGCAAAGTTATAAAAAAAATCTTAACATACTACATTGTATATTACCTATTCAACATCAAGTTAATCTTCAAAGAACCTGGCTAATGATTCTGGCCTGCTGGGTGGGAGGCCTTCCTCCTCTGAATTTGATAAAAAAAAGGTAGCCAAATTTCTAAATACCTTCCTCTTTTTGGAGCGTCTCTTGTGTACAAACTTGGCTATGGTACAGTTTAACACAGTACGGTATAGTTTAATACTGTCCTTGTAATGGAAAAGCTTTCACAACAAGTCTGGAACTAGTATTTTAAGACCAAGAGATTGCATTTTTTTATTTATTCAGTGTAAATCTGTTTGATGTTAGGAGTACAAGCTGTAAATCTCCTACTCACATGCTGCTACATTTCCATTTACGTTACTGGCACTAAAGAGGACGCAGTTGAATGAATTCTGGCTGAAATTTAATTCTACTTTTTCTTATTTAATAGAGCCTTATAAAGAGGCACCGGTGAGGGGGAACCTGCATTTACACCAGTGCATCTGTTTAAAAAAGGCTTTATCTGAACTGTCTGAATTAGAACATAAACCCGTATTTTCAAATTATATTACTGGAGGAGAGTATATATTTTTGAATGGCATATTAATAGTTATATGTTACTTGATTCACAGAAGAAAAGACAAGTTCTTCTATGCACCCTTTGCTAAATAGTATAAGACACATTTTAAAGGACAAATTAGCGAAGATAATAATCCTCCACTCAAAAGGTACTGTTACAACCAAAATTTGAAAATGCCTGTCTTTGTATTAGAAATTTACTAGCATAAATAGTATGTAATCTACCATAGGCGGGTGAGCCATGGAAATGAAATCCACATGCAAATCAGGCAAGGGCACAGTGCAGCCTATTACCTCCACTACTCAGACTAGAAGGGCAGCAGAAATCCCTCCATGCCATTTGCAGTTTGTTGAAGTCTCTGGATTCATAAAAATGCAGATTCTATAACCCAATTAATCTTGTACTTCATTTGGGAGCACATGAAAACCTGATCCAGCATGGAATTCCTGTGTTCCCATCATAAAATCATATCATACTTACTGCTTTGAAAAATTTCTCTGATAACTGGCACTTGGACCCAAAACTTTTAGGCTGAAGGGTCATGTTTTCCTTTGTCTGAGAATCAAAAGTTGGATTTTCAATCAGGCAATTCACAAAAACCCATATATGATTCTTCACCTGTTGAAAAAACAGAGAAATCAATTCACTTACCAAAACTGTTGCCTCCATTCTTTTTCAGTATTTGTTTTTAATATACATGAAACTACTTGCCTGAAACGGTTTCACTGAAACTCCAGCTTTGTTTTTCTTCTTCACCACCTCTATCAATTTACCAACAATCTGATCCACTACATAATCAACATGCCTACCACCCTTAATGAAAAAAAAAAAGAAAAAGAAAACCACTGAAATTCCAAACATCTTGCAACTGTGTTACCAAAAATTACTGTATTCATGTTGAGGTTGAATAAACTATATACAGTATGCCATCACTTATTCAAGAATATTTATCATTATATTATAACGTAATGCTAGAAAAATTAGTTTAAAGCTTTTATTATACCATATAGTAGTCATCATCTGTGTGGATGCACAGATGCAGTCTCAGGCAAAAGGAGCTTTATCTTTTGCACACTCTGCGCAATGGCAGTCCACAAATATAATCCATGACTTCACAATATAGGAGCATGCATGCCATCCCTGTTTGCCTGACAGCTCTGAAGACAGCTCAGAGACCCTGAAGATCAGTAATGGTATATACAACTCCACATGACCCTCAGCAGGGACCTTTGCCTAACAGGCAAAACTGGTTTTAGCATATGTTAACACAAGCATGAGAGTGTGTGTTCTTTCTCATCAAGTCAAATTCTTCTCATTGCAGGGATTTAGGCCCAGATCCACAAAGGCAATTAAGCTCCTAACTTCTACTGAAACTTTTGTAGATCCAGGCCTGAGTGTATAAAATCTGGCCTGCACGTGCATCCTCAGATTTACACCATCCATCACTATCCCTTCCTTCACCTATGCAATCCATCTCTGTTTTTCTTAGCAGAACTTCTAAAACACTCCTGAAAAACACTGACAGCTATTTGTGTGCTGCTAATTTGAAGCAAAACCTTTTCCTTGCTACTCTGTGCCTTATATTAGTACTTAGGAGGAGGAGCAGACCAGTAATGACCTAGCAGAGGATCCAAGAAACATCCCACCAGCACAGAGCAGGAGGACTTGGGGAAGGTCAGCAGCCTTCTTACCACTGCTCAGGCGCTACACGCACTCCTTATTCAATGTCTGCTGCTATGGCACCATAGACTCAGGGGTAGAGTTACTATATTTGAACATTCAAAAAAAGAGGACACTCCAGGGGGGTTGGGGGGAGTATTTGCTCACGCCCCCCCCCATTCCAACCCCACCCCTTCCCGCCCCCATTCCAACCCCTTCCCCAAAGTCCCTACCCCAACTCCACCCCCTCCCTGCCCCATTGAACCCCTTCCCCAAATCCCCGCCCCCTCCCCTGAGCACGCCGCATTCCCCCTCTTCCCCCCTCCCTCCCAGCTGTGTGAAACAGCTGTTTTGCGGTACAAGCGCTGGGAGCTAGGGGGGGAAAGCGGGCACTCTCTTGAGTGATCAACATTCACTTTCTTTCTCAAATGATCAACATTCACTCTCTTTCTTGAATGATCAACCTTTCTTTGGGGAAAAATAATAATGGCAAAATCCTGGACATTTTTAGATATTTAAAAATTCCTCCCGAACGACGATTTAAGAACCAAAAAGCCGGACATGTTGGGAAAATACGGACGTATGGTAACCCCACACAGGGGGGCAAATACCTCACCATATCACAAAAGCCAGCTGACTTACCCGCTCTTGGGACAATGGAGCAGTTAATTTTGGGTGCATTAGCATGCAGCCATTTGTCTAGCACTCAATAGCAGTCTGTTGGAATCCTGTCCATATACTGCCTGGATGCAGGAGAAAAGGAAAGTGGTTCTCTGTACCCTCTACCCCATCCAAACACATCAATGCAAGACCAAACAGGATTTTTTCTTTATTCCACCACAAAAGCTGAGAGTGCAGAATCCACAATGCCTGTCAGCTCCCCCCATCCACAAATGGTAGCTCACAAAGCTTGTTCTTCTACCTTATAGAGAATTCTTCAATTAGCTACTCTGTCTTCAGATGGGCCAGAATTATTATTTTACATTAATGAACTGAGACAACGTATTTAACTCCCAACTAAGATTTCTACCTTCCAACCTTGGTACAATGGAAACTGAATATAGGACACCGTCTACAACCCTAAACTTCGGAGAAGTTCAAACAGAAAGAATACTCAGCTACCATTTGTATATCACTAAATAAACTGTATACTGTACCACTAAAAAAAACCAAATCTATAAGATGTAGGATCAGACACACCCATTTGGAATTAAACTGGTTAGGGATATAAAGGCAATTCACACAAGCTTTATGCAGGAAAAAAAAAATCAAATTACATCCTAACAGTGATTGTCCTTAAAAGAGGCACATGAAAGAAATATGACAGATATAAGATATATACTAAAATAGATAACTATAATTAAAATAAAACCACCACAAAGAGAGAGGCAGTAAAAAAATGTTCTTATCCATCAGGTAAGAAAAACTGTCCATTATCTGGGAGAACAAATTTAGTCTGTTGTTAGATGGGTTCTACGTGTTCTCTTAACACAGTCGGACAGAATTATTTTACCAAACACTGCATGTGCAGCAACATATGTATTTATTCTATTTCAGATAACGTCTAATTAAAGCATGCATGGAGGACCACACAGGAGCTCTGCAGATCTGTTCTAGGAAAATATTGCCTCAGCCCTACTCCCAACAGCGAGCCCTAACCCTTGTAAGCATCACAGTACCAGAGGTACTGCTTATGGCGTGCAGTACATGCAGGCACGCATCCTGCAGGTCTGCAACAGTAAATAGTTCCCTGAGACAATAGTTAGTAAGACTGATCAAACTGATGGTGATGAATCTGTTTAAACAGTTCAAGCCCAAGGTAGGACAATCTCCCCATAGAGTGAATGGGAATCTTTATCTAGGAAGAACATCACTCTTCTTATGGCAAAGAGGTGCTGGGCTATTTTTCATGCCCTGGATATCTTTTCTGGGAGTTGTGAGGAGGGACTGGAGAACGGGGAAGCTCGTAGAAGTATGTAGTAACCATCTGCAACAACCAATATTCTCTATAACGACCCTGTACTTTGCAGCCTTGCAGGATGATCCTCTCATCTTGTAAGTATGGTAAATCTCTTATTTCCATTGCTCATAAAAAGGGGATGAATACCTGAAGTTAGGTTTGGGGAAAGAGTAAAACCTGCAGGTTGAGGCTTCCATCCCCCCACCCATTAAATGGAGGTCATGAGAGATTTTATTCTTTAAGGCTTAAGTGCTTGATTTAAGGGTTCCCCAAACAGATGTCTGCTGCCATAGGGAAGTTGTATTTTGCTGAAAATTCTCCTCCAGATCAGGATCTCTGTCTAAGTGCACTGTAGGCTAGAATTAGCATAGCCTCTAATCTAGTTGAACCTGACAGATTCATGCAGTACCGGTCCCAGAATATTAGAGAGACAAGGTGGATGAGGTAATATATTTTACTGGACCAATTTCTGTTGGTGAGAGAGACAAGCTTTCAAGCCATACAGAGCTCTCTGAAGAGCTCCATGTGTCCCGAAAGCGTGCCTCTCTCACCAACAGAAATTGGTCCAATAAAAGATTTTACCTCACCCACCTTGTCTTTTTAATAGAGTCATGGTAGCCATTGTCCAAATATTCTGACATCTTATCTAACAATATGAAAATCCTTCTGGGAGGGTGGGAGAGGAGACTTTTATACAGTATTGGAAAGCTGGTGAACAGAAACCTTCAGCCAAGAATAGAATTTATGGAAGCACTTCAAAAGGCCATTTGTTTGACTAGGATCTCAAGGGATGATGCCAATCTTTATCAGGAGAGAGCATATCTTCATCTTTTCAATAACTAAACTGTAGAATTATACTCTTGTTGATTTGTTTAGAGTTTGCTCCAGGTTCCCTTGTCTTGGAGTTATGATTGTTTGGGTTAGACAAACTGCTGGAAAATTCTGGAAGGACAGCTGTAAAGTTTTTTTTACAAACTAAGAAATATAAAAGCCAGCAGGACCAAAAAAGAATAACCCAAAAGAGGGGCTCAGCTTGGCTGCTCTGTGTCTTTGCTTTTGTTGGATTTGTATTGTGCATGTCTTTTTTCTTTTTTTTATTTTACACCCCAAATTGTAGGTGTCAAGCCCATTGAATCTCAGGCCATAGTGTTTCTTGGATGTTGGCACCGTATCTCAACTGGTTCCAGGATTTAGTTTTGCCTCCTCACCGACACTATCTTCACTAGTTCCTATCACTAAGAGAGAGAGGAAACTTCATTAAGCCTTGAGCCTATGTTTCCAAACCACGCCTTCCAACTTGTCCTAAACAACTTGGACCAGAGACTGCCTCCCTGAGGAGAAATCCATGACTTCATCCTGAAGCTGACAATAGTCAACCAAAACTGTAGAGGAGGATCTATTCTTTTCCTTTTCCCTTCTTATATCTTTTTTTGTATGTATTTGTTTGTCTGAATTTGTTGGGGAAAATTACTAAACAAAATTCTTACTTTCATAAGTAACATTCTATCATTTAAAGAAAACAAGTTAAAACAATGCTGGTTTTGTAACTTGCAATTTTTTTGGACACTTAGGGTAACAACGTAGAAGTGTTAACAACCAAGACCATTAAAAAGAATCCTAGCACACCATGCTAGCTGTGGGGTATAAAAATAATATTTAAATAATTCTTATCACTATGCCAGGTGACATTAGAATAAAGTACAACCCACATATCAACATTTGTTTCTGTACAGTTAGGAAAAGGGAACAGCATCATCTGGCTGGTTCTCAAAACTTATATAACAGCTCTGCCTCATCTGAGGAAAGAAGGATTAGCTTCAGCAAGTAAATAATACTTCAGAATAAGAGATAAATCTTGAAGTGCAAAACACCAAAGCTAATCACCAAGTTCATCCTGAAGGTTTCACAGAAGTCAGGTTCAGATAAGTATATCTGTCAAACCAATTGGAGAGAAATGAAGAGTATCTGAAAGGACAGAAAGCAAACTCCTCTGCATCAACTGTTTGCAGTTTGTTTAAAGGCTCAGTATCAGACTGGAGAGAAGAAGGAGGACAACTTAGCCCTGATTGGTGGGTCTGAAGAAGCTTAATATTGGCCGTCTCTTTAATTTATTTTTAGCTTTCCAATTATCAAGCTAAACTCTGGCAGGTACAAACTCATTGGTCAAAAGAACACATAAGTCTGGGAGAAAAGGGGAGACTTCATTCATACCTCAACATCTGAATATGTTTTAAACGTCTCTGGAGCATGCCTAGGGCTCTTCAACTGCTGAGCTGATCCTCTCCAGTTGCCATTGTGGCTAAGAGGCTCATCATTACCTCAAACACCATCAACAACCACAAAGATTACAAAGTTTCGTACAAGAAGCAGAGAGACTACATCACACAATAGCACCCCTCGAGGCATTTACTGATTTTCTTATTAGCATTCCGCAATTTTTCAATCATTTAAGTGGGTCACAGGCCTAACTAAAATCAGAGTAAGTGAGGCAAAAATGAAAGTTTAGAAATGAAGAATGAGAGCAAAACATTCATGCTGTTTACTCTCCGCAAAACAGTGTATAACTAAGAAAGCTGACAGGAGTCTTGAGACAATCTCTACTGGTGCTCCAAAACTGAATGCCTGGTCAAGGCTGTGTTAAACAAAACCCCATCTAGACAGAGAAGAACTTTGTCTACTTGGAAAAATTCTTTACCAAAAGCACTGAAACAGATAAAACATATAGCAATGTCTTTAAAATCAAGGGGGTGAGGTGGGGATGAAAGTTGAATCTAAAATGTGAATACAAGAACTTTTAAAAATAAATATTTTGATTTAGTACTACTTGATCATAATTCACATAAAAAATGTGTTTGAATATAGTGATTGTGAAATTTTCCACACTGACAATACTGTAGATTGAAATCCTCAGTTATTACAAAAAAGGTACAAAGAAAGCAGAAATGTAAGCTTCCCTTCTGCAGCTGACTAATGTGCCTCTAACTCAGTGCCCACTAACTCTGTCAGGGTGAATCATCTCTATTGTAGATATGTACAACAACAGATATTTGGTATGTTACAAAACACTAAATCAAGGTCCCTACCTCAAAGAGTTTACAATCTAACAGACATTAAAATAAATAAAACAGTTAAGTTGTATAGAGACATCATTGATGAGTAGACCAATGAAAGCACACTTTCCTGCTTCAAAGAACACAGGGAATTTGACTAACATTTTAAACACAGGAAGTCAGTGATGGGACTGGAGAAGGGGTAATGTAACGCCCCTACTCTACTTGCGCTACGTTGATGACATCTTCATCATCTGGACCCCTGGGAAGGAGGCCCTTGAGGAATTCCACCAGGATTTCAACAATTTCCACCCCACCATCAACCTCAGCCTGGACCAGTCCACACAAGAGGTCCACTTCCTAGACACTACAGTGCTAATAAGCGATGGTCACATAAACACCACCCTATACCGGAAACCTACTGACTACTATACTTACTACATGCCTACAGCTTTCATCCAGACCACATCACATGATCCTGCACTTAGGACGGAAGAATCCAATGCACCGCTACAGACTAGGGACCGAATGGCTAGGCAGCAGTTCTGCAGAAAAGGACCTAGGGGTGACAGTGGACGAGAAGCTGGATATGAGTCAACAGTGTGCCCTTGTTGCCAAGAAGGCCAATGGCATTTTGGGATGTATAAGTAGGGGCACAGCCAGCAGATCGAGGGACGTGATCGTTCCCCTCTATTCGACATTGGTGAGGCCTCATCTGGAGTACTGTGTCCAGTTTTGGGCCCCACACTACAAGAAGGATGTGGATAAATTGGAGAGAGTCCAGCGAAGGGCAGCAAAAATGATTAGGGGTCTGGAACACATGACTTATGAGGAGAGGCTGAGGGAACTGGGATTGTTTAGTCTGCAGAAGAGAAGAATGAGGGGGGATTTGATAGCTGCTTTCAACTACCTGAGACGTGGTTCCAAAGAGGATGGTTCTAGACTATTCTCAGTGGTAGAAGAGGACAGGACAAGGAGTAATGGTCTCAAGTTGCAGTGGGGGAGGTTTAGGTTGGATATTAGGAAAAACTTTTTCACTAGGAAGGTGGTGAAACACTGGAATGCGTTACCTCGGGAGGTGGTAGAATCTCCTTCCTTAGAAGTTTTTAAGGTCAGGCTTGACAAAGCCCCGGCTGGGATGATTTAATTGGGGATTGGTCCTGCTTTGAGCAGGGGGTTGGACTAGATGACCTCCTGAGGTCCCTTCCAACCCTGATATTCTATGATTCTATGATTCTATCCATTGTCTACAGCCAAGCTCTAAGATACAACCTCATTTGCTCCGATCCCTCAGACAGAGACAAACACCTATAGGATCTCTATCAAGCGTTCTTAAAACTACAGTACCCATCTACTGAAGTGAAGAAATGGATTGACAGAGCCAGAAGGGTACCCAGAAGTCACCTACTACAAGACAGGCCCAACAAAGAAAGTAACAGAACACCACTAGCCATCATCTACAGCCCCCAACTAAAACCTCTCCAACGCATCATCAAGGATCTACAACCTATCCTGAAGGATGATCCCTCACTCTCACAGATCTTGGGAGACAGGCCAATCCTCGCTTACAGACAGCCCCCAACCTGAAGCAAATACTCACCAGCAACTACACACCACACAACAGGAACCAAACCCTGCAACAAACCCTGGTGCCAGCTCTGTCCACATATCTATTCAAAGGACACCATCATAGGACCTAACCACATCAGCCACACCATGAGGGGCTCGTTCACCTGCACATCTACCAATATAATATATGCCATCATGTGCCAGTAATGCCCCTCTGCCACGTACACTGGCCAAACCGGACAGTCTCTACGCAAAAGAATAAACGGACACAAATCTGACATCAGGAATCATACATTCAAAAACCAGTAGGAGAACACTTCAATCTCCCTGGTCACCAAATAACAGACCTAAAAGTGGCAATTCTTCAACAAAAAAACTTCAAAAACAGACTCCAACATGAAACTGCAGAACCGGAATTAATTTGCAAACTGGACACCATCAAATTAGGCCTGAATAAAGACTGGGAGTGGCTGGGTCATTACAAAATCTAATTTCCCCCTACTTTTACTCACACCTTCTTATCAACTGTTTGAAATGGGCCACTCTCATTACCACTACAAAAGTGATTTTTCCTCCCTTGGTATCCTGTTAATTGAATTGTCTCGTTAGACTGACCTCCCAATTGGTAAGGCAACTCCCATCTTTTCATGGGCTGTGTATTTATACCTGCTACTGTATTTTCCACTCCATGCATCTGATGAAGCGGGTTCTAGCTCACGGAAGCTTATGCCCAAATAAATTTGTTAGTCTCTAAGGTGCCACAAGGACTCCTCGTTGTTTTTGCTAATACAGACTAACATGGCTACCACCCTGAAAGAAATAGTAGCTGTGTTTTGAAAGTACTGTAGGGGAAATAAATTAAAAGAAAGAAGGCCACAGAAGAGAAGGGTACAGTAACAATGGCAAGAAATGATTAAGGAGTGACCAAAGGTTTTACTATAAGGGATGGACGTTGATGATATCAGAGAAAGAAATGGCTGGATTTAGTGTGAGACAAGATATGGTGGAAGATGATAGATCAATATCCATTCCCATTCAGTCCTTGATCTCTGCTGAAACTGCAGGTAACTGTTTCAATTAGTTCCACTACTCAGTCTGGACCTTTTGATATGAACACCTGAACTGAACTGAGGCCACCAAACTCACTCAACAGAGACTCATAGAGGTCATAAAACAGAGAGGTCATAAAACAGCCATAAGACGATAATGACTTTTGGTCATTACCAAACTGGGCTGGCAACCTAGATGTCAAGGAATCTATATACATTACCAATCCTCTGGGCCATCTAGTTCCCCTTTCATTTTATATGATAATTTATCTCAGGAGAGGTAGGAACACAGAAATTTGAAATGTGTACTCTATTTGTCAAGATTCTGTAAAAGAGAAGAGTAATGGGAACATTTACTCTAAGACTATGCCTACACTTGAAGATGGGGGTATGATTCCCAGCTTGAGGAGACATACTCACGCTACCAGTCAGAGCTAGCATACTAAAAACAGAATGTAGCTGCATCAGTCTGAGCAGTGGGAGGGGCAAGCCATCCCAAGTACATACGTAGGGTCTCAGAATAGCATGCACACTGGGTGTCTAACCTTTCCCACTGCTCGTGCTATCTCAGTTACATTCTATTTACAAACATGCTAGCTCAATGAGAACTAGTGCGAATATGTCTCCTAAAGCTGGGAATCACACCCTCAACTTGAAGTGCAGACATACCCTAAGGCTCCAATCCTGCCATCTGGCCAAGTCAGGCAGATCGCTGCATCCATTCAGAGCCTCTCAACTTAAATAGTAACATGAACCAACCATACTTTTCAAAAAGTAATAATAGTGATTTTTTTAAAAAAAAATCTACCCATTATTTGTTTCTTTATAAAATACTAGACTCCAGTTTTATTCACAGTAAGAAAGTACTACCTCTCTAACAATGCAGGATAGTTCAATTTACTGAAATTTAAATTTGTGCCCTGATATTTTAAGGAAAGAAAACCATAATACATTTTTCAGTCTGTAAAAAGAACTATTTATGACAAATGTCTACTGACCTCTATGTTCAAAATGTCCAGAAAACATTGGCAGAATAATTTTTTTTAAAAAAGTATTTAACTAGTTTTGTTACAGTTTTACTCACCACATCACTATAGTTCAGACTGTGTCAATATCTCTATTATAAATCCTATTTCAAATGTTTATAGCTAGGTTATAAAAATCTGTTTTTACCACTTTTAATATTTTGTAAAAATTGTAGTTGTTGATATATCAAAAAATTATAACTACTTACCTGAAATTCTTGGTCTCAGAAGATAATAGTTATAATAGTTCCCCACTCTTGGGTCCATTCCTAGTGTGCATAATTGAGTGAGGGATGTTGAGAGCTCGAAGTTAGGAGCCTTTAAACCATCTCACCAGTAGGTGGCATACTTACCCAATAACTTACAGCCTGTAACTGCCCCAACTGTCAGTACACTTTAATGAAAGTTCACAAGACTGAAAAGCTAGCTCTATCTTGCAACTCTGAGGGGATGTGGAGGGGTAACTATTATAACTACCACCTTCTGAGAAAGATAATTACAAGCACATAATTTTCTTTTCCCAAAAGGTAAGTGTTATAATTTAACCCCACTCTTGGACACTCAAGGCTGCAGGGATGCGTCTAATAAAATGGTAACTGGTCAGTTCCTACACTGTGGCCCGGTCTATACTTAAAAGTTAGGTCAACATAGCTATGGCCCTGAGTACCATAGTTATGCTGATCTAACCCCTGGCATAGACATGGCTATGTTGATGGAAGATTCTTCCGTCAACCTTGCTACCGCCACTCAGAGAGTTAGATTACCTAGAGCAATGGAAACCCCCTTTTGTTGCTGTAGGAAGTATCTACACTATAGCACTACAGCCGCATAGCTGTAGTGCTGTAGCTACAACACCACCGAATATGTAGACATGGCCTAAAAGTACCATTAGCAGCCACAATACCCAGTATTTTGTGGCAAACTAGACCTAAATTCTAAGGAAAGGCCAACAGTTTGCGTGGCAAACTGAAATTTCTATAACTTATATAAATGAATTGCAAAGTGGAGGTTTTCTATGAATTAAATATGTAAATACAATTGTTACAGGATCCCTTGTGGTGTTTATTTTTCTATTAATATTAAATTCAATTTATTTTAAACTGTCACCAATTTCTAATTTTCAATATGCAAGGTCTGGGCCATTGGTTGGATAACAACTGAGACTTTGATGATCTAAGAAGCTGTGGAAGATGGAATTCATCTCCTCCTCCTCCTCTCTTGTGGATGGGGTTAACATGTTATTTTAAATTCTGGGAGGGCCTTGAATTTCTCACTACCAACACCAACGAATCTTAACAGCACACAGAAGAGTCCCTGCACCCTCCCTTAAATTCACAGCATCTTTATTAGAATGTTTCTGCTAAAATGATCAGTAGTGAAACATTAACATATTTAAAATCATCATTTGACTTCAGAGCTAACAACTGAGCTGATTAATACAGTTTATACCTCTATTACAGCTATTATTGAAGCTGTTTGAGAAATCAGGAAGACAACATTTAATAAGTTTACAAGTGTTTCATGTTTGGAAGGTTAGCTACATAACCAAAATAGCTAGAAACATTCTTTTAAATGAAATCTTAGATTCCCAAGTAGAATTCTGTAGCAAGTGGTAGATTCTGAAGAACTGTGAATGCACAGGGACCTGACCATTATAGACACGACAACAAATTTACAAAAAACAGGGATTGGTACCTCAATATGCTACCTGAAGAAAACTTATTTTTAACTGACAGGTTTTTTTTTAAAAGAAAAGTAGGGAAAAGAATTACCACTGGCTGAAATGTATCTAGAAACAGAAAATGAAAGGATTTTGGCAAACAGAGCGATATACAACCAAAAAACAGCTGAAATGAGCTCCTCACCTGTTAGCAGATTAAAGGGAACAGGCAGTTGACGCAGTTAGTTACTAGCCATTATGTCTCATCAGTGGGTAGTTGCACATCAATTGCTGGTGAGGTGGATTACCGGCTCCGAACACTCCACATCCAGTCACATACATAAGGCATGGATCCAAGAGTGGGAGAAACTAGAAATTACAACACTTACCTTTGAAGAATACACAGTACTTTTTTCTATGAATTTTCATAAAGAATTTCTGATAGTACACGTGTATGTGCATGATAGATGAAAACTGGACCAAAGGAGTCATTCTCAAGTCTCTTTCAGTAAAGTGATATATTTACTTAAGATTGAACAATTGCTCTTCCCCCCCCCCCAGATAAATAATATATGTAATAACTTTCTATCAGAGACATTTATTTATATTCTGTATGTGAAATCAGCTGTAGATATGCTTTCCCCTTGATTCTTAACTTTTTTCACAAACTTAATATTAAAAGGTAACCTGTGACAGACTTTTAAAAATGGGATTTGCACACTTTTTTTGCCTCTATGTTGTACAAAAAAGGCCTGAATAAATACAGGGGTTCTACTTGGGTTTTTTCATTATTATTTCAGAAATACCAAGAATATCAAGTCTGTTTTCCCCCCATTTTGACAAGCATTAGTTAGGAATTAATATTAAATAGATGGTTTTTTTAAAATAACCATGTCTGTACTATGGATTTTTAGCAAAATATTCCCACCATTCTGTCACTCATTCAACTGCACTGAAGACATCACTGGTATGAACTGTGTAGTAAAAATGACAAAAGCCACCAGAGACATGTCTACACTTATGCTCCCACCAATACTACCACTGATTTCACTGGAGCCTTGACTACAATAGTGCTCTTACTATGTGCTACCACCGGTGCTGCTGAACCAGTGGCAGCAGGTCACTGGTAGAATTAGTATTAATATTTTTTTGTACAGTTACCTAGCATAGACCTGATTAAAGAGTTTTAAACTGTCTTATTAAAAATCCATTTCCTTCTCAATAGTTCACCTTTCAGGGACACTCATAGTTAAGCTTCCCTAAAAATGATTTAAACAGTCTCCAGAGAATTTTCCCTTCCTTACGTGATCCTTGAATTGAATAAGAACTGCTGTAGCAGCTCTTACATCACTCACCCCTGCAACTTGTGCAGTGGATATCGCCAGGATATTCTTGCAACTTGGTGATCCCTGGAAGCCATATGTAGCTGGTACAAGTTAAGGTTGTTCTAATTTGTGCCAGACAACTGGCCTGGTGCAGGGTGACCCCAGGACCAGGGGAAGTACAAAGGTGGCCTAATGTGAATTTTGCACTGTTGTGAGGTGAGCAGACTGCTTCTTGGCCATGGCCGTTGATTTGGCTCTTATCAATGTGTGACTTCTTTAGTCAACATTGAGCCTTCTAGTGTAGACAACACTTGGATATCTCATGTAAAAACACAAGCAGGGGAAAAAATAACCCCAGCATTTTAGGCCTGCTTTATATCTCAGAAAGAAGTAACAGGAAAGTAAGAAAAAGGTGCAGAAAGAGAAGGGGGGGGGGGGGTGGGGACCTCAAGCTCATTTTTTTCACCACTTTGCAGGTTACTTTTTGTACATAATCTAATTTCCAAACAAGTATCAGTAATATTTTATTGCAGTATGTGTTTTAAAAGGTAAATATAAAAATGCTGTGAATGCTAAACAATAGTTGCAGTTCATTTCACATCCTTACCCAATATCATCAGGTGTATTCATACGTTATTTGCATCACTGCAAATGACTACTAGTATTTTAAAATAAATCAAAAAAATGTATTTAGAAATACAGTTCTGCCATGAAGAGATTTTGATTGCACTCAATTGCCTTGGCAGACTATTATATTTCATGTAATAGGATTAATTCACCCATTTTAATTTTCTGTATAAAAAAGATTTATTTATAAAATAGCTAAGTAAGCATAACTTTATCGTACATTTTTTATCCCTTACATTCCGCTCATTTAAAATATACATAAAACTACTCACTTTTGTGGTAGCGATGCTGTTTACAAAGCTGATTTGCTGAAACCCTTTTTCACTTAAAGTGAGACACACATCCCATCGTTCATTCACAAGTTCATGAATAACTTTGAGCGCAACTCCAGTTTCATCCAACTTGTCCTTTACGTAAAGATCTACGTAACTCCGGAATCCATTTACCTATGGGTTCAAAAACATAAGCAATTACTGTCCTCCTACTTACCTATGCAATTTATAAAATATTTTAAATAGAATTCTTACAGGTAGTTTCTTCCCATTAAACATAACTTTGACCCCTTTGCATGACCCAGCCAAATCATAAGCTCTTCTTGTCATGAGGGCCATAATATCCTTGTCAAGCTTTTCCATCTTAAATTTAGAAAGATCTGGTTGGAATGTGATGCATGTGAAGTCATCGCCTTCAAAATGCTTAATCTTGGGATCAGAAGTCTTCATCATATTGTTCAGCCAAGTCTTTGGAAACAAATTTTAGATGTTAATTACAATCGTCTCTAGTTTACAACAAAACAAAAAAAAGAAAAAAAACATAACTAAAAAACCCCTTTTTTCAGTTTCCAGTTATTCTAACTTAGCACTAAACTGTAGCATAAAAAATTTGCATATTTGACCTTACAGATTTCTCTGCTAACACAGTAAACACAGAATCAACTGTTGTCCCATGTTTCTGCATGAGTATTAATATGGTGATAGGCTCAAGGGCTTTGTGGAAGGGTAATTATGCAGGGAGATCATGACATCTAAGTGAACAAGAAAAACCAAGCGTCTGGCTGATTGTCCATGTTCTCTGCTGGGGGGTGGGGTGAGTAAACACGAAACAAAACAGCTCACTTGTGCAAACTTTTTTCTTACATAATTTTTCTTGAAAATGCCCAATTTCTTGAAAATGCCCAATGCTAAACTGTGAAAAATTTTAAAACAAACTCTACAGAAATCTACATTCATGCCATTGTTAATATGATTTTTAGCAGTTCTGCAGAAAATATAAAAAATTTAAAAGCCTGGTAAACAACAGCTTTTTACAAATCATTTACTGCTCATTACAGCGCTACATGAAATAGTTGGAAACTGAAGATTTATCCACCAAAGAGACACAGTAAAAGCAGCAAGATTCAAACAGAATACCCCTAACCAAAGTGCCTCAAACCTATGTCAAAGTGACCACCTCTAAGAGTGAGAAGGTAGATCAATTTACATGCCCATTCAATCCCTGGTCTGTGCGCTGAGAATGTCGACAATGGACTAGACAGGTTGGTGTGTTTTACAGGTTGCTGGTCCATTAGAGTTAAGGATATTAATAAGAAACATACACAGAAAAAAAACTGTTTAATATACGATTGAAAAGGTTTTGTTTTATTTAGATTTTTATATAAGGAGCAGGACAATCTTTAAGAAACTACTAGGATTCTCAGACTACTGCAGTTCCTATCTATTTTTAACATATTAGTAAGATTATCAAGAACAAATATAAAATTCTTACTCGAGAAAAATTCTTCAACTCTAACGAGTACCAACAGTAATTTTACTCAATTAACCTTGTTGCCTACATAATTGTTACTGCTGGATTTTCAATAATTTATTTTATGAGCTCAGAAAATGTGTTAAAAATTAAGTTTCTAATTACAAAAATGTAGAAGAGAAAGATCAAAAACACCTGCATACCTGTTTGAAACTGTGTTTGTATTCTTTGCAAGCAGTTTCAACTGTAAATTTTGTACTGAATATATTACAAAGTTTTGCACCATAACCATTACGACCACCTGGAACAATAATTAAATGTGGTAAGTTTTTAAAAGCAGAAATTACCTGTATCATATTACAAATTACTTCAATGAAATAAAATATTCCCATATCAGGGACTTCTACCAGGTGCAAGGGACCATGCTAACAGACATCAGTGAAGGACTGGGACCTAATTTAATAACTTTTTGCCCTGGAAGTTCACAGGGAAGTTGCACACACAGTTTTCATTTTACAATCTGACTGGGTATCAACCTGGGACTCAATGTTACTAATCCATGGGGGACAGCTTTGCAGAAGAGGTAAAGAGGTGCAGTCCTGGAATTCCCATGGATGCACTAACTCCATGGGCAACTCCTGGCAAAATCCCATGCAACCATGCCAAATTATTATACTTTAGTGGCACAAACAGATGCACTAGAAGGAAACAAAACTTACTTTCATTTATGACCTAAATCAGGATTTATTATGTGTTTAAGTACTGAATCGGGGCCTGTCTGCATCATTTAGTCCACTAAACTTTTCCTTCCATTTTGCCAGTTTAACATTTTTAATATTTGTACGTGCATATAAACTACTATTTTAGATTAACCTTATATGATGTATTACATGTAAAAAACCGGTTACTCACTTTCTCGTAACTGTTGATCTTCGAGATGTGTTGTTCATGTCCATTCCAAGCAGGTGTGTGCGTGCTGCGTGCACACCAGCCGGAAGATTTTTTCCCCTAGCAGCGTCCGTAGGGTCGGCCTGGGTGCCCCCTGGAGTGGCGCCTTCAACTCACTTCCTTCTTGCCGACTATTCCGACAGAGGGGTAGGAGGGTGGGTATTGGCATGGACATGAACAACACATCTCGAAGAACAACAGTTACGAGAATGTGAGTAACCGTTTTTTCTTCTTCAAGTGATTGTTCATGTCCATTCCAAGCAGGTGATTCACAAGCTAGAGCTCAGGAGGCGGGGTCGGAGTTATCCACAGAAAAGAGCACGGCTTGCCCAAAAGCCGCATCATCCCTGGACTGTTGTATAAATTGCATAGTGAGATGTAAATGTATGTATCGAGGACCACGTGGCTGCTCTGCAAATTTCCTGAATAGGGACTTGTGCCAAGAACGCTGCAGAGGAGGTCTGGGCCCTGGTAAAGTGAGCGGTTATCTGCGGAGCGGGCTCCTTTGCCAGGGTATAGCACTCCCTAATGCAGGACGCTATCCATGACGATATGCATTGACAGGATACAGGGAGGCACTTCATTTTGTCCGCCACGGCTACAAAGAGTTGGACGGACTTCCGGAACGATTTAGTTCTCTCTGTGTAAAAGGCGAAGGCCCTACGCATGTCCAGTGAGTGCAGCCTGCGCTCCCTATAGGAGGAGTGCGGCTTGAGATAAAAACACTGGGAGGAAGATGTCCTGGGTCATGTGAAAATGGGAGATGACCTTTGGGAGAAAAGCCGGATGAGGCCTGAGCTGGACCTTATCCTTATTAAAAACTGTGTAAGGGGGCTCAGACGTGAGGGCCCTGAGCCCCGAAACCCGTCGATTCAAGGTAATTGCCACGAGGAACGCGACCTTGAATGAGAGATATAACAGGGAGCAGGTGGCCAGAGGTTCAAATGGCGGGCCTGTAAGCCTGGAGAGGACTAAATTGAGGTCCCAGGCAGGGACAGGCTGACGCTTGTGTGGGAAGAGCCTGTCCAAACCCTTGAGAAAACGACTGACCATAGGGTTTGCAAAGACCGAGAGACCATCTGAGCCCGGATGGAAGGCGGAGACAGCCGCCAAGTGGACCCCTATTGATGACCGGGACAAGTCTTGATGCTTTAGGTGAAGGAGATAGTCCAGTATAAATGGTATGGAGGCGAGGAGCGGCGACTGACTATGTTGCTCCGCCCAAATGGAAAACCTTTTTCCACTTGGCCAGGTACGTAGCCCTGGTGGAGGGCTTTCTACTATCCAGGAGGACTTGTCTGACCTGGTCCGAACAAGACAGCTCTGTAGCACTTAGCTATGGAGCATCCAGGCGGTAAGGTGGAGCGACTCCAGATTCGGGTGCCAGAGACGGCCCTGGTCCTGCGTGATCAGGTCGGGGACTAGCGGTAAGGTGAGTGGGGCCGCTATGGACATTTCCAGGAGCGAGGTGAACCACTGATGCGGCCACGCCAGCGCTATTGGTATGACTCGGTCCCGGTCCCTGTGGATCTTGAGAAGCACCCCGTGGACTAGGGGAATGGGTGGGAAAACATATAGCAGGCAGCCCTCCCATGAGAGAAGGAAGGCATCCCCGATGGACCCCGAGCTGTGGCTCCCAAGGGAACAAAATGTCTCACATTTCCTGTTGCCCAGAATGATCTATCTGGGGAGACCCCAGAACCGGAAGATTGAGCTCACCACGTCTGGCCAAAGGGACCACTTGTGGCCATTGAAGGTCCAGCTGAGGCTGTCCACCAGAGTGTTTTGCACCCCGGGAGGGTGAAGCCTGCAGGTGGATTGAGTGCTCTATGCAGAAGTCCCACAGCGCAAGGGCTTCTCAGCACAGGGGAGAGGAGCGTGCACCCTCCTGTTTGTTGATATAAAACAACGCCGAGGTATTGTCTGTGAGGATTGAAACACATCTGCCCATTATGCGCGTTCTGAAAGCATAGCATGCCAGACGCACTGCCCTCAGCTCTTTGACACTGATGTGAAGAGCGAGGTCCACCGGAGACCAGAGGCCTTGGGTCTTGAGGTCCCCTAGGTGAGCCCCCCAACTCAGATCCGAGGCATCTGACACCTAGGTGAGTGAGGGCTGGCAAAAGGCACCCCTGTGCAAACCATTCGAGGGTCAAGTCACCATAGGAGGGAGTCCAGTACCAGGCAGGGCAGGGTTACAACCCTGTCCAACGCTTCTCTGGCTGGTCGGTACACCGACGCCAGCCAAGACTGGAGTGGGCGCAGCCTGAGCCTGGCATGACCTCCTGCACATACATGGTGCAGCAGGTCATGTGTCCCAGCAGCTCTAGACGGTTTCTTGCCAATGTCATGGGGAACCGTCTGAGACTCTGTAATGATGTCCTGAAGTGAGCGAGACCTGGCCTCTGGGAGGTACGCCCTGGCTTGGGTAGAATCCAGGACCACACCTATGAACTCTATCCTCTGCTCCGGGGACAGAGCAGATTTCTCCTCGTTCAGGAGGAGACCTAAGACAAGGAAGGTTCTCCTTTTAAACTCGACCTGAGCCTCCACCTGGGCTCTCGAGCGACCTTTGATCAGCCAGTCATCGAGGTATGGAAAAACTTGTATCTGGCGCTTGCGCAGGAACTCTGCGACGACTGCCATGCATTTCGTGAATACTCAGGGGGCAGCCGACAGTCCAAACGGGAGGACGGCAAACTGGTAGTGGCCTCTGTTCACCACGAATCTGAGGTAGCATCTGTGATGTGGGACTATTGCGATATGAAAATACGTGTCCTTCAAGTCAAGGGCGGCGTACCAGTCTCCTGGATCCAGTGAGGGGATAATGGAGGTTAGTGAGACCATGCAAAACTGGAGTTTCTTTACGTACTTGTTGAGCTGTCACAGATCCAGTATGGGTCTAAGGCCCCCCTTGGCCTTTGGTATGAGGAAATACTGGGAGTAGAAACCCTTTGCCCCTTAGCTCCTGAGGAACCTCCTCCAGCCCCTACCGAGAGGAGGGACTGCACCTCTTGAATTAGAAGTTTCTAGTGAGAGGGGTCCCTGAAGTTGGACGGGAAGGTACAGAATTGGATGGAATATCCCCTCTCTACCGTGCGGAGCACCCATCGGTCTGAAGTAATTCGAGACCAGGCACGGTAGAAAGGGGATAGACGGGACGAGAAAGTAAGATGGGAAGGATCCAAAGGTCATACTGGCAAGCCGTCCTCGACCGTACCCTCAAAAGGGTGGTCTAGAGCCCGGTGGGGCCCTGGGCTGGCCAGAGCTTTGTCTAGAGGGAGGGCGTTGCCTCCTCCGAGTACTCCTGTTCCGCCTATGTGGAGCATCCTGGCGGTTTTGGGGTTGGCAAGGATGAGGAGCAAGTTGAGTCCTAAAATGTCTGCGCTGGGTAGCAGGCGTATGAAGCCCCAGCGAACGAAGGGTAGACCTCAAGTCCTTCAAGCTGTGAAGTCTCTTATCCATCTTCTCGGAGAAGAGAGCTACACCCTCAAAGGGAAGGTCTTGAATGGTCTGCTGGACCTCGTGGGGAAGACCAGAGAGCTGTAGCCAGGAGCCTCTCCTTATAACTACCCCTGTGGCCAAAGTGCAGGAGGCTGCATCCACCGCGTCCTAGGCCGCTTGCAAAGATGCTCAGAAGACCAGTTTCCCCTCCTCCATGAGCGCAGAGAACTCGCCCTGAGCTTCCTGGGGCAGAAGTTCTGTAAACTTAGCCATAGACGAGCAGGTGTTATGCCCGTAGCGGCTTACTATGGCCTGCTGGTTGGCTACACGAAGTTGCAGACCTCCTGTCAGGTAGACCTTCCGGCCAAACAGGTCCAGTTTCTCGGCATCCCTGTTTTTAGGGCTGGATCACTGAAACCCTTGACATTCTCTCTGATTGGCCGCGTCGACCACCAAGTCGTCCAGAGGAGGGTGGGTATAAAGATGTTCATACGCTCTAGAGGGAACAAAGTAGCAGCACTCGGATTTCTTGGCTGTAGGAGCCAGAGAAGCAGGAGTTAACCGAAACATCTAAGAACTTGTGGCAATCGACTTGATAAATGGCAATACAACCCTGGATGGGCCGGAGGGAGCCAGGATGTCTATGACAGGGTCTAAATTCTCTTCCACCTCCTCTTCCTGAATCCCCAGGCTTTGGGAGGCCCGCCTCAAAAGTTGTTGAAGAACCCGGTTGTCGAAGAACCCGGTTGTCCTCCAAAGCTGGGGCCGTCGAAGTCCCCACGACCGCTTCATCGGGTGAGGACGAGGAAGAGAGAACAGGAGGTGGGCCCAGTTCACTAACTTCGGCCCCTCCCCAGGGTCCCTCGGCACACGGTACTCAGGCTGTGGAGCAGGTACCAATGAAGAACTCTGCGCCGCAGCTGGTGCCGGGGCAGATAAATCGGCAGGACCGAGACCGCTGGGGTCAGTACGGACGGAGCTGAGGCTTCCACCGGTGCCGTCACCTGGAGAGCTGGTGCCGGAACTGGCTGAGGTATCGGTGCTGAAACCATGTGAGTCGGCGGGGCCACTCCGCCTGAGGGTGGCACCGTCATCGGCGGTGCCGGCGCTGATTGTGGCACGGATGACACCGACACCATTCTGGAGCATGGACCATGGACTTGACCCTGGCTCTGATGGTATGCCCAGGGTGTCCAGAAGGGCCATCGAGCAGGTGGTTGCCACTGTTGCTGCCACGGTGCCGGGTATGGTTGGTGACTGCGCAGAGACCTGGACCTTCTGCTCCGCGATCTGCTAGATCGAGCTGAGTCCACCTCCGACTCCGAAGTCTCTGAATAAGAAGACCACGGAGGAGCAGTCCCCTGGGTCGCCAACAAATGACGACGCGATTCCGGGGAATGGTGCGCTTCTTGTGCCTGTGCAGGAAGTGCCGGAGATGGAGACCGACAAGCCATCATGGTTGGCTTACCCCTGGAGTGGAACAGGGGCCATGCAGTCACCAGAGATTTGTCCCTCCTTTGGGGGGGAGGACGGCACAGGGAGGTGCATCAGGTCCGTTGCCGCCTCGAATGCCTCCAGCATCAACGGTGGTTGTATGTCCACCAGATGGTCCGGGGACCGACGAGGGTTCGGACTCGACTGGACCTGGCTGGGGCAGGAGTCGACGAAACCCTGGGCGGAAGCGAGACGGAGGCAGTCTGTCCCAAGCCACTCACGGACAGCGCGGGACCCTTCGGTTTCAAGGGGGGTGATCGGTCCCCCACCAGCCTCTTCTTCTTTACCAGCACCGGAGATGGAGAACGGTGCCGAACTGAGGCAGACGCCCTATGGCCCGAGTAGTGGCGGTGCCAATGGGCTTTAGAGTCCTTAGCCAGGTCCGTTTCACGCGCCGTTGGCGCCGGAACACTGCACACCAAAGAGGACGTGCTCGGGGCCGGGTTGTTGGGTCCCGGGTCGGATTGCAGTCTCAGAGCCACCTCCATGGGCAGGAATTTTAGTCTTTGCTCTCTGTCCTTAAGGGTTCTTGGGCAGAAACCTTTGCAAATGCAGCACTTGTCCTTTTCATGAGTCTCACCAAGGCACCGCGGGCAAGACGAGCGAAGATCACTCTTGGGGATAAACTTTCCACAGGACTCACAGAGTTTAAACCCCAGAGACCCGGGCATACCCCCGAAGGAGAAATGTACTATCTAACATACCACTACTAACCATATGAAAAAGTATAACTATAGAGAATAACTATTGAACTATGTACACTAAGAACAAAGACACCGCTAAGGTGCTCGCTGTAAGAGCGAGCAAAGTTCCAGCTAGCCATCACGGGCAGTAAGAAGGAACTGAGTGGGTGGGGAGGTCAGTGGGGCCCAATACTGGGAGCCATGAAGGCGCTACTCCAGGGGGAGCCCAGGCCGACCCTACGGACGCTGCTAGGGGAAAAATCTTCCAGCTGGTGTGCACGCGGCGCGCACACGCCTGCTTGGAATGGACATGAACAATCACTTGAAGAAAAATTTGTATTTTATAATATATTTTGAATCCTGAGATTATACAAAAGAGAAGACATATTTAAATAGGGATTTTCTTTGTCAGGACAATGCTAAGGGGACAGCTACATATAAATGGGTGCTGTACTTGCAAGAGTACAGTTCTCTCTAAACAGTATTTGTGTAAAAAACAAAAAAAACCCATGCAAACAAAGTTTGTTTTCAGATAATTTTATAGAAACAGAAAAACTGGCAAATAATGACTAGGAAATACACAAATAGTCATCTCTCACCAAGGCTCAAGAAAAGAAAACTCAGAAAATAATTAACTGTTTAACCAGCCAAAAACAAAGCATATTAATAAGAGTCTTGCCTGTAACTTTTTTCTCATCATCATCATAGTTGCTAGATGTTAACAGCTGTCCAAAAATTAAAGCAGGAACATACACTTTTTCTACTTTGTGTTCCACAACTGGAATTCCTTTCCCATTATTCCAGATACTAATAATGTTTGATTCACTGCAAAAAAACAAATAGTGACATCCATTCAAATGATTTATTAGTACCAAAACACGCCTACAGAAGTTTTTACACAAATTTAATTAATATAAATCAAGAATATACTATCAAGGACTGTACCTAGCAATTTAAAACCATTTTTATTGTGTTTACTCGCATCCTTTTGTCAATTTTATTTATCAAGAAACATCTGTTTAAAATGCTAGTATATGAAGGACATCTATTATTATTAAATTTGTCTAAAAACGTTCCTTTACAAAAATAATTCTTGTGGGGTTTTTTTTGGTTTTTTTTTGAGAACTCTAATGTCTCCCTGGTGTAAAGCAGGTCTTTGAAATCTACCCAACTGATAGTCCTGAGGTCAGGGAGATGGCTTTTGCTGGCCTCATGAAAATCCACTGAGATCTGACCCAGTGATAACCTGCTGAAAAATCACCATTTCCCATCTACAATTTGCCTGCTAGTTCCTTTTTGGCAGCATGCCAAAATCCCTCAACATTCCATATGACTGCACATACACCCATTGCCTTGGTTTCTTACTTCAGCATTTCACATAGTTCAAACTCCTGATGGGAGATAGCCAAAATGATAATCATCTTCATTCTTCTCCCATTCCCTGTGAAAAATTTTCTTTATCCAATGAGTGTGCGCAACGCACTGGAAACCAGAAGATAGTGAGTTTTTTTACTCACTTGTCCTCCTGACTGGTATTAATAATTCTGTGCCCTTCACAATTCTTATCATTAAGTTAATGCCTGTTAATGCCTATTGAGAGATTAGATAAAATGGGAACAGAATCCAGATCTCTAATATGGCAATCCGAAATGCCAGCCACACAGCTACGATGCCTCTCAGAAAGAACCTGCCATATTCTTATCCTTAGCTATGCTGTTTATAAAATGGTGCTACTCACTGGTTCAGTGTGTTATGCATCCTCGCCTAGTAAATGGTTTACATAAAATAGCTGTATGCTGTTGCCAGCTAAAATAGTTAGTCTGGTAGCTCAAGAGGTAGAAGTCTATGCTGCAGAGCTCAAGATTCAGCATTCAAACCCCATTTGTGATCTACACTGATGGGCTATTAAAGTTGTACACTGTCTAACTTGCCTCAACTTTGAATGTTTAGATTATTTCAGGTTTTATCAGCTCTGTATACAAAATTTATTAAAGGGTAGTTTAGATAAGCAAGTTACTTTAAATTCAAAATGGTGATAATTATTCATCACATTTTCAGAACAATTTCTCCTTCAAATATAAAGAGTAAATACTTTCAGTACAATATAAGAAAATGGTAAATTTCATTGAATATAATCTGTTGTAAGAAGTTCAAGTCCAATTTCCCCGACAGAGAAGGGCAGCTAGGAAGTTCTTGTACTTACGGATCAATGGAAATTTTAATACAGGTCATATTCTTGTCCCTCTGCTTATTGTCAGCGGCATTTACTACAAAACAAATTAACACTTTTTAGGGGCAAAAAATAACAATCAGTTATTTGATGTACAAAGCTAATTATATACACACTCCACGACAAGTTACAATGTACTGAAAATGTTTGAGAAACTCCCCTTTTGACATTTTCTTTACCTTCTTACTGAACTCAGGAAATATAACCAGGTATCTACAACAATCTGAAGGAAACGATTTGATTCCTTCAATCAGACTTTCTGGGATTAATTTTTCTATTTCAAACAACTAAGCTAGAGGTTAGAGGTAATCAATGCCATGGAATCTTACTTCAAGTTGTATTATACTTTCACTCACTATTACCTATTTCTCCCTGGCCTCAAATCCCTAAATGATCTCTTAGAGAAGAATATTTCTAAAGATAAACATAAATTAAAAATTCATCAGCTCTAACAGATTGCTCTTATTATTAGTAGTATTACAGTAGTGCCTTATCTAGTTTCAAGGCCCCACTGTGATAGGAATTATACAAACACATATCAAAAAGATCGTCCCAACTCAAATAGTATAAGGAGTTAAATTTACAATTAATTAGTATTCTAGGTGACTACAGCACAAAGCAGCCATTCATACCAGCATGTCAATTTTGGTTCTAGACTAACCCTCATTCAATGGTGTTTTGGATAGATAATTAATTACATCTATTATATTAAAATTACTGTTTTCCAAGTAGAGAGACACGGTGGATAAAGGGTAAAGATAAAAGAGTATTATCTTTTATTGAACCAAGCAGTTGAATACAATAGAGGGTGGTAGGGAGGAAATTCAGTTTATGATGTTCTGAATTTTCTTAACAGAAGTTATAATAACTAAAAAAACAACACATAGTATGGATCACCAAATTAGTTTCTCTCTCACAGTGTACTCATATACCCATTCCTCACTGAGAGTCCAATCCTGCAAGTTACCGTAAGTGGAACTTGTGCTGAAGTTAAAGGGAAATTCCTTTTAAAGAGCTTGAATGATTGATTCCAAATAGTGTTAACTCAGAATAGCTATAAAAGCCAGGTTATAAAGAAGTTAAAATTTGATCAGGAATTTAATTAAACTACATTTGAATTTGTGTGAACTACAAGCAACTGAACTCAGAAATTCTAAGGTTGCCATCGAACATGAAAATGTATTACAGTAATTTTCAGAATATGCCTCATCAGACAAAATATGGGTTAAAATAAACACCCCAAGGACAGAAAGATAAACTCTGAGAAAAATAAAACACATTTTAACGGATGGAAAGAGAATACAGTATATCCCAGTGCAATATGAAATCAGACGCATTTCAAATGCTCTTGTTAAAGATCATTAAGCAAGACGTTTCGTTAAAAAGAATGCACAATTACAACAACTGTAATCTTATGACGCTTTTATATAGGCCAGCGGTTCTCAAACAATTGTCTATGAAGCACAAGATGGCAATCTGCAGAGAGGTGACAAGCTATATGGTGCTAACTTCTCTCATAAACCCCTGTTGGGCACCTTCCTTTTGAAAGAGGCAGGCTGGAAATGGCTTTCTTTTAAAGCCTGTAAATTATATCACTGAGTCAGCAGCAGGAACATAGAAAAAGTGATGCAAGGTACTCATTTTCATACCACTCACTGTTTATAAGATATTTATAAATCTGAAAGTAAAATCTCTCCCTTTCTCTATATAGCCAAAAGAAGAGGTTACTCACCTTGTACAGTAACTGCGGTTCTTTGAGATGCGTGTCCATATGGATGCTCTACTCTAGATGTCTTTGTGTCCCTGCACCGAAGATCAGAGATTATTGGTAGCAATGTCAGTTTGGGATGCACATGTACTCTCCCCATCTCACACTGTGTTTGATTGCTATATAGTGCTGTGTGGCAAACCACCCTCAGTTTCTTCTCTACCGCAGAGCTCAGAAGAACTCCGAAGCAGAAGGGGGGAAGGCGGGTGGTGGAGCACCCATAGAGGGACACATCTCAAAGAACTGCAGTTAAAGCACAAGGCAAGTAACCTCTTCTTTGAATAGTGTCCTTGTGGGTGCTCCACTCTCAAGTGACTAAAAAGCAGTGCCCCTGCTATTAGGATGGGACTTCGGAATTGAGTCCATTACTAATGCTAATGCAGTCAAACCAAATAATGCATCAGATGCTGAGTCATAAGTGACTGCATAATGTATGGCAAATGTGTGAGCAGATGCCCAGGTTGCTAGTCTGTAAATTTCTGTGATTGGACTGCTGAGAAAGGCTAGGGAACTGGAGATCTTGTAGAATGTGTTCGAGCCCTGAATGTGGGTTGTAGATCATGCTTGCGATAGCAATAGTTTATGCATTCGGATATCCATCTAGACAGTCTTTGCACCAATGCAGCTGTGCCACTGCAGCGTGGGTAGTGAAGACGCGCTATGCCGATGGGAGAGCGCCCTCCCGTTGGCATTACTCCACGTCAATGAGAGGCGGAAGCTTTGTCGGCAGGAGAATGACTCCTGCCGACACAACGCAGTATGGACTTGAGCTGATGTAACTTGCATCACTCAGGTGTGTGTGGCTTTTGCACACCTTTGAGAGACATAACTTTTAAGCGGTAGTGTAGACAAGCCCTTTGTTTAGATACTGGGGATTCCTTATATCTGTCTGTGTTGGAGGGGAATCATCTCATAGATTTTTGGAATGGCTTGATCCTTTCCAGATAAAAAGCTAATGCTCTCCTGATGTCGAGTGTGTGCAGTGTTGCCTCCCTTTTATCCCAGTGAAGTCTGGGAAAGAATGATGGAAGGTGGATAAGTTAATTCATGTGGAAGGCTGAAGGTATTTTTGGTAGGAACTTGGGGTGCAGCTGTCATGTGACCCTGTCCTTGAAAAAAATGGTAAAGGAGGGGTATGCCATTAGGGCCTCTATCTCTCCACTCGCGGAGCAGACGTGATGGCTACCAGGAATGCAGTTTTCGTAGAGAGATGCAGAAGTGCGCAAGTGGCCATGAGCTCAAAGATTAAGGTCCCACAGTGGTGCAGGATCTCTGATTAGAGGGTAGAGGTTACTCATGCCTTTAAGAAATCTTTTTGTTATGAGCTGAGCAAATACCAAATGACCATCTATCTTTTGATGGAAGGCACTAATGGCTGTGAGGTGCACTTTCACCCAGCATAGAGATAGCCCTGATTTCCTCAATTCTAGAATGTAGTCTAGCACAATTGGTAAAGGAGAGCATACAGTGATAACCTGTCTTGTGTCACACCAGATTTGGAATCTCTTCTATTTCTGCATGTACGTGTGACAAGTAGTTGTTTTTCTGCTATGTAACAGAATTTCATTTACCTCATCAGAACAGTTCCTTTCTACATTCTGGAACCATCAAGGAGCCATACTTTCAGGTGGAGAACTTTCAGGTCTGGGTGATGGATCTGGCCCACATATTGAGAGAGAAGATGTGGAACACGGTGGAGAATGACTGGTGGTCACACCACCAGCTGAAGAAGGTATGAAATCATGTCTGTCTTGGCCATGTTGGAGCTATAAGAATAACTCTGACCTTTTCTTTCTTTATTTTGTATATTGCTTTGGATATTAACAGAATTGGAGGATATGCATATAAAAGAGGTCTATTCCATTTGAGGAGAAAAGCATCTTCAAGAGAGCGATGGCCCCATCCTGCTCTGGAGCAGAACTGAGGGTATTTCTTCTTCTTGACTGTGGTGAAGAGGTCTATCTTTGGAGTTTCCAAGCGTGTGAATATGCTGTGAAGGATCATAGTGTCTATTTCCCATTTGTGATTTTGAGAGAACTTCCTGCTGTGCATATCTGCTGTCATGTTCTGAATGCCTGAGAGGTAAATTGCTGAGATACTGATCTGGTGACAAATGCACCAATTCCATAACGTCACTGCCTTGGCTCACAGGGAAGGTGACTTTGCCCCTCCTTGGCGTTTTATGTAGAACATACATGCAATGTTGTCTGTCATTTTCTGACTGCTCTGAGCGCTAGTAGATTGACAGGTATTATGGATTCCAACAAGGACCATTTGCCCTAAACTGTGTAGGTGTTCAAGTGGTTACCCCACACAAATAGGAATGCATCCGACATTAAAATTAGCAACGGGTGGTTGGATGAAGTGAACCCCCACATACATGTTGTGAGGATATGCCCACCAGTCAAGAAAGTTTTTGACGGTCAAGGGCATTCATAGAAGTTTGTTTAGCTTGTGTCTTCTCAGAACATATATCGTTCTGAGCCATCCTTGACAACAACACATGTGGAGTCTCGCTTGCTGTACAACAAAGGTGCTCGCCGCCGTGTGCCCCGGTAGTTGGAGGCAGCTTCTGACCAAGAGCTGAAGACTGCCTTGATCTGTCGAGATTAAGCTGTCTAAAATGTTAAATCTGTGTGATGGGAGGAAAGCTTTGGCTTCCACTGTATCTAGGTAGGCTCATATGAACTCTAGTTGCTGTACTGGGGTCAAAGTGGATTTTTGAGTATTTAGTTGAAGTCCCAGCTGTAAAAATAGGTCCACGGTCTTTTGTGTGGTTGCCAATGCATCATCAAAGGAAAGTGCTTTGAGCAGGTAATTATCTAAATATGGAAATATCATGATTCCTTGTTTGCGAAGGTATGCCACCACCACAGAGAGGACTTTGGAGAAGACCCTGGGTGCCAATGACAGGCCAAATGGGAGCACTTTATATTGGAAATTATCCTGCCCCAGAATGAATCTCAGAAACCTCCTGTGGGATGGATGAATCATGACATGAAAGTAAGCATCTTGTAGTTCGATGGCCAGGAACCTGGTCCAGAGATGTGATTATTGCTGCCGAGATAACCATCTTGAAATGTACTTTTACAAATCTGTTGAGCACCCTTAGCTCTAGAATGGGTCTCCAACCACCGCTCTTTTTCTGTATCAGGAAATATTTGAAATAGAAACCCTCCCCTCTGTGTTGGTTCGGAACTGGTTCTATAGCACCTCGTTTTAGGAGGTAGTTTGTTCCTCACATAAAAGGTACTCATGAGAGAGGTCCCTGAAGAGGGACGGGACGCGAGAGTGGGGATGAGGTAAAGTGGACTGACTATCATGTGGTGATAATCTCTAGTACTCACTTGTCTGGGTTATACACTTCCAAGATTGATGGAAAGGGGTAAGGTGGTCGCCGAACTGATGGAGATGTTCTGGCTGTTGCAGCAAATGAAACTGGGGGTGGTAACTCAGAGCCTGACCAAGATCTCAAAATTGCTGTTTAGATGTAGATAGCTGGGATTTTGATGATTGTGGGGAAGACGCTCTACGTTTTTGTACCCTCTGTCTCTTCCTTTGGAGCTCATAATATCTGTTAGGAGGAATAAAGTGTGATCTCTGTGTCATCTAGTATTTACTGGGTCTTCTCTTTTGGGCAGGAGTGTAAATACCCAGAGAGCATAACAATTCCCTGGCATCTTTTAATGAGTAGAGGGATTTCTCACTTTTGTCCGTGAACAATTTTGATCCCTCAAATGGGAGGTCCTCCACTGTGGCTTGCACCTTCTTTAGAAAGCAGACAGATGAAGCCATGACGCTCTCCTCATGACAACTAGTGTAGCAATTTAGCTGTGTCTGCAGCATATAGAGAAACCTGCAATGCTGTCCTCTCCAGGAGCTGACCCTCAGTAATAATTGCTTGAAATTGGTGTTTTTCATCTGACAGAAGGTATTCAATAAACTCATTTAATTTAGAGTAAAGTGTGATTTTACTTTGTCATAAGGGCTTGATAGTTAGTGATCCTAATTTGTAGGGTCACTTAGGAATACATTTTGCATCCAAATAAATTCAGTCATTTCCAGTCTTTGTCACATGGTGTTGTTTTAGCATGGTACCATCTGCCACTTTCATTAACAGCATAGACGACCAGTGAATCTGGGGAAGGATGAGAAAACAAAAAGTCCACGTGCTAGAGGGCATATAACATTTCTTGTCTGCCCTTTTGCACATCGGGAGTATAGTGGCCGGTATTTTCCAAATAGCTTTTGCTGGGTCCAGCAGTGCCTCGTTGATAGGGAGTGCAATTTTTGCTGATGCCGACGTCTGCAGGATCTCATGCAGTTTGTATTGTGACTGTTTAACTTCAAGTGGGATTTGAAGAAGTCTTGGAACTGCCTGAAATCATTTGCTGTTGGTGGTGGGGGACGCATGATCACCTCGTCAGATGAGGACAAAGAAATATTGGTCACCAGAGTGGTTTCTTTGTCTAGTCTTTCCTCCTGTTCTTCAAAGATCTCCTTTTGAGGATCAGGAAGTCTGGCTACGGAAACTGACAGGGATTTTCTTACTCTCTCTCTCTGGGTGACACTAGAGGACCTGGAGAATTGTTGCCTATATCCAGCCCACAGGTCCCAGTATGGCCACTGAGGTGGTGGAAAAGGCATGGGTGGTGCCCCAACACGGTCCATACCAACCATGTGGGTCTCATCTACTCTGTGGTGGTAGCTTGGAGGAGTACAGATTTCTATTTGGGTAGCACCCTGTTGCTGCGGTGGAGAACCATGAGCCGACCCAGAATATGAATCATCCCCCTCCTCCTCTTCATCATCGCTGGAGAGGGGTGGAGCAATCATGGACAGCAGAGTAGCCTGTCTTGATACTGCATGGTAAGCCCAGGAACCTGGGTGTAATGCATTCCGCAATTATGTAGATACCCAGTAATGGTGAATCAGGCATCTCTGAGACCAGCAAGTCTTTAGGGAAGCAAAATTCCCAAAGTACCGGAACAGTCATTGGTATTACTGAGAGCAGCAGCATCAGTGCCATTGAAGCAGAAATAGTTGTCAGTACCATAGGCACTCTGTGCTCCAAAGAACAGCCAGAAGGCGGTACTCTGGCTTTTTGCATTCCCTGTGTACTTGGTACTTACTGACTGTATGACTCCATCGTGCTGTTTTAGAGAGCTGGGTCTTTCTTTGCCTCTCCTTTCCCCAGACAGTGCCATTCTGTCAGAGCCTGCCCTCTTAGGATCTTTGGTCTTACTGATGGCAGCCTCATAGGTACTTAATCATGCAATGGTTGATACCGAAGTAATAGACCACGCCAGGGATTTAGTTCTTTTAGCCAGTTCCCTGCTCGGCAAGCTTGTGGCCCATTTCTTTGTGGCTTTCTGAGAGGAAGCTAAGGATTCCCTCTTTTAAGTCATTGGAGAATGCTGCTCAGATGCTGCTGTCAGTCTTAATGGGGACTGTTCTCGCGGGGCGGGGTGGGGGGGCTGAGGGAACACAGATGGACGTGGCATCCCCAGGACCAGGGTCAGAGGCTGGTCAGAATGAGCTTTCCATTATTAATAGTCTTAATTTCAGCTCATGACCCAGATTCTTGCTTTTAATTTGACGCAAAATGTGCACTTCTGAGGCACGTGTGTCTCTCCGAGGCAGCAAATGCAGAGGGAATGGCTGTCGCTGACAGGAATGGCTTCCTGACAGGCAAGACAATGTTTATACCCAGGGGAGCTGGAAATACCCTTTTTAGGGTTCAATTCCCTAACAGGAAGAACTAGGGAAGTTTAATATATACTATTCTACAATTGAAAGAGAAAAATAAAAATAATATTTTTTAAGGAAATGAAATAAGAAGAAGGAAAGAGAGAGAGTATTAACACTAACCAACCAAAGAGCTATTGCTACTAACAAAAGGAATTATTAAGAGGAAACACCAAGAGAAATCTCTCTGAACAGGCTCTGCTAAGACTTCATGTCAAGCCAAGGGCAGCGGAGAAGGAATTGAGGGCGGTTGGGCTGCTCAGCACTATATAGTGATTGAATGTGGCGCAAGACATGGAGAGCACATGTGTGGCCCAAACAGACACTGCTACCAAAAATTTCCAATCTTAGGTGCAAGGACACAAAGATACCTAGAGTGGAGCATCCACAGGGACACTACTCAAAAGAAGAATGTATTCTTTCCTTTTCATTTCAGATGTCACCACAGCTTTAGAGATATAGGGTAAAATTCTGACCTCAATGAAGTAAACAGCAAAACTCCCACTGACTTCTATTCACACATGGTATGTGGAAGGATCACTGCCAACCTCAAGACCTTAAAAATCACCTACCAGCCAAAGGATTAACTCTATTAAGACTAATACCTCAGCAGAGTCAAGGGAAATTGGGAAATTACACCCTCCCGCTGCTCAAAGCCTGCAATTTCTGTGCCTGTTACAAAGCCAAATGTCTCAGGATGAGAAAGGTCATGCCGAGTCAAATGTTTGCATATGAAATTTCCAAGAGACACCTTTGTACTGTAGGAGGCAGCGCTGGTGATTCAGGAGGTGGTACCCTTTCATCTCAGTCAAGACTGAATCAACTTCCCACCATGGTGTTAGGTGTGCAGGGCTGCTGGAGGATTCTTCTTTCAAATCAGTTGTAAAACTGAAGTCATGACCACTTTTTCTTATTAAAAAAATCCATAGTAACTGATTCTAGTGTCATGGTAAAAAGTTAAACTTGGGTATTTATACTCTGCCTTCTTGAAACTGCCCTGCAGTTTCAACTGGAGATAGTACCTCTTCCTAAGCTGCTTCACCTCCTTTTCTAAACTGCTTCATTTCAGTAGCGGATCAAAGTATCCCTGTGTGTAGTTTGTATATCTGTTTAATATGTTAAGTGCTTGCAGAACCTTCAGGAGGAAACGTGCTGCATAACTGTAAAAACATTATCCTTATTAAAAACACTTACCAAGAATTTCATCAAAGATCTTGTACAAGCCTGGGACAAAGGTAACTTCTCTGCAATTCATTCCGACCTCTTCATCATAAACCCACATTAACTACATATAAACAAAATAAAATAAAAATATTTATTGTCTTGGATTCAAAAGGAAATGTTCATGTTGATATAATACGGATTATTTCACATTTCAAGAATTTGATATAAAATTTTATTTTACTCCCTTCGCCACATATCTTATTTGATATTAAGCCAATCAGTCCGCCCTTCAAAGTAACAAAAAAATAAAATAAAAAAATAAAGAGTGGTAATTACTTCTATTTTTATCTTAGGCATTTGTAACCATTTGATTGGCATATTATGTTAGGTGGATCTACACTTCCCCACAGGGTAAGCTATTGCAGCTATTTACTTTCCAGTTACTTCAAATTCAGTTATGGGGACAGATTCTATCTACGTCTCTGGCCTCTGCATGCCACTCTGGAAGCATAAAGAGGCAGTACAGCCCATAGGAAATATAGTGCAGGCTGTTCTAACGTATAATGAGGACCATTTCAACCTCTAGAGCAGCCCAGAATTCAGAAGATACAAAGGTGGCATGCAATAACTTCTCACTTTCCCTAGGTTCATAGTCAAATCCATAGTCAGAAATAGTATTATGTACAAATTTTACCTTAGCAGGATAAATAACAAATCATAATAGGTTACATTTCAGCAGCTGGATATACTAAAAATACCAACACACACACTCTAAATCTGATAATCTTGCACAGATACACAACATTTTTGTCTTTACATCACATTAACATAACACTTTTCCTAGCTAGCTAGCTATAAATCTAGCTTTGGTAACAAGCCCCTAAGTTCCACTGGGGACTTATAAATGCCTCCTCCTATATTGGTGTATGTACTATTCAATCACAAATACAAAATCAAGCTGAAAGAGAAGGAGGCCAAATTTCTGCTCTAAGTTGCACCACTGCCCAAATAACATTGTTCAGATACTACATGGATAAAAGCTATGTAAATATTTAGGAATAGTAAATAAGAAAACAACTTTTCTTAATCAGACTCATTTCCCATTCCCTTGGTTTGAACTTATGCCACAATTATCTGTCTCAGTTGCATTTTCCACAAAAAATGTTTTTACTACAAATGGACGATCTGCTGGTTTTGAGCTCTCAGAAATGCACAGCACAGAGTAAGTGAAAAACTTATCTTGCTTAATTTCTTTCCTAGTTTTCAGGTTTAACAATACTATTGTGAGTTTTACTTTTCCATGCAGCTAACAGGTAGACCCAAACCAATCAATCTGGCTCAGGTTAAGTCACATCTGCTGTAAGAAACCCCATGTGACATTATTCCCAAAGCTGTAAAATATTGAGAAGTGTGTTAAACATGGAATTAATTCACTTGTATCTGTAGCGATTCAAATGGAATATATACATAGGTATACAAACATTTATATTGTATGTACTGATACACATACATAAATATACACAAGTATCTGCAGGATAGGCAAGCATAAAAGATGTAGAACTATCTAGGGATATCTATTCCACACATTACACTTTTCAGGATTGTCAGGCTCAGAAACTAGAAGAAAAGAGATATAGCGGGTGAGACAAATGCTCGCTCCCTCTCTCTCTCTCTCCCTCCTGTTTTCATGTTTGAAAATTCTTTTGCAAGTTATAAATAGTGGTAAAGATCTCAGGGAGAAGAAAACAACTCTGAGATAACAATATACTGTACTTTTGAGTAGTTCTGCAGGAGGAACTAAACTGCTGAGGCAGATGCTGCTCTACCTCCCCCACACACCCAGGTTGACAGGACTCTTCTTCCAAAGGAGAAGGGAAGGATTTTTTTGTCGACAGGGAAGGATTTATTTATTTATTTATTAGTACCCGACAAAAGAATCAGTATTGAAACATATGGCAGTTTTATATATCTTCATACAATGCTTGTCTAGATTAGGAGAAGAATGTGGCTTCTCAGGGCCCCTCTTATCCAATGACATGCACTTTGAAAAGTAAAGCATCAGCCCAGGGAGCAAAAGACACTCTCCCAGCAGTATCCTGGCAGTAACACTGGTGGCAGAGGCAAAATCCAACTGGACTCCTCCTGAACCCTCCAGACCATACTGTTTGGTTGGTTGTTTTTGTTTTTTGGGGGGGGGGAAGCGGGCGGGAGGGAAATCTTCCTGGGGCATCAGGCCCTATACAGCCCTAGCTCCAGGCCTTTGAGCTTGGAGAAAGTATAGCAGCATCTACTGGGGACAAAGACTCCCATGGCAGGAGCCTGCCCTCACATTCCCCAGACTCTTGTGATATCACCAGACTGCTCTCTTCAGTTTAGAATTAGGATGTTATTCTAACATCCTCTTACCCAATCCCTCACAATCTTCCAGCTACTAGGCTCAATCCCATTCTCCAGGCCTTTCTACAGCCTTCCTTCCTCTCCCCCACTCAATGTCTTTTTTCCCTTTCCTCTGTCTTGTCTATTCCCTTGCTATTTATTCATCTTAATTACCCATTAAAAACCAAAACAAAAAAGTAATTAACATGACCTTTACCAACAGTCACTCTGCTTTTATGTTCCATCCCTTTGTCCTGCCACTTGTCCATCTTGTCTATTTAGATTGTAAGGTCTCCACAACAGGGGTAGTCTCTTACTATGTGTTTGTAAAATAGGGCCAGATCTGAGTGGGGCCTTTAAGCATTACTGTACTACAAATAATTAATAAAAACATGAAATCTCTCTGCTCACCAAGTAGACGTCAACCTGGTTGTGTGAGCTGTAATTCTATTAGCACCTTTGGATAATTCGGTGTTAGGTTTCAGAAAAACCATTTTAAAAAGGAACTGGCTACCATAATATGAATAAATAAGTATTACATAACAAATCTGGGATGCCAAAAAGAACTTGTATGACTTGTCTTGCTGTACCTAGTATAATTTAATGGCGGCCCTGTTAATGCTGCTCCTTCTGAGTTTAATCATTTTGTGTCCACAGTTTTCTCTAGAGCAGGGGTTCTCAAACTTCATTGCACCGCAACCCCCTTCTGACAACAAACATTACTGCATAACCCTGAGGGGGGGGGAAGGGGGGGCAGCAAAGCCTTAGCCCGCCCAAGCCCCACCACCCTGGGGTGGAAAAGCAGAGCCAAAGCCCCACCTCCCCAGGCTAGGGGCAAAGCCAAAGCCCAAGGGCTTCAGCCCCAGGCAGGGGGCCTGGAACCTGAGCCCTGCCGTCCAGGGCTGAAGCCCTTGGGCTTGGGCCCCGAGCACCATCAAGTCTAAGCCAGTCCTGGCAACACCATTAAAATGGGGTTGTGACCCACTTTGGGGTCCCAACCCACAGTTTGAGAACCGCTGCTCTAGAGACTCAAGGATGAGACAGATTTGACCTATTTGTATCTCTTCCTAACTACTGAGATCTTTTTTCAGTGTGAATGAATGAGTTTCACCACCTTTTCCACTTCACCATAGAGTTCTGGATCTGTCCAAATGAGAGTACTTTGAGAGGAAGCTGAAAGTCTCCTCATCCTCACAGGAGAGCAGAGACAATAGCTTATGATGCCTCCTTAGAGCCCTCGGGAAGGAGGGGCTGCACCTCTTAACTTTGTAGAGCTTCATATGTTTCTTAATTTTAGACCCTGTAGCAGCTACGCTATGCTCCTTTGATTTTTGGAACTCTTCAAGGAGGAATAAATAATTCTAGACCATGTAAAGCTATGCAGTTTAACTTTTTAAAGATAACTGCTGAGAAATTTGTCACAAATCGGGACCATTAGGGTGGGGGTGTTTCCCCAGTAGGAAAATGGAGAACTGATCCTCCTCCAAATCAGCAGCATGTTTAGATAATGAATCACTTTAAATTTCAGAGCTGGTTGGATGAGTTCCTGTCTGTACATCTTCCTTGTGTTCTTCTTAGAATGTATCCGTTTTGAATGTGATAGCGAACATGTGGATATTAATGTTAAGGCCCTCCCTGGGCACTTGAGGCAAAAGGAATGAACCACCAGAGTCATTTCAGGGGTTCCAATTGGTACATTTTATCCCCCATGTAGTGAAGGCTGAAGCTGGCCACTCAGGGTAGGATCTGTGGTGGCAGAGCCTGGCTTCCAATGGTGTCCAAATGCCAAGAGATGACCCACAAATGCTGAAATTCTCCCCAAACTATGTGGTTGTCTGCTGCGGCGAGAGCTGCTAGCTCTGCTGCTCAAGTTATGAGGGCAAAACAATGGCCCTTTGAATCCCCTACTGCTGCAACCCACAATGATAGAATAAAGTTGCTGCTTCTATCCATCTCCCCAGCTTTGCGCCCTATTTCAGTAAAGTCCTTCTCCCAACCAGACTGCTGCTGCTATGCTAGGGGAGAGAGAGAAACCAAAACATTTGGCAAAAATTAAAGAGTTTTTTTAAAAGGAGAAATCACAGCTGAGCTCAGGAGAGCTTCATGATGAACATCCATAGCTTCCTGCTTCCTGGCAGGATCCTAGGGTGTGCAACATTGTTTAAAGAACTCAAGACATCAGTAAGAGGAGTCTGCTAGCCAATACATTATATATATATATATATATATATATATATATATATATACACACACATACACACACATACATATACACACACACACTCCTCTTGCTGATGTCTTGAGTTCTTTAAACAATGTTGCACATATATAGATATATCCCATGATGAGTCTTCTCTCTATTCTCTATCTAAAAATGAGGCAGGTAAACCCATCAAGTATTGAATATGAAATAGTAGGCACCCAAAGAAGACAACAACATAAATAAATAAAGACTATCAGTATACTAGATTTGAGCATATGTTGTTCCAAAATGTTGCTAAAAAATGCTTCTCCTGACCTATTTCAACGCATGCATGAACAAACTATAAAAGCTTTCAACATGATATTCTGGAATAAAACAGCCACAACAGTAATTTCATCATTGAAATGACAGAACACCAGGAAAACTGTAAATTTAATAGAAAAACTCACCTGAGTTAAAGGTTCCACTGATCCAATGTACGTATCAGGACGGAGGAGGATATGCTCAAGTTGAGTCTTTTTCTGATAAACTCTCTCAACTGACATCTTCTTTGAACTATCATTTTTACTAATGTTTTCTGACTCTTCTTTTTTTGAAGCATTGTTCTGATTATCAAATAGAGTCTAAAAAAGAGAATGAGGCATATTACTAACAATCTAGTTCATAAAGCTAACAATTCATCTTTATAACTCTCTAAAGCTGTAACCAAATCTTGACTGCGGTTTAAATTAATTTAGAGATTCATTTCAAATTCAATTCTTGAACTCTGAACACCGGTTACAGAAATAATTCAGCATATTACTAGATGGTTTGCATACTAATTCCCACAGCTTTTATACCTCTTTCAACATACTCATCGTGTGATATATTAAGGTAAAACAGCATTTACAAAAGGAATACTTTAAATTAGGCTTCTTTCTGTTTCTGAGATAAGGACACTGAATTTCAATTGTATGTTTAAATGTATTAACTCTGAACTCATTCAACTAACACTACTCTAAACAACGAAAATCATAGAATCATAGGACTGGAAGGGACCTTGAGAAGTCACCTAGTCCAGTCCCCTGCACTCAAAGCAGGACAAAGTATTATCTAAACCAGAGGTGGGCAAACTACGGCCCGCGGGACCGTTCTGCCTGGCTCCTGAGCTCCTGGCCTGGGAGACTGTTCCCCCTCCCCTGCAGCCATGCTGCCGCACGGGCAGTGAGGCTGCGAGCTCCTGCCGCTCTGAGCGGCATGGTAAAGGGGTGGCAGTGGTGCATGCGCAGTGGTAAACACATTCGGTAGGCGGTCCCGGGGGGCAGTCAGGGGACAGGGAGCAGGGGGCGGCTGGATGGGGCCGAGTTTCTGGAGCGGTCAGGGGTTGGGGAACAGGGGGGGTTGGATAGAGCGTGGGAGTCCCGGGGGAGGGGGGGCGGTTTGCGGCATGGGGTCCCAGGAGGGGGCAGTCAGGGGAAAAGGAGCAGGGGGGGTTAGATGGGGGGCAGTCAAAGGGCGGGAAGTGGGAGGGGGCAAATAGGGAGCTGGGGGCCAGGCTGTTTTTGGGGGGGGCGGGGAAAAACAGCCTTCCCTACCCAGCCCTCCATACAGTTTCGCACCCCGATGTGGTCCTCAGGCCAAAAAGTTTGCCCACCCTGATCTAAACCATTCCTGACAGGTGTTTGTCTAACCTGCTCTTAATCTCCCATGATGGAGATTCCACAACCTCCCTAGGCAATTTATTCCAGTGCTTAACCACGCTGACAGTTAGGAAGTTTTTCGTGATGTCCAACCTAAACCTCCCTGGCTGCAATTTAAGCCCATTGCTTCTTGTCCTATCCTCAGAGTTAAAGAAGAACAATTTTTCTCCCTCCTCCTTGTAACAAGCTTTTATGTACTTGAAAACTGTTATAATGTCCCCTCTCAGTCTTCTCTTTTCCAGACTAAACAAACCCAATTTTTTCAATCTTCCCTCACAGGTCATATTTTCTAGACCTTTACTCATTTTTGTCACTCTTCTCTGGACTCTCTCCAATTGTCCACATACTTCCTAATATGAAGTGCCCAGAACTGGACACAATACTCCAGTTGAGACCTAATCAGCGCAGAGTAGAGCAGAAGAATTACTTCTCATGTCTTGCTTACAACACTGCTGCTAATACATCCCAGAATGATGTTCGCTGTTTTTGCAACAGCATTACACTGTTGACTCATATTTAGCTTGTGGTCCATATGACCCCCAGATCCCTTTCTGCAGTACTCCTTCCTAGGCAGTCATTTCCCATTTGTATGTGTGCAACTGATTATTCCTTCCTAAATGGAGTACTTTCCATTTGTCCTTACTGAATTTCATCTTATTTACTTCAGACCATTTCTCCAGTTTGTCCAGATCATTTTGAATTTTAATCCTCCAAAGCACTTGCAACTGCTCCCAGATTGGTATCATCTGCCAACTTTATAAGTGTACTATGCTATTATCTAAACCATTGATGAAGATATTGAACAGAACCGGACCCAGAACTGATCCCTGAAGGACCCCACTCGTTATGTCCTTCCAGCATGACTGTAAACCACTGATAACTACTCTCTGGGAATGGTTTTCCAACCAGATCAATACACGTATTCCTTTAAATTTTGGTGTGGACTGTTAGGCCCTGATCAATTTCAGTGGGGCTTAAGAACAGGTAAAAGTGCTGTCCTGAACAGGAATGCCTTCTGGAATTTAGGCCTTAAAGCACACCAAACATAAATTTACACATCCTGTTTAGCTCACTGAGTAATTAACGCTGGATTCAACCCTGGTTTACATTGGGTTTACGAAGAAGCTAAGCTGGATGCAGGACTGTCAGCAGTAAAATAGGTGGTGTGGCTCCAATGACAGAAAACAGACACAACCTCCAATCCGTTGGCATAAGGAGAGGACAATCAAATCATAGTTGTAACTTGAACAATTCACAGTACTGGGAGGGAGTGGGAGGAAGAGAAGTATGGCCAAGTCTTCCAGTAATGTGCTAATTAAGGGCATCTACCAAAGACCAACCCCTGGTTAAAGCTAAACATTTCCTTCCCACAACATAAACTCCAAAGGAGAGGTTAAATCCTTTTAGAGCAGCAGCTTTAGTGAAGCACCTCTCTGAGTCAGCCAGGGCAAATCTAGTGAATGATCAGACACAGATATTGTATGGTGTTTATCCTTATTTGTACATAAGGATTATTTTAATTGGAATCATCCACAAAGATATCTGGGGCCTTATTACACATTTGCCTGACTGGCAGAGAAGTTAATAGGAGACATAATTCTGGCAATATTCTCCTGTATATGAAACAGTCCTCTCTCACAGCCAATTCACTGATTTAGAAGCAACTGTTGATATAAATATTAAAAGTATCAATAAACCAACAGGGCCAACAACATGTTTTCTGAAAAGGGAAGGGAAGGAAGAAAGAAGGGAGTAGGACTGTGTGATTCCAGAAAGGAAGTTTACATAAAAGGAAGCAAACACATTTCTCTCTAACCGGTTTGCCAATACAGACACCTGGGCTCCGATTCTAAACTCAGTGCAGCTGTGGGAGAACAGACCAGGTGAGAGTACACTACCTTTGTGCCCTTTCCCACCCATGATTCTGCAGCCACATGAGCTATAAAATAATGCAGCCCAACAGCTGCTCTAACTTACACTCAACTATCCTAAACCCAAAGAGTCAAATACAATGGCTCTCCAGCCATGCCCCCAAGCCAAAGGCAGTGAAAGAGGATGGCATGCAGGTATTCTGCTATCTCTATGCCATCCAGGGAATCCTCCTATGTCAAAGGAATTCCCAGTTGGCTCGTTCAGCTAGCTTTATGTAGAACCAGTTTAAAGTGATCCCAGTAAAACCCAGCAGCAGGACCCTAAGTGCTGAATCACAGTACCCAATAAGACTCTGTATTTGACTACATCAATTACTTAATACTTTATGGACATACCCTATAATAGCCTGTGACAGGGTGCTGGGAAAAGGGTTGAAGTTTCAGCCCTCCATCACACCTGCTCCTCGTTAGGAGAATAAATTACAGCGGGCTGGAGGTAACCTAGCCCTAACTGGGGAGGCAGAGACAGCTGCTACCTAATTAGCTTGGGGCTGCATAAAAGTCTCAGGGGAAGGAAACCAAGGAAGAGCAGGACTAAAGGGGAAAGGCAAGGAATGGAAGCAGGGAGGTAGCTCTCCCCTCCCTCCTGCTGATAGTGAAGGGTTACTTGTATGTGGTGAAATGGTGGTGGGAACAAGCCTGAGAATAAAGTGCACCAGTGGTTAAAAAACCCAGGGTGACTTTATGAGCCTAACAGAGGCAGAAGCCAAGGGGGCCCTGCCACACTCTGTTACATAGCCCAACAAAAGAGATGTGATTTCTAAAGGTGGTGTAGCTAGTGCCTATACTGAAGTGTTCCAGCAGCACTACTGTAGCTCTGCTGCTGTAGTATTTCAAGCATAGATATGCCCTCAGAGGCCATGGCTGGCACTCCTTTATGTTCCAGTGATCTCTGGCTGCAGGACTGGGACCTTGAGACTCTTGCCAATCAGCATAAGGGCTTGTCTATATGCGAAACTATTACCCATTGTATTGGCATAGTTAAACCTATAAACAGTAGATTTTGCTTAATCATTATCCCAATATTAACAATTGTCGCTTAATAGCAACATTTGCCAGGAACTGATCCCATCCCATTGACTTTACTGTTCATGGGATTCTGATATTGGCAACAGGCACGCTGCTTACTAACACCTTTTTTTGGAAAGTGCAGGTTTGCAGGGCTGCAGCTAGGGAAGGAAACACTAGGGCTGCACAGTACTTCACCCTGTGCTCTCCAACCTATATCCTGCCCTGGCACTGGGGCGGGATCAGTACTTTCCAGCACCTCTTTCCCTGGCTGCAGCAACCTCCTCAGGTTGGGGACCCACTGCTGACACAGAAGGTAACAGGCTGGGGTGCGCGTATCTGTGCCCAACAAGGGAGCCCCTGCCGGAGTCCTGGGGCTGCAGGCAGGGAGGGGAGGCTGTGGCCTGCGCAGCAATGGTGAGGGGGGCTGTAGCTCAGACACCAGGACTTTCCATGGGGAATGGGGATCCTGGGGGCCCACAGAGCTGCACAGTACCTTTCCCTGTGCTCTCCAGGCTATGTCCTGCCCTTGCATCAGGAGCCCAGGTTCTGCATGTCACAGTCCTTCCTTCTCTGACTTCAGCCCTACAGGCAGGTTTGCTGGGCTGAAGCCAGAGAAGGAAGTGCTGGAACATGCTGAACAATGGTCACCTGGCACTTTGTAGAGATGCAGCCAGAAAAGGCATGTCCCAGCACTTCCCAAGCTGCAGCCCCAACTAGCCTTCCACTTATTGGCAATTTACAGATAATAGTAACCTTTTGCTGGAAAGCAAGAGGTTGCTAATAAACAGAATCCATTGTAGTTATATCAGCATAACTTCCTGTGTGAATGCTCTTATTCCAGAACAAAAATGGTTTTTTTGGATCATCTTAAATCCCTTCCAAAAAGAGATGATTATCCCCTCCCGCCCTCCTCCAAAAAGGTACACATACTGAAATAAGATGTCAAGATGGTGAATTATAACAATATAACTATATTGGTTTAAATTCACACCTTATCTTGTACCAGCATAACCTTCCCATGTAGATGGACCCTAAATTAAGTAAGCTAGTTTACTGTGGGGACTGGATTAACTTCAGGGGATGCTTAAATTTGCACCGTCCTTCCTGAATTGGGCCAAAGTGCAGGGAGGACAAAACTCAATGATTTTTTTTAGAAAATTGGATTTTTTTTATTTAAATCAGATTTTTTTATAAAATGCTTTTTGAGGAAAAAACCTATCTAAAGATAGCTTTAATTAAGATACTTTATAGCTCAAAGATATCTCATCATGGAATAGTGATTATAAATCATATAGTATGAGACAATATATTCATGTAATGTTTAAAAAAAGTTTTGTAAATGAATTCCAACAATTCATGGATTAGGGACCCAATATTATGGGGTTTCAGGGGCTTCTGTATAGATTATTTAGGTTCATCTTTCTATCTACCCAATGGAACTCAGTGCTCAGCCTAGAAGAGACCATCAGAGATGCTTAGTTTTGCAGTTCTCAAACTGTGGATTTGTGTCTCCAGAGATAACATGCTTGTTAACAGCAAAAATGTTTTAAATAAATAAATACAGAGAGGTGAGAAATAACAGACCCCAACCCTATTGTCCCTCTGCAAATTTGTGTACACAGAGTCAATCCCTTACCTCTCTCTAAAAATGCAAAGTTTCAAAAAGTTCAATGAATAGAAGATTGTTGGGGGCGGAATAGATCTGGACAAGGAGAAGAAGTCTGGAGATAAATGTGAGAAGGGAGGGACAGGCAAAAATGAAACTGTTTGAGCAGCATATTCTAGAAGTCTTGAGGTCTTTCTGAGTGTGTAGCCTTCACTGACTTGAGATCTACCATACCATTCTCTCATTAGAAGGGAAAACCTATAATGGCAGCAGGCCGTAAAAGAGACCCAGTTTGGGAATATTTTAATGAAGTTCCTCTACCTGGGGGGTAAGACAGGGATGTGTGCAAACTGCAAACAGTGCAACAAAGAAATGCAAGGCCTGGTTGCCCGAATGAAACAACATCATGAGAAGTGTTCCTTCTCAGGAGGAAGCTACGTTGAAGATGATGAAAAGAACATGTCTGAACACGTAGGATCTTCTGGTTGGTAAACTTTTTTATTTCATACTTCTTTCTTAAGGACTGCCTGTCTTCCTTCTGGACTATTCTTGAATTCTCATGTTTGAGCAAAAAATATAGTTGTTACTCTATGGTACTACCATTTTAGATGCAGTTGTGATAAAAAATAAATAGCTGAAATAGGCAGATCTTCCTTTTACAATTTCACCTTTAAAGTAGTACCGAGTGTCAGTGAATGCAATGAGCAATACTAAATGAGCAGTATGGTAATAATAATTAAATAACTGCATTGACTTATTTTGTTTAGGAGAATCCATCCTCAACATACAGGATTCTGAAGACTCCTTCGAGAGCACCTTCATTTTCTATGGTTTCAGAGTTATCTGCCAATGATAGTGTTTCAGTCACATCATGTATATCACATAGCCACAGTATATCACCTGTAGCAAAAAGAAAGAAAAATCTCCATCATCCAGAAACAACCACAGATCAGTTTGTGGTAAGAACCAGCAGATTACAAAAAAAGGTAATTGATGAAAAAATTGCCCAGTTTGTTTATGCAACAAACTCTCCTGTCTGATTGAGAACCCACACTTCATTAACATGGTTCAGTTATTAAGACCAGGATACAGTCCACCCAACAGAGTAGATGTGGCAGGCAAATTGCTGGATAGAGTGTATGAAAGAGAATTAAGCAGTGTGCAAAAGGTCTAGCAGTTAAAATTGTTAAACCTGAGTCTTGATGGGTGGAGCAATGTCCACAATGATCTTGTTGTATAAGCTTGTGCGACAACAGAAGAAGTGAACGACTTCCTTACAGAAACAATTGATACATCAGGAAATGCACACACAACAGAATACTTACAAGAAGTAGCAGTAAATGCTATAACAAACTGTGAAAAAAAATTCAAATCTCTAGTACGCAACTTGGTCACCGACAATGCTGCAAATGTATCCAAGATGAGAAAAAAATATTTAGAAGAGAGTCCCAAGCTAACAACATATAGTTGCAGTGCTCATTTGATGCACCTCCTAGACAAAGACTTCAGTGTTCCAGAAATAAAGGCTAATGTTGTTGAAATTGCAAAATACTTCCGTAACAGCCACTTTGCAGCAGCTGCTCTGAAAAAAGTGGGAGGAACCAAGCTAACTCCCCCACAAGACGTGTGATGGAACTCAGTAGTGGACTGTTTTGAGCACTAATCAAGAACTGGCCTAATCTGATGACAGTTTGTGAACAAAATCGTGAAAAAACAGATGGCACTGTCACAGCCAAAGTTCTCAACATTGGGCTTAAGAGAAATGCTGAACACATGCTGAGTACCCTGAAGCCTATTTCTGTAGCCTTGAACAAAATGCAGGGAAATAGCTGTTTTACTGCTAAAAGAAAAGGAGTACTTGTGGCACCTTAGAGACTAACAAATTTATTTGAGCATAAGCTTTCGTTAGCTACAGCTCACTTCATCGGATGCATTTTATTGCTGACGCTGTTGAAATCTGGAAGGAACTGAGTGAGATCTTAAAAAGAGAAATATGCAATGAAAGAGTTAAATTACAAGCATTAAAAAACCAAATGGGACAAGAACGATCTCCAGCTCATTTTCTTGCAAATATTCCCCAATACTTGGTAACAGGGTCAAATCTTAACTGCTGAAGAAGAGGAGTTGGCTATGACATGGACATCCAGCAATCATCCCTCCATAATGCCAACTATAATAAACTTCAGGGCTAAGTGTGAACCATTCAAAAAATATGTTTGCTGATGATGATTTAAAGAAAGTCACACCAGTGAACTGGTGGAAGTCACTTAAGCACTTGGATTCAGAGACTGTTGAAGTGATGATCTCACTTTCAACAGCAGTAGATTCTTCTGCCAGTGTAGAAAGAATATTTTCTTCCTTTGGACTAATTCATTCCAAACTGAGAAATTGTTTGGGACCTGAAAAAGCAGGAAAGCTTGTTTTTCTTTTCCAGATTATGAACAAACAGGAAAATGAAGGTGAAGACTACTGAGTTAGCTGCAGAAGCCAATATTTTAAGTTTCTCATGTTGACCTGGCTGACAGTCAATTGAATTTTTATTTTAAAAAAAAATTAACTATTTTAGTTAAAAACAATTTTAACAAAAACAAACCTGATTTTAAAAAACTTGAATGTTTAACTACATTCAAAAATTCATATGCTTGTTTTGTTAAAATATTACGTTTGCTGCTGAAGAAAAAAATCCAGAATACATAAACATTGTTTTAGTTAAATAAAACAATTTAAATGTCTGTCTGGTGATGTTCTCCTAATACAGCATGGCAAGAAAATCCTCCAAATATTAATGATTAACCTGTTGAATTGCAGATGGTTCACCTTCCAATGACTTCATAAATATCTGCTTCAATTACCTTTGCTAAATGAAATAACCAAGCAATCATTCATTTTCTGATATAGCTGTAAAACTAATCTGAAAAGCTTTCAAAATAAATCACTTTAAAAATGTATAGTGTGTACCTTCTAAAAATGAAACCTACATCTGTCTCTGAATTGTGAAGAATATGTATTAAGGTTATAACAACCAACAAGAATTCACTTTTAACGTAGAAATCCATGATTAAATAGAGTCTTCCTGACTAGTGATTTAAATCAAATCCACCCTGCCAAAATGTGAAGAAATTCCATTTCCAAAGGCCTGTGTCTACGACAGGCTAATGTCAATTTTCCTTGGATAGTCTAGAATCCACCCAAGCCATTGCTTCTAGAAAAGTAATTGCTATGTAATTCTAGAAAATCTATTTTCATATCTGCATTTCCCTGGATGCCTCCTTCTATTGTACTTCAAGTGAAAAGATGTTGCAATGCTGTTTTTTCTTTATTCACGTCAGGCAGTACTAAAGACCAGTCAACATCTTTCAATGCTGCATCCAATTGTTCCCAAGAAGCCAATGGTCACTCTTCAATAAGGAAATCAGATTTGTTTTGGAAGCTACACTGCTTGTTGTTAAAGGATTAAATCACAAGATTTATCTCTTGAAGAATCTAGTTGTACTGCATAACGTACTTCTAAACTAAAAACTAACTAATGGGGGGGGAGGGGGGGAGAGTTGGCTTTTCTGGCCCTTTCTTCTGTACTTTTTCCTAAGCTTCTACCTAGGCCACAATCACTCAGGAAGCATAAGTGCAATGAATGGCTAGATACAAGGCCTTAACTGAGGTTTTGTAGACTTTAGGTCTACAAAGGGACTATAGCTAGTCTTCTCTCTTATATCTGTACAGGACACAGAATCTTCTCTGGGGTGGTACAAGACTTTGGAATGAACTCCCCTAGGAACTAAGGACTATCACAAATCTTACCATTCTGCTCCAAGTGAAGGCACATTTCTTTGACCTTCCTTTCGGTAATACAAACACATGGCATCAGTATATTATAAAACACCTTACCAAACCAAGACACTTCACTCATCTCTCCCTCTGAGGATGAAAGAACACACAACATGTGACAGACGTGTAGTCATGCTGCTTAATGCACAACTAGACGGCACTCAGATACTATCTGATATAACAAACGTATACAGAACAGAATATCACCAATTAGTCTTTTAAGCAGGCATTAAGGGACTGATTTTCCAAATTCTTTGTTGTCCTGGGGTCCAAAGATCCATTACAATGAGGTTTTTACAGCAGTGTTCCTTCAAGGTGAGAAGCAGGATCACTTTTAAAAAAGGGCACCCAAAATTAGGTAAATTATATGACCTTCATTTTATCTTCCCCTGGGCACTGCCGTATGGAGAAGACATCTATTGAAAAAAACCTGTCATGGATAAAGACTGAGTGATCAATATGTAGATTCTGAGTAATGTAAATCCTGGCAGCCACATGGCCACCTAGCGGATCTCATTACAGGACACATGACTTCTCTCCTCTGAGACTGTCAGTGCTTCTACAGATTGGATTTTGACATTTCACAGAGGGAAGGATTTGCTTTAGGAATAAATGTTATGATAGTTATGAGGACTTCATGTCTGAATCAGAAATACAATATGACGTGTCATTAGAGAAAGCTCCCAGGTTCAAAATTCACCATACTGAAGAAAGTAATTATCAGGAAGTCTATTTTAATTAATGGAAAATACACTGACACCTGCCACAAGGGTTCAATTGGGTAGCAACCTACAGGACGAGAATGAGAATCCAAGGATGTGCACTCAATTCCTATGGGGTTGGAATTAGAAATGATACCATCAAGGAGTACTTAATGTTGCGCTTTGTACAAAATTTCTTTTTCTTGAACATTCTGAGAACACTATAATACAAAGATTTGATCTTTTACTTGGACTTCTTCATATATCCTCTTGGAGGAATGCAAGGCTATGGTTCAGTTGTTTAATATGGTAGTTAAACCATGGACTTTGCTTCACCCAGTAGAATATGTTTTTTTGTTGACTTCGACTGGTGCTGATTTCTATTGCTGGCATGGTCCTGGGAAGCAGTGAAAGAGGTTGGAAGAGACACAGAAGTGACATTATCCAAGTCTGCAGTAGTGTTGTAGCCAGGTCAGTCCCAGGTTATGAGAGAGACAAGGTGGGTGAGGTAGTATCTTTAAATGAACCAACTTTTGTTGGTGGAGACAAAAAAGGCTTTCAAGCTACACACCCACCTTGTCTCTCTCATTACCCAAGTTTGTAGGAGATCATTCAGGGAGAAGCCATAGGGCACTTTATTGCTTTTTCAAATGCAAAGAGGTCAATCATCAATTCATCAAACTGACTCACCAAGAATGAAGATACTTGAGTGTACAGATTCCATTCTGCTTAATGCAATATGCCATGTAAGCCTGGGTGTTCATCTTTCCCTTGATGGGCACTGCAGAGAGATAAGAAACTTGGCTCTGCCCAGAACAGGAGAAGCTGACTTTCTCTCTGGAGTGAGCTGATCATGTTCTTCCTCATGAAAACACCATCAGAGATATTGACTGTCATGACCAGAACAAGCCTTACCCATAGAAATAAGAGTACTCCCAGATCTCAATAAATTCCACCAACAGGTACGGTTTTCTTTCTGGTACCTATTCCCTGAAATTAATCGGGAACTGAATGAGCCCTCTCCATTACCTTCAGTTAGCATCTGACATAAGGATTGTTCACTAATGAGAGGATCCCTTCAAAAATCTGCTTCTCTGCATTCACCAGCTAACAAAGCGAAGAATAGACAAAAGGACCTCTGCAAACCAATGTGATAGGGTGAGGTGTGAAGGAGATAATTATTGGGAGGGAATAATTACTGGAAAGGAGTTACTGGGTTTATTGGGAGGGAATAATTACTGGAAAGGAGTTACTGGGTGGGCTTCATATGAATTCTTAATAATTATCATCAGTCATGTTTATTATGGTAGTGCCTAAGGGACAACAAGAATGGGTCCCCATTGTGCTAGGCACAGTATGAACAGAGACAGTCCCTATCCTGAAAAGCTTACACTCAATATAGACAAGGCAGACATAGGGTAGGGAAGGGGTATTAACACACAAGCAGAGTTAATAACAGGACATTTGCTTCCATCACAATAGTTCTATAATTTTTTTTCAGGGGGAGAGGGTGTTACTTAGGAGGCGATAAGCTAAATGGCAAGAAAAAGGTTAGGGAAGGGTGACATAGAGGTCAGGGAAGGGGAGAAGAAAGGAATGGCAGGTGTGGAGTGAACCTGAGGTGAAGAGATGGGGGGGGGGGTTGGTGCGAACAGCTAATCAGCACAGCGCAGAGAAAATCCCGTCAAAAACTATAGAAAGTTCTCTGAAATGTCTAAAGTTTCCTGCTTTGGCTGCTTCTGCAGATGCTACTCCCAGCTGGAGTCTGTGGCTGGCTCCTATCTGCTGTTTTCCCCCAAAGGTCCCATGAGGGAAGGGAACCAGGCACCACCTCAGTCCCACTAGTGGGGGAAGGAGGGTGTCTTCCCTGCACAGGTCTGGGTCCAGTGGGATGCTGGGAGAAAAGACAATGAGATCAGCATTCCCCCCAAGAGGCTTCACTAAGAACTGTACTTTCGTTTCTGTGACATCACTTGTTCCCTTTATGACTATCTTCATCTTTTGTTAACATTCTTATGAGATAAGATCTTATACCTAATAGGGGTCATCCTCAGCATACATCCATGATTTACTTCGCAGGTGCCCTGTTTGTGTTTGTCAGGAATACACCACACTCCAGAAACTGTCTCACACTGTATTTTTCAGCTTTCTGCAGAGCCCTGATCAGCAGAACATCAATTTCCTTTTTCCTTGAAGTCAATATTAATACTACCATGATCCTGGAAAAGACCCTGGGAGTATTTGTCAGATCAAGTGGTAATGATATCCTGGCATTTTCCTGGGCTGTTTGAGATTATAAGTGGGATAAAACTGTGCTTGTGATTCTTGCACAGCTCCATAAAGTACTACTCCAGGCGATGTCCGGTGACCTCATTTTAACCCAAGATGCAGGTAGCCATTTGCTCCAAAACTGGGGTCTAACTCCAGACAACACTGGGTGGGAGTCATGTAGATTGCACTGAGGCACCTGAAGACCACTACTGACCTCACCACACCACCTGATATATTCAAGCTGCTACTCAGGCAATGTACACACTACAGCTTAGGTCAGTATAAGTTATGTCACTCAGGGGTGTGTATAAGCCACCCCACTAGAGCGACATGAGTTACACCGACCTAAGCGCTGGTGTGGACAGCACTATGTCACTGGAAGAGCTCCTGCCAACATAGCTGCCACTCGCAGGGGCTGGAGTAATTAAGTTGACAGGAGAGCTCTCTCCGGTCAGCTTAGAGCGTCTGTACTAGCAGCAGCGCAATTGTACAGCTGCATCAGTACAGCTGTGCTGCTGTAAACTCTGTAGTGTAGCCATAGCAGTATTCTCTCTTGTACTTGCAGGACTTCAACTTGCTGTGTGATCTGTATTTCTTTGTACTGTATCTGGTAAGAGCCAGGATTGTAAATCTACTTTTCCAGTGATCCATGAATAGCCTCAACCTTCAATAAAGTTTCAGCATGAAGGGAGCTGAGCTGCCTGAGCATCTGATCTCAAGACAAAGGATTGCATGAAACAGATGTGTCCCACTATCTTTTTCAGGGAGAAGTATTTCAGCTCCAAGATTTGTTTAGGTTGAGAGAGAGAATACTTGCAATAGTAACCACCCACGTTAGCACTGCCTGTGAAGCCCTTTGGCAGAGGCCTGCACATGAAATCTCTTAACATGGGGAAACCAGTATGCAGGCAGTGACCACACGAGACTTGACAGGAGGAAAACCCTGACCCAGTGACTGTGCTGCAGCCCTCATCTGCCTTCACAGCTGCAGAATACTAAAAGGTCCTCTATATGCACCTGATCAACAGTTGGGGTCTTGTGAAGTTTAGACCACAGTTAGTCGAGCCTGCCCTCAGACCTCCTCACCAAGGTGGACCCTACCAGGAGTATTAAAGCTCCAGACAATGTAGTTCTTAGGGTCTTTAGTCCACGCAAGCCTCTCCTCCATGCCAACAACTACATCTCCTCCAAGGTTACACCTGTCACTTCTGTAGGAAAATCTGCAGGGCATGAATTGGGCTCCTCAGCCACTTAAAAACCCACCAATGAACCCCCTTGGCAAACATTATCCTCGCACTGAGGGATAGCCAAAGAAGAAGAGCTTGTAAAAGCATGTGGAGCACATCAAAGTTTTTATTTTTGTTGATGTTATTCTGATGTCACCAGACAGTGTTTACACCCAGGGAAGGGAGCTGAAATGAAAACTCCTATACAGTAAGGAGGCCACTTTCAGAGAAACAATATGCTTCATTAGAAACACCAAAGATAGCAGTGTTTACAGTTGGTAGTGACACCAGGTTGAATCTGAACCAGTGCACAATGGGGCCTTATAAAATAGATATCAAGGGCCTAGAAATAATTAAATAATGGGCCAAAAAGATCGATCGATCTCTCTCTTTGCCTCTTGTTGTTTTACATCTGGGCTACCCTCCCTCGTGTTATTCCTTGGTGAGCTGTGGCACGGAGGAGAGTGAGGTGGTGGTGAGGCACAGCAACAGATGGAAACAATCTGGATATTACAGCATAGCTACCTACCACGGCAACCAGAGTAACAGCCCAATACCTCCCTAGTCTTTGAGGTATGGCAGGAAATTCCTATTCATCTACTGTATCTTCCCAGGGAAGATGGGGAAGGATAAATAGCTACAGTTAGACTAGCCACAGAGCTGCTAAGCATACTTTCTCAGTACTCTACCTGAATAAGTCTGTCTTCTGTTTCGTTTTTAATATTATATATAAGGCCCTATTTAACTTGTGATATTGCAGATTCTGCAATATTAGGTTTCCACTGTAATTTTGACAGCAGAAGCCCTGCCATACTTGAGGCTGACAGTAGGAGCCCCAGCTGTACCAGGGCTGAGAACAAGAACCCCCACTGTCAGCCCCAGGACCCTACTCTAAGCTCCGGGCGGCTGACAGCAGGAGCCCCCCCAACCCCAGGCGGCCGAGAGCAGAAAATCACAGAAAAATAATAATGGACTTTATTACCGCAAATAATAAAGTCCATTATTACTTTTCTGCTATTTTCCTGGCTTGTCTGCAACTCAAACAATTTTTTGACAATCATCCCGCAATTCAAGTAGGACCTTAATTATATATTACTTGATCCCCTAACTGTAATTCAGACAGCTGGACTTGCTTGCCTGCAGAGGAAGAATTTCCTTTTTTTTAGCAAGTGCATGCATCGAGACAAATCAGCACAGATCTTTGGCTTAGTCTTTTCTGCATTAATCCACCATGATGCACTCCATGAAGATGAGCAGGGGAACCAGTGCTGATTTTATTAATATCCCCTTTGGGTGCTTGTCCCAATGATTCCGCTTCAGAGAGAGGAGCAAAACTGGGCTCAAACATTGCTCAAAAAATATTTCAAGTGTTTAGCAATCGCCCTGTCCTCAGAGAGGCTGGACTTACTGTCTTTCCTCCTCAAAAGGGACCCATTATGGGTCTGTCATGGAAGGTACTGGGGTTCAAAAATGGAATCCTCACACTCTTTCCCCCTCTTTTTACAGTACACTTATTGATCCGCATTTCTTTGGGGGGCCACGGCCTGGGGTATCAGTAAGGAGTCCCTGGTGGGCCTACTATAGAGGATGGAGTGGGGGGGGGGGCAAGGTGGACTGAGCTAGGAATTTTATTGCATTCTTTGGTGTTGGCAGCTTCTTTGTTGTGTCCAGTGCCTTCCATCACATCCTGAGGGGAAGACGCAGCAGACCTCCACTGTCAGTGGCTGCTGAGGTACAGTCTGGGCCCTTAGATGTGATTTTCCATCTGGCTAGCTACCCCTCTGATGTTATTCTGTTCACATACATGGGAGAAGGGGAACTGCTTGCCCCTGAAGTCAGCTATTCCAAACCTGCCTGCCTCTTTGAATGGTGTGTGGGGACGGAAGGAGCAACCTTGTGTTGACTGGGCTAAGGCTTTCTTGGCCTAGCTCTCTCCCTAAGCTGCTGCAAACACATCAGAAGAAAAGTAGAGAACCAGGAAAGTCTCCCCAAAAGGCAACTGTAGCCCTAGGAGGCCCCAGGGAGAATCAGTCATATTACTGAGCCAAATTGTTCACCAGAAATTTGAAATAAAAAGTTTGGAATTTTCCTCAAAAAAACCTCTGCATAGAAGTCTGATTGGGCACACCTGCCACTGCGCAGACAGATAAAACTGCAGATAATTTCAGGAAATTGTCCATTTCACTGCTGTCAGTGACTGACAGGTCTGGTTCTTCTCCAAGTTCCAAGCCGGCTAAAGCACTCATTGTAACACAGCTGCAGACCTTAATACAATGAAGAATATCTTTGCCGTCTGTTCCCCCAAACTAATCAAAGGCACCAGTTCTCATCAGAATCAATTAGAATTAGTTTGGAGTTTTCAGCCCAAACTATTCTGGAGCTAGGGAAGTTAGGGGGAAAAACAGATCAAGCATTGAGCAGCTTTTTTTTTTTTTTTTTTAAGACCCATTTCTCCCTACTGTTGTGTAGTATTTGCCTCATATTCAGAGGGGGAACACTCTATTTTATTCCCATAAAGTTTCTATGATACTGGTTTAGATTTAGCAAAGTTTAGTAAAGGGGGCTAGGCATCAAAGTCAGACTTAAAATACTAGCCTAGCCTCCCCTTCCCTGGGAGACCCACTGTAAATTACTAAATTTTATGAAGTAGCAAGTAAAACAAACATGACAAGAATAAGGCATCACACCATCTTTGAGAAGTGAAAAGAGACCACCCTTTTGTACAAATTAGCATGGTTCTACTAGAACTGTTTTCAAACTGAAGAGTGTCATGTATATTACAAGCAATTACATGCCACAGGTACTTTATAAAGAAGTTATTGAAGCAACAGCTCCACTACGATTTGGCACACATTTCAACAGACAATCATAACACTTTTCACGTTCTACTCCTTTGAGTAAAATAATGTGAAGCATGTGGCTAATGTCTCTTCTGGACAGGATCATCACAAAACATATTTTAAGGTCAGTTGTGGGCACTTATGAAATTACGTTGATAATTCACAAATGGTAGATTTAAAACAATCAGTAGCTAAACTGTATCCAAAAAAGAAAGTTTATTGTGACCACTAGAAACACAGGTCACTCAATATTAAGGTGCCATTCAGGTCACGGATCATTAGGTAAGGATTTAATGAGGATTCCATTAGAATTTATTTTTTCCTCCCATATAATTAAATCTCTTTGGAAACTAGCACTCATGTTAATTTGAAGGACTTAAGCTGTACTCAAGCAAAGTTATTAACAGCCCTGGTCTACACTACGAGTTTAGGTCGAATTTAGCAGCATTAGATCGATTTAACCCTGCACCTGTCCACACAATGAAACCATTTTTGTCGACTTAATGGGCTCTTAAAATCGATTTCTGTACTCCTCCCTGACGAGGGGATTAGCACTTAAATCAACATCGCCGGGTCAAATTTGGGGTAGGGTGGATGCAATTCAACGGTATTGGTCTCCAGGAGCTATCCCACAGTGCTCCATTGTGACCGCTCTGGACAGCACTCTCAACTCAGATGCACTGGCCAGGTAAACAGGAAAAGCCCCGCGAACTTCTGAATTTCATTTCCTGTTTGGCCAGTGTGGCAAACTGATCAGCACAGGTGACTGTGCAGATCTCATTAGCAGAGGTGACCATGGAGTCCCAGAATCGCAAAAGAGCTCCAGCATGGACCGAACGGGAGGTACTGGATCTGATCGCTGTACAGGGAGACGAATCCGTGCTATCAGAACTCCATTCCAAAAGACGAAATGCCAAAATATTTGAAAAAAATCTCCAAGGGCATGAAGGACAGAGGCTATCACAGGGACCTGCAGCAGTGCCGCGTGAAACTTAAGGAGCTTAGGCAAGCCTACCAAAAAACCCAAGAGGCAAATGCCCCCTCAAGGTCAGAGCCCCAGACATGCAGCTTCTATGATAAGTTGCATGCAATTCTAGGGGGTGCCCCTACCACTGCCCCACCCCTGTACGTGGACTCCTGCGGGGAGGGGGGGGGAGTTTCACGCAACAGGGATGAGGATTTTGGGGACAGGAAGATGAGGAGGAGAAGGAGGAGGAGGTTGAAGATAGCGCACACCAGGCAAGCGGAGAAACCGTTCTGACAGCCAGGAACTGCTGATCACCCTGGATCCAATATCCTCCCAACCCAGGCTTCCGGACCTTGAAGGCGGAGAAGGCACCTCTGGTGAGTGTACCTTTGTAAATATAATACACGGTTTAAAAGCAAGCGTGTTTAATGATTAATTTGCCCTGAAGACTTGGGATGCATTCGCGGCCTGTACAGCTACTGGAAAAGTCTATTAACATGTCTCGGAATGGTGCGGAAATCCTCCAGGGACATCTCAATGAAGCTGTCCTGGAGGTACTCCCAAAGCCTTTGCAAAAGGTTTCTGGGGAGGGCAGCCTTATTGCGTCCTCCATGGTAGGACACTTTACCATGCCAGGCCAGTAGCACGTAGTCTGGAATCACTGCATAAGAAAGCATGGCAGCGTATGGTCCCGGTGTTTGCTGGCATTCAAGCAACAACTGTTTTTTATCTCTCTGTGTTATCCTCAGGAGAGTGATATCATTCATGGTCACCTGGCTGAAACAGGGGAATTTTATTCAGGGGACATTCAGAGGTGGCCATTCCTGCTGGGCTGTTTGCCTGTGGCAGAAAAGAAATCATCCCTACTGTTAGCCACGCGGTGGGGTGAAGGGTAAAGCGATCATCCCAGAGAATGGGGGGGGGACAGGTGGTTAGTTGGGTTTGTGCTGCATATTAATCCAAAAAATCAGCCCCTCCTTTTAAATGGCCAATGTCCCTTTTTTTCCTCCCACAGCTGCACGTTTCAACGCTGCAACTAGCATGTCCGTCCCAGAGGCTAGCGCAGATAAGAAAGCGAAAAAAACACACTCGCACTGAAATGTTCTATGAGCTCATGCAGTCCACCCGCACTGAAAGAGCCCAGCAGAATGCATGGAGGTAGACAATGGCAGAGTCCAAGAAAGCACAAAATGAACGCGAGGACAGATGGCTGGAGCAACAGGAGAGGTGGCGGCAGCATGATGAAAGGAGGCAGGATGCAATGCTGAAGCTACTGGAGGATCAAACTGATATGCTCCGGCATATGGTTGAGGTGCAGGAAAGGCACAGACCGCCACTGCAGCCCCTGTGTAATCAACCGCCCTCCTCCCCCAGTTCAATAGCCTCCACACCCAGACACCCAAAAACGATCCCCCCCCCCGCTCCAGGCACCCAACTACTCCACCCCAGAGGACTGCCCAAGCAACAGAAGGCTGGCATTCAATAAGTTTTGAAGTGCAGTGTGGCCTTGTACTTCCCTCCTCCCCCAGTCCTCCCGGGCTACCTTGCCAGTTATTCCCCTATTTGTGTGATGAATTAATAAAGAATGCATGAATTTGAAACAACAATGACTTTATTGCCTCTGCAAGCGGTGATCGAAGGGGGAAGGGGAGAGCGGTTGGCTTACAGGGAAGTAGAGTGAACCACGGGGGCGGGTTTTCATCAAGGAGAAACAAACAGAACTGTCACACCATAGCCTCGTTTTCAAAGCTTCTCTGATGTGCAGCACGCCCTGCTGTGCTCTTCTAACCGCCCTGGTATCTGGCTGCGCATAATCAGCGGCCAGGCGATTTGCCTCAACTTCCCACCCCGCCATAAATGTCTCCCCCTTACTCTCACAGATATTATTACTGCTTGCTGTGTGCTCCACAATGGGAATATTGGTTTCGCTGAGGTCTAACCAAGTCAGTAAACTGCACCAGCGCGCTTTTAAACATCCAAATGCACATTCTACCACCATTCTGCACTTGCTCAGCCTATAGTTGAACAGCTCCTGACTGCTGTCCAGGCTGCCTGTGTATGGCTTCATGAGCCATGTCATTAAGGGGCAGGCTGGGTCCCCAAGGATAACTATACGTTTTTCAACATCCCCAATGGTTATTTTCTGGTCTGGAAAGTAAGTCCCTTGCTGCAGCTGTTCATACAGACCAGAGTTCCTGAAGATGTGAGCGTAATGTACCTTTCCCAGCCATCCCATGTTGATGTTGGTGAAATGTCCCTTGTGATCCACCAGTGCTTGCAGCACCATAGAAAAGTACCCCTCTCGGTTTACGTACTGGCTGCCTTGGCGGTCCGGTCCCAAGATAGGGATATGCGTTTTGTCTATGGCCCCACCACAGTTAGGGAATCCCATTGCAGCAAAGCCATCCACTATGACCTGCACATTTCCCAGAGTCACTACCCTTGATAGCAGAAGCTCAGTGATTGCGTTGATTACTTGGATCACAGCAGCCCCCACAGTAAATTTTCCCACTCCAAATTGATTACCGACTGACTGGTAGCTGTCTGGAATTGCAAGCTTCCACAGGGCTATCACCACTCGCTTGTGAACTGTGAGGGCTGCTCTCATCTTGGTATTCTTGCGCTTCAGGGCAGGGGAAAGCAAGTCACAAAGTTCCATGAAAGTGCCCTTACGCATGCGAAAGTTTCGCAGCCACTGGGAATTGTCCCAGACCTGCAACACTATGTGGTTCCACCAGTCTGTGCTTGTTTCCCGGGCCCAGAATCGGCGTTCCACGGCATGAGCCTGCCCCACTGCCACTAGGATGGCCAAACTGCCGGGGCCCGTGCTTTGAGAGAAGTCTGTGTCCATGTCCTCATCACTCTCGTCACCACACTGCTATCGCCTCCTCACCTGCTTTTGCAGGTTCTGGTTCTGCATATACTGCACGATAACGCGCGAGGTGTTTACAACGCTCATAACTGCCGCGGTGATCTGAGCGGGCTCCATGCTTGCCGTGGTATGGCGTCTGCAGGAGAGCAGAGTGACAGCAGAAGCGGTCGTTCAATGACGATGGTTTGCAGACCTACTGCACCATCTGCTGCCAGGACACAACAGCTGAGCTTGCTGTGTTATTGCGAGGCAAGAGCAGCCAAGCAGAGTTGCAGCGGAAGCGGCTCTGTGAGACCACCAGGAGAACAGAGTGGCAGCAAAAGCGGTAGCTGACGACCTGCGAGGTGGATTCATGAAAGCAGGAGAGCAGAGTTGCAGCGGAAGCGGGAGCCCTTGAGAGACAACATGGAGAAATTCGCTATGGAGACAAGAGCAGGAGAGCAGAGTGGCTTCGGAAGCGGTGGTTCAATGATGACAGTTAGCAGTCCTACTGCACCGTCTGCTGAAAGCAATATGGCGCCCACAGGGAAAAAAGGCGCAAAATGATTGTCTGCCGTTGCTTTCACGGAGGGAGGGGCGACTGATGACATGTACCAAAACCACCCACAACAATGTTTTTGCCCCATCAGGCATTGAGAGCTTAACCCAGAATTCCAATGGGCGGCGGAGACTGCGGGAACTGTGGGATAGCTACCCACAGTGCAATACTCCGAAAATTGACACTAGCCTTGGTACTGTGGACGCACTCCGCCGACTTAATCCGCTTAGTGGGGACACACACAATCGTGACTGTATAAAATCGCTTTCTAAAAATCAACTTCTATAAATTCAACCTAATTTTGTAGTGTAGTCATACCCACAGTTGTATCTAATTCTAAAAGTAATTGCAAGAACGTATGTGCAATATACATGTCAGGTTTTAGAACCCTGTGTGAATGTGCAGTAGTTCAAAGACTAACCCTGGAAGGGAGAGACAAAAGTTCTGCAGTGATACACCTTAGCAATAAGCCAGCCAGAGAGCAAGCTTAAGGAAGAGTCTGGGCTTGTCTACACTACAAGTTATGTCGGTATAACTTATGTTGCTCAGGGGTGTGAATAAGCCACCCTGCTGAGTGACACAAGTTACACCGACCTAAGCACTATTGTGGATACTGCTGTCGGTGGGAGAGCTTCCGACATGCCGCTGACATAGCTACCGCCTTTCACGGAGGTGGTTTTATTATGCCAACAGGAGAGCTCTCTCCCATCGGCATAGAGAACATCTTCACCAGATGTGCTTCAGTTCTCCTGAGGGCTAGTCTATACTGTAAGGGAGTGGTGCTGCTTTCAAGGCTTTATTACTGATGTTTCTGAAGACACAGAATAAAGGAAAATATCAGGGGAGGGATGTAATTGTGGACAAGAATATTGTGTGTGGCATGCAGGGGAATGGCATACCTGCTTACAAAAGCTAACTTTTCATTTAAGTGGTAAAGGTCTTTTTTTTTTTTTTTTTTGACACTGAAAGCAGCACTCCAGTCCTGGTTTTGCACACTGATGCGTATTATTTAATAACTCTGTTTGTTCATTCATTGTTGAGTGAAAGCCAACCATTTGATTTTGAAGCATGAAAGTGTGGGGTTATGCAGAAACAGAAGCAGTGACATCACTGGGATCTTTCTTCTGTTTCAACTGGGCATTTTTTCTACGTAACTAGTTGACCCCCCAACCCCTCTATGATGGTCTGCTGCAGCAATTCCCTCACCCTCATATCTTCCCATCTCACTCGCTGTTGCCCATCACTTATTTCCCCTACTCCCATGCTTTGGGAATTCATCTCTACTTTCTTCTTTTGTCAAATCCCTCATTATATAATCAACAACCAAACCACCCACAGAAAATAGTATTTGCCACACATCACTCTCTTGCAGCCTTCCGCGCCCTCCTCCCCAAATCTTTTCTTTTTCTTGTTATTTAGACTGTAATATCTTCAGGGCAGGAAATTAAGATCTACAGTCTTCAATTGTTATTCTTTGTCCACACTATGGAAATTTTTGAACAATTTTGTATTGCTGACATTACCCATTCACCTTAACTGGTACCAGCACCAGAGTGCTGTTTGCACATGTACCACCTAGCCCTACTTTTGAGCAAGACTAATCACAGTATTGAAGACAGCATCAACCAATGACAGATTGTCTTCAGTAGCACTCGAGAGTGCCAACACTGGTTTATGTAAACTGGTGTTAGCATTAAGAAACCTTAGAACTAAGAGCATTCATGACTTTGCAGTAGGCACTTAGCATCTTGCTGGACTAGGCCCATTAATTATTTTGTCTGGTAATCTAACGTGTGTGACAAAACTGTTAAGGATCATTTACTTTTATAAATATAGACTGCTGCAGAGGTGGGCCACATCAGGTCCACGGGACTGTCCTGCCTGGCCCTTGAGCTCCTGGCCGGGGAGGCTAGCCCCCGACCCCTCCCCTGCAGTCCCCCCTCCCCTGCAGCCTCAGCTCACCGTGCCGCCAGCATTCTGGGCGGCGGGGCTGCGAGCTCCTGCAGGGCAACGTGGCTGCAAGAGCCGCCGACCTGCCCCGGTGCTCTGGACTGCGTGGCTGGCTCCGGCCAGGTGGCACGGCTGCCGGTCCTGGTGCTCCGAGCAGCATGGTAAGGGGGCAGGGAGCAGTCAGGGGACAGGAAGCAGGGGCGGTTGGATAGGTGTGGGGGTTCCGGGGGCCCGTCAGGGGGCAGGGGTGTGGATAGGGGGTGGGGTTCCGGGGGGGACAGTTAGGGGAAAAAGGAGTGGGGGGGTTGGATGGGTCGGAGGTTCTGAGGGGGGCAGTGAGGGGCAGGAAGGGGGAAGGGGCCAATAGGGGGCGGGGGGCCAAGCTGTTTGGGGAGGCACAGCCTTCCCTACCCGGCCCTCCAAACAGTTTCAGAACTCCAATGTGGCCCTCAGGCCAAAACCTTTACCCACCCTTAGACTGTATCCTACCTCTTTAATATACAAGTTTAACCTCAAACCTTCTTGAAAAAAAATATTCACACTGTTTCCTGCTCTTAAGTGAAAACTGTATTAATTTTATAGAAACATAGGACTGGAAGGGGCCTCGAGAGGTTATCTAGTCCAGTCTCTTGCACTCATGGCAGGACTAAGTATTATGTGCACCATCTCTGACAGGATATCTGAGGAGCAGTTGCAAATGTAGCTGCCTCTATGAAAGGTCAGTTTTATAAACCAATGAATGGGTTATCCACATTATTCTAAACAACCACATAACTCTTAGCCTCCTTTGACCTGCCTCCCCATGTTTTCCTTGTATTGATTTCCTATATTATGTCTTTATTTAGTCCAATCTTGCAAAATGATCCACATAGATGTACCCTTTCAGCCACAGCAGAGTCCCTCTGAAGTCCATTATTACAGGGTCCTATTGTCACCCCCAGAGATTACCTTAAAGGATCAGGACCTTAGACTATTAACTCTTTGGGAATGGGATCATGGTTGCTGTATAGGGACTAGCATGTTTTGGGGAGTTACACAACAAAAAAGGAAAATGATATAATTAGGTGTGATCTTTATCATACAGAAGCCAAAGTCTATACAGAGTACATATTATTTTTGTAACATTATATTGAAATAGATTTTGTTCAAAGACAAAGAAAGCAAATCACAAATTCTGCCCAGGCATCCTTGATAAAGACTTTGCATGGTGAAAATACTGGATTAATCCACTTAACTACATTTCAAATGAGAGGAAAGCTATACCCAATGATTGCTGATTCTATGTTAAGTTATTAATACAGTGTAGTGAGACTGATGCTGTATTTGATTTATTGGATTTCCAAAACAAACAATATACTTGGCAATATTATTAATTTAAAAGTCTGGATACAGGGAATATCCTAATTTTTATGTGCATATATTAGACACTGTGCTGCTACCTAAACGTTTTAACAAATACAGATTTAATAGTCTCACCTCATCACTGCACATACTGGTGGAATAGTTTGATGGCAGTATGATAATAAGCATTCTTTAACTAGAGAGCTTTGAACCACTCTTAAAGGAAAGTTAAGGGGTAAAGACCAATATGAATATTCAAAACTTAAACCTCATAACTACGTAGCTTTGTAAGATCCATGACCTCTGATACGGAGAAAGAAGGAGAAATGGCATGGAGTCGAATTGGATTAGGTAGATAAATTTCCTATCTTCCAGAACTGAATTATTTGTGGGAATTCCATACAGTAATACAAGGAATTGGGATAAATGTCACTAAAAAGGAATGAGAGGAAGGAGAAATAACTGGAATGCTAATAACTTTGAGCTCTCAGATGGTGCCCCATTAAATTTGTGGTGTCAGTGACAAAAGTGCCCTGCTGAGTAGAGATGAGTCAGACCACAGTTTGCTGAACTTGAATTTGTACAGCTTCCTCTGATAAGCTGAGATCTACCCTAGGCCAAATCAGGAAGCATACTGTTGCAGGCACCTGAAGTATGACAACATTTGGAATGGTCTTTTTTAGGGCAGTTACACAAAGAGTGAGCAATAACTTCCCTTTTCACTGAATAGGCCCTCTCCACTGAGGTATTACCCTGACCTGAGTACGTGATAAAAGGCCTGGAAACTTGAGCCACACATACTGCCATAGAGATATTCAAAGTGCTGAAACCCTTGCAAACAAATCTGAGATACCAAGTGAGGCTTGTAGAGTGTTGTTACAGAATGATGTTCACGTGTCATCTTTGGCCTGTTTTTTCCTTGCTCCTCCAGCATTGGTTCCATGGGTTGTACACTGTCTACTAATTTTAAAACACAATTTTTATATCTCAAAAGGAGATGTTTCTGGACAAACCATTTATCTTCTCTGTCTCTCAGAAGATGCAAACATAAAGGATGTTGGTGATAGGTGCGTAAAAGAATGCACAAAACCTATTGAGGCACTTGGTAAAGCTTATCAGACTTTGATACAGAAGGTAGAAGTACCATACAGCTATACCTGACTGCCTCAAGAAGGCATTAATTCACATGTAAAGTAATGAGCCTTCTGAGCTGCCAGAGTCCCAAAATTCAGAGCAGTGACTCTCAACCTTTCCAGACTACTGTACTTTCAGCAGTCTGATTTACCTTGCGTACCCCCAAGTTTCATCTCACTTAAAATCTACTTGCTTACAAAAATCAGACAAAAAATACAAAAGTGATACAGCACACTATTACTGAAAAATTGCTTACTTTCTCATTTTTACCATACAATTTTAAAATAAATCAATTGGAACAAATATTGTACTTACATTTCAGTGTATAGTATATAGAGCAGTATAAACAAGCCATTGTCTGTATGAAATTTTAGTTTGTACTGACTTTGCTAGTGCTTTTTATGTAGCCTGTTGTAAAACTAGGCAAATAACTAGATGACCTGATATACCTCCCGGAAGATCTCTGCATACCCCTGGTTCAGAGCATCTGCCATTAGAGGGACATGTAGAAGAAACCACCACATTCTCAGCCTAGCTTAATATTTCATCAGCTATCTTGGTCTGCACAGTATCATCTCTCATATCCTGCCTGTGATGTTACCCTTCAGATTTAGACAGATCCTATGAAGGAACACGTGTTTCAGCTGCTGAAGGAAGGAGGCAAGAGACTTCTAAGGATCATGATTCTGCAAGAGGCTGGAAGAGTAGCCTGGACTGCAGACTTGGCCTTCCTCCTGTGGTCTGAATAATACCTGACATAAGGGCTTGTCAGTGAGGCCAAATTCATTTAATAGCAACCAGAAGGAGGGTGCTGGATGAAGTCACCACATGAGATTTTAAAGTCTCCTAACCAAGGCAAGAAACAGAATAGATCGTATCACAGCTTGGGTTAGTTTATTCCAGGAGGTGCCCAGGTGAACCTCCAAATATATCCCAGACGATACCAAAGTCAATTCAAACAACTCCTGGAAAAGCAGCATCAACAGAGGGAACGTGAGAAGAAAGATTGATCAGATCCAATCAATGGATATGCAGTGTCCCCTGGTACCAAAGGATCCAATCTCTTCTCTTTAACAGATAGGGACAAAAATCCAGAAAATTGGTAGCACAGCAAGGGCTAGATACACCCTTTGTTCTGAGGGAGACTGAACCATGATTTCTGAGCAGCTCCTTTGATATATGTCTGTACAAATGTTTCTTTGGAGATCAAGATTCCTTTGGCACCAACTGGATCACAGAACTCCTTTTCCTCTTGCCCACATACTTGAAGGTAGGGGACAGAGGACTCAGGCCATCTGGAAATTCAGGTTTAACTCTACTGCCGGCATGGCACTAGTGGCAGAGCAAGGGTCAACAGATACCTTTAAGGCCAAGAACACCCCGTGCACTAAGGTGCTGACAGTAACAGCAGAAGCAGACATGCAGACAGCATAGGCTCAGCAGTAGCATTCACCAACAATGCCTTTGTTGCATTACATGCCAAAGTTATCATCATTGATCCTTTGCTGTGGTTCCAGAGGATGGTGCTGGTCCCATAAGAGTCCAAGTCTGCTTCCAGAGGAGGACCTTAGCCCTGAACAATTCCCAGACCTTTAGCCTCATCCAGGCCTGGTCTACATTATATGGAGTTTTAGTGTCACAAAAAACTTTCCTTCTGGCAGCACAGGCATCTACACAATTTTGAGTCCTAGCAACAATGCCTTCAGCTTTCACTGGCAAAATTTTACCAGTCCCCCAAGCAAATTAAGCCCTCTATCAAAATGCTGGTGTGGACGTAGAAGTACCTATACAGATATAAGCAGTCCTCCAGCAACGAGCCCACAATGTAGCTGTTCCTACAGCCATGACCTCTATGGTCCAGTTTTTCTAACTTGCTGCACAGGAGTCAGTGGCCAGCAGTCCTGTACAGGCATGGCTCCAGTTCACCCTTGTCCTGCTGCATGGACACCTCTCCTGGATTTCTCAGAACATGCAGGGAGAAACATGTGTGGGCACAAACTCCCACAATTTTCTGGGAGGAATGATGGCATCTCATAAATACAATACAAAAATATCCCACAGCTGGAGACTAACAGCTGGGGCCTTTGGCAGCCAGGGAGTGGTGAGAAGTTGTTGGGGATTGTGGTAAAAAGTACACCTCTACCCAGATATAATGCTGTCCTCGGAAGCCAAAAAAATCTTACCGTGTTATAGGTGAAACCGCGTTATATCGAACTTAAATTGATCCACCAGAGCGCGCAGTCCCGCTCCCCTGGAGCGCTGCTTTACCGCGTTATATCCGAATTTGTGTTATATCAGGTCGTGTTACATCGGGGTAGAGGTGTATATTATTTGGACTTTTACAAAAAGTAATCAGCAGTGAAATAGTTTATTCATATTGCCAATGAAATTGATCCGAACTCAAAATTTACAACAACTCATGGAAACGAATAGGGAAGTTCATACCTCTAAGAGCTATTGTTTCAGGCTATGTGCATGCTCAGGAAGACAACAACGCATCAGTTCAGGTTTTCAAGTTTTCTTCTAACTGTACAGGTTACACTTCTTTTTTAAAAAATTAAACCTTAGATTCTACAGCACAATTCTGCAGGAAAAGTGAATTCTGCAACAAATTCCAAGACCTCAGAACTCAAGGCCATGCCTGAACCAGATACTCTTCCCTCTCACAGCTAAGTTTACAGATATTTTCACCTTTCTAAACACAGGCGTGCATATTAACTTATCCATAGGCTACCATAAGAAGTTTTATGAATTCTGCATGGGAGTATGTACAGTTTGCCATGCTTTTACGTGGAAAAAACATCAGTTACGGGCTCCTAAAAATATAAAACTAGGCTCATGCATCAGTTTTTAAATGGAGGTGAAAATGTTGAAAGCTTCAGGCTTACGAGAAAAAAAATGCACGTTTGAGTGTAAGTGAAACACACTGGTCCAGATTCTCATCTGGTGTGAAGTGGCCTGGCTCCACTGAATTCACTGATTTACACGACGTGAGGATCTGGATCACTTAAAAAAAAAAAAAACCACCCTAAAAATATATTTTGTGCTGAGCTGTGCTTCAGAGGGAAGATCTCCTCCACCTAGAATCAGGACTCTTATGGTTTCTTTATGATGCTGCCATGCTGGGAAGGAGATTATCCAAACAGATTCCATCCTTTACTCCCCTAATAAAAAAGAAGAGGAGAATGGCAAAAGAGGGTCCATGCAAAATTTCTGGCTTTTCCCCTGCAAATTTTACAAAAGTACAAAAATCAGGCTTTTAATACGAACAGCCTTATAATCCTAACTATGGAATTGCTGCTGGTACTTTAGGATTGGTATAGTTTTATGTTTGCTGAGTAGTGACTTTATAGTAGAGTACAATTGCTGAACATGCATTTATATTATAGTGTATTTTAACAGTTCTTTTGCAGAACAGCACTGTAAGACTTATATGATATAGCCCTATAAAAGAATTCAGTATTTGATTAATTACAGCCATTACAATAGATTAAGATTCTAGGGGGCAAACAAACAGCAGCAGTATATTTCACTTAATACTATGGACCAGATAACAACCAGAAATTAATGAGACAAGTGTCATTTTCATGTTTTTTCACATGGAACAGTTAGAAATTTAAAAGCAATCATAGTCTCAGACCTCTTCCTTTGAGAGAGCAAAACCATAGGATATTATATGCCTTAACACTTTCATCTTAAGTGACTATGCTAACACAACTATTTTTTTAATCAACAAAATATTTTAGAACTATTAAAAGTTTGTCTTCATGTTACAGATTAAAATAGCACACTAATTTATTTTTAACTGTTTGAATCTTGTTGCATAGCTAATGATATTTTGTTGACATTTTACAGATAATGAGTTTTTCACAAATCCAATAAATTTGATTAAAAACTCTGACCCCAATCCTGCAGAGAACTCCATGAAGAGGCTCACAGGAGTTTCAAATAGATTCATAGCAACTTAGAGAAACAGAAGGATGAGAGAAAAATCAAAGCCTTTCATATCAGGAAGAACCCTTAACCATGGGTATTTGAAATCCATGGCTGTTCTCTACATCCTCCTCTACCATCATTCCCACAGAAATTAATGGGAAAGTCTTCTGGATGTGGCTCATTATGTGTACCGCTGCTTTAAAAAGGGAGTCCCACCAGAACTTTAAACCTGCCTGTTGATTCAAGATGGAGCATCATGTTTCAGTAGGCAAGTATAAGAATTTTTTTCCCAAAAGTAAATTACTATTGACATAAATGATTACTCTGACAAAAATCTACTTTTCAAGAGAAATTTAAACAGAGTGCAATGCAATTTGTTTTAACTTCCAACAAAGTTTCTGAATTCTACTTTTTAAACTGTTCAGCATAAATACGTGCAATACTTTCATGCTCTGATTACCTCCTGTTCTCTTGTCCATTCGTGAAACCTCTCAGCTAGCAAGAGGAGAAACCTACATTTTATTCTGACACTGAAAGTTTTGCAACATGTTATAGGTTATAATTCAATGTTCTGGATGAGGACAGCCATAAGCTGACTGTTACACTTTGCTGCCTAGTTCCCCTCTCCCACATATCTGGGGTCATCTTTTCTTCCCTGCAAAGCCCAGAAGTCTTCCCTCTTCGCAGCTACCTCTTTGTTCTTCACGTGCCTACTCAAACAAATTTGGAAATCTAACAGCCATCCTCCCATCCAACTTTGTTTGGTAATGGGAATGGGTGTTGGTGAGCTCTTTCTCCCAAGGTGTAAGCTCGTCCATTCTTATGGCTACTTATTGACTGAAAATATCAGCTGATACTCTGAGCAACTACTAGCGCTAGTACCTATATGAACAAAAGCAGATGGACAATTCAATTGCAGTATGCAGAGACTATTTTGTAAATTAAAGAGACCTTGCTCCCTACAAAGCCAAGAATACCCGATGTTATTAGATAAGGGACAGTGAGGTGAGAAGATGAGACCTATTAACTTCTAAAATCTTGAGGAAGATGGTCAACAGAAACAATGAGTTTAGTTCACTAACTGGAAGTACTACTTTTGTTTAATAAATCAGTTTTAAATGCAAAACATGTTCTGGTAAACTTACTTTTTTCTTACTTTATACATTAAAGATAGTATTCTTTAACTAAAAAATTCTAGGATGCTGCTTTTGTGCATTTAATTGAATTCCAATTTCCATCCAAATGCAGCTTGATACAAATCATGAGTATTACATCATTGAAGCGATAAGAAATGTATCATTTGCCATTTTCTAATATGATAGAAAATGTAAAAATTAAGAATTTCAATAAGTGTATGTTAAACCATATAATTGCTTAAATGTACAGACAGTGTATCCTCCTGGTTAGCAAAAAGTACAGAATTTAGCACAAAGGCTGTATTTAGTTGCCAGTCAACACGTTTTAATGGTTTCCAACTAATGAGAATCAAACTCTGTCTAGGCAAATAACTAAAAAAGAAATGCAAAACGAGATTAGAATCAAGTATTTAAGTCAATCCATCGTGGTACAAACAGAAAAGTGAACACAAGGAAACAATGAAATCATACTGGTCACCAGGATAGCAGTGGTCACAGCACAACAGCCACTTAACCACTGTCTTTTTTGTAGACACTGCAGAGAAGAATTTTAAGGAGGGGCTTGAAGGAGAACAAAATGGCTTGGAACAAGAGTGTTCTAGACCAGGGGTTATGAACCAGGGGTACATGTACCTCTGGGAGTTCACCAAGATCTTTCAGGGGGTACATCAACTCATCTGGATATTTGCCTACTTTTACAACAGGCTACATAAAAAACACGAGCAAAGTCAGTACAAACTAAAATTTCATACAGACAAAATGAGAAAGCAAGCAATTTTTCAGTAATAGTATGCTATGACATTTTTGTATTTTTATGTCTGATTTTGTAAGCAAGTAGTTTTTAGGTGAGGTGAAACTTTGGGGTACGCAAGACAAGTTAGACTCCTGACAGGGGTACAGTTGTCTGGAAAGGTTGAGAACCGCTGTTCTAGGCCTGGCCTCAGCTGGCCAAGAAGTAAGGTGAAAACAGGCTTAATGCAGATGGGGAGTGGAAGAAACATGAAGATGCTGATCTTCAGTCCCCATCCTCACATGCCCAGGATAGGAGGAACCTGGAGGATTCAGCAGGGGTCACCGTAGCTCCTCCTCCACTTGCTCTGCTCTTGAACACAAGAAGTGTTAGTGGATGTCTGCCTACAAACCTGATAGTAAGAAAAGAAGCAACAGCATTACATAGGCCTGGTTCACGTATTAAAAGGGGTTTTTTTTTGTGTCATATGGGATAAGCTTTTTAAAAAAGCATAACCTTAAATTATTCAGAAGTTAATGGTACTGAACATACATACTTAGAAAGTGTTCCTACTTGCTTTTGATAATCAGAATTTTTCCAAGGTTGATTTAAAGGCTTCTCATCCATTGTATATAATACAACAGCACCCAAAAGTCCCAATCAATCAGATCAAAACCCTCTTATTTCAGGCATTATACAAATGTGAAGGATGGTCCCTGCCCGATGAGTTTACAAAGCAATAAACAAGGCCAACGCAGAATGAATAATTAAGGCAGGCAATGGGTTTTTTACCCACGAAAGCTTATACACAAATAAATCTGTTAGTCTTTAAGGTGCCACCGGACTCCTCATTGTTTTTGTGGATACAGAGTAACACAGCTACCCCTCTGATATAAGGCAGGCAAGTGTCATGTACTTTCTACAATTAGCCATATATAGGGCCCTACCAAATTCACAATCCATTTTGGTCAATTTCAGAGTCATAGGATTTTAAAATCATAAATTTCATGATTTCAGCTATTTAAATCTAAAATTTCACAGTGTTGTAATTGTATTGGTCTTGACCCAAAAAGGAATTGTGGGGGTGTTGTGGTACCGCTACCCTTACTTCTGCGCTGCCGCTCGTGTTGGCGCTGCCTTCAGAGCTGAGTTGCTGGAGAGTGGCAGCTGCGGGCCAGGAGTCCAGCTCTGAAGGCAGAGCCGCCACTAGCAGCAGCCCAAAAGTAAGGATGGCATAGTACGATAGTTGCAAAAAGAAAAGGAGTACTTGTGGCACCTTAGAGACTAACCAATTTATTTGAGCATAAGCTTTTGTGAGCTATAGCTCACTTCATCGGATACATTCGGATGCTGTAGCTCACGAAAGCTTATGCTCAAATAAATTGGTTAGTCTCTAAGGTGCCACAAGTACTCCTTTTCTTTTTGCAAATACAAACTAAAACGGCTGCTACTCTGAAACCTGATAGTATGATATTGCCACTCTTACTTCTGTGCTGCTGCCTGCAGACCTGGGCCCTCAGTCAGCAACGCCACTGTCCAGCCACCCAGCTCTGAAGGCAGCAGCACAGAAGTAAGAGGGCATGGTATGCTATTGCCACCCTTCTGCGCTGCTGCTGACAGGGTGCTCCCTTCAGAGCTGGGTGCCCAGCCAACAGCCGCCACTCTCCAGCTTCCCAACTCTGAAGCCAGCACAGAAGTAAGAGTGGCAATACCATGACCGCCGCCTAAAATAACCTTGTGACCCCACTGCAACTCCCTTTTGGGTCAGGACCCCCAATTTGAAAAACACTTGTCTCCCCATGAAAATTGTACAGTATAGTGTAAAAGCACATAAGAGACCAGATTTCATCGTGGGAGACCAGATTTCACAATCCATAACGCGTTTTTCATGGCCGTGAATTTGGTAGGGCCCTAGCCATATACAAAATGGAACAAGAAGGTCAAGAAAGACTAGTTAAATATAGATTTCTCAAAGCAAGTTTCAGTGAATTATGTAGATTACTGGACATTGTTTCAAAGAGCTACTTGTCTTTCTCCTGCTATAGCAGAACAGCAGACTTGTTTAAACAATCAAAACTGAAAGCTATCCCTTCATTTTCAATGTAATCAACTAAAAAGGGTCTGATTCAGTCTGTTTATTCCATTTACTTTTAAATGGACTGATTAAATGAGGGGAAGACAAGCTCCCTCTAATGGAGACTGTCAAGTCTAACTAAAGACAGTTCATGCTCCAATGTTTGATTCCAAATAACTGATCCCCACTCATTATACACATGCCAACTTTCACACAAGAAATAAATCAACTTCAAGCCTGTCCTTTAAAACTGCTGAGAGAAACATATGGCTTAAAATTCAGTTTTACTAAAACAATATTTTCTATCTTTTCACCTAGCCACACACCGCTAAGGCAACACACATTTGATTAGGCACAAACTATGCTATAATCTGTCACGTTCATTTGTCTATACTTCAAGAAATCCTCAGATACAGAGACAGAACATTTTAGTATTCATCAATATGATTCGCTTAACTAGAAACAGCAGTGATACTAGGCAAGTATTTCATTTTACACTAGCATTTCCCAAGATGTGGAGCACGCCTCTTTAGGGGGATGAGAAGGAACAAGGGAGGTAGGAAGAGACCCGAGTTATTTTCCAGAGTCTCAACTTTAAGAAGTCTCAAGCTATTATGGTTATGAAGAAACACTCAGGTAATATTTTCAAGGTTAAATGATGCAGACAACCGTTAACAACAGCTCCAAAAGAAATGACCATTTATTTTGATGGGTACTAACTCTCATGCTATGTTACTTCAAATGTTACTTAACTATTTCACTGTCCCAAGGCACGTAAGATAGGACCAGTAGCATTATGAACAGCTACGCAATCTGAGTGACGTATCATTTTGGGTAGGTAACAGAAAGCAAGGTTGAAGGTGAACGTGACCAGTTTCTTTTTCCTGAAGTGGGAGCGTGAGCAGGCCTCAGGTTTCAAAAGCATGGGAAATTCTGCAGTAATCCAGAAGTGACCATCCTTAGTTTTAACAGTTTCATTATAAATTGATACTTTGAGATTAATGCCTAAAATCCTTCCTAAAAAGCTAACTCTTTAACATGATCCTTTGAAGTCTGTTCCAAATCATGTACTAATTGTTTGCTTTACATAAAATCTAACAGTCATATCTGACGCCACCTTTGGGGGAGGGCTCTGTGTGTGTGTCTCTCCTCCACCCCTCCCCCCTTACTGAAGTGCCATTTGAAAAATGGTTTCATTTGGAAATCAGACACAGAATTAATCACTGACATTTTTTAAGAATGTAGAAGTAAACAATATAACAAAAAGTTTAGACTTACTCAAGTGACATGCTTCAGACTAATTTTATCCATAAGGACTCCTAATTGAAGTAATGCCAAGCAACAAGTAGAACAAAAACATTGATTTTTGAGGGAAATTTCATGATTGCTACCCTCCTAATATTAGTTTGTAAAAATATAATCATCATCACAGGTCATGAATCCCAACCTCAAAAAAAAAAATATTTGCTTGTTTCCCTGCCAGTTAATAAAAATGTATATTTATCAACTAATCCTGGTTATTCAAACATATCGAAGTAAAGCCAAGAAATTATCTTGGAAAATGTTAATATTGTCACCGCACCAAAAAGGTAGCTTAACACATGGGATGATCAGATTCTAGTCAAAAGTGATGAGACTTACCACAGAACCATAGAAATGTAGAGCTGGAAGGAACCTCAAGAAGTCATCAAGCCCACTGTGGCAGAACCAAGTAAACCTAGATCATCCCTGATGGGTGTTTGTCCAACCAGTTTTTAAAAGCTTTCAATGATGGGCACTCCGTGACCTCCCATGGAACTTAGGCTTTTGTTTTACTAGATCTTAGATGGCCAGGGGGAAAAAGTCCACTTTGGTATCCTGCTTTTGGCAGTGGCCATTACTACATGCCTTATCACAGGATGTTCTCACACTTTCACAGACGCATGGACCTCCTGCCTTTCCATTTGCAATTGTGGAGAACTCCTTCCCCAATTCCATTCACTATCACAAAATATCTATGGCAACTACAGCTGTAAAGTATCTAATACCCACTGCCAACAAGACAACAATCAAAAGCTCTCTTTTAATCCTGTTGTGTATTATAATATTTTGTAGATTTAGTATGTCTGAAACATATTTGATTGACAAGTCCTATTTCTGCAGAGAACAAGTACAAGATACAGTACCAGTTCCTTCACAATTAAATGCAATGGGCCTCTCTAATTTGTGACCATTTCTAGGAGCGAGAAGGTTGTTCAGTATTCATTTTTTTTCCAATCACTGGGTTTTTGGCTGGAGATTACCAATAAGAGTGGAATGAATACCAACTCTGGTGGTGGCTTGATGTACGCAGCTCTCCACTATAAACTTATAGTGAGGACTTGTCTACGTGCAAATGTAATTTAAAGTGTAAATTTAAACAGATTTATTTAAACTGGTGCTAAACTTGGGGTCATACATTTTGGTTTACACCAGGCTTTTTCCTGTTTATGTTAAATCGACTAGGACAAGATTTAACTAAACAGAAATAAGCCAAACTGAAATAAGTGTCACCAAAATAATTTAGCCCAAAGCAAGGCCTAAGACCAAACTAATTTCAAACCACCATAAAATGATAACTTCTCAGGACTGGTCTCCACTGTGGGAAGATCGACGCTGCTGCAATCGATGCAGCAGGGATCGATTTAGAGGATCTAGTGAAGACCTGCTACATCAATGGCAGAGCGCTCGCTGGTCGACCCTGGCACTCCAGCTCTCCAAGAAGAATAAGGGAAGTCGACCGGAGAGCACAATGAAGACACTGGGGTACGTCGACTCCAGCTACATAATTCACGTAGCTAAACTAGTGTAACTTAGGTCGACTAACCCCAGTTGGAAGGGCAAACAAATAAAACCGTAAGCTGTACAGTGATCTGAAGAGGATAAAGCAGTGTGAGTTTCAAGTAGATAGGGAAGATTAGGTACTAAAATACAAACCCTTTACTCAGAGAAAGACAACTATATCAATTGTGCGTGAGGAAATGGGGACGAGATTATAAGTAACCTGCTGATTAAAAAGAATTGTCTCCTTATATGCCTTTCAGGTACCTACCCACTACAATTGCCACTAGAAAGGTGTGGTTTTCAGAGATGAGCTCTCTATTTTCAATGATTTGAAGCACAAAACAGGGAGGACCACAGCCTTAAATTGTTCACTGAACTCAGTTAAAACTTTATAACGTTTATATCCTTATCCTGACATAAGAGGAACAAAGATTCATACATTTTTAAATGTAGTATTTAAAACAGGAGAAAAAACAAAGGGTCCCGTAGGCGGTAGTGCCTTCCCTTCTTTAAAAAAAATCTTTTTAAATCTAAAGTAAAAATTGAAAAAAGAAATTGTTCTGTTGCAAAATGAATTGTCAAGTTCACCCAAGCTACTTAAGTCTTCTCTCATAAGGAAGGTTCTTCAGTCCTCTGATCATCCTAGTAGCCCTTCTCTGCACTTTTTCCAGTTTGAATTCATTTAATCTTTCTTAAACATAGGAAATCAGAACTGCACACAGTATTCCAGATGAGGTCTCATCAGTGCCTTGTACCACGGTAGTAACACTTCCCTCTCTCAACTAACGTATTTTAAGATTGAATTAGCCTTTTTCATTGCCACATTATACTGGCAGCTCATAGGCATCTTGTGATTGACCAATACACCCAGGTCCTCCTCCTCCTCTGTCATTTCCAACTGGTAAATCCCCAGTTTATAGCAAAAACTATTGTTGTTAGTCCCTAACAGCATGAACTCGCACTTTGCAATATTAAATTTCATCCCATTTCCATTACTCCAGTCTTCATGGACATCCAAATCTTCATGTATGATATTCCAATCCTCCTCCGTATTGACGGATCCTTGAGAAACTCCACTAGTAACCTACCTCCAGCTGACAGTTCACCTTTCAGTATGACCCACTGTAGACTCTCCTTTAACCAGTTCCTTACCCACCTTTCAATTCTTGTATTAATCCCCATCTTCTCCAATTTAACTAATAACTGTATCAAATGCTTTACTGAAATCCAGGTAGGCTACATCTACTACATTTCCTTTGTCTCAAAAATTGGTTATTCTCTCATAGAAAGAGATTAGGTTGGTATGGCACAATTTATCTTTTGTAAAACCATGTTGTATTTTATCTGAATTACCATTTACCTCTCTGTTTTTGATTACTCTCTTCCAAGATTTGTTCTAAGGTCTTGCAAAACAACCGAGGACAAACTAACAGGTCTGTAGCTTCCTAGATCACTTTTTTTTCCCCTCCTTTCTTAAATATAGGCACTATATTTACAACTGTGTAGTCATAGGATATGACCTCCAAGTTTATGAACTCATTAAAAATCCTTATTAGGTTTCCAACTGCATATGCCAGTTCCTTTAATATTCTTGGATGGAGGTTATCCAAACTCCCTATTGAAGGGGAATATTATTACACTGACAATCCCTAGTAAAACAGAGTGTGCCTGTTCGATAAAGATGCTGCTACTTTACTACTCATTCAACTATGCTGCCTTTTTTTGTTAGCTATATTAAGGAAATGACCCTACTGTGAACTCTATGCTTAGAAAGACAAATGCAAGTGAATTACTGATAGTCTGTGGGAACTGCGCCCCTTCAGGTCTTCTCTCCTCTGTCCTGGGGCCTTTCCAGAACCAGAGAGACATACTGTTAACAGGCCAGGAAGGCATTTCTCTCCACCCTCCCTGGATATGAGTCAACAGTGTGCCCTTGTTGCCAAGAAGGCCAATGGCATTTTGGGTTGTACAAGTAGGGGCATTGCCAGGAGATTGAGGGACGTGATCGTTCCCCTCTATTCGACATTGGTGAGGCGTCATCTGGAGTACTGTGTCCAGTTTTGGGCCCCACACTACAAGAAGGATGTGGAAATATTGGAAAGCGTTCAGCAGAGGGCAACAAAAATGATTAGGGGACTGGAACACGTGACTTATGAGGAGAGCCTGAGGGAACTGAGATTGTTTAGTCTGCAGAAGAGAAGAAAGCAGCTATGAATCCCCCCCTCATTCAACTACCTGAAAGGGGGTTCCAAAGAAGATGGATCTAGACTGTTCTCAGTGGTAGCAGATGACAGAACAAGGAGTAATGGTCTCAAGTTGCAGTTGGGGGAGGTTTAGGTTGGATATTAGGAAAAACTTTTTCATTAGGAGGTTGGTGAAGCACTGGAATGCATTACCTAGGGAGGTGGTAGAATCTCCTTTCTTAGAAGTTTTTAAGATCAGGCTTGACAAAACCCTGGCTGGGATGATTTAGTTAGGTTGGACAAAGGTTGGACCTTTGTCGCAAATGGTCCTGCTTTGAACAGGTGGTTGGACTAGATGACCTCCTGAGATCCCTTCCAACTCTGATAGTCTATGATTCCATTCCTCACACTGCCAAAAGCTTTTAAACTTCTCAAAAGCATTCACCAGTTCCAGAGTCACTTAATATCACCAGAATGCCAAATTTAGTTCTGTTTGCTCATCTTAAAAAGAGAAGCCAAGAACAGGAAGGAAAACTTTAAGAAGGTTGTAAAGTTTAATTCCTGGGTTACATTGTGAAGCATGTAACATCCCAGCTGAGCAGTCTCCTCTCCCCTTACTCCTAGGTTATGAGATATGAATACGCCAATGACTATAGCTAAACTGATTAAAATGAATCTGTCATAAAGCTTAACTTGAAACATTTTAGACAGCTGAGAATGGAGGATGTCAGTTTGGGACTGACGTTCACCTGCATAACTCTTTTGTAGCCCTGAAAACATTTCATTCTAACTGAAATCTAGCAGCACAAAACTCTAAAGACCATAAAGAGGGTGATGGATGCCCCCTCACTCTGGAGAAAGGTATCTGTAGACATACTCTATCCCTGGCTTTCCAACACCCTCCAGGGCACCAATTTACTAATCAAACAACCTGCCCTCAATTCTGGATGAAACACAGCAGCTTCCCTCCCACAAACTTCCCCCATAAACACCCCAAACCCACCCAATGCCACCATCTACCTACAGTGCCAAACTCAGTACCAAGCCCTCTATCGCTGTAACCTTTCCCCTACATTCTCAGCTTCCATCGGAGCACTATCTGCACTGCTGGAACTTGTCCACACATGGGAGATATTAAGCAACCGCCACATACATAATTCAATGTGCAGACAAGACCTTCATCCCTAAATTCGCAATCTCCCCTCTGAGCCAAGCCTCATAAGGGAACAGTGGGGAAAATAACTTACCACCCAGGTTAGTCCCCCGCTGCCACCGCCACCGCCTCCGGATTTAGCCATTTTCTCCCCGTTGCCTCAATATAAATAAGGAAGAGCTAAAAGGACTGGGGCCGAGACTGGGCTTCACCCCTGACCTCAAACAATACACACACACAGCTGGCTCAGGCTCTTCCAGCCCCTACACACACACACACACACACACAGCTGGCTCAGGCTCTTCCCCCCCTTGCGCGCGCGCGGACACACACACACACACACACACACACACAGCTGGCTCAAGATCCCACTTGCACGCACACCCACCGCCTTAGCACCAGGCTCCCACTCCCCTCGGTCCCGGCCCGGCGTCTATGTCATGCTGAGGAGGGCAGCCGAGTATTACAAAGTCGCGAATCACCCCCCGCTCCGCGTGCGCGGGGCCGGGCCGCCCCGGCGCGCCGAGCCCGCACAAGGAGCTCGTCCGCCGGCCGCTCTCAAACTCGAGGCTGGGCGGCGGCGGCTCAGGCAGGCCCGGCCTGCGGGTCTCGCTCACACCGAGGCGGCGGGTGGATGCGGTTGGTCCCTCGGCGGTGGCGCGCCGACCCCCGCGCCCGCGACGGCCCCGAGGAACACGGTAAAAACGGGATTAAAGGTCCGTCTCCAGCCCAACCCCCACGCGGAACCGCCGCTTCCCCGCCCCCCGCGCCGCCGAGGCCCAGCTCTCAGACAATAACTGCGCTGCCCCCGTCCGGCATAACCGCCGCGGCCGCCGCCGAACACCGCCGGCCCGGCCCCTAGCCAGCCCGCCAATCACAGGCCAGGGGCAGGCACACCGCGCCCACAGCCAGCCAATCAGAAAAAAGAACAAAGCGCCAAGGTAGGCCTAGTGGACGTCACTGCGGGTGGCAACAAGGAAGAAGAATCCCGCCGAACGGGGGCGCTCCAACGGGGCGCGGAAGCCGCCGTCGTGGGAACGGTCCGTGGTGCTGATGCAAGGATGATGCGGGGCGGGGGATGGGGAGCCAATGAGAAACTAACAATATTGCTGCATTTCGTGAAGTAATTAAGGCCTTACTTAATGTGTCTTAAGTCAGAGCAAAAATGGCAGTTAACGTGTATGTACGCCACTGCCCTCTACTGGCAGTCTCACCTGTGTTGATAGGAGGATAGAGCAGGGGTGGCCAAACTTACTGACCCTCTGAGCCGCATATGATAATCTTCAGAAGTTTGAGAGCCGAGGCGCACCTGCCCGGGCTCAGGGCTTCTGCCCCACAGGAAGCACCTGCCAGGGCTCAGGGCGTGAGCCCCAAAACCCAGCAGGCATGCGAGCCACAGTTTGGCGACCCCGGGTTAGAGAGACAAGTCGGTGAGGTAATATCTTTTATTGGACCAACTTCTGTTGGTGAGAGAGACAAGCTTTCGAGCCACACAGAGCTCTTCTTCATGTCTGGGAAAGGTACTGAGCATCACAGTTAAATGCAAAATGGAACAGATTGTTTAGTATAAGTTGTTAGCACATATTCTAAAGGGACCATTCAACGTAGAGAGGCCTGTTAACACCCCTGCAGTCATAGAACAATAAGAGCGGGTTAATGGGTTACAAATTGCTATAATAAACCATACATCCAGTGAATTTATCTATAAGGTGCCACAAGTCCTTCTTTTCTTTTTGCGGATACAGACTAACATGGCTGCTACTCTGAAACCTGTCATAAATCCAGTGACTATATTCAGTCCATGATTTTTAGTGTTTAGCAGAGTTATGAATTTAAGCTCCCAGGCTTGTCTTTTGAAAGTGTTGTGCAGGTTTCCTTTGAGGATGAGGACTGATAGGTCAGACTGGGTGAACACTTTTCACAAAGCAATCACTCTCATTGTTTTTATCTTTTATCATTTTTCTGTGTGGGCTCATTCAAGAGCGTCGTGATTGTCTGGCTTCACCCACATCGTAATTATTGGGGCATTAAGTATACTAGATGAGGTATACCATGCCAGAACAACAGATGCAAAAGCTGCAGACATTTCTCCACTGCTACAATGATCAGCACCCTCACAACACACCATTCACGATCCAGGGATCCTACACGTGCCTCTTAAAACATGTGGTATACTTGATAAATATTTTTAGCCAGAGATTTGTTGCTATGTTAAAGGATGACATAATAAGACACCTTTTTATAGTGTCTTAATTTCAGGTATTTGTCACATTTGAAAAATTTTGATTTATGATGTAACAGACCAACCTTCTTCTAAGCCCAGATAGCTGGTGTATAATGTTTAAAACTCAGTTATTTTAGATATGACTATGAAAAATGTACAATAAGATATTGTCTTATTCTGCCAAGCAAATTCGGAGGTTTAAACTTAAAAAATATTATGGTCACAGGCCTTAGACAAACTTGAAGAAATAAGGCCAGCTCTACACTACAAACTACATCAGTATAACTATGTCACCGAGGGGTGTGAAAAATCCACACCCCTGAGAACCGCAATTTTACCAACCTCACCCCCACTCTAGACAGCACTATGGCAACAAGAGGGCTTCTCCTGTTGATATAGCTACCACCTCCCGCAGAAGTAGATTAACTACGCTAATGGGAGAAGCTCTCCTGTCAGCGTTGTAGCATCTTCACTGAAATGCTACAGTGGCACAGCTGCAGCTTTTAAAGTGAAGATCTGCCCTAATTGTTTGCATAGTATATAACTTCTAAATTAGTAACTATTACTTTTAGCTTTTTATAAGAGAAGCAGAGACCTGACTACAACCGTATCCAGCCCTTTCCCCTTGAGTTATTAACACAAAAGGTGGGATTGATAGTACAATGGCATCAGAGTTAGTAGACAAATTAGTATGTAAAGAGAATAAGTAGTTTAAACTGAATAGTAGTAACCTTTTCCTTAATTCATTTCCTAGTAAGTAAAGGAATTAAAAATTGAGCAGCTGCTTGTGAAAAATCAATAGTAATGTTCAATTATCCCTCAGGGAAGCATCAGAAGAATTTATATTAAATTTTGCTAAATAAGCAATGTTTACATCTGCCAATTTCTGAAGAGCCTATGAGCATGATATCTAAAAGTGCTACAGCAGGATTATATGAAATAGTGGGTCTGTCCAAAGGTGACAGTAAATTAGGTCTGGTCTATACCTAAAAATTAGATCCACCTGCCTACGTCACGCAGGGCTCTGAAAAATGTTGTCCCGTGTACAATGTAGTTAGGTCAATGTAAACTCCACTGTAGATGCAGCTAGGTTGACAGACAAATTCTTCCATTAGCCTAGCTAGCACCTGTCCAAGAGGTGGATTACTTACATTGAAGGAAAAAAAACCTTTCCATTGATGTAGGAAGCAGCCACAGTACAGCAGCACAGCTGCAGCACCGTAGCTATGCTGCTGTAGTTGCTGTAGTGTAGACATACGCTTATTTATTATTATTTTATCTGCAACCTTATACCTCTGAGTATGCTGCTGGGGTTTCTTCTGCGGTTGCTTCGAGCAAGGCTCTTGAGAAGTGTGTCTTGCTGAGCAGCCTAATTTTTTATTTTAATTTTTTTAATTTTCCTGATCTCCTTCTGGATGGGGTTCCAGAATCTTGGACCTGCTGTTAAGACTCTTTACAGCTCCTTACAGTGTATACCTCAACTCTGTTAGTTGTAGAAAGCCATACAAAGGGGGTCTTGAGAGGTCCAGAGATGGTCACTGAAGCAGCATGGGCCTATTTATTAAGGCTTTTGTAGATCAGTAGAGAACCTTGAAGTAGATCCAATAAATGAGCGGAATGAGTGCAGGTTGCAGAGCACTAGTGTACTATGCTCCCATCACTTCCTCTTGCTTAGGAGATGGGCTGCGCTGCGTGTAACAAATGTATCTTCATTAACTTATCTAGACTTGGGTATTAAGTTATAGTAGTCCAGGCTGGAGGTGGCAAACACCTGAACTACTACAGGCAGATCACTCTCCACACATAATAAAATCTTCTTGGTAGCCAGAAATAGAAGGTGATCTGGGCAACTGCTGCTATTTGAGTGAGCAGAGTCACAAGTGAGTGCACAGCCTCTGGGCCATTCAGAACTATCTTAACTACTGGAGGGGAGATGCCTCCAACTAAGGGGAGATGGTGGTTCCTCAGAGCATTTCTTTCTTCCTGTTAGCATTGGTTTTAGTCTTTCCTGGGGTAATCTTGTTCAAGTCGTTCTTCATCCAGGCTTCAGTTCCCTTCATGCACTGAGACAGCTGGAAGACAGTGCTGTCTGTGTTTGATGAAAGAGATATGTAGAGCTGCATGTCACTGGCATCACAGCTGGTTTGGCTCAGGATATCCCCCTTGGTACTACATATATGTAGGATATCCCCCTTGGTACCAGACTGAAGGGCAGGAAAACTAGTTTGATGTGTGCTGAATTTGCCTATATCTAGAGCTATGTACATTCAACTATTCTGAAAACACACATTCAAATACAGTCATTTATCTGAATGTGTAATCATAGTTCTTACTTTCTGAAGGCAGAAAAAGTTAGATGGCTAAAAACTGTATAAATACAATGTTGTTTGAAATTTTAATCCAGAAAAATCATGACGTTAAGTTATAACATCATGACAACTCTAAATCTACCATATTGTACATAGCTGCAATAAGGTATAAGTGAACACCATGCATAGTAATACAAAATACTTACATTTACAAAAGGGCAGAGTTATGTCCTGACTTTTTTGCATTTAAAAATCTCAATCAGAATGTATTAACATAGTTGCTAACTAACAGGTCTAATTTTATTGGATGAATGACAATACTGTGAAATGATGATTGCTTATTGTACCATTTTTGGCTTACCTCTGAATGGAATTTAGAGAACACACCTGTTATGTGCTTCAGACAACTATAAAGCAGTTTATCTATAAGAGAAAGGTTCAGGAAAGAATATCGTATTTGTGAGCATTGTTTTCTAGATGACTGCCGTTGTTTGACTCTTCACTGAATAATAATTTATCTTAAGCAAGCAAGAACTAGAAATGGCTGAATGTTAAACAGTTACGAACACTCTGCCATTAATCACTTTTTATACCGTTAAACATTCCTAGCCTCCTGAGTTTTGATACTGTGTCAGTCCTAGTTACCGTACCATTCTCCTGACAGTTGTATGTCAACTCAGATGATTGTCATATGCTGTTCTTGGGATGTTTCTTCTTTGTACTAATTCCTCTCATATTTACTGGGTGGAAAAGGTTAAATGTCTAAGCCAAGGGTTTTGTTTTAGGTTTTGTTCAGTTTTAGTCTGAATGCTCAGGCTCTGGTTCTCCTGTTCTGTTTTTACTGTAACATTCCTATCTTCTCTTTCTACTCACCACTTCATACTTCCCTCCTTTACCACCGTAGACACTTCATATTTTCTTAGTACCTTCTTTTCTTCTTAAGAGGAAAAAGAAATCAAATTACCTCAATCTTTTGCTGAAGCAAGAACATCTAGATCATCCTCAGTCCAGATTGACTGCCAGAAGCATCCCTCCCTCTGCCACTCACAAAGAGTGTTAACTCCTCAACATTCACCTATTGGTTTGGGAATGTTACCTATAGTTTCTCTTCTCCTCTGTAATGGGCAGATAAACTACTCCTTTAATCCTTAAAGTTAAGTATGTGCCTCAGTGCTTTGTTGAATTTGAGCCTATGTCACTTTGCCCTACCAGCAATTACCATTATACTTAGTGGATTTACTTCAAGTTAACTTACTATAAAAGATGGATAGCTATTTTCTTCAAAATAGATTGCCAAATGTTCCACATCTGCAGGATAGTCCCAGAATATTTCCCTCCATTCAGAAGTCCTGGTTTGGTAAGAGCTCATGGAATTGAGTTATTCTAAATATAATGTCCAGTGAGAAATGAGAGAAATTCTTTTCAATATTTAATATTCTGGAAGTTATGAATTTCTACTCACCTTTGCATATACCGTATGTGAAATAATATCTCCTACCTACTGCTGGAGAAACACTGCAATGTTAATATTAAGGAAAGGCCTGGATAAAATATACCAAAATGCTAGGACTACTCAGTCTTGCTTTTTCTACTTCAGTTTTATTTATATAGTCCAAACCAGTTTCTACAGGAAAGAAGTCAACAGACTCATTAATGTGGACAAACCTAGAAGAAATGTTGCCTTAATAGTTTAAATACTGTAGCTGAATTAATTCTGAAACACTTAAGTGCGGCTATTTGCCTCTATCCCTTCTGCATCTGTGCCATGTCTTAAATAAGCACCTTGGTTCTAGAAGAAAGCACACATTGCTTAACTCTAAACCCAAATTTTTGCAGCTTTCTTTCTATTTCTACCTGTTATTAGCATATCTCCTAAATAACCAACATAATATAAAACTAGGAGAATGTGACCCATAATACTCGGAATAGGTCATTGGCACAAGCTAAAAAATATAGTAGTTCTCATATCTGAATGTGTGCTCGCCATAAAGAGTTTTATATTCTAAAAGCTAGGGATTATTATTCCATTTGGTGAAAAGCCTGAGATAAGTCACTTTTTGTAATCTTCACACTTCCTACCAGTATGGCAAATAAGTCTTGTATTTTGGAATTATATACAGATGTATTTTCAGCCAGGAGAATATGGTTACTTACAAGTTTTCACAATTTCACATTTCCGTTAAGAAGATGCGCATCCACACAACTGGTGCATCCAATTTAATGAACTCTACAGATAAAACTATTCCCTGTGTCTTCAGTTCTTCTAGCTGCCTTTTTACAGATTCTTGCAAAAGATGGAGCATAGGATAAACCTTAACCAAAAAAAAAAAAGAAGAAGAAGATATGGTATTCAATTCTAAGTTTTGTTGTTTATGCTCCTCTTCAAACCCATGTTTGGATTGAAAAGAGTTTACATATATTTTTAAACTTCACCAAACTAATAAATGGTATACAATAAATAGATCCAGCTTTATCTTTTAAAACTAATTTCTACTTGTTAGTGAAGCATTATTTCCTTCTGTAGCCATTAATAATAACAAATAAGTACCATTTTACTCTGTATTGACTATCAAACATCATAAAGTCTTTATCTATGATAAAATGGCATATACAAACAACGGGCCCTTTTTTTTCATAGTTGGTCTTTAATAAGCCTTTCTTTTAGGCTCACTCTTTTATTGGAACTCTTTCTCAGCATGCCTTCAAGAAGTAGGAGTGGCTCTTTAAATTTGGTAGAAGAAGCACCTGCAGGTCTAAAGTGACCATTTTGCAAATGGCTGTTGTATCTTGCATCTCTGTATTTGTCATTTGGTAAGTATTAACTTTTGTTATGTTTTCCCATACTTTTTTCTGAGGAGGTGGTACATCTTAAACAGAATTGTTCAACACTGTATCAGTTTCTCTTTGTGTAATATTAATATGTTTTTTTCTGGTATACATCTTCAAAAGTTAGAAAATGCAGCACCTGTATCAATAGCTGTCCTAATATTTGTGGCTCTTTTATTTTTTAGTATCTCAGTACAGAGCATAAGAGTCACATTTATCCTTAATGACAAACAGTTCTGAAAAGTGGTAAGCCACCTCTTTAAGAAAAGGCACAGATCTTATGAGTTCCTCTATATTCACATCATTGTTGAGGTATGTCATACATCTTAGTGAATATGATTTTCCTTGTTTTGAATTCCTTTCTTTGCTGTGGTGGGTGGCAGGATGAGCCAAAGGTCCTCTTTTGCATCAGATCTTACATCTCAGCTGTTTGAAAAAACTTTGTGATGCTCTCAAATAATGTAAACAGAGGCAGCTCAAATTTGTTAATATCATCCCTGTGTGTTCTTTGTTTTCCACCCTATTCCGCCAGTATTCTATACTTATTCCCTTGGGAGATTAACAATAATCATTCAATAACTCAGGTGAAGGCAAAAAAATGACCGAGAAGGCAATGCAATAATTTAATTTAAGGTAACAAATCAACTCAAATTTGAAGATCAAGTTTATGCACTTTAGACTCTACTCGCTTTAAAATTTGCAATATACATATAGATTTTTCTTCAGCTCTTTAACCAGGGTTATTGGTCTCACAACTGTTGAGAACTATTCTCTAATTTTAATTTGCTGTACTGTATGGAAGAAACTCAAACCCAACAGAGAAACTTTCATTTGAAAGTTTTTGTTAAAGTGCAATAATAAACAGTATAAATTGTAAGGGGATAGTAAAGGTAGGGACACACTAATTACAGAGGATATGGTGAGATATACTCACAAACCCATGAGAACACAGCACAAGCTGCAGCAATCTAACATAACACAAGGTTCATACCAAGGTACGTGATTAGTTCCAAGTTGCTTCACAAAACCAACATTATAACTTTGTCATGTAAAGCAAATTGCTCTGTAGTGCTGCATGGAGTACAATTCCATACCAAAAGTTTCTGTGTAGTTTCTTTTTGATCTTTAAATCTTCCGTGCTTTGACAATTCTCAGGGTACCCAGGACTGTGAGTCATCCTGTTGCCCCCCTGTGGGCAAACTCTCAGTCAAACTAGGGCTGCTAGCTCAGGGTGCTGCAGTGATCATGGGTATCTAGTGGACTCTCTGCAGGTGTTTGGCTTTGGGCCCTGGTTTGTGGGCTTTCTCCAGTTGCTGTATGCCTCTGTGAAGTGTTTGGTCAAGCTCAGCTAAAGCCTCATCGAAACCATCATCTTTGGTTGAGGGGTGTGTCAGGGCTGCCTGCTGTCAGGCGAACTGTACACCCTGGTCATCGAGCTGTTCCTCCATCTCCTCCACCAGTGGTTAATGGGGTTGGTGCTCCAAGAGCCAGAGTTCTGGACAGTCCTGTCAGTGTATGCTGATGACATGCTCCTTGTGGTCCAGGACCCGGGTGACCTGGTGCAGCTGAAGGCCTGCCAAGCCATTTACGTGGCAGCCTCCTCCACCTGGGTCAACTGGGTCAAGAACTCTGGCCTGATGGTTGTGAATGGGTGACAGGCAAGATCCCTTCCACAAGCACTCCAGGTCATCCGGTGGAGCATGGGACTGCTGCTTTACATGGGCATCTAACTTTTTCTCACCCATCATTGCCTGCTGGAAAACTGGCATGATTTGGAGGGCAAAGTGGCTGAGCAGCTGTGGAGGTGGACAGGACTACTCCAGTGCCTTTCTGTGTGGGGGAAGGCGCTGGTGCTTAATCAGTTGTCCTTTCTGTGCTCTGGAACCAGCTCAACACCCTGAGTCTAAGTCCCAGCAGAGCTACAGGTCAGACTGAGCAACAGCATTATGTGGTCAGGAATCCTTTTAGTGCTTCACAGTGCACCAGACTCCAGTGATTCCAAGTTCCCCCTCCCACCCCCATCTTTGGACTCTGACTATCTGGTTTCAATCTTCAGTGTGTATCTGGACTCCAGCTTTGATATCAGCTTGTCTTGTCTTTGGACTCTGACCACTCAGCTTTAACCTCTGGCCTGCACCTGGACTCTGGTTACATTTCTGATTCTGGTTTGTCTACAGATTCTGATCTTGGTTTTGACCCTGGCCTGCTCCCAGATCTCAATTCTAGGACCAGCTGTGGCTCAGACCCAACCCTGTGCCCACCTAGGACCTGTGCTCCAACCACTGGGCCTGACTGTCAGAGGCAGTGCCTGACACCCCACTGCCTCCAGCATGAGGGAGACTGTCTTGTGCCTAATTGGGGGTCAGCTCCCTGGCACCAGCAGCCTGTGAGCCTCCCAAGCCTTTTCCTCTGGGCTATGCAAGCCCTTATTGTGTCTTGCAGGTTAACGGTACGTTCAGCTGAATCCCTGAACCCTTTTGAAGCATTCCTCTGTAGTGTCCAGCCACTTACCCACTGAACAGTCTCCCCCCCCCGCTACCAAGTTTTTCATTAGGGTTAACTGCTACATTTTTAAAGCACAGATTAAGATTTGACTCTTTAAGGCTTTTAAAACTGGCAATATCACATGGCACAATACCCATATATAAATGCAAGAGGTAGTCTCATTATCTTTTTCAAGGCCTCTGGAAACTGACTAAACTATCCTCATGGCATTATCTGGAATTCTTACAGAATCTGTTGAACAACCCTATCTCTCTGGCACAGTTACATCCTTGGAAACAACATCACACCTCTCATCAGTCATGTGAGATCCCTTTATGAACAGCATGAAAAATAACTATGTTTACTGGGAGTAGCACAGACTAAGGCAGGGGTGGGCAAACTACGGCCCGTGGGCTGGATCCGGCCCATGAGGGTTTTGGATCTGACCTGTGGGATTACCAGCCCCGTGGCGCAGCAGGGCTAAGGCAGGCTCCCTGCCTGCCCTGGCCCTGCGCCGATCCTGGAATCGGCTGGCACCATGTCCCTGCGGCCCCTGAGGGGGGCAGAGGGCTCCACATGCTGCCCTCGCCTGCAGGCACCGCCCCCCGCAGCTCCCATTGGCTGGGAATGGGGAACCGCAGCCAATGGGAGCTTCAGGGGAGGTACTCATAGGTGAGGGCAGCACACAGAGCCCTCTGCCCCCACTCCCCAAGGGGTCCCCTGCCCAGAGCCCCCTTCTGTACTCCCTGCACCCCAACCCACTGCCCTGAGCCCCCTCCTGCACTCCACACCCTCTCCTGAACCCAGCCCCCTGCCCTGAGCCACCCCCTGCCGAGCCCTCTCCTGCACCCACACCTCTTGCCATGAGCCCCTTCCTGCATACTACACCCCTTCCCACACCCCACACTCCCTCAACTTATGCTACATGTTCTGTATCAGCAAATCTACATGCTTCGCACACTGAATTATACGTTATTTCCTTTCCTTTCCCCTCCACCTACCCTATTTGTGAAATGATTTTTTAAATTTCTTTGAATCTGACTCACTCCTGTTTATTACCATATACATTGCCTGTGTGTCCTGCGGGAAGGTGGACTTTGTGCTAGTGTTTTGGCACTGAATATTCACAAATGGCTGAGCTACATATCATTTCCTTATGATCTGTTACCGATACTGCATGAAAAGTAAATGCAATAAAATACAAAAACTTTACAAAATATAGACAAATTGCCTCCGGCCAGTGTTTCTTTCTGTTTTTTTTCAATCATGTTTTTTTGGCTCTGGACAAATAATACAAGCAAAGCTTGTTATTCTCTGAAGGTTATTTATGCCAGGGGAGGCTGAATGCCTGTTACTTTGCCTCATTTTGTCATTCAATAATTCCTTATTTAGTAATAAAGAATTATCATATTATAAGACACATACCTTAAGTATTGCATTTTAAAAAGTGTCCTGGCAGCAAGAAATTTTTCAAGTAGACTATGTGATGGGGCAAGGCCAGGTGGCTATAGAAAAGTAGTAGGAGATAGATATATTAGCTCCAGGCTAAACAAATCCCTGGTACCAGGATAAGTGAAATGGCAGCTGCTCCAGGTCAATTAAGACACCTGGGGCCAATTAAGAACTTTCCAGAAGGCAGGGAGAATGCTACGTTGATTGGGACACCTGAAGCCAATCAGGGGCTGGCTGAAACTAGTTAAAAGCCTCCCAGTTAGTCAGGTGGGTGTGCATGTCAGGAGCTGTGGGAGGAAGTTGTGCTGTTGGAGAGACTGAGTAGTACACACCATATCAGACACAAGGAAGGAGGCCCTGAGGTAAGGGTGAAGTGGAGCTTGAGGAAGTGAGGGCTGCTGTTGGGGAAGTTGCCCAGGGAATTGTACCTGTCATGTTTCTAAAAGGTCAGCTACCATAGCAGATACTATTAGGGTCCCTGGGCTGGAGCCCGGAGTAGAGGGTGGGCGTGGGCTCCCCCCCCGCCCTACTTTTGCCCCCTGATTAATCACTGAGACTGGGAGACAACAGAGACTGTGCAAGGCAGGATAACTTCTCCTCACCTCCCTCGCTGGCTTATGATGAAAATGGCTCAGTAGACTGTGACCCTTGTCTCTAGAGAGAGAAGGGTTACGTGGAGGGTCACAGTGAGCCTCTGAGGCTAGCGAAATCCATCAGGAAACGCGGGACCCACGGAAGCAAGGACAGAGCTTTGTCACAACTATTATTGTCTAGTGGTAGGAGGTCAGGTAGCAAAGGAACTACATGTGGGAAAACAAAGTTCTGAACAGCTTGTGATTCATATGATATAGCAAAAGCAATAGTGTATCCTTAAAGCAAGGGAGTTGAGAACTGAAGAGGAACTTCACATTCTTTCCCTAAAGAATTCAGAATCTGTGATAGGTATCAAAATTCGAACAGTGTGAAATATAGGAGAAAAATATAGATAGTAACAGCAAGTATGTTATCAGTGTGGCAAATCCCAAGGGAAGGTGGCCTCCTATCAGATCGAGCACCACCAACATGGATTTCTGTCGGTGCTTAAGTGGTCTGTCTGGATATTCAGTTTATGTCCATCACTGGCAATCTTATCAGGCCACCAAAGCTTTTGATGCCCATTGGATAGCCAGCTATGTAGCTACATTCCCTGGTATGCATGCCCTGGAATCTGTTGGTCTTCCATTCTAATAATATGTCAATAGTGAGAAAGCTGCCAAAACTGAACCACTGCTGTTGGAGGCAGTTGCTGGGTTTAACTTTGACTATCCTAGTTTCTGATCTTGTCCAGCCACCTGATATGGAGCAGCTGACAAAGATGGCAAGAATAAAAAATGTTAATCCTTTAAAAAATGTTAAAAAATGTTCAGCCTTCCTCAGCATTCATATTTTGTTCCTGGGGGAATTCTGTGCCAAAAATTTAAAAATTCTGCTCCAAAAAAATTAAAAATTATGCACAAAATATTTTTAAATTCTTCAAAATTCTGCATATTTTATTTGTCAAAATAACACAATATAATAATGCTAGTTCCAGTTATTTTGGTAATTTATTTAAATTACAATACAATGGATGGAGAATGGGAGTGGGGAGCATTAGAGGAAATCCCCAAACCTCCTTTATCTAATAGTAATGTAGCTAAGTTTGATCTTTATTTCTAGTTATGGTTGCATATAATTGTTGACTAATATTCTCAATGTTGCATCATTGGTAAGTGAAGAGCAAGTGAGGCCTGGAGAATCAAACTCACAATTTATATTGGCTATTGACAGTCTCCAGAAAGGTCCATAGCATACAGTTCATGGAGCATATTTTGATAGGAAATGTTTTCAGTCCAAAAATTTAGACCAGTGATAATCACTAAAGCACCATAAGCCATTTATAAGCCATAGTCTTACAATAAGACTCCTTTACACCACTGTGGCAACGTAAAGGAACCTTACAATTTTTACACCTTGTTTATACTCCTGGGGGATTCGTAAAAACAATGGGAACAATTCACTAAGCAGGCAGGCTGCTACATTCGGCTCTGCCTGAGGGGACAGAGCCTGTCCCATGCCTACCTGCTCAGCAACACCCCACAGCCCTGCCCCTCCATGCCAAGCATGCTGCAATATCATGCGAGGGACAGAATGTCTTTTTCTCTCTCTCCTGCACGACTGTCCAGACCCACCCCCACCAGTGATTTACATCTCTACTGGCTGCTCCAGGCACCCAAACTGATGTGCCTGAGCTACCAGGGAGGGGCGTGTGACCACTCTTGAGGCTTCCCCATCATTTTTCTGCAGGGTAGCAAAGAAATCTGCAGGGTACATGAATTCTGTGCCTGTGCAGTGATGCAAAATTCCCCCAGTGGTGATATTTTCAGTTCTGTACAGTGGAGGTGGTATAACCATGGTTCTGTAGATTCACAGCAAGTAGGTAGTAAAAAACCAATCCTGAAGTCTTTACTCAGAAACTCCCATAGGTTTTGATTCTTGGTGAATGGTCAAATACTTTTACGTTGAATTACTGATTTCAGTCACAATATTGTTTGGAAACTAGGAGCTTTTCATACCAAAAACCATAAAAAGTTATTGGACATGAACTGTTTCATTGAGAGGTATATGGGTTTTCTTAGGGTGCCATGACATTAGTTTCCTTCTCTGCCTGAGAGAGTTGGAGTATTGATTTTGTTGAATAAAAGTCCTATCCGTCTACATTCAAAAGGTGTTGAAAATCGAATGGCAATCAGCTACAGGAACCAGTTGCCCAACGTCTTTTTCTCTGGTATTTCTTTTGGGAATTCCGGTCTGTCATTTTAGGTTTTGTTTACTCATGCTAGATCTGCATAAACCATTACTACCCTTATGGGAGTTGCTCTACAAAGACATATGCAGAAAGTTCTTCTCAACAAACAAAACAAAACACCCAAACCAAAAACACTTCAGAACATCATTAGTAAGATACATAAAACACTGTTTATTTTCATACTAGATGGCATAATCCACAATGGGCATTATGTGAGGTCCACCCCCTTGCGGCTGGATCTGGAAATTAACTCGTGCCACATAGGGCACCCCTTTCCAGTGGTTGCGTGTGCTGTGACCCTTCTCTGTGTGATGCAGGGTGTGCCCTCATGACTTGGCCCTCCACTCAGGTCATGATATAGTCCCCTCCTTCCAAGATAAAGTCCCACTGGATAAGCTGTCCAATGCTGTTTCAGGCAGGCTGTAGTTCTGAGTGCAGGTCCTGTGTCACTTTCCCAGTGACTGACAGGGGAACCCAGGCCTGCCTGCTAGTTTGGGTTCCAGCCCACGGACCTATGCCTAGCAACCTAGGTTTGCTTAGTCTCATTTGCTGTACCTTGGGCTCCTTCCTACCCCACAGCTGTCTCCTTGCCTATCTCTGGGATTACTACTGGTGCTTCCTCCACCCCGCCATGCCTACTGCACCTTCTAGGCCTCTTGTAAGACTCCCTATTCCAGGGCTTACTCTCCCCCGGTCATCCGGTATTCACTCTACACAACCAACTTTTTGTGTGTTGTCTTTTATCTTTAGGTAGGTTAGTGGTGAAATAGGGTGATTTCCTTTCTGTTTAAATGCCTTATCCTGCAAGCTTCTGACCAGGATAGTTCAGGGTGCTCAAGTCTAAAGGTTGTCTTTCTGGAATGACTTTTCTATGTCCCTCTGAATATCTTTTCTTGGTGTTCTCCTTTTCAGTGTGTGCTGGGTTTTTTTTGTTTTTTGTTTTTGTCCTTTGGGCTTCTGTCTTGATGCCTTAGTCCACTCAAGCTGGGGTGTAAATTTTAATGGGCACCATCGTATTGCACACCAAATGCCCTGTGTGGACCCTGTTGGCATGCACTAAAAAGAACTTATTGTGTATTAAAGGGTCCACAGAGGCCAGTTAGTGCACAACATTCTAGTGTGAATTAGAAATGTACATCCCGGCTCCTGTGGACTAAGACATAGGTTTTTTCCTACATAGTGCCTTTCTCCGATTTCTGTTCATTGTCAAATACCCTTCTATTTGCTGAAAGACAAAAAATTCAATCTAAGTGATACATACCAGGATGCAATCCAAGCTAATGTGTAGCTGTGTCACCCCTGCCCTATAACTGGGGGTGCTCTTTACAATGCCTTGCTACTGTAGCCTCCAACCTGGACTGCTCACAGCCTCTACCATGTAAGTCACTTCCAACTGTGACTATGCATGCTGCAGTCGCCCAGCCCCACCTCATCTCTTACCAGCCTACAAGATTACCACAGGGTGACCACAACACACTCTTAGTCCCAGATTTTCCCCCAGAAATTTATGTCTTGTACTGCCCAGCCCACTCCTGGACAGCATGAATATATTAAGTCCATTATTCCTTTAAGGGAGTAATATGCACACAACTTGTTACCCAGACACTCTAACTTGAACACACTGGATTAGATAAAACCATAAAGTTTATTTACTACAAAAAGAGAGATTTTAAGTGAGTACAAATAATGAGGCATAAAAGTCAGAACTGGTTACAAGAGAAATAAAGATAAAATGCTTACTTGTGCCTCACCTAACTATATTAGAGTCAAAGTAAAGTTTTTCACCACATGCTTTCAGCAGTCTTACTGACCAAACTCTTTAGGTCAGAATCCCTCCCCCAGAGTCCAACAACTGCTTTCTTTGTCTCTTTAGGTGCAGTGAATGTGATGGGCAGGGAGAGAGAAAGGGGTATTTGCCCCTTCTTTTTGTAGCCCCTTCTTTTCTCTGCCCCTCTGAGAAACATTTCCAGCTTGAAGCATGGCAACAGGCAGTCTGTGTGGAAGGGAACCCCAAGCTGTTTCTTTGCTAAGATGTAGATTTTTGCTTCTGCCCCCTTTCCCGCCAAAGAATGGCCACTTAGCAGGTAATGGCCCATCAGCCTTGTTTATACCTGGCTGAGGTGTCAGCTTGCCCTTTGTCTCTGAGAACTGGTTTAGCCACTCCCCAGACTTAGCTGAAAAACATACTTTTAGTCATGATTTCATCTTATTTTTATAACTTCACATATGATGCTGCTACATGCATTTTATCATGATATTACTGGTCAGCAATTTGAGTCTTTAAATGAGACCTCACAAGACATGGCTTTTACAAAATTTTTTACAATAGTGTATAGGTATATTCTGTATTCTATTTACAATAGTGTACAGGTATATTCTGTCACACCAAGCTTCACCAATGACTGGTAACTTGGAGGCTGGGTAAAATCTCCACTGCGTTTCTTTCTGTATCATGGACCTCACTATAGTTCCCATATATCATGGAGATGATGTGCTTCAGTCAGCATGGCAAACTGTACAATAAATAACAGTTTCAGAGTAGCAGCTGTGTTAGTCTGTATTCGCAAAAAGAAAAGGAGTACTTGTGGCACCTTAGAGACTAACCAATTTATTTGAGCATAAGCTTTCGTGAGTTAATGCATCCGATGAAGTGAGCTGTAGCTTACAAAAGCTTATGCTCAAATAAATTTGTTAGTCTCTAAGGTGCCACAAGTACTCCTTTTCTTTTTAATAAATAACAGTGTGATCATTGGAAGGACTCCAGGAAAAGTTATTGTGTGTTTATAATTGCTGACTCAGCATGTTTGAGAAAGAACTTGGTCACCCTTCCGTAACATGCCAACTCTTATAGTTGCACAGTTGCATCACTGAGTGAACCTAATTGTCAGATACCTGGGTTTTAATTTTGTGGCTTCTTTGGTGTTAAGATTTTTCATCTCTGAGTCATGACATCCATGTACTGGTGTGTGTAGCTGGTGAACTGAAGGCTACATTCACCTCTCAGTGTGCATGCATAACTCTCCTTACCTTTTAATGAAGACTATTAACATAAGAATGGCCATACTGGGTCAGACCAAAGGTCCATCTAGCCCAGTGTCCTGTCTTCTGACAGTGGTTAATGCCAGGTGCCCCAGAAGGAATGAACAGAACAGGAAATCATCAAGTGATCCATTTCCTGTTGCCCATTTCCCAGCTTTTGGCAAACAGAGGCTAGGGACACCATCCCTGTCCATCCTAGCTAATAGCCATTGATGGACCTATCCTCCCTGAATTTATCTAGTTCTTTTTTGAACCCTGTTATAGTCTTGGCCTTCACAACATCCTCTGGCAAGGAGTTTCACAGGTTGACTGTGTGTTGTGTGAAAAAATACTTCCTTTGTTTACCCCCTTTTCCAGATCATTTATGAATATGTTGAATAGGACTGGTCCCAGAACAGACCCTTGGGGGACATCACTATTTACCTCTCTCCATTCTGAAAACTGACATTTATACCTACCCTTTCTTTCCTATCTTTTAACCAGTTACCAATCCATGAGAGTACCTTGCCTCTTATCCCATGACAGCTTACTCTGCATAAGAGCCTTTGGTGAGGGACCTTGTCAAAGGCTTTTTGATAGCTTTGCCAAGACAGAGAGAAGAATATATCAGGTCTGGAAGGCAGTGGATGAGGCTAAGCCTCCTTCCCTCTCCAAAAAGCTTCTAGAACATTCCCACACATTTTCAGAATTTTATATAACATATATAACATAATTATAATATACTATAATATATGCATGTGTGTATGTGTGTGTATATATATATATCATTATAGTATATTATAATTATATAATAAAATATGAATATTTAATTTCTAGAAGACTGCAATAGAGTAATAATATCATGCTTCCTTCATCTTCCAAAGCCTGTCCATGCTCTTAGAATGATTAATAACATGGAGGCTTATGCAGTGATGAGCTGCCAAAATCTTAACAACCGGTTCCCTATAAAAAGTTCTGATTTAAGGGATGTGCCCCAGTATGTATTTTTTGTACCAACAGGGTTACCATACGTCTGTATTTTCCCGGGAGGAATTCCTCCCAGACGGCGATTTAAGAACCAAAAAGCCAGAGCTGTCCAGGAAAATACGGATGTATGTTAACCCTGCCTAAAGTTCTTTTTTAAAAAGATGGGCCTGAACTAGAAATGAGCTCCGTGTCACATGTGTGGGTCCCCGCCACTCCCTGGGGGTGTGCTAGGGTGACCAGATGTCCCAATTTTATAGGGACAGTCCCGATTTTGGGGTCTTTTTCTTATATAGGCTCCTATTACCCCCCACCCCTGTCCTGATTTTTCACACTTGCTGTCTGGTCACCCTAGGGTGTGCACAGGTGTGGGTCCCAGCTGCTCCCTGCCCCCCTCATTGAAGCAGGTGTGCAGGGTTACTGCCCTGGGAACTGCAGGGCACCAGTGGACGTGGGGCCTGCTGCAGACAGGAGCGTGGGGCAGGGCTAGCTGGAGGCAGGGGGTGCAGGGCGGGCTGCGGGCAGGGCAGAGAGTGCGGAGCTGGCTGAAGACAAGAAGGTGCGGGGTTGGCTGGAGGCAAGGAGGTGTGGGGCTGGCTGTGGGCAGGGCAGGGGGTGGGGAGCTGTCTGGAGACAGGAGGGTGCGGGGTTGGCTGGAGACAGGGCAGGGGCTGACTGGAGGTAGGGGCTGGCTGCGGGCAGGGCAGGGGGTGCGGCAGGGGCTGGCTGCTGGCAGGGCAGGGGGTGCGTGCGGCAGGGGCTGGCTGGATACAGGGCAGGGGTGTGGCAGGGGCTGGCTGGAGACAGGGCAGGGGGTGCAGGGCTGGCTGGAGACAGGGCAGGGGTGCGTGCAGCAGGGGCTGGCTGGATACAGGGCAGGGGTGTGGCAGGGGCTGGCTGGAGACAGGGCAGGGGGTGCAGGGCTGGCTGGAGACAGGGCAGGGGGTGGGTGCGGCAGGGGCTGGCTGCGGGCAGGGCAGGGGGTGCGGGGGTGGCTGGAGACAGGGGCTGGCTGCAGGCAGGGGGTGCAGCAGGGGCTGGCTGCAGGCAGGGCAGGGGGTGCGGGGGTGGCTGGAGACAGGGGTGTGTGCGGCAGGGGCTGGCTGCAGGCAAGGGGTGAGGGGGTGGCTGGAGATGAGGGCTGGCTGCAGGCAGGGGGTGCGGGGGTAGCTGGAGGCAGGGCAGGGAGTGCGGCAGGGGCTGGCTGCAGGCAGGGGGTGCAGGGGTGGCTGGAGGCAGGGGCTGGCTGCGGGCAGGGTGGTGGGTACTCACGGAGAGAGTGGCTAGGAGCAGCCCGAGCAGCAGGACACAGCCCAGGCTCAGCAGAGCAACCGGGGACCCACCAGGCAGCAGCAGGAGCCCCAGGGCCAGGGGTCGGGGGAGCAGCAGCAGCAACAGGGCTCGTGCTCAGGGCCAGGCAGCAGCCCAAATGGCTCCCACAGCGCAGCGCCCCCGGCGGCTGGAGGAGGAATTACATCACTTCCCGGCCGGAGCCCATCAAAGACTCAGCGCCCCCTGCAGGGAAGCGGGTTAACAACCGGTTCTAAAACTGCTTCAAAATTTAACAACAGGTTCGCGCAAACCAGTGCAAAGCAGCTCCAGCTCACCACTGGGCTTATGTATATACTAATGAGCTTCTTTCTATTTTAGGGTTTTCTATAGTGTACCATCATCATAATATCTAAGGCACTTTTCTTTGTTTCACTTTGCAGTTCTTTAACCCTGAGAGTAAGATAACACTCTAGATTAGTCAAGAGATGTCAAAGCATGTCCTTTGAGAGATGCTAAAAATTATCATGCTGGACTTTGGGGAAATGGGAAATAGATCTACAGTAAATAAGATTAATTAATATCTTGACTATAAGAACGGCCATACTGGGTCAGACCAAAGGTCCATCTAGCCCAGTATCCTGTCTTCTGACAGTGGCCAATGCTAGGTGCCCCAGAGGGAATGAACAGAACGGGTAATCATCAAGTGATCCATCCCCTGTCGCCCATTCCCAGCTTCTGGCAAACAGAGGCTAGGGACACCATCCTTGCCTATCCTGGCCAATAGCCATTGATGGACCTATCCTATAGCATGGTGATGGTAATACAAAGCATTATTAAATAAGCTGGTCACTGTCTAAAAATAATTGATGTGCTTTCTTAGAAATGATTAAAATATAAATGGAAAGATTAGATTAAATTCAAAATATTCAGTGCAATTATGTTCAACTTAAAAGGGCTCTAGCAGAGGCTCACTGCTAACAAATGTTAAGACAGATCACATCGCTGTCATGTACAAAACATTCTAATGGTATCTTTGTTTTACAAATGGAGACATATGTTCTTTACATTCAGTGCGCTAGTGCGTCATGATCCATTGCAATCCTATTATCATTACAAGTGGGGTTTCTTTCATTAACAAACTTTAATACTGTTTCCCAAAACCAAAGATCTAAGATATTTGCTAGAAAACAAAAACATTACTGACCCACCTCAAGAAATAAGAGCCTGCTTCCTACATAATTTAATTTTAAAACTATTTCTGTAGCTTAAACTGGTTAACCCCCCAACCCCACCCTCCAGAAACAAAACCTGGCATATGAAACATTATTTTTCCTAGACTGAAAACTTCTAGTTTTTGCAGAATGCAATGTAAACAACCAGAGAGGAAAACTGGGGTCTATAGTGGAAGGTACTCTTGCTGATACTGACTTGTGAGTAACCCATTGAGTTTTGCTTCTCCATTAAATTCTGTTAAATCTTGTCATTTTTTGTGTTTTATAGTGTTATCGACATTTTAGTTACTAATGCTTTTTGCTGAGTTTGAATATCTTTAATCTATCAGTTTACCAAAAGCTATTTGCTTTTACCAAATAGCTTGATTTTCTTGACATAATGTATTTTCAGTTATACGGTTACAATCTTCTGTTTGAATTAAAACCAAATATAGACGTGTTTTAGATAAGAGGGGAATTACAGTACATGTAGAAAAAGATTAAGCTCAAAATATTCAGTGCAATTATGAATGGATGTAAGATAACCATAAATTGAACAACAGCTTCATTATAAAGCTAAATATCAAAATTAAGCTTAAAACACAAATATAAAATCCAAACAATCAAAATATTTGCTTGCATTCCAAAGGTGGGTTCTCAAGTTTTTTATAGAAATCACAATGCGTGGGTTTGTGATTTTGCTGGAGCCTGCTTGATTTTGACTTGACTTGCCACTTTGCCATTCCTAATCCCCACATCCCAGGATGGGAGTCTGCCAAATTCTGTTGCTCTGGCTTCTTGTTGTTAGTCCTGTCTAGGCCCCCAGATCACTGCAGTGCCTGATCCTCTGGCTTCCAACATATTAATGGCCCTGAGTATTTTACTTCATTGTTTTGTATTATCTTTCAGGCTGGGCTGAGCATTGAACAATACGGTAGGTTGGGCTCACTTTTTGGCCCTGTCTGCCATTGCTAACACTGGCTCAGCTCCATCCATGTTCAACAGTGTTGGGAGTTTCAATGCAAACAGCCACCAGCATTAAGCATCATATCATCTAACACCCCTCAGAGCAGGCCTACTCAGCACAGTGCTTAAAACAGCAGTGTCAAGCAGTGACCCATCTAGACTAGGGCCTCAACCTTGCTAGCACTGATTGTGCTGGACCAATGTCCATATCATTGGGAAAGATTATAAAAATATCCCTGGTATAGATAGGATCTTGTTCTGTCCCAGCAGTTTAATAGGCTTTATCAATGGAAGTACCTTAAAAAGTACAGTGACTGCAATAGCTTGATGAGCTGGGACAGTTCCAGAGATCTTTAGAGATGTATTTGAGATCTCTAACTGAAGTTTATGGGGAAAATGTATCAGAAGTCACCAGTCTATAAGGTGCTTCTTGGTCCTCAATATGCTAGCCAGTAGTAGTATAGGTTTTTTCTAAGGTTTCACTACAGTTTTACAAGCTACCAGGTCATTTGTAGGACATATTGCCAGAATTTAAACATTTTGCTCCTTTAACTTTTAAGCTTGAAGATAAAATGGCAATAGTTGTCTTGTCAGTCTATTAATACCAAATATAGTGATTTAACAATAGCTTTAGTTAGCCTGATGCAATTGTCCATAACTTTTTATATAGGAAAATAGGATATAGGGAGAGCCAAATTAGAAGTAGAAATTTAAGACTATTGGATATTAGAGGAAATCCATGATGTTGAACCAATGCTAGGAATGACGGATTTATTTAAAAACTAATTGTATTTAATACATTTTGACGTGTAGCAAATTGGAAACCCTGTTAAACATTGAAAAAGAATATAGATTCTTAACATACGATGTATATCAGTTTAGTTTAGGCAACCCTAGTGTCAGAGATAATCCATCTCAGAAGTGCATGATGGATGTCTGATGTTGAGTGTTTGACTGTTTCTTCTAGGTACTTTGTATTTCAAGTTTGAAGAGAGGAATCCACACTTCCCTGAACTGTTGACTCCTGCTAGAGGATCTTCTCTCACAAGTAAGAGTATTTAGAAAAAGCTCTTACCCCAGAACCCGCTACACAGAGAAAGAAAAGATATTTGCTGGTGTTTAAGCAGTATAGTGAAAATAGACCAACTGGGAGAACAGGAGAAAAATGAGAGAGAGGTTGCCTTTGAAGATCTTTACTAAGGAAACTGCCCTGGTCAGCTGAAGAAACCTGAAATACGATGCAGAGGGAAGATACTGCGGGAGAAAGAGAGAAAGCTGCAAAAGCTTCTTGGAGTTTTCAGGACTATAAAACTGTGCTGCTGAGAAATTCAGTATAGATAGCAGAGGTTATTGTGAGAGAGGAGTGGTCTGCTAGGCCACAGAGTTCCAAAGCTGTAGCCTGGAACAGAACAATGTGACTGTAGATAACACAGCATCTGAGAATTTAAGGGAGCCTAGGGTAGCATCTCAAATTTGATGTTTTGTTTGGTTGTATATTGTATTTTGTTGTCTGTAATAAGAAGTCACCACAGTGTGAGAACTAGACCATGCGGTTCAGAGGCTAGGTCATCAGATCAGTTTCTGCTCCTGCTGCTACCACTAACATGCTGTGTGAATTTGCTTAAATCACTTCTACCTGTGACTCAGTTTCCTCATCTGTAAAATAGGGGTGATACTTACCTGCATTTGTAAAGTGCTAGATGAGAGTTGATGGTGTTCCTTTCATTATCTGTCTAGTTAGCATACAATCCCTGCTCCATCATTTTGATTGCAGGACTTAAGTAAAGATATTGTGACTTCGTTTCTGCCACGTCAACAATGACTATTTTTATTCTCTCAACCTCACTCACAGTTTAGATTCTGAGCTTTGACTAGACCCTTCGCTCCTAACCCTATCTTAACATGGGGCTGTACAATTCCAATATGGAAGCTGGTCCACATTAATGATCTATTAATACATTAACTGAACATATGTCAGGAGACAATAACATTGCCACAAATGAGGGCGGGGACAGAGATGGGGGGACTCCTGGTAGCTGACTGTCATCATCACTGGCCTTCAAGGGAATTTGTGTTGGTTTTCATTTCATGTTGTCAGACCTTTCCTGATCGGTGTTTCCAGGTTTCAGCAATGGTACATACAGTCTGAGTGCCTGTTTTCATGTCATTGTACTGAGGAGACAAACATAGTTTCTTTTCAGTGTTCTGTATTTCCTGATGTTCAGAATTTGGAGTATATTTCATTCTGAAGCAATGTGTGAAAAATCTTTTTCTGTTGCCTAATATGTAAAGGCAACAAAACATTATTCAGGATCAGCGGGGGTCATTTCCACTTTAGAGGATCACTTGCTTCTCTGTGTGAGCATTTAAGGACACATCTACATGACAAATTTACATCAGAATAACTACATCCCTCAGGGATGTGAAAAATCCACCCCCGAGTGACGTTGTTATACTGACCTAACCCCTAGTGTAGACAGCGCTATTTCAACAGGAGCGTGTCTCCCATCAACATAACTACCGCCTTTCGTGGAGGTGGATTAACCATGCCAATGGGAGAAGCTCTCCTTCGGGTGTAGCAGCATCTTCGCTGAAGTGCTACAGTGGCACAGCTACACTGGTGCACCGCTGCAGTGCTGTATGTGTAGACAAGCCCTAATATGTGTTAAGATCTGTTCCCTTGATTCCTGTATGCCTGAGTTTTCTCCCTGGTGAAAATTACTCAAAATAGTTAAAACCAAAGCTGACAGTAAAGAGTTACAAAGCAATCTCACTAAACTGGGTGATTGGGGGACAAAATGGCAGATGAAATTCAATGTTAATAAATGCAAATGAATGTATAGTGGAAAAAATAATCCCAGCTATTCATACAAAATGATAGTCTAAATGAGCTGTTAACACTCAACAAAGAGAGTCATTGTGGATAGTCCTCTGAAAAATATGAAGTGGCAGTCAAAAAAGCTAACAGAATGTTAGGAACCATTAGGAAAGGTATACATAGTAAATCAGAAAATATCATAATGCCCCTATTTAAATTCATGGTACATGTACACCTTGAATACCGCATGCAGTTCTGGTCGCCCCATCTCAAAAAAGATACATTAGAATTGGAAAAGGTACAGGGAAGGGCAACAAAAATGATTAGGGGTATAGAACAACTTGGAGGGATTAACAAGATTTAGGCTGTCCATCTTAGAAATGAGACAGCTTAGGGTGGATGTGATAGAAGTCTACAAAATCATGCATGGTATGGAGAAAGTGAATAAGGTAGTGTTATTTACCCCTTCACATAACACAAGAGCCAGGGGTCAGCCAATTAAATTAATAAGCAGCGTGTTTTAAAACAAACAAAAAGAAGTACCTCTTCACACAATGCACAGTCAACCTAAGTATAAGTGGGTTAAAAAATAATTAGATAACCTCATGGAGGATAGGTCCATCAATGGCTATTAGCCAACATGGTCAGGAATGCAACCCTATGCGGGTGTCCCTAAACCTTCAACTGACAGAAGCTGGGTCTGGGTGACAGGAAATGGATCACTGAAAATTGCCCTGTTCTGTTCATTCCCTCTGAAGCATCTGGTACTGGCCACTGTCGGAGACTGGGTAGATGGACCATTGGTCTGACCCAGTGTGGTGATTCTTATCTTCTTATTGCCTGCAATGGGCTCCCTTCACGTAAAGTGCCCCTGGCTTTTAATCAGAGCCCTGCAAAATCTGCAGATATCCGCTTTAAATCTGCGGATATCCACATTGGCGGATGCGGCTATCCGTGGACCATGTTTGCGGATTGTGGATCAGATGCGGATATCCTAGGAACTTACAGCAATGCAAGATATTACTTGTTATTTCTTTGGTGGCCACAAGTGACTGGCAATTCCACAGCCCAACATTGTTAATATTGTATTTTAACACAAAAAAACATATATTATTATGATCGGCTATAAAGAGAGAGGTCATACCAATAAGGCAAATATTATCCAAGAGAGAGGGACTTTCCATTCAGGTTGCTCATGTAAGTCTTTGAGTAGCAATGGCATTTAAAATTGCCATATGTTACAAGTATTAATTTGGCAATTTTTGTGCTTATCAGAAGAACCTGTTTGAAAAGATTACTTTGTTACATTTCTGTGATGCTTTGGAGGCAGTGTGGGTACGCCATGTAGCTACATATTCATTTTTGTACACAATTACACAGAATTCTGTAATAGGTTGAGGTCCTACACATATTATGGTTTGGCCTTGCAGCATTGGAACCTGTATTTTTTTTTCTTTCTGTTCACACCCCAAACTCTTAAAAAGCCACGTAAGTGGTGACTTCCATCTACACATGGCCTAACAATTTCCCCATTTAACTCAACCAAGAACACACACCACAGGCGTCACAAATTGATACCCATACTTTTGAAGCACTTCATAGCATGGAACCTTTTTACCTTACAATATTTTAAGTCCACTCCAGCATAAGGTTTTGTCACGGAATCATTGATGAAAGAAAGCAAGTGCTGTCACAGGGAGAAGCTGGCATTTAAGTAAAAAAAAATAAAATCCTTTTTAATAAAAATTGATCTGCACTGAAATGGAGATCAGAAAAAGAGATCATTTAAAAGAATTTATTTGCTAAAGAGTTCAAACTATTCTGCTTACAAAGGGTGCTTCAGGGACACAAGAGGGAGTTCAATATAATTTTTGTATTTTACTTGTATTTAATCTTTGAGTTTCCCTCATCAAGTCTTTCCTAAAATTAAGTATTTCAACTGATGGCTATTGCTATAATCAAAATGAATGTAGTACCTGAGTTGCAGAAGTATTGTTGATTAACGAGGACTACAATGTTTTAAATCTCCTCACTTCATTCAAACATTTTAATAGTGCACATTAACTGCTGCATTGCTTTGAGTTGATGGCTTTATTGAGCTATCCATAGCCACTGTTTTTAATCTGAGATGGTCTGGCCAACCCAGAGTCCAAAACTGTGTGTGAAAATTGAGTAGGCATTACTTTCATCTTACTAATATTAAATTTGATCCACTATCTGCTTACCCAATTACCAAATATGGGTAGGGTTTTCTTGAATTCCTAATAAACCTCTCTTTTGATACTGAAAAGAGAAGACTGTGTATCAATTTCTGACTTATAATAACAACCCTATCAAGGCAGCAAAGATTCCATAGTAGTAAGAGTTTTATTGTCCAGTATCACTAGATTGTCTTTTCTTGCTTACTGACATCTAGTAGAATAGATAGCCAGGAACATTCTCTGTGCTTGTTTTAGCCTCAAATCTCATAACTAAGATCTGGTAGAAACTGACTAAATGTACATGGTTACAACACTGCAAACAATTTTGTCAATTAATTTTGCACTCGCTGAGTCTTCACATTTATTTTTCTGTAAAAATAAGTAAATCTTTGGGGTTTTTTAAGAGCTCCAAAATTTCAAATTAGGTTGTGAAATCCACATCTCACTATACATTTTATTCTTGAGATTATTCAAAAAATTTTACAGAAGTACCAAGGCAGCCATTTTGGCTAACAATCACAATGATATAAATCTTAAAACTTTTGTGGGGGGAGAAGGCTACTCCTCTTACTAATGCCCCTTGAGAAAAAGCTATGTTAAATATGGACTAAATGCAGGGCTAAGAGGCAATAGGTTCCAAATTCAGAGTTACTAACTCCTGTGATTGCAAGTCTCTTTAAGGTTGTTTAAAAACAATTCATGACATCAGGGAAAGCTGAGGATTTTCTTGTAACTCAACATTAACCCCCAGTGTGTGCCCTTTGTGAGTGACACCGCACTGCTCTTGCTCGCCAGGGGAATGGAGACCTGCAGAGGAGTATGCAGTCTTCTGCGGATTATGTCTGCCTCCATAAATGAAGGAGGTTGTGAGGCTTTGCTCCCTCCAACATACACTTGGTCCTCCAAATCCATTCTGTTATGGGTCTGTTTGATAGGAAACTGTGATTTTTGGTTGCCTGAGCATTATCCTGCAGTAAAGGAATATTTCTGCTTTTTATTAGTTACTGATATAGGGATGCTTCCTCACTTCTATATCACCAGTAATCTTTTGTGTTACAAAACATTGCAAACCCTATTCAATCTTCCTTATAATAAGCCCTGATTCAGTGCCATCAAAGTCAATGGGAGCTTTGCCATTGACTTCAATGGGAGTTGAAGCCCATAATTTACAGAGAAATGGTCTTGTAACATGTCCACAAATTTAATCAATGTATTTCTCCTCTTTATTGTGTATTGCTTTGAGATCCTCATACCTACTAGTTTTCCTTATACCTTTGTAATTCTTGCTGCTCCTGCTGTTCAAGCAGAATGTAGAATATTCTACTATCAGTTTATTCCCTCTTCTTTTGCATATTTTCAATTGATTCTACTTGATAATTAGTTCTTTCAAAGTCTCCTATCTTCTGTACAAACCCTTTTTCTATATGGACTATTTCCTTACCGTTTAGCTCTGTCTTATCTTGTATTCCTCACTATTAGAACTTTTTTTTTCTTTGAAGCTACAGGTTCATCAAGCCATGATGTCACATTGTACTAGGTGAGTGCATGGGAGTATATGTGTGTATATTAATATTGTTCTGATATGTGCAATTCTGTGCATTTCATTTGTGTTGAGTTGTTCAAGTGTTCTCTACATAGGGAGTGCAGAGTATCTCTTCCTAATCCCCTACAAATAATCAGTTTAAATCCTGAAGTCTCTTCTTAGTTTGCATAACTGCATAGGTAATAAGGTAGTCCATCACTTTTTAAAATCCAACAAAGTCCCTCAGATGTTTGTTGATTGTGGGGTGGGGGTGGGGGCGGGGGCGGGGAGGAGGAGACAGTTACACAATCTCTTAATAGTTCATGGAGGCTGTTGAAACCAAGCATGCACTCTCTAGTGGCTCATTATACTGCATCCACAGCACTCCCAGGCCACGACAGGCCCTGGGGCTAGACCAGGACTGAAAATGGAAGTTTGATCTCCTGGATAGTAGTGTCGGTTGTGTTTGGGGCAAAAAGTTAAAAACTGAATTCTATGGTCTGAAAATTTTAATGCATCAAGGGGGAAAAAAAGCACCTCATGTACTTCTAGCACCAAATCTGGTGCATGTGACTCAGACTGACACAAGATAATAGCTTCTTAAAAAGTGATTATGATCTATCAGCTCAGTAAACAACTTAATAAAAAGGGGATAAATATGGATTTATATAGTACAAAAATATGTATAACAAACTAGGCATTTTCCAGCATAAAAATTATTTGTTTTTACTCAATTTTAAATCTCTATTTTACATGATAGATCATAACAGAATTTCTAGGTACATGTTGAACATGACTTTCACATAAATGTATTTACCCAGTATACTAGTATACTCCAAAATATGTTTATTACTTAGACCAATACACGCATATTTCTAGGCCATCTTAAAAACTGCCTTCATATTTATCCAAAGCTCCTGTTCTGGTGTATCATGTAAAATAATACTGTAACTTTTAAAATGCCTAAATAGTATGTAGATTTAACCACAGGAGATGTTATGGGCTAATATTATCCTTTTTACAAGTCTTTTAAAATTGAAAACAACATAACACATGCTGCCTACCAGACCATTAAGTGCAAATTTTAACTCCAAATAACAGCAGGGATTGTGAAACAAACCAGCCCAGAAATTCAAAGTTAAAACTGCTGTATGTTCCTCACTCAGTTTGCTTTCCCATAATTATTTCCCCCTCTCACTATGAAGTAAGTTTAGGATGGAGCATCAATTGTAACTCTGAATACCTTAATTTCCATGTTTGTGTTTTGGATGAAACACGTTTTTACTTTGACATTTCCATATTTGCTATAAGTTTACACAAGAATAAAACCTTCAAAATTCCAATGTTTCTTTATGGTCCATAGTATAAAAATTATTATTTTCATGATGGCCAAATTAAAACGGGCAAATGGGAAATAAAATGCCAGCAGTATGAACCATGGTAATTGACAATCAAGTCCTCACATTGTATCCACAGCATATTTTATACAATAAATCCCTGTTGCCAATAGCATTTCTCCTCTGTTTAAGTTCTCAGAGACCAATGAGTTTTATAATTATCTCCAAACAATTTTCTCCAGAGTTACTTAAGCTCTCTCTAAACAGCTGGGTGTGCTGCCATGCAATATCACCATCCCCTCCACTTAGTTCAGCTTCCAAAATAACTTCTGTTGCATCAGAGAAATCTGAATAGGAGCGAAGAATTTTATCTGTTGGGGGAGAAAAAAAACCCCAAACAATTAAAGTTCTGCCACAGATAATTTATATTGCTAGAATACATGTTCAAGAGGCAATTTATAATGAACATTAAAGTGTCTGACTTGCAGATAATCAAATATATCTTCTAATTCAAATGGTGGAAAAAGTCCACTGCAAATTATTATTTATTATTTGTATTGTGGTAGTCTCCAGAGGCTCCAGTCACGACTGGGTGCCCCATTCTGCTACATGATGTATGAATATAAAGACAATCCCTGCTTTGAAGAGCCCATATATATCCTGTATCCACATCAGGTTTTGCTAGATCCTAATTTTATTTTCCCCAAATATGGAAAAATGTGGCAGGTGAGAGCTGTATATTGATTGTTCTCACATATTTCCTTATCCTTGGCAAAAAGCTTGAGTGGGAAAAGGTTAAAATGCAACTGCATTTTAACTTTCTTTATTGCTTACGTTGTTTCTCTAACCTCCACTTCCCAGCATACTAGTGCATTGCATTTGCATTAGCACGTATACCTCATGATTTAAAAAATAAAATCAATCAGATTTCACACTTACCTCCAGTCAGATCAACTTGTGCTATGTTGGAGCGCAATCTCCACCTTATTCTTCCACTGTGAAATGTCTGACTGTTCGTTCTAATGGAAATGTTGTCTATTTTTAGACCAACTGACCCACACTCAAACTTCCAGCAGATGTAAGAAGAGGATGACCCTTCTTTTCGGGCTAAATAAACCTAAATGGAAAAACATCATGGTTAAGGTATTGAAAGATGGATGCTGAGCCCAGATCAAATGAAATGTCTTTATAAGGGCACTAAACCTTCGCGTAAAAAAACTTAGTCTTTATTAAGTCATTGAAAAATAAGTTTGTACACAATAAAACTTTGCACAGAATCTCCTTCTAATACCTTATTCCTGTTTTTACAGTGATATTGGGTAGCTGTACATTTTCAGTGGAGTTTACTTCATTGAAATAGTAGGGGAAGATCTTTAATGTGCTGCGTGGTATTTTAGCGACATAGACACATACTGTTTTAAGTATGTAGGCTTCTGCTTTTAAGTAACTACAATGGGCCAGATTTTCCATCCTGTTTTGGCTCCTTTGCCCTTCTATGGTAGCACAAATGGGATGGGAAAGCTTGTGTAACAAATAAAGAGATGTGTGGGACTCCTCAACTGGTGCAGCTGGCTTTGTGCCACCCTTTCTAGGCCTTGGCATGCCAGCAGTCAGAGAGGGGATGACTAGAGTCCACTACACTCCAGCAACCCCAATCACTGTAATGATCTTTTGGGGCCATCAGCAGCTTAGAGTACACCTGAAGTTTTCTGCCTATATTACATAGCCTCCTTATTTGTGCCTACCTGTTTATACTGCTACCCTTTACTGAAGGAATGGCAAGCAGTCTGAATCTAGAAGGATAAAATCCAGTTTACATTCTCACCCGAGTGCAATTTTTTTGGAAGATGGTTAGTGTAGACTGTAAGAAAGAACCTGAGGATACAAGGTTTTAAAAATCTGATGATTTTAGATGAGCAGGTTCTTATGTTGCTCCTTACATTGTGCTTATTAGCACCATGTGCTGCAGATGGTTCTGGGGGAATTTGGCCTATTAAATTCTAGTTTTCTTCAGCTAGTTGGGTCTAATTCTATGAAGTTTTACCTCAGGGACATGTTTGTTTACAGCACTGCAGTATAAAAATAAGGTGGTGACTACTGCTAATCAGGATACTAGCTAGAGGATCAGCAAATCCACTTTACCTGCATCAGTTTGCCTTTCTTATCTTTCTGCTTTGCACTGCAGTTCTTCTCTACAGCTTGTGGACTGAGATCCATAGTTAGCTTTAGGGTAAAAAACAGTTACCTGCCTTTTGTAACTGTTGTTCTTTGAGATGTGTTTCACATTTCCATTCCGATGTAGGTGTGCGAGTGCACCGAGCACAGCTGTCAGAGATTTTTCCCCTAGTGGTATCCGTCGGCTTGGCGCTGGTGCCCCGTGGTACAGCGCACTCATAGAGCCGGTATAAGGGGCCCCCACCAAGCCTGGGGAGGTCTATCTTTGACTTTGTTCATCACTTCCCACATGTTGTAATCGTAACGACCCAGCAATACCTGCTGGTTCACTATCCCCAACTGGAGTCCCCCCATCAAATAGACCTTCCTACCCAGAAGGTCCATTTTCCTGGGCTCCTTTGGATTGGGGGTAAATCTTATCTGACCTTGGTGGTCCTTTTTGTTAGCAGCCGCCACAATGAGGGACCCAAGAGGGGGATGAGAGAACAAGAACTCACAGCCTTTTGCGGGCACAAAGTATTTTCCTTCTGTTCTCTTTGCTGTGGGTGGAATGGAAGCAGGAGTCTGCCAAGTGGCCTTAATAGGTCCCAAAATGGATTTGTGTAAGAGCAGGGCCACCTTCGTAGGGGCTGTGGCCGACAGAATGTCTAGGAACCCATCTGATGGTTCCTTAATGACCTCTGCCTGCCAGGGTTAGAGGCCACCCACTTTAACAAGTCTTGGTGGGCCCTTACATCGTCCTGTGGGGGGGAGAGCCCCTTGAGCATGAGCTCGTCCTCTTGAGATGATGAGGAAGAGATGTGCACTGCCATAGTGTCTACTGCAGCCTGTTCCCGAGGCACAAGAACTTGGGTACTGGTACTGGTTCCAGTACTGGCATCAGTACCAGGGAGTATCCCTGCTTGGGCGCCGGTGCTGGGACCTACTCCGGCATCAGGACCGGTACAGGGGGTTGGCTCCAGAGTTTACCTGTGCGCCCCTGGTGCCACAACAGTCTCAGAGTGCACTAAGTAGGAGCACCGTGAGCTGGTCCCTTGGCCTGGGGGAAGACCCCACAGGTTCCAAAAGCCCTATTGTAGGAATGCCAGACGCCATGGGCCCAGCGCCTTGGGTCATCCATGCTCCCGGCACTCCCAATGATAGCATTGTCTGTGGAGACTGACACAGAGTCTCCTTTCAGTGCCAGTGTCTTGAATAGTTGGATCCCGAGTCTGAACTTGATGAAGATGACGATGTGTAGGTGGAGGACTGTGGTGACCATGGCGGGGCCGATCCCCCCGGTGCTGGAGATCGGTGCTGTGGAGACATCTCTGATGAAGCAATGAAGGGGGTTTCCCCCTGGAGGTTGGTCTTGAAACTGGCTTAAAGGTAGTTGATGCCGCTGTGCCACAGAGTGGTGCCACTGGTGCCGCGTCCTATCTCCCATCTGGGCTCGGTATCGACAAAGTCATCAGCTCATTAGCAGCTGCATAGGCTTCTGAGGTTGAAGGCACTGCAAACTGGTCTGCCCAGTGCCAACCACCTGGTTGGTTGAGCACTACTGGGGTCTGTGGTGCCGGTGCTTCTGCCAGTGGTTGCCGCAGTGCTGGGGAGGGAGAGCAGCCCAGCACGGATCTCACTCTATCCCGATCTGCTCACTTGTCTCCCTTCAGTGCCAGCAAGCAAGTCTTCTCCGGTGGCCTCAATGTTTCTTCTTCCGTACCAGTGAGGAGGACCAGTGCCGAGAGCTCTTAGCCATCAGCGGAGCACTTTGTACTGACGCCGAAATATTCGATGCCAAGTCTGATCTCTGCTCTGTCTCAGCGCCGCCTCCATAAGTAGGACTTTCAACCTTGCTGCTCTGTCTTTCTGTGTGTGTGCTTAAATTCCTAGAAGATGTTACAGCGCTCTTTCCTGTGACCCACTCCCAAACACTTGAGACAACTCAAGTGAGGGTAACTAGTAGGCACAGGCTTGCCACACGAAGAGCACTATTTAAACCCTGGTGCCCGAGGCATGCCCCAGTACCGGGGGGTCAGAGCACCTCTCCGGGTACGGAGAGGAGTCCCAGTCCTATACTATGACTACTTAAATGTACTGAAACTACTAAACTATCAAAATCTAACTATTTACAATGAAAAATAGTGGAAACCACTAAAACACTTAGCTCAAGATAAAGAGGGGAAGTTCCAACAGCTGAACAGGCAGTCAGAAGGGACCGAGGAGCGCGGGCTCAGCGGGGGCCCCTTATACCGGCACTATGCGTGTGTGACGCCAGCATCAAGCCGACAAATACCACTAGGGGAAAAATCTCTGACAGTTGTGATCAGTGTGCTTGCACACTTAAATCAGAGTGAACATGTGCAAAACATCTCAAAGAAGAACTTTACCTTTTGGGTCGCCTTTGTTGGTTTCCTCTCCCTTCATTCCAAATTAAAGGATGAACTTTTTTTTTTTTTTTTTTTTTTTAATGAAGGCTTCTCTTTTTCCACTGCATGCATCCGATGCAGTGAGCTGTAGCTCACGAAAGCTTGTGCTCAAATACATTGGTTAGTCTCTAACGTGCCACAAGTCCTCCTTTTCTTTCTGGACAGCTCTTTAGCTGGACTCCAACTTCTTAAGTGGTACATCTGCTTAAGTTAAAAGACTGAACATTCCACAAGGTGGCGTTCTATAGAAGTGCCATGTCACAGCTACAAGCCTGATGGGTATCTGCTGTCAGTTTTCCTACCCACCCCCAAATTCTTCCAACTTCATGGAAGAGCTGCTTACTGCTGGTAAACTCTTCTTGCTCAGTCACACATCAGTGCTCCCTGCTCCACTTGTTACATATACCCAGAGTAGAGAGCTGAGCAAAAGAGCAGATATATGTATTTGAACAGAGCACTCCCCTGATTAGTGGCTAGTTTTTTTTTACCTGGACCATATGTTTCTTGCAAAAATGGGAAGTCTGATCATATGAGTACCTGAAGGTGTGAGGTACAACCACAGTGTTAGCAGACGTGGGAAGGCTGGGGAGTGCCCAGTCTGATCTCTTACCCTTCCCTGTTCTTCTTTCCTCCATTATCCCACTCTGTTGCATCTTCTTTTACCCTTCATCTTACCCTCTAGCTGTTTCCCTCCTTTCCTCTTTGTGCACTTCCCCATCCTGTTCTTCCATGGTGCTCTGACAGGCTGTTGTATACTGGGCCAGCACAGCAAATTTCAGAGTGAAATTAACTTCTCTGGTAAGCTTAATTTTCCATTGTGGAGAGGAGGCAAAGCCTGGCCTAAGTTGGTGGTATGACTGGACAGAGGGAGCTGTCAGGCTAACAAGATGTTAGGGAGAGCAAAACAATAGTCACTAATATAGAATGCTCAGCTCCATACTTGGTGGCTGTTTGCTAGTAAATGTCTCCTTCCCCAGTTTAGCCTTAACTTCCTCTTCCTCTTTAGATTTGGAGTGCATGATCCTTCCGTTGCTCAGTGTGTCAGCAGATGGGAAGGGTTTAGGCAGGGTCTTCAATAATCTGAGTAACTGACAGCTTTTTCCCTTCTTGCAGATGGAGTGTAATGTTTAGCATAAGGAATTTCTTCCTTTTTGTCTGTGTGATGAAGAGATATGATATACTACAAAGCTATTTCACCACGGCTGAAAAAACAATTTAGACTCTTTGGAAAGAAGTATTCCTTATTAATACATGTAGTATTGTGTGTGTCCATGTGAACACAGGGAGAAGGTAGGTCTTAAACTTTAGTGCTCCAGCAGGGTTCTTGTTATCTGCAGAGAAGTCAGTCATCCCATTCTGAAAGGCAAGCTGACTTTATTTCCAATTTCTCATATCAGTTAACAATCTTATCTGAAGCAGGACAGTAAAATTTGGCAACTCCAACTGAATCCTTAAGCATTAAGAGAAATGTGATGCAAAATATGCTTAGTAATTTTAGACTTTAATAGCTAGAGGATATTAATAATCTAGAAAATTCTACAGAAATTTATTTAATTGCAGTCCTTACCATTTTCCAATCCGTTTCAACCTTTCTCCATAGAGACTCAGTCTTCCACACACCTTCCTCCCAGCCAGTGATTTTTTCATTATTATTGGAAAGTCGTGTATAGCTGTCTTCCACTATATTGTAACTGAGGTGGAAGAGTTTAGAGGTCTTCTCTTTCCCAGATGGAATAAAAATGACTTCTTTTCTCCTCTGAACAAAACCAAAAACTATACATTGGTGTTTTGCGATGTATTTGAAGGGATCATGCTAATTTTATTTTTTCTTTTTTGTTTAGCATAAACATCTGGCAAATATATATATTTGATAAAGTAGATCACCAGGCCCTTAGCTATTCTATAAGCAGTACACCAAAGAGGTCCACAGTTCTTTATGAAAAACTGTATAGTAGCCAATTAAAAAATACTAGAATGTTTTTTTCCATTGAAAAATGTTTGCCCCAACTTAGAAATTTTACATTACTTTGCTAGAATAAATATAAATCTTTCACAGAGAAAGGGGAAGTAATGTATTCTAAAATAACTGAAACCATGAGTCTGTCTACAGTAAATAGTAGTTTACAAAAGATTTTTCATGCTCATGTATGACATGGGGCTGCAGGAATTAGGTGTGTTAAACAGATTTAACACACTGAGAAAAAAGCAAATTATTAAGCTATATTAAGAGAGCAAGCATAGCTCAATGACTAATGGTGAAAGCTGCAGCTAACTATAGCAATTTACAGAACAATGTCTTTCTAAATCTGATAGGGAAATAAAAATAAAGATCGGCTTTCAAAATTAAGAGTAAGTGTGAATTTGATAAAGATAATCGGAAAACAAGGGAAAATGGAGTATATGCACTTAAAAATTGATTTCTAATCATCCTTCATATCACGAGATTCAGTAAGACAGAAATAAAGTCCCCTAAAATATGTATAGTTGAAATAAACTCTAGTATCTCAAATCTGAACATTGCTATGAAATCCATTAGTTCCATTTAACTAGCTCTAATTCAGTATTTAGATTGTCATCCTCTTTACATCAAATGACAAGATCACTAGAAAAGGATGTGCAAAATGTCAGGAATAATTGATACCTTTGTGTACTGGCCTATCTAGAGTGGTTGTTTTTAGGAAATTGTTTCTCCGCATAAGGAATTAAGAACATTAAAAACTCCATTTAGCCAAGAACCTTGAGGTGAGGGGGGATTATGTAAACATTAATTAATCTTACTTTGTGGGAGTTGCAGTTACACATTCACAGTGGGCCTTGATTTACATTTTATTCACAAAAAAAAGTTGGTAGAAAATTGCTCTCCAGCTTAATTAGATTCCCCAGAATTCTTGAGGAAATTGTCAACAACTTAATGTGTTGATTTCCCAAACACCTTAATTTCAGTTTTCTTAAATTTCCTGCTTTTGTTATGTTGTAGCTTTAATCAAAAGAATGTCAGTCATTAGCCTATAATTAAGAGACAAACAATTTAGACACCCCCCCCCCCCCCAAATGATCACCACTTGACAAATTAAATACCTCTGAACCAATTTCACCTCTGGCTACTCTCCAAGCCTTTGAACCAGATATCCTTCCACCAAGTTCACCAGGTTTAGGAGTTTTGGGAGAAATGAACTCAACAAGCTCCACAATTATCCTCTCCAGGAGCTCTCTCTTTCTGCTTTCTGACAAGGATTGTTGTCTCTGTAATAATAATTTAAAAAGTGCAAAAAACCTCAAAGAAAAAATAATCTTTCAGATTAGTTCCAACTGTATCTCAGCCCTGGAATGACACCATAAGGAAATAAACATGAAAGAATCTAGATTTAAACTGATTGTTAAAATATTAAACTGGGATCACGTGCATTAATATGCCTCAATCCTAATTGTATAGTTATTGCATGGCACTGTGCGTGACTTTAAAAAATGTTTGAGTGCCTTAACTGCATATGTCCATACCTTAATCTGTTTGGGTTTCTTTTAAGGTAAACTCTAACTGAATTTCATGGTATTATAATGCATGTTTTTTGCATCATTAAAACATCCTTGTAATGTATTGTATTCTAAATTACTGATATGTAGTGTCAATCTTAATGTATTTTTTTTGTCTGGGAATAGAAAAAAGGCATGATTATTGGGTCAAGCCTTTCTTCTACACCGTGGACTGTTCCAGTTACCAGCAGTCTTGGTTTGGTGAATAAGTCTAAGCATAAAAATCACATAAAGGCTGAAAGAGTAGATTCACAATGATGCATGCCATTACAAATGCAGTATGAGTTGCATATTTTTAAGAAGCAATAGAATTGAGTAAAATCATGCCTTTACACTTCAAGATAAATCAAGTGAGCCTAAAGAAGTCTGGTATGTAGAAAAAGAATTATTATATAACCTACTTTTACCATATGATTAAAAAGGGTGGGTTTTCTTCAGAAAATGTCTTTAAAATGCTTTTGACTGAGAGTCCATTTTTGTCTCAATGATTTCCATATCAAATATGCTAAGCTGACATTTAACACTTCTTATTTCTTCACGGACAGTCCTGCAAGCAGCCTGAGAGTTGAGTCAGGCTGAGTTCTTCTCTCACAGCCAGTAAAAAAACTTCTGCAAAATGAATTAGGCCCTCTCTTACAGCTATACAACCTTATGGTATTAAAATTATGGTCTCATTGAAGTTGTGCAAGTCAACTGTTTGCACAGGTATAATTGATTGAAATTTGACTTATCTGTTGATACACAAGAGAGAACAGAATCCAGCTCACTTTCTCTGCAGAGCCAACAGGAGTAAAAGGTAATAATTTCCTTTTCCCTAATCAAAGTAAGGAAATATGACTGACTATGCAGAGAACCGACTGGTATAACTAGGTGACACTTTTACACAGTTACTTCACAGAGGAGAACTGCACTTTAAGAATTCTCAGCTGACAAAAATGCTATGCTGTGATTGGTCCTGAAGTGGTCTTATGTAAAATCACAAAGAATGTATAAATAGCAATATTTAATTTTTTTGTAGTACACAGAGACCTTTATCAGGACTGGGCTCCATTGTCCAAGGAATTTACATAGTCTGTTTCCAATACATGTCATTTTAACAAATCAGTTGAGGTAAAGCTACGTACCAGTTTATTAAGCCTCTCTATGGTTTCACGCAATGCTGCTTCTTTGACTTGTGTCCTTCTAGAAAGTAATTCTTCGTGTTTACAGGAATATCTCCAGGTGACATCAACAACCTCAAGTATAAGTTGCAGAAGTTAAAAAAATACATATATATTCTGCCTCTTAAATATGTGTATTTTCAATAGACAATGTGATCAAGAGATTGTCTTCCCTTACAATAATCTATTGCAGATCCCATTAAAATGGTATACTTTGCACAGCTTCTTTCTCAAGGCAAATTTGTATTTTTATTTCATAGCATATTATTATCCCTACCCCTACCTCATCCTTGGAGAATGCAATTACATAGGAGAGCTTCTTTCCCCAGCCAATCTCATAGAGAAGAGGTTTATCACAGACAGTTTCACAAGGGTCACAATGAAGCCATCTCTGCTGGGATGAAGAATATACCTCAGTCCACACATGATCTGCATGAGAGACAGGCCGAGGAAAACACTGAATGTTTTTTAGATGGGTTTTCTGTTCTTACAGTTTGAGATATTTAAACTCTTCCAAATCAATTAAATGGGGAGCATAACATTACTCCTGAGGGCATTCTGAGCCAAAACATTAAATTCTGTGCCAAAAAAATTTAAAATTCTGTGCACAATATTTTAAAATTCTGCAAGTTTTATTTGTCAATAAATAAATGCAGAGGCTCCAGCATGGCAGTGGGGAGTACAGGCCACTGGCTGCACAAAGGTGGGAGATCACCCTGCAGCCTCCCCACCCCCTACCCTGGAGACATGGACTCAGTGGTGACCCTGACACAGCACAAGGCCTGGGCCTGCCCCGGAAACACCCTGGGGCCCTGCCCCTCTGCGTGAGGCACACCAGGTTCTTTTGCGTGCCGAGACGTGGGTGGGATCAACCAGGCAGGATCCAAGTGTGGAGGGGCTCAGTGTGGGGGGATCCAGGTGTGGGATGAAAGGATTCTGTGTGGGATAATCTGGGTGCAGGCAGCTCAGTGGGGGATCTAGGTGTGGGGGGATCTGGATACACAGAGTCTCATGGGGGGGTTCCAGGTGCAGGGGCAATGGGACTCAGCAGGAGCTTCTGGGTGAAAGTGGTTGGGGCTAGTAGAGGGGTCTGGGTGTGGGGATCTCATCAGGAGGTCTGGGTACTGGGGAAGTGGGGCTTGGTGGGGCAGGGGTCAGGGTGCAGTTAATTGGGGGTCAGTGGCATGGGGGTGTGGATGTGTGGGGTGGGGGTGGGGGTGGGGCTCTTCAGGGTGCAGGTTTGAGTGCAGGGAGCTCAGTCGGGAGTGATCTGGGTGCAGGGGTGGGGGTTCAGAGGCAGGGGGTCTGGGTGCAGGAGGGCTCCAGATGCAGGGGTTGAGGGTCCATGAGGTGAGGTTTGGATATGGAGGGCTAGGGGGATTCTGGGTGTGTGGTGTGAGGCATGGTGGGGGTGTCTGGGTGTGAGAGGTTTGGATGCATGGGGGTTGGGTGGATTGGGGAGCAGCTCCCTGTACAATGACCCCTCCCCTGCAGCTGAGCGATGGGGGCAGGAAGCAGGGAAGGATGCTGAGCTTCATGCAACTGGGGGAGAATTCTGAGGGTGAGTCTGACACAGCCCCAGCCACTTTTTCCAGGGGAAGAGGAAATCCCATCCTCTCCTGCCTCTAGCCCAGCTGGGACTAGCAGCTGATCCCGGCTCAGGGTAGGAGCCACTGGCTGGGGTGTCCCCAACCCTGTGGTGATTTACCTCTCCACTGGCTGCTCTGGACGCCTGAAACAATGTACCTGTGCAGCTAGGGAGTGGTGCGTGACTGCTCTTGTAGCTTCCCTTTGCTTCCCTGTCAGAATGTCATTTTTCTGCAGGGAAGCAAAGAAATCTGCGGGGGACATGAATTCTGCACACACACAGTGGCACAGAATTCCCCCAGGAGTAATAACATGGAACTGCGTAGAGGGAAGAATGCATTTTCTGTTTATATGCCTTCAGACACATCTCCTTTTAAATGTGAAAGCACAAACAATGAATTCTGCTTATTTTCATTGAAAGTAGGAGAACCTGAATGTAATATGTAATGTAAGATATAAAGATTTCATCATGTTGAAAACAGCAGCCTTACCTCATTTGTAGAATATTTCATATAAGCAGACAAAATGGAAATTTAACCTAGATTTTGTTCATAAGATACTGTGAAACTTCAGCGGTTACCAGTTAGCTAACATAAACACACAGATCCAATGATTTTGTAAGTCCCATTTTTATGCATGCTTATACTAAGTTTAAGGTGTTCTAGAGCACTGATACCTGTTGAATCCCAGACATATCTAGCTTCAAATCCTATAGCTCTGCAGCACAGTGTAAAACAGTTAGCCCACTCTCCACAACGCCCACGTCTTGTTTCCAGAAGTTTCTCAGGATTATTATACCTAAAAAAATTAAACATTATTCATTGTAAATTATGTGCTTTGTACCAGTTAATGGACTTTAACAGGAATATATATTTTCCCCTTCCAAATCTTTGAACCATTATACAGTAGAACCTCAGAGTTATGTACACGAGAGTTATGAAATGACTGGTCAACCACACACCTCATTTGGAACTGGAAGTATGCAATCAGGCAGCAGCAGAGACAAAAAGAAAAATACAGTACAATACTGTATTGAACGTAAACTACTAGAAATAAAGAAAAGTTTTAAATTTTTTTGGACAAGGTAAGGAAACTGTTTCTGTGTTTGTTTCATTTAAATTAAGATGGTTAAAAGCAGCATTCTTCTTCTGCGTAGTAAAGTTTCAAAGTCGTACTAAGTCAATGTTCAGTTGTAAACTTTTGAAAGAACAACCATAACATTTTGCTCAGAGTTCATAATTCTGAGGTTCTACTGTAGTCCTCCCATCTGTTCTCAGTGCCATTGACTTCACACTAGTTGCTGAAGATGATTGTTGCACTGGACAAAATTAACATTTGGATGACCATCTCCTTGCTTCTAAGAGAGCTAAAATTCTTATTTTAAAAAACTTGTTCTTATTTTAAAAAACTCAACTTAAGTAGGATTTGTGTACCCTAACCTCATTGACAGATGTCAGCACAATTCTGAAATTAGTACATATCTGCTGCTACAGTCAGCAGAAGTATGCCCTCTTTTGTGGGCTCCCCAAGAAAGTGCAATGGTTTATTTGTTTCTTTTTAAAAGCCACTTTGATAATGGCATATATATTAATTAAAATAATTATATACAGAAAATGTACTTGGTAAGATCAGTCAAAGATACTCAGTATAAAAACAGGGCCCTCTTTTTAAATGCAATAATTTTTTTTAAATTAAGCATTCTAGGCTGATTGGTGATAAAATATAAATATCGGCGCCCACAACAATCCCATGGTACTCTTTAAAATGATCTATGTATGTATTACAGTAGGGTTTTCAATCTATGTAAAACAAAATACAAGCAACGGTCTCCCAGTAATTCACAGAATACACAAATACAAAGTAGCATTTTAGAAAATCCAAGGTTATGCTTACCTTGGAAATCTATTGCTGAACTGGCACTGGTTACAGTGATGATTTTCAACTCTGTTTGCATTCCATCTCAGATCTTCATCATTAGGTGATAAGAGACCTTTAGGCTCTGTCTGACCACCACATTTGCTGCAAGCAAGGTTATTCACCCACTGAAAAAATTCACCCTTAAACCACTGCAAGAGCTCCAACAACAAAAAATCATCTTCATTCACATGGGTTCCTATAATATTAAAACATAGTAATTCAAACAAGATTAACCAAGTTCAGATTCATTTGACCTTTCCAATATCTACATAATTACTATATCTGGACCTTTATCATAACTAGAGTTGAAGTATCAACCAAGACATTATTATATAGATGCTATTTTTTAAAAAATAAGATTTTAAAGACTGAATAATGGTAAATCATATTTTAAAAAAAGACAAACAGCCAAAAAGAAATTTAGAATAAGGAATTGAACAGAAAAGGATTGAACACAGAGAAATTTAGCATAGAACATAATAACTCTTATATTTTTCCAGAGGTATGGAATAGCTTCTAATCAACAAATAACAATTGTTTTGACTCCAAAATCCCAAAGGTTTTTTTTACCAGAAGCTAGTGGCAGTATAGCCAAATATCTCTAGTACGAACAGACTTTTATAAATTGTACAGAACAGTGCATATTTTCCAATAATTAAGGTTTGTGAACTACGTTTTGATTTCATTCATAATTATTAAGCAAATGTGTCCTTTCAGTTCAACTTCTCCAAACTAGACATTTGCTGTCTGGCCCCATATCTTTCTATTGTCCAGCCAGTTCCCCTATGCTTGAATAACAGACTCTTCTGTCCTGTTCTTCTGTCCATTTGCAGCAGGTTGTAGAGCCTTCTCTCCTACAGTTATGAGACGGAGTAAATAACACTTCTTTATTTACTTACCATCTGGAACAGCCTCATTGCACCTAACTGACTGATTTTTAAAATCCAATTGTGAGACCCATCTCTTCTTTGTTCTGATTCCTTACCACCTTTAACTTAAAAATATTTTGAATACTATACCCTGAGTCTTCCTCTCTCCCCCATTCATAAATGTTCTCCATAAATCTGACATTTGCTCCTTCATAATCTAGATCACATCACAGTCACAGACGTTAATGCCTATACGATATTTTATTTGTTTGCTTGTAGTTTGCATTTACAAATTGGACTAGCTGTAATATGATATTTTTATAACAACATGCTATACAAAACCAAAGTTGCACTATATTTTCAACATTCTGAAAAAAAGATGTGATGTGCAGAGATAATCCAGGGTGATGAACTAGAGTGACTCGTATTAAATGAGGATCTTTTAATACAGCTCCCGGGAAGCAGACAGCATGACCCTGCTCCAGCTCCTACATAGTATGCGGAGGCACGGCCAGGCGCCTCTGCACGCTGCCCCATCTGCAGGCGCTGCCCTGGCTGCGGTTCCCGGACAATGGGAGCTGTGGGAGCAGCCCCTGTGGACAGGGCAGCACGTAGAGATGCCTGGCTGCCCCCTCCACATAGGAGCTGGAGGGCGGACATGCTTCCAAGAGCTGCTTGAGGTAAGCGGTGCCTGGAGCCTGCACCCGAGGCCCCCCTGCACCCCAATCTCCTGCCCTGATCCCCCTCCCTCCCTCTGAACCCCTCGGTCCCAGCCTGGAGCACCCTCCTGCACCTGAAACACCTCATCCCCAGCCCCACCGCAGAGCCCGCACCCCCAGTCAGAGCCCTCACACCCCATCCCATACCCTAACCCCCTGCCCCAGCTCTGATCCGTCTCCCGCCCTCTGAACCTCTCAGTCTCAGCCTGGAGCACCCTCCTGCAGCCCAAACAGAACAAAGGGCAATGGTCTCAAGTTGCAGTGGGGGAGGTCTAGGCTGGATATTAGGAAACACTATTTCACTAGGAGGATGGTGAAGCACTGGAATGGGTTACCTATGAAGGTGACAGAATCTCCAACCTTAGAGGTTTCTAAGGCCTGGCTTGACAAAGCCCTGGCTGGGATGATTTAGTTGGGATTGGTCCTGCTTTGAACAGGGGGTTGGACTAGATGACCTCCTGAGGTCTCTTCCAATCCTAATCTTCTGTGATTCTATGAATCATTAAGAAAGGGATAGATAATAAGACAGAAAATATCATATTGCTTCTATATGAATCCATGGTACATCCACATCTTGAATACTGCATGCTGATGTGGTTGCCCCATCTCAAAAAGATGTATTGGAATTGGAAAAGGTTCAGTAAAGAGAAACAAAAATGACTAGTGGTATGGACCAGCTTCCATATGAGGAGAGATAAATAAGATTGGGACTTTTCAGCTTGGAAAAGAGATGACTAAGGGGGGATATGATAGAAGTCTATAAAATCATGACTGGTGTGGAGAAAGTAAATAAGGAAGTGTTATTTACTCCTTCTCATAACACAAGAACTAGAGGTCATCAAATGAAATTAATATGCAGCAGACTTAAAACAAATAAAAGGAAGTATTTCTTCACACAATGCACAGCCAACCTGTGGAACTTCTTGCCAGAGGATGTTGTGAAGGCCAAGACTATAACAGGGTTCAAAAAAGAACTAGATAAATTCATGGAGGATAGGTCCGTCAGTGGCTATTAGCCAGGATGTCAGGAATGGTGTCCCTAGCCTCTGTTTGCCAGAAGCTGGGAATGGGCAACAGGGGATGGATCACTTGATGATTACCTGTTCTGTTCATCCCCTCTGGGGCACCTGGCACTGGCCACTGTCAGAAGACAGGATACTGGACCTTTTTAGCATTATACAAATTTAAAATGTTCCATAAATGATTCAACAGAAATAGCATCTATTGCTTATATACTGGATATGCTTTGTGTCTATTTTACTGCTACCTTTTCTCTGAACTGTCTGCCAGAAACTAAATGAGGTAATTTCAATCAAAGGACAGTTTTTCTTTCTGTTGGTTAGTGGTGAATACAATGATGCCCCTCTATGGAAAGAAAATTGCTACTATTACATAAATATTCTTCTCTGGGTTCATAAAGTACATCCTGCATGAAAGGCTCGGCACAAAAATGATGACAAATATGATCTGTTTCAACAAGAAATGATTGTTTGAAAATACCCAGATATCACAAAAGTTAAGAGTATACATAATTCTGGTCAATTTACATTGCTAATGGCAGGTGGCCAATGAGGATGAAGACAAGCATTGTAATCTCTTGTTCAAATGACCATAACTTTATCAGGGTGGTCTTTATGAGCCAAAATGTCTATGACTTTGACTTATTCTTCAAAATCCCAAAGGTTTTTTAGATCTGCCTGTAATAACTGTTCTCCAGCTGCACTGGTAATTTCTCCAGGAGGCTGTCTTAATACAACAGAGACAGATTTACAAGGAAACAGGCAAGGTAGATTATTTCTTAGCAACAGTAGATACTCCCTTCCATACAGCCCATTCTCAGTGGAGTCTCTTTCCATACAGCTTTTAAAATTAAAGTTAACACACTACCTCTGCATTTAAGTTGTCATTGCCTAACAAATGGCAAAGTTTTCCCCGTACTCTTTTACACCTGAGTTTAAGGTGCAAGGTCTGAAACCTTGAGTGCCGCTTTTGACACATCAGCGGTAGAGGCTGGGGTCACATGAACACAAGCCCCATCCCCCTTAAAGAAGAGTGGATAAAAATCATTATTTTAAAAAAATATCAAAAACATCAATTTTTTTTTGGTTTAAATCAACTTTTTAAAGTTAAATAATATTTCTTGTTTACATATTACTAGTTAGTTCTTTATCTCCATTTTAGTCTCAAATTGTTTTGTAGTAATTTCTTTAGTTTCTTAATTGTTAGAAGAATTTCAAAATTTACATAGTGATTTTTTTCTTTTAGGTAATTCCATACTTTAAATGCTCAGTGAAAACATTTTAGTATTATTATTATGAGAACACAATCTCAAACATAAAACTGATAAGTGAATACCCCATCCTATATTTGTAGGGCCCTACCAAATTCACGCTCCATTGTGGTCAATTTCACGGTCATGGGATTTTAAAAATAGCAAATTTCATGATTTCAGCTATTTAAATCTGAAATTTCACTGTGTAATTTTAGGGGTCCTGACCCAAAAAGGAGTTGGGAGGGGTCAAAAGGTTATTGTAGGGGGAGGGTTGTGGTACTGCTACCCTTACTTCTGCACCGCTGCTGGTGGCGTTGCTGCCTTCAGAACTGGGCAGCTGGAGAGCAGTGGCTACTGGCCGAGAGCCCAGCTCTGAAGGTAGAGCTGCCACCAGCAGCAGTGCAGAAGTAAGGATGGCATGGTATGGTATTGCCACCCTTACTTCTGCACTGCTGCCTGCAGAGCTGGGCTCTTGGCCAGCGGTCGCCACCCTCCAGACGCCCAGCTCTGAAGGCAGCAGCGCAGAAGTAAGGGTGGCATGGTATGATATGGTATTGCCACCCTTACTTCTGCACTGCTGCTGGCGGTGCTCCCTTCAGAGCTGAGTGCTCGGCCAACATCTGCTGCTCTCCATCCGCCCAGCTCTGAAGGCAACGCAGAAGTAAGGGTGGCAATACCATGACCCCCCTGCAACTCCCTTTTGGGTCAGGACCTCCTCTATGAGAAACACTGGTCTCTCCCATAAAATCTATGTAGTATAGGGTAAAAGCACACAAAAGACCAGATTTCATGGGGAGAGTCCAGATTTCACAGTCCATGACGCGTTTTTCATGGCCGTGAATTTGGTAGGCCCTGTGTATTTGTAACCAACATAACCTTGTAAAATACTTAACTTCCACAAGTAAAGAAAGCTGAAATTCTCTGATACTCTTCCATCAGGGTATGCAGTTTGAAGTCAATAGGACTTCGGAACACAAGTCACTATGGTACTTTTGAAAATCCCACCTTTTGGTGCCTAAATCTGGGTATAGAAGGCTAATTTTACACTCCGTTTTTTGGAATTTTTTGGCTCGCGTGCATAAAAATTCAAAATAAATTTCTTAACATCTTGAAAGTCTAACTGAAGCAATTTTGCTTTGAAGTGACAAAGATTTTATGCCATAAAGAGTAGTTTTTTATTAAAAATACAGCTTTAGATCCTGATGCTGCAAACACTTATGCACATGCTTCACTTTAGGCAGGTAACCAAAAGGATTATTCATGTGAGTGAAGTCACATACTTGTTTGCAGGATCAAGGCCTTAACTTCCATTATTTTGGTTTTTGCATATTGTATTTCTACAAAATTTAGAAAAGACACACTACCAAAAGTGGTGTTTTAAAAAAGACACAGCATTTGGAATATAGTTCATTATACATTTTAAAGTAAAGTTAAAATAGTACAAGTTTTCAAATTAATTGTACACTGGCTCAAGACGACATGAATCAATTATTTAAAAATATAAACAATTACAAATACAATCAATTATTTAAATTGCTCTGCCTTTCCTTAAAACATACATACATTTATTATCTTCATTCTACTCCAGATGCAAGCAGCTAAGTAATATGTACAGAATCCTGCTGCCTCTAATGCTATTTGCTGCTAGTTCAGAAATCTGGATTCAAGTAAATTTCCTTTGCTCTGTCTTCCCTCCCCCCTTCCCCAGCCATGAACAGATGGACAGCAGATGGACATAAAGGAAAAGCATGCAAAGGAAGAGAAAATACAAAATTTAAGATATCAGTGCACAGTGGATGAGGAGAGGAAGGTGAGAATGGAAGACAGGACAGAGGGTTAATACATTTAAGAAATGGTTCAGCTGAACTGAATTTATGAAACCTCTCAAAGACCCATCTGTACAGAATACAGGACTTTGCTTCAGCCCTGTGCACACATGAATTTTAAATGCATATGATGCGCTGGTACTCAACAGATTAACCTGAAGGACCGAAGAAATGTGATCCTCAAAATTTTATCTAATATGATTTTAAACAAAGAAAACAAACCTAAACTAAGAATTAGCATTAATTCTCCAAGCACTTTTCTTTTTTGACTAAGCAGATAAACTAATTGAATAAGATGGCATACTACATACATTCTGAATACTAGTGTAGTTTAAAACTAGTACTCTGAAGTCACAAAAATATAATGACAATCCTAGTCTATAAACATGCACATTACGTCCAAATGTTTAACCTAGTATTTTTAGTGTCTCATAAATTGTCAGAACTAATACCTTCATCCACTTTTTTGGCTTGTGCTAACTTTTCTTGAGCTTTCTCTTTCAATGCTTGGACTGGAATAGAAGCCAAAGCTTTCTTCTGAAGAGACTGGTTCTCATACACTTGCACATGCTGAAAATTTGATTGAAGGGTTTTAAAGAAGATTGTTTCAGACTCCTAATATGGAAAAAATAGAGGTATTATTACAATCTATGCAAACCATTTTCTAGTAATTGGATGATTTCAAAACATCTGATCTTGGTTCATTAATGTGTAAGCTTGTTTGCATATTTATTATAGAGTTTCTGATCATGACTCCATAGTTAAGGTTGCATTACAGATTTCAGTTAAAAGGAGTTTTAAACTGTAAAAATATGAATAACATGGCTAAAATTAAAACATAGAATGTAAACTTTGAGCATGATTTGAATTTTTCATGATGGTGTGATTGAAAAATGGACTGACAGAAAGAAGTAAGAACTCAAAAATTGCCCCTTTTGGGCAATTTTTCACTGCATTGTCTCACTTTTCTTTGTATGCCCTTTCCAAGGAATCTAAAATACTCAGATTATGGGATCTGTCCCTTGTGCATACTGTTGCTCCTCATGTGCTGATTCCCGGAATATCAGTTGAACATAGCTGTGCTTGACTAGAGAGCATTTTATAACTTTTTAGCCATAATTGAAAATTTATGTATCAAGCTGAAGCTGCTAAATTTGACAACACAGCAGCCCCGGCCAAAGAGTGGGGTGAAAGAGAGTGAGTTAGCATACCTCTATAACCTAGGGGATAATTCCCTGAACTAGGAAGGAGGAGACCAAGAATTTAAAGCTAGCTGTCCTTTGTATTTCCATGCAAGTCACAACCAGCAAAGAGCTGCTGAAAAAACCTTTATTGGAGGTAGTCATGCCTATTGTTAAGGCTTCTGAGCACTTCTTGTTATAAGAGCCTGAGTGCTGGAGTGAGACTCAGGAGACCTGGATTCTAACCCCAGATCTCCCACCCTCAGCTTGTTCACTGTAGCACACTGCCTTTAAGATTGACTAAACCAGTTTCAGTTACTGTATTTCTAACCACTATGATTGCACGCCCCTCTTGTTGGGATTCCCTCTGAGACCTCCTTCCACTTGGCTTTCCTAGAACTTAGTTTAACTTCAGAGTCTGTCACTCATATTTTTATTTGGCATACGGCAAAGCTACGCTGAGTTAATCACACTCAAGCGTAGTGGGTGTGTATAGGGCATACCACACACCCAAAGTTACACTGCAAACCTCTTCCTTTATATACATTTACACATTATATTGCATTTTGCTATACAGTGCATCACATGTTTTGGGATTGGCTTGGGACAGCACGCACTGTCCATACATGACTTACTCTTTACCTCATCTTATATTCCAGCCTCATTTTAGTTATTGTTATTTTATCCATTATAAATGGTTTCCTGGGTTTCCCCCTTGTTTTAACTAGTACAGACATTCTGCTTTCAGCCTACTGATAATACTGTCTCCCAAAAAATGAGGCCTCACCCACGTCCAATTAGTCATGTCAAGCCAGGTCTACACTTTTCAGACCCAAGAACAGAATCCAGGATTCCTGATCATCAATATTCTACTGCTGACTAGTAAACAGTTGTGTAAGCCACTCAGAAAGCACATGTCAAGTTCTCATTCAGTGGCTAATCCACAAAGTGGCTAGCAATTATTAGCATAGCTCAAACAGTAATTGGCCTAAGCTAGCAATTTGAAGATCAAGGGGTTCAAAGTCTGCTACTGATTTATGCGGGCAGATGGCTCTGTGTGGTTCACAGCGTGAAAAGACTTCTTTTAAACTTTGTACTTAAATACAATCTATACATTATGGTGGGAATCAACAAAATATACGTGTCACATTTCAGCTGTTTGTCACACATTTTGCTTGTATGATGCACTTGTCGATGTGCGGGTTGTGTGCCTCTCCATGCCCGAGGCTCCGAATCTGATAGCTCTGAACTTCAGAGGCTAGTTCTTTAGCATAAACGCTAACTGTTCATGTTTTTAGCTCTGGAGTTCAGCCCTGGTGTCAATCACAGTGGTGGCTGTCACACATTGGCAGGTTTGAAGGTTGAGGAGCATGCTTCAGGAGGGTCATCATAGTCAGGGGCACCTTAGCAGCACAGCTTCTCTTTTCAATTCGCAAGCAGGTGCAGCTCCCTTTCTCCCTACTTCTTGGTAGCTATCCACTGAGGTACCCTAAAGCCTATATAAAAAACCTAGGAAATCAACTAACAAAAGTAATTTTTAGTAGCAATTAAGGACACACCCCAGCCACTTAAAACCTTAAAAGCATGGATATAAGAAGTTAAGGTAGAATGCTCTTGTATGCTCTGCCACCTTCGTTACCTACAACACAGTTGATAATGGACTCCAACACACCATAAGGCTTTCACTTGCTCATCCAACAAATACCCAAAAGCAATATACATCCCAACTTCATCAAACTTGCACTCTCAGGGATATGCATGTTATAGGCATTAGTAACAACATTACTAATTTTCTTTCTCATCACCAGGGGGAAAGGTGTTTGACAGTTACTCTAAAAGCAAGGCTAAAGCCTACATCAAGGCCAGCATAGTCCGAGATCTGAGGTGCAAGCGATTTGGCATTGACAAAAGTGGTTCATGGCCATTGCCACAGTCACAATGGATAGGCTTTACATACTTCTTCCTTTCTGAGAAAGAGCTCAGATTAGAGGTCCATTTTGCCATATTGTATGAAGGAAATAGGAATGGGACTTAAGGAGCATGACCTTCTGATAGGGCCCCTGACCTGGCCACTATGCCCTCTGGTGCACAAATTATGGAGTACCTCAAGATTTGGTGGGGGGTCAGTCATCAGTTGATGCAGAACTCATAAGTATCAGGGCATACAGATATTCATATCCTTCTGTTTCTTCTATTTGTTGTGTGGGGTAGGGAGAAGCTTACTGGGGTAATGGTGGGACACTATCAAGCTTAACATTGCATTTTCAGCCATCTCTTTTGGCTCAGGAACTGCCAACAGGGCTTGGGGCTGGTCTCATCTGGTACCATCCAGCTGCTAGACTTGAGACTTTAATTCCCCCTTCCTGCCGTGCACATTTACTAACAATGAAGGATCAACACTGAATTAGCCTGCGTGGCAATTCCCATATTGCCTACTTTAGCCTTCCTCCCCCCACAACAACCTTATGTTTTGTGTGGGCTGTTCACATCCTTTCTCCTCTCCCAGCCCCAATAAAAACCAAACAAATAAATAACCCATACATAAATTTAATTTAAAATGTTCACATTAAAAAAAATGAACAAAAACAAAACTGGAGATGGATATTTGAATGACTAATTTCAGCATGCTTTTGGACTTCAGACTTGTGTTCTTGTGCCTCAACATCTATGGTGTCTTTGCTGAGATGCTCCTTCCTTATTTCACATTTGCTGTCAGATTGCATCTGTTGCTTCCCCTCTTTTGTATAGCTTTTTTATGACTCTGCAGGAAGGAATGATGTTGAATCAGAAGGCTCCTCCTTCAGTAAGGATTATAGGGCACGGTATGCTCTAGGGGGCTTTCAAGAGGGTAGCAATTTATTGGCCTGCATCATAGATGACCTTCACCTGGGGGAGATAGTTAATTTTAGTGTATGACCAACTGATCTACAAGTTTCAGCATCAGCTCTCGCTCATATACATTAAACCTCACTGTCCCTTGGCTTACAGACATCAATGTGGTTGTGGACAAGGACATTTATGCTACTAATTTAAGACAAGTGGGTCTGCCACCTCCACTGAAAAAGGCTGTTACATCATCTGTACTACTCTATTAGGCAATCTGCTGTTAGTTTGGTTAGATACAGGCAGACTGGTAGTTGCCTGATCAAAAATATCAAGTTATGAAAGCTTTTTGCCCATTCAGCCAGGAGCTGTGGATGTTGATGCAGAAAAGCACCCTTCCAATTACCTCCAATTATTGGGTCCAAATGAAGTACATTTCTTGGATGTTGGGAGCTGATGTCATTATTTCCATGGTCTGTTTCAGTGCAATGTTCTACTGTTTCTCTTTTTGGCTTTTATATGTAGCTACAATCCAACTTCTACAAACTTATTCTGTGTCCTATCCATAGAATTATATATTCCTGAAGTTACCTGTTTGTCCTAACTTCTCCTTAATGATTTTGTTCAGTTTGGCTGTTTCCTAGGAAAATTCTGTCCTGAGTTATTGGGATTACTTTAAACCTAAAGCCCTATGTAACAGGGTGGTTTGCTTCTTTAAGGGTCAGAGAGTCTGGGGCCAGAGGCCCTTTAAAAACAGGTGTTTGGGCCTTGTAGAGGGGATTATCAGACCCAGCTGGGAAGGAGTCAGGTGACAGTTTGATGAGTAGCTGATTCCTATAAAGGCTGAAAGAGCTCAGTTGAGGAGAACTATAGAAGCAAGTTGGTGCTTGTACTGGGGGATGCCTAAGCAGACTGCTTCTAGACTGGAGAAGAGCTGCCAGGAGGGATACCTGTAGGTCAGGGGAAAGGTTGAACTGCTTTTTTGGGGAGGTCTGCTAAAGACTGTCAATACAACCACTAAACAGTGCCCTGAACAGACGCTAGGTGGGGCATTAATCCTTTCTGGGATGGGGAGACAAGCCAACAGACTACACACTAAGACTCTTTAATAAGGTATCTAGATTACAGATGTTGTTGCTCATGTCTGGAATGTATGAGTATTCACAAAGCACTCATTAAACTCTCTGAAGTCCTGTCACAGCATGCACTAGGCTCACTGCTAAAACTAGAATTAACTTGGGGCAATCACTTCTTCAATTGTTCCGAAGTCTTGGTAAGTAATCTGGAGGGGATAGTCCCTGGACATTATAGGCAGCAGCAGTTTCTCCCTACAGAATGGAATTTAGAAGTTTACCAAAGCAAGCTAATGAGCTCTAAGTCCTGTGCAGTCAGATCTGATTCTCAGCTGCCATTCAGTGTTCCACTGACTGAGATGTAAACTTCTGGCAAAAATTACGCCAGTCAGGAGCCCCTGGCTCTAAATAGTGCTGAAGTGGATTATCTAGATTTGAGCTGTTGGACATCTTGCATTGGCTTTCATCTGTTCTGAATGACTTACAACCAGATTTGCATTCTATAGCATGTGGAAGCACGGTTGGCGCCTCCAACCATTTTGTGGCTTCTGCCTCTTGTTTTGATCAGCTTCCTGTGACTTTGAGTATGACTTATTCTTGCCATTAACATAGAGACTTGGTGTCATATGGCATCAGCTATCTTGAAGGAATTTCTTGGTGTCTCCAAAGGATTCTTAGCTCATGACCTTGGGAAAGTTTTTGATTCCTTGAGAAATACTGTGCTGCCTCAAGGAGTTGTCTTATTACCAAGTGATTGCTTGAGCAGGTATTATCTCCATGAGAGATTGTCCCTTAACTTGAGTAACTTCTAACCTCAAGGAGTGTCTCAGGTGAGCCACCAGTATTTCTGGAGTGCATCTGATTGGGGGTAGTTATATTTAGAGATGTCAAAACATTCTGGAATATTTAAGTCTCAAGATGCTGAAATCTCTTTGACATTTTAGTGTACCATATTCGGAGTGCTAGATAGCTTGTTCTCCCCTCAATGTGTCAAGCCCTGAAGGCATGCCATGGTGGTTGTTTCACTATTGTTCATGATCTGTAAATTGCCAAGTAAATTTAATGCTGAAATTTCTCTCTGCTCTTTGACCTACACACAAGTCATTCTAATAGGCAGGTGTCACAGTTTGAGTAATTTAAGATCAAGTAGCAGTTGAGCATGTTTCCTTTACCATGTAAATATAGCTAGAGTTCTACACTATTACAGCAAACAAGATATGCAAATTAGATGTCAATTGCAATTAACTGAGGAAAAGTGCCATTTCCTCCTGGCACAATATGCAGCATTGATTATGTACATTATGGCTTTCTTTCATAATGTGGGTTGTTGAGCCAACCAATTGACCTTTAGGCAGAATAGCATGCACTGCTGGTATGCCTTTCAGGAAGCTGCTGAGCTTCACTGTTTGAAATATGTAGATAAAATAGGGTTCCAATTAAAAAATAGGTACTTGTATCCATGGATGCCAGGTTTGTATAATTTTTGGTGGTGTCCAGAACGGGTCCAAGCAGAGCTGTCCCGCCCATAGGACAGACCGGGGCAATCGCCCTGGGCCCCACGTTTTGGGGAGCCCCGTGCTTCAGGGGGACATGGGATCCAGGGTGGCCTGGGGGTTTAGTGGGGAGCCTGGTGCTGGCAGCAGCGAGCGACCCAGCCCCAGCCCGCCCCAATCCACCCTGCTGGCTCCCGCATCGCTTCGGGGGGGCGGGGTGCGGAAGCTGGAAAGGATTGAGGCTTGAGGGAACGGGTGGAATGGGGGTGGGGAGGGGGCAGAGCAGGGGCAGGAAGAGGCAGGGCAGGGCGGAGTGGGGCAGGCTGGGTCTGGGGCTGGGTCACTCGCTTCTGCCGGCACTAGGCCCCCCGCTAGCCCCCAGGCCACCCTGGACCCAGCATCCTGCTGAAGCATGAGGCCCTGCAAAGTGTGGGGCCTGGGACTTTTGCCCTGGTCCAGCCTGTGGATGGGACAGCTCTGAAAATATAATCCCAAATATTGGTGTAGCCGAGCCCACGTTCCTGAATATTTGTGGAGCAAGGGCATCACAGGCACATATAACTCACCGCCTACCCTTGTATCTTCATTTTATATACTATTACAACAGACTCTGTAAGAACTGTTTACCTCTTTCAAGAAGAGGTCCAAGATGCTCACATTCCCTTTTTGATACTAAGAATGACATCATAGCTACAGATTTGGGACTGGTCAGAAGAGGTCTCAATGGACAGTTGTCTCTCTTTCCCAGCCAATGAGATTGCTCTGGAGTAGAACTACAGGATAGCAATTTTGTGAGCATTCTAACCTCAGATCACATAACTTTGATTTTAATAAGGATGTTTTTTTTTTAGTGGCTAGCAAGTTCTGCCAGTCAAACACTGGAGCCACTGGACTCCAAGAATGTAGTATTCTTGCAGCTTATAGTTTAAGACAATGGCAGGTAAATAAGTTTGTCTTCAACATGAGGAAGACTTGTACGAAAGCCTCAGAAGTTCACCAAGCAGACAAAATATCAGCAATGCAAACAGTAGGTAATATCAATCTCAGTATCAAGAAGGAAACGTTTGTGTTATTGGACTCTTCCCTTACCTTAATTTTTTGGGGAGCTGCATGTATGAAGCACTGGTAAGCCAAGGCAGTATTGTGTTATAATACCTCCTCATGACGTTCAACAATGTAACTGAAGGTGAATCTATCTAAAATGCCTGCTTAAGATAGAGTGAGTTTTCACTTTACATAGGGAAGATTGACTGTCTTGCAATGGGTGGGGAGGCTACCTGTTCACACAGGCCTAATAAGTGAATAGTGGATCAAATCAACCTGTCCTATCACTTAAACCCACTCCATTTAGCTGCTCTGAATGGCCTCTGTTCTCTAAGCCTCCAATATGACATTTGGCTTCCACTAAGCCTGGATATAAAGAAGAAGCGATTTATATGAATGTAGAAGCAAATCCCTGTATGTGCTCGGAGCTGCAGACTTTTTTTCTCCATAGCTCTATTTTCTCCTCTCTCACTAGTATGGTCTGTTTCTGCTGCTTTTTCACTCAAAATGATCATATTTTCAGAGTTATTTTATTACCTGCTGCCTAAGCTGGCATCATACTTTATGCTGTTTCTTATTGAAGTTGATTGGGTCTTGGAGAGAGTGTCACAAGTGAGCAAAACTGTTAAGGTCAAATGCGGTCATCTTGGGTCATGCAACCTCAGCATTTCTTTATTCAACTCCTGTAAGTTCAGTATGTGCATCTCTTATAGAAGAGAGGAGATGTGTGGATTCCCGCATTCCTCCTTCTGTCCCCCACCCCATTCCTCCTGTGGCTCCCATGTCACAGGATCAGTTTATTCAATACGTCAAACGCAGCCAAACAGATTTGAGTAATGACATCATAAGCACTTTCAGTTCACTTGGGCAGATTTAAGGAATGCTCTGCTGATCAGCACTCAGCTAGGTCTGAGTTTAGCATGTCTCATACAGAGCAGGGGAAATATTTTTTCCACAGACCCTTGTCTGGTAGAGGATACTCTCTGGCCAGGACCAAATGCTGTGGCTGAAGAATGCTCAGGGCGGCCACCTGTGGTCAGGTGAACTAGATCATTGTCTAACCGGCTGGTTGTCTAATTCACATGCCCTAATGGAGCTCCTGGTTAAGAAATTTTCCCTGATATCCAAATTAAACTTCCCTGTGTTTGCATTCATTCCATTACTATTAATTAGCCCCGCAACCCCCAGAGGCTTCCTACACAATTCCTTTACATCCTTCCAGTATCTGGAGATTATTTTCCTCTCCCCTTAGTCACTTGGCCGACCAAGTTATACATATCTTGTTCACTCACTCAAATTAATTACCCCCCCCCTTATTTTAATTGGTTTTCTTTTAATACTCTCCAACTTATTAACATATTTCTGGAGATAAAGTGTTTGGACCTGGACTCAACACAGTAGCTGTGGTCTCACTGCTGGTGTATGTAGTACATCCTTGGCTCCTGCTAAGGCTGATGATTATTCCGTAAGTTAGAGCACACATGGTCATTTTTTTATCATAAGTCATCTTTTACAAGTCCCTTTAGGGCAGTGGTTCTTAACCTGGCGTGCACGCACCCCCTGGGGCTGCAAGATGCCCTTTCTGGGGGTGCGAGACAGGCCAGATTTTTTTAGAAGGTAAATCATCGAAAACACAAATTAAGCACAGGTAGGTAAGTACAACTACTTTGTTTCATCAAACCTATGTATTTATTAACATTATACATTTTTTTAATGATTACTGTAATATACAAACAAAAAATATATCTAGGTTTAAAGAACTGACCTACTTCAACGATTTTTGATAAGGGGTGTGAGAACATATTTTGAGACCAATGGGGTGCAGGCTGCAGTAAAGGTTAAGAACCACTGCTTTAGGGTGACCAGATGTCCTGATTTTATAGGGACAGTCCAGATATTTGGGGCTTTTTCTTACATAGGCTCCTTTTACCCCCCCACCCCCGTCCCAATTTTTTACCCTTGCTGTCTGGTCACCCTAAATCCCTTTAATGTACTAAATTAACCGGAATAGGTAAACTGTCTGCCAACAAACCACTGCATTAGGCAGTTTAGCACAGGGACATAACTAGTACACAAGATAGGAAATGCAATAGCTATATAGAGATTGAACTTGTGAAAACACCTTGAGCATGATTAGATGCATTAATAATTTGTTACTGTGAAGATAAGAAACTGCAACTTACTAAGGTAAACTGAATTTGCTAAGGGGAGGCTTGATAATGAAGTATGGAGCTTTTTATCATTCACTAGTCAAAATCTGCCTAAATGGGCAGTGATCAAGTGTTTTTCAGGCTAAGAAAGCTTGTTAACTGAGTTGTCCATGGACCATCTACTTACTCATCAAGTATGGTTGTCTAATAAAATGCTTTTCCACTTTTTAAAGCTATGTGTATGCCCCACTTGTATGACATTGTATATATGTTTTCAGTTAGTCACTGGCCCTCCTCCCTGTCTGAAAGTTTGTCAGTAACATTCTAGGTTCTCCAAATTTTGTACCTTGTAATAAACAGAGTGTGATGTTATAGCTAACTAGACAGGGGACCAAGATGTGTTGTATGGTGAACCTTCTACTCTAATAAGGGAAGATGGGAGAGTTTTTTGGTATTGAGGTCAGAGGTGGAAGTAGGAGAGGGTGGCAGACTGCTGTTGCCTGTCATCTAAAACCAACCTGACATCTGGATGCAAGTAATATTCTTGTATGTTCCTTCCTTCCTTCTAGAGGCAGCTGCTGCTCTGACATATACTTAATGAGTGCACCCAGGATTATTATTTTTTTAGTAGCATATCTAACCAAACGGGAATTAATTCAGGCCTGTGCTATAGAGGAGGTCAGACTAGATGATCACAATGGTGCCTTATAAATCGATGAAGATGGGAATTGGCCTCCCCCAGTGAGTTTTGCTAAGTACCACCTAACAGCAATTACACCCCACTACACTGATGGCACCTTCAGAGTAGTAGCTGAGCAGACAAAAGCATTCCCTGCCCTCCCATTTAGCATAGCAGGACAAGAAAAGAGAGAATTAAGTTAAGGGTTGTCCAGCAGGCAACAAGTCATTCAGTTTTTGCTTGTTCAGACCAGACTTTTGGTTGCTCCAGTTTTCAGCCAACAGACTTTTTCCTGGTCTAGTAAAAGTGATTACTATTTGATAGTTATATGAGGAGCTACATAAAATTTGTGGCCACATGAAAAGCCTCCTCAATAGCTAAAGTTTCATGACTGGGCATGAAAACTCAACTTATGTCAGAGGCTGTTCTTCCAGAATATGGTTAAGGCACACTCAGGGAAGCATGCAACACTACTGCTGAATCTTTTCTGAGGCTAGAGCATTCTACAGTGATGTTAATCTAGCATTTTTCATTAGCACTGAGACCCCTATGTATGTACTCATGGAGGAATTCTGCGCTGAAAAGTTAAAAATTCTGTGCACAATATTTTAAAATTCTGCAAATTTTAGTTGTCAAAATAACACTACACAATCATGCCAGTTTCAATTATTTTGGTAATTTATTTCAAAATACCTGTCAGCAAGTATGTCTAACAATACAGAGACACACAAAAATTCGCCCAGGAGTAGAGAGTTAAAGAAACCCCTATGACAACACAGTTCCTGCTTCTCTGCCCCCTCCAGCCCAGAGCCCAGCCATGCCCCTCATCCCAGATACCTGTACCCCTCCCCCTCAGAGTCCAGCTGCGGGGGCCCCCTAGCCCAGACAACTGCATCACCACCAGCACCCAAGCCCAGCCATGCCCCCCCCCCCATGGATTCAGAAGGAAAAACAGCCTGATGCTGAATCCCAGACTTGAAATGAGTTTCCTGCACGCCGCTGTCTCCTTCCCTTAGGGCATGCGGGGAACTGCAGCTGCCAGAAACCCTCTAGCACTCTCCCCAGCAGTGTCTTCTATGTTCAAGCTGGGCTCTGCCAGGTACAGCGGCCCCTAGTGGCAGCCAGCAGCACTGCAGCCCATTTCTGCATGGGAAAAGAAATTCTGCGCAAAAAACATTTCTGCAAAATTCTGCAATGCGCAGTGGCGCAGATTCTCCCAGGAGTAATGTACGGGAGACCAAGAGCAAATGTGACATTGTAGGTGGGTAGGAGAATCCCAGGATGATAGCTTCCTTCATAGCATTATTCTTATACTCAGGAATGACCCTTTTGCTGCAGGACAGTACTACAGGACCAGTCCAAACTTTTCATAACTATTGAAACAGGGCGGAACTGGTTTCGCTCTTCCTGGAGCTCATCAGCTGTAGGTAACTGGTTAAATATAATAGGCCAAACTCTGCCCTGATTCACCTCAATGAAGTTGCATGGAGCATAAGTCATGGTAGAATTTGAGAAGCATGTATTCTCCACCCTCCCAGGGCTGGCTTGGTATTGACCAGAGACAGTTTTCAATCAGTAAAATCATGGTTTTTACCACCCTAGGAAAAACTAGTTAATCCCAGTTTAAAGCATTTTCTATTTTGAAAACGGTTTCGTTAATGCACACCACACTAAACTTAGTTTAATTATATAGTCAAATTGTGGTGATATAAGGCAGTAAATTCATAGATTAATTTATGGTTACACAAATAATAAGTAAAACAGCAGTGGGTGTAATACTAATATATGTAACTAACACTGAACATCTGCATGTCTGTACATTTTGGTTTGGTATTTTCTCAAGGAAGTTACATGTCATGATTCATTTCAGTTTTCAATATTATATAAACAAAAGTCATATGAAAATGACGACAATACAGAGTTGAAACTTTAAGCAATCAGAAGCATGCAGAGTTGCAGACTACCAGTCCAGGTCCATTTGGCCACATAGCAGTCTGCCACAGAAGACCAACTTTGATGTAGATAGACAGACCAAGCCTATTCCTCAGTTTTAAATGGATGTATCCAACATTTGAAAAGATTAATTCTATGCTTGCTGAACTTGCTGGACATTGATCCAATTATTTTACCAGTTTCCCTGTTTAAGCCGGTTTTACCAGTGCCCTGTCCTAAACTAATTTTCCACCGGGAAATTGCCAACCCTGCACTCCCACCTCATGGCCTCATTAGAAGGTTTTTAATAACTTATTTTAAAAAGCCTGTTACAGTCTGTAAATGGTCAAATATTGTAAAGTTTTAGCAAAAAGCTTCATTTATTGAATATTTTTTTATTGTATTCAGATGATGTTCCATCCCAGAAACAAACATTTCAATGCATTTGAACCTGGACCTATACCTGCAACTGGAAATATGCTAAATCCTATCTTAAGCCTAAGACTGGGTACTGGAAACATCAACATACCACTCTTTTGGTATGATCATCACCTCATCTAGGCAGAGATCAGAGCCATCTTGCCTTCCCACTTCAGGAGTGAGCAACCAAAACTATTCCACCCCTGAAAATTCCTGAAGTCCGTAGGTTTTCAACTCACCATAGGAAAACAAGCCACCCAAACACAAGGCAGAAAGCTAGAATGCAAGTGGCACAAAAATCATTCTGAACCCCTCTGGCAGCAGCACAAACAACACTCACAGAACTGTGTCACTGCAATAAAGGAGGCAAAACAAGCCATCCACTTTTCTGCAGTGAGTGCAACAGAACCACAACCAGCAGAGCTAAATCTGCAGTGAACTGTCTAATGAACCCATATGGCATAGCCCAGACATCAGACCCAGAACTGACCACTGTGAAGAGCTCTCAGCATATTCCACTGATAAAATCAATCAAATGTGTATAGAGCTAACTGGGAAAAAATATTCTCTGGTCAGAGTGGAATTATTTTCCCCATCACCTTTGACTTTGGCTCCATCACTCATGAAAAAGCTCAAGAATTCCTAAGAAATATTAGAGCCACAATCTGTGAAATGGATCCTTATCCATCCGAATAGAAACAGTCAAGCCTCCTTCAGAGAAACATCTACTAAGCTCCTAAAAAAAATGCAATAGTTCACCCAATCCTCAAGAAGCCAACACTCAACCCTGAAGATCTCTCAAACCACCATCATGTCCCCAACCTCCTGTTCCTGAGCAAAATAATTGAGAAAATAGTAACTACCAAGTGCCAACATCCTGGATACGTCACGATCAGGTTCAGACCAGGGCACAGCAAAAACTGCTCTTCTGGCACCAAATGATGGTTTTTTCATGGCCATGGACATACGAGTCTTCGGCTCTTGTTTGGCTCGTTGTTAAGCCCGGATGACCTGGTAATTTCCAGAAATGTCTTCTTTCACCCCCAGCTTGCTAGGAAACATCTCCCCATCTTCCCTGATGAGTACCTAGCCACAGTAATCCATCTACTTGTCACCTTCACGTAGGATTCCTGTAACTCACTGCAGCTGAATCTGAACGTGAAGGCTGTGCACAGGCTCCAACTGGTACAGAATGCATCTGCCCACCTTCTCCACGGATTAAGACACTGAGTACACCCAGGCCTGCGCTCACGTCCTTCCACTGGCTTCCCGTCAGTTTCTGATGCTAGTTTAAAAGCCTCGATCCTAATTTTCAAAGCAATCAACAGATCAAGCCGCAGCTACATCAAAGACCAAATGTCCATCTATGAAACATTGCAACAGCTGCACTCTTCTTTATGATCTACATCAGGGGTGTCAAACATGCAGCCCGTGGGGTTCTTTTGTGCGGCCCGCCAAGCTCCCTGCGCGCCCCCCGCCTCTCCCCCGCTTACCTCCAGGCCAGGGGTGGCCAAACTACAGCCTGTGGGCCAAATCCGGCTGCGGGATCGCCCCCCCGGTGGAGCGCAGAACCATGTCTCTGCGCTCCACCGGGCTCTTGCTTCCAGGCACCACCAACCGCAGCTCCCATTGGCCGGGAACGGGTAACCGCGGCCAATGGGAGCTTTGGGGGAGGTACCTGGAAGCGAGAGCAATGTGGAGCCCTCTGCCCACCCCCCACTCTGCAGGGACCTGGTTTCGGCTGCTTCCTGGAGCGGAGCCCGCATCCCGAATCCCTCCTGCACCCCAACTCCATGCGCTGAGGCCCCTGCCATATCCCACACCCCTCCTGCACCCCAACTCCCTGCCCTGAGCTCCCTGCTGCACGCCGCACCCTGCACCCCTCCTGCCCTGAGCCCCCTGTCGCATCGCTCCTGCACCCCAACCCCCTGCCCTGATCCCCCTCCTGTACCCCTCCGGCACCCCACCTCCCTGCTCTGAGTCCCCTGCCGCACCCTGACCCCCCTGCTGCACCCCAGCCCCCTGCCCTGAGCCTCCTGCCACACCCTGCACCCTGACCCCCTACTGCACCCTTCACCCCTCCTATACCCCACACCCCTACTCCCTGCCCTGAGCCCCTGCCACACCCTGCACACCTCCTGCAAGCCCTAGGTGCAGAGAAGGAGCGGAGTTGGGGTGGGAACTTCGGGGAAGGGGTTGGAATGGGGGCAGAGAAGGGGTGGGAAGAGGCGGGGCCAGGGCAGGGCCTCATGGAAGTGGTGGAGTGGGGGCGGGGGCGGAGGCAGCGAGGGGTGTGTGTCAGTGATGCGGCCCTTGGGCCAATGCACTAGTCCTCATGTAGCCCTCGTGGTCATTTGAGTTTGAGACCCCTGATCTACATTGTCTCAGATCAGGATGAAGCATCTGAGAGCTGGGGACAAAGCATTCTCTGAGAGGACCTGGCTATGGAACAATCTTGCAGAGATCAGGCAGTCTAGTGTCTGACCATCTCCTGAGGGAGCAGTCCTTGACTTCAGCTGAGCACTGCCCGCTCCAACAACAGATAGCTGAATGGCTGCGCCACAGGCCATCAGGGTAGGTGAGTAATATAAAGTGCTGCGTTCAGGGTGCAGTCTCCTCTGGAGTCATGGGTTTGTATCCCACCCCAACATGATAGGAAGGCTCTCTCGGAGAGGAAACTTTTGCACTGTAAGTGACACTTGCAAGTTGAACACCCCTGCCAACTCCTTCCCTCCCATCACCTCCATCAAAAAAAGCCTACCCAAAACAGAGTTCTAACTGTATAAAGGGTGAAGAGAAAGAAAACCCATGAATCTACCTGAGACTTTGCTAATGATTTTACGTAGAAGATGTTCAGATCCTACACCAATGGGAGGCAGTATAAAACCCTAAAGTAGGTAAGTAGATAGTTCTTTGTACATTACCTCATCTCTTTGAGAATTAAGCCATTTTGTACTTAAATTATCTAGGTCCTTTTTGTAAATAAGGTAGAACAGGAGAGCTAAAGTCAGGACTTCTTGGGTTTAGTTCTACCATTGGGTGAACTTAAGTAAGGGCTGGGCTTCTGTTTCTGGGCTTCTGGGCTTCTGGGCACTGGGCTTCTGTTTCTTCATAGGTCATTTGTAAATAGGTATAATACTTTATGCACTGACATATTATAAGGTTTAATTAACATTTACAAAATCAAATAATCTGAAATGAGCTATATTATTAACTATCATTAACCTTTTTACAGAAGCACTGAGTTTTGCACATCCTTGGGGCCTTTTCTAACTATAGTCAAACTGACTGCTTGCCATGTGAATGGACATTAGGCATATACTGACTGATAAAGCTTAAAGGTCTGATTTTCACCTGCAGCTTCCATTTACTTCAGATGGATTTGCGGGTGCTGAGCAAGGTCTTCTGAAAATCAGGACCTTAAATGATCTTTTCTGGGTTGCTTTTAATTAGTTCATGAAGAGGTTTGTAAATCAGTAGAAGTTCCCTGAACGTTTGAATGTCAAGAATGAGAGTAAAGACAATTCAGACAATTATGGTCCATCCTCTTAATCTCACATGCAAAACTTGGATTCACTTTGTCTGAAGAAAACCTATCAAGAGTAGATTGTTGTGAAAGTGAAATGGGCTATGTTCAACATTTGAATCACATCCCAGAAAAGCCTTTGGGGGGAATGAGTCTTAATGTATGAATGAGAAAAAATGAGATAGAAAAGAAAGGGGCTTTGGTTTCAGGCTCTGGAAAACTTTTAGGGAAGGTTCCCATCTTAACCAGACTGCTGGCAATGAAGTTAAAAAAGGGTGGTGGGAAGAAATTTATTAGAGAATGGATTCACCAAGGGCAAGTCATGCCTGACTAATCTAATTGCCTTCTATGACGAGATAATTGGCTCTGTGGATGAGGGGAAAGCGGTGGATGTGTTGTTCCTTGACTTTAGCAAAGCTTTTGACACGGTCTCCCACAGTATTCTTGCCAGCAAGTTGAAGGATGGGCTGGATGAATGGACGATAAGGTGGATAACAAGCTGGCTAGATTGTCGGGCTCAACCGGTAGTGATCAATGGCTCCATGTCTAGTTGGCAGCTGGTATCAAGTGGAGTGCCCCAAGAGTCGGTCCTCAGGCCGGTTTTGTTCAATATCTTTATTAATGATCTGGAGGATGGTGTGGATTGCATCCTCAGCAAGTTTGCAGATGACACTAAACTGTGAGGAGAGGTAGATACGCTGGAGGGTAGGGATAGGATACAGAGGGCCCTAGACAAATTAGAGGATTGGGCCAAAAGAAATCTGATGAGGTTCAACAAAGACAAGTGCAGAGTCCTGCACTTAGGACAGAAGAATCCCATGCACCGCTACAGACTAGGGACTGAATGGAATGTGTTACCTAGGGAGGTGGTGGAATCTTCTTCCTTAGAAGTTTTTAAAGTCAGGCTTGACAAAGCCCTGGCTGGGATGATTTAGCTAGGGATTGGTCCTGCTTTGAGCAGGGGGTTAGACTAGATGACCTTCTGAGGTCCCTTCCAACCCTGATATTCTATGATTCTATGATTAGAGAAGATTGGAAAACAGAATAAAAATTTTAATAAGCAGAAATCAAGTTACATGTCCAGTAGCATGGGAATCAGTTAGCAACAAACAGTTGCAACAGAGAAAAGGGAAGGAGGGAAACTGGGAGTAATTTTAGTAAGACTAGATATATTCAAATAAGCACATATTTACAAATAGATACCTGTTCATTTACCAATGAGAAGCCTAAAAGCCAAAATGGAGGAACTAAAATGTTTGGCATTAGGGAAAGGACCTCTACATAACTGACATTTTTGAAACACAATGGAATAAGAACCATCAATGGGATACTAAAATTCCTTGCTTCAAACTATACAAAGAAAGGTTAGTTAGGTTGTTTTTCTAAAAAAGATCCTGAAGTAAAACCGTATATGGCTATATATGTGAGATCTTAAAAATATGAATACAATAGTGAGGGTATAATGTCAGGTAAGGATACGATTTTGTTACGGAGGTCATGAATTCTGTGACTTTAACGGGCTTCCGTGACTACCGCGGCCCCCCAGGGCTAGAGCAGCAGCCAGCCCCCAGGACTGGAGCAACAGCCAATGGGGCTCAGACTGTTAGTCCCTGTCCCTTCCTCCCCACTCCCCGCCGATGGCCCCCTGGTATTTTTAGTAAAACAGTCAGGGTCAGGTGACAAGCTTCAGTGAATTTTTGTTTATTGCCTCCGACCTCTCCGTGACTTCCATTAAAAATACCTGTGACAAAATCTTAACCTTAACTATCAGTCTCTAGATCAGAGGAGCAATGATGAAGTTTAAGACAGTTTAAAGAGGCAATAAAATCCACAACAGTAACAGCAACATCCAGTCAACCCAATATCATACAATGATTGAAACATCATTTATAAACACAGTTTGGAAAAAGTTTCTTTGGACAGCTTGTTCTGAAGCATACAAGTGGAGAAGCTATTCTAAACACAGTCCTTAGAAACAGACATGAGTTAATTCAGGAAGTGTAACTGAAATTTAAAGAACGGGGATATGGATTTTTAAAGAACTGAAGTTAAAAAACAAGATTAACTGAAAAGCTAAGCATCCTCCATACTGATTCCACTAATGTTAACTTCTTAACAGTTAGTCTTAGACAATGTAATACCCAAGGGCAAAGCATTAAAAAACCCTACAGGGTACACTTCCACAATATATAGTTAACCAACTTGTGGAATTCACTGGTGGTCAGTAGAGAGCTGGCTGATCACATGGTGTTGGCTGTCTTCATTTCCTGCTGGTAATCACATATAAACCAGCTAAAAATACATAATACTTTCTTAATATTTACTTTTCCATGTAACTGCTGTACACAATTATGTATTTATTACCAAACGAATGTTATGAATGCAAATGCTAGGGAAAGTGACCCATAAGATGGATCCACACTATGAGAAAGCTGAGAATCTCTTGCCTATCACTAACAGGATTTTTTTTTAAATTTGAGTTTTCTTCTGAACTATTCTGCATAGGTCATTTTTGGCTACAAGTTACTGAGCTGGATGGACCATTGATTTGTGGAAATTCCATTGCTACTTTGGAAAAGTTTTCCATCAAAAAAACATACATTCAGTGAATCCTGTTCTGGAAATTGCACACTCAAGACCTTTTCTGTTGTGTCATTTGTTTGTGCTGGGCCTATAGCACATTCAGCTTTAAGGCTGGATGTAGATAAAGAACTTCCACAACCTCATTAAGGTAATGGGAAAAGATGTTCCCAAGAAAGATATCAAGGGAATCAAATTTTCAGTTGTCCCCAGTATTCCAGTTATTTCTACTTCTGCCATCATTAAAGTTTTTCCAAGTCTTATAAATACAATTCCTTTTACAGGATAGGTATTATAAGAGGGTTTTAAAAGGTGCTTACCATTTCAGCAGATTGTGCAGCTGATGTTTGTAGTTGCCTATTGACAGGGATTAGGGTTGAGTCAGCAGCTCTTGAAGACTGAGGTACAATATGCTGCATACTAGTTACAGTTTGAGAAGATCCTGATCTTTGGGTTTGACTTGATTCACTTAATCTGCTATTTCTCTCTCCAGCAATCAGATCTCGGATTTTGTGTAGTTGTTCAATTGAGGCTTCCTTAGGAAAAACAAGATGAGTTTCTCCCTGAAATGTAAAAAACATAGAAAAGTTAATTTTTATGTATTTAGTGCATGCAAATAAAACAATGCAGTTTAACTCTTTCTCTGCTGGTCTTGCTGCAGAGAGAAGAGGCATCCTTAACCTTAGAGACCCAGGAAAAGTGGAACAAGATCTCAATGTTTCTAAAAGAATTTACCTATCTTCAGCTTGGATTAAGAGAGGAGGAGGAAAAGGGCCTCATGTTTTTATTTGTATATTATTACTCCAGAAGTAAGGAGAAGTGTCCAGTTTCTCCTCTAAACAAGGTCTTGTGCAGTAGTTGTGCAATGGGAAGGCTGGTAAGGAAACTGCCACGCCTGAAAGGAAATCCAGAAGCAGTGAAATGACCATGGTGCTAACATGGAGAGTGCTGAGCCAGAACAGCCTTAGCGAGATGGGGTAACTATAACTCAGATTTCTTCCCCTCTCCAAACACCTGAGAAAGATGGACTAGCATACCGTGCTGGAACACACACTCCCTGGAGATGGTTACTGAAAATAAGTTTGTGACCTCCAACCTTGATTACCACAACTTGTATAGACATGAAGCAGCATACTCTCAAAGCTCTAACTCATGCAAAATACAGTAGCAGTTTACCTAGTAACACAGGTGCCTGAACACAATCACTGTGGAGTGCAGTTATCTACACAGATTCTCCATTTAATACTATGCCATTCAAGGTGTTATCCTGGACCTCTTCATGAGATTAGCCTTAGAAACCTCTTCCTCTGCAATCAGGCTCTCCCATGACAACTACTTTCCATCAGGTCAATTATAATGTGTGACCAATAGAGGGAGGCTCAAAAATGCAAAAGACAGAGCTTTCACCAGCGCTGGACTTAGATTAGAGAACTCAACTCCACAAGAGATAAGAGTGACAATGGAACTAGCCAAATTCAGCTCTGGAAGCAAAATTTGTTTTTTCAGTTTAGCTTTCCCTCAAATATTCCATACACAAATTAAAACTAGAAGCTATTTCTACTTCAAGAAACTTGGAGGGTACTCTGATGCTACAGTGATGGGGCCATATTAGCACACAAGGGGTGAACTCCTGGCTCCACTGAAATCCCTGGTAAAACTCCCATTGACTGCAATAGGGCCAAGATTTCACTCAGGATGTTTTTTTACCTTAACCCTACAGATTTATGATGATGCTTTCCTTAACTTTCATGTTATTTGGCACTAGATATTTATGGACAAAGTAAACATATGCAAAATGAAAGGAAAAGTGCTACTTAAACTGCAAGTGGCCAGGAAGTAGAATCTGATGAAGTCTCCGGTCAAGCTCAACGGATGAGCTAATCACTTGTTTCAGTCCCCACAAGACCATAGGCTAATTCTGGATCTGCAGTTCCATCTGTAAGTGCCACAGGTGAAGGCAATTGTAGATGAACATGCACTGCTTTTAGCTTTATGCCTTGCACATTTATCCTTGCTTGCAGCAATTCAGCTCATGGGCTGAAAGCTCCCAGATGTTGAAGTCAACTCTGCAAGATTGGACTTTGGTCCCTTTCAGTGTTTTTGTAACATATCTTGGTCTGCCTCTAAAATGAGTTCCAATCTGCAATTCTCTTTAAAAGACAGCCTTTGGTATTCTACTGTCAGACATACGGACCATATGACCACAGCATCTCAGCTGTGCTCTCACTATAAAAGCTTAAATGTCTGATGTTGCAACACTCAAAGACCTCGATATTTAGAATCAAATCTTGCCATTTAATTCCAGTTATCTGCTGTAGAAATCATAGAGGGTATTTGTCCAAGCATTTTATGTGACATTAATAACTTGTCCATGTATTGCAGCCATAGAGGAGAGTAGTGGTGATGATACATAGTGGTAAACATCAATTATGGTTTGCAGTCTGACATGGTGTTCATTCCAGAGACAACGCTAAAATTCTCTGAAGGCATCACTGGCTGCACCAGTGCATTTCATAATGGTGTTGTCATCATTGTATTTAGGGTTACCATATGTCTGTATTTTCCCGGACATGTCTGGCTTTTTGGTTCTTAAATCGTCGTCCGGGAAGAATTTTTAAATATCTAAAAACGTCTGGGATTTCGCCATTATTATTTTTCCCCAAAGAAGAGTTGATCATTCAAGAAAGAGAGTGAATGTTGATCATTCGAGAAAGAAAGTGAATGCTGATTACTCGAGAGAGTGCCCACTTTTTCCCCCTAGCTCCCAGCGCTTGCGCCACAAAACAGCTGTTTCACGTGGCTGGGATGGGGAACACGGCACGCTCAGGGGAAGGGGGGGCCAGGATTTGGGGAAGGGCTTGGAATGGGGGCAGTGAAGGGGTGGAGTTGGGGCGGGGCTGGGGGGGCGCAAGCAAATCCTCGCCCCCCTGTGGAGTGTCCTCTTTTTTGAATGTTCAAATATGGTAACCCTATTGTATTTCAAAAAACAACACTGTGCAGGTAGCAAAATGTATCAACAACCTTGACTGGTACATAGTCAATAGGCAACAGGATAAGTTGCAGCATTTATGAGTGGAGCCTGGACTGTCACTTCTGTCTTCTTTAGGCTGATTGTTAAGTTAAAATATTTTGCTGCACACACAAAGCAATCAGTGAGTAATTGAATGCCTCTGAGGTTATGAGCCAGTAAAGCACAATCATCAGCGATAGTAATTCATGAACAGTTATCCTCATAACTTTTGTCTTCACACACAGGCAATGCAGATTTAAGACACCTCCATCCATATGGTACTTCATATAAATACACAATCAATGTCTCTGAATGCATCTATTAGAACAGCTGCAAACGTGATGCTAAACAATATTGGGGTAAGAACACAGCCTTGTTTTACTCTTTTGATGACAACAGAGGAAGCTGAGAAGCAGCATTGGTCAAGGACACAAACCTTAATTCCTGCATGAAAAGATTTAATAATGATGACAAACTTATAGGAGGAAACTGAACTTGTGGAGTCCACAAGCCATTTCAATTTACAGAGTCAAAGGTCTTAATACGATTGAGAAAAACTACATATAGGTCTTGATTCTGCTCACAACATTTCTCCTGTATTTGTGGAGTGAAAAGATCATGTCTGAAGTACCATGCCCAGGACGGAAGCCACATAGTGCCTAAATGCCAATCTTCTCTGCAAGTTGATCAGTTAGTTAGTTTAGCATGACTCAGGCGAGTATCTTACCTGCAGTGGCAAGAAAGTGCGACGCCACAATGGTTATCGCAAGAAGCATGACTGCTTTTCTTTTGTAAAAGTGGATAATGTTGGCATCTTTCTGCTCCTGTGACATAGCCTCCTGTTCCCAAAACTTTAAGCAGAGGCCCGTGAGCTTCCTGATCAGCTCCCTTCTAGTCCTACAATTCTATATCTCTCACATTTGAAGATCTCTGCAGGAATACCATCTGTACTTGATCCGTTGCTGTTTCACATTTGCTTGACAGCTTTCCATACTTCAGATATGGAATTTGGTGGAATTGAGAGTTGGTCTTGAATTGGAAGTTGTTCAAGATCATCAAGTGCTGATGCTAATGTGGTGTATGGGCAGTTCACCACTTATTAAAGTGTTCACCTCATCATTACAGAATTTGTCCATGATCAGTCAGCCCATTAGATTGCAGGCCATACAGAATCTTCAGCTCATCAAAAACATGTGTGGAGTCTTTTTTGTCTGCCACTGATTGAAGATGGCTGGGTTTCATTTTCCACCAGCTATCGTTCATGTGGCGAAGCTTAGCTTGCACATTACACTTTGTATGTGAATAAGCCATCTTTTTAATAATGAGTTTTTATAATTTATCCATGTGTGAAGAGCATGCACGGATCTCAAGAGTTGCTTTATCTCAGCATCACTTTTGTCAAATCTTTTCTGATGCTCCCTCTTTAGATGTATTGAACACGGTTTCCTTAAAAGATGACCAGGCAGAGTCAGCATTTATTATGTCTGACTCAAAGTGTGATGAGAACTTCATGAAGTTTTTTAAACAAGCTTTGTATACGTGAGCTCAGATTTCAACACATGCACACTGACTGTGGGTACTGGAGATTGACAACATCTGCGCTGTTTCAATTGGATCAGTATCACTTTACATCTCATGACCTGATTATCAGACGGCATGCAGCTCCCTGCATTGCACAGGTGATTTTGACATCTCAATGATTGCCTTGGTATACAATGTGGGGGTGCATTCATGTTGTTTTGCACTTTGGTGCTTGTTGAAATATCACATCTGTGATGACTAGCTAGTTCTCCATGCACTTTTGTGAGGAATAGTGTGCCATTTGTACCCACACCACATTCACCAATTTCTTTTAGGCAAAGTTTTGTGATTGCAACCAACTTTGATGTTAAAATTGCCTAGGATGATTAATTTGTCGCACCAATGAGCTGAGTTTATGGCATTGTCAAAGTCTTCACAGACTTTTTCTTTGACAATGTCAGAACATGTCATCATCGGTACATGTGCACTAACTGTTACATGACATGCAGATGTCAAGCTGAGGTGAAGGACAATCAGGCAATCATTTATTCCTTTTGGTACACAATTAGGTGTGCGTGTGCAATATACATCCAAATAGCAAAGCCCACTCCCGATAGTCTCCACCCGTCTACGGACTTGCTTATCCAGGAAATGTGTATCCAGCACAGAACCCTTCAAGATGGGACCTGCCTGGGAGATGTGTCTAACTTGGTGCAGCTATATCAATGTTGTATTTGGCAAGTTCTCTTCCAAGGAGTGCAGTGTACTTTCCAAGCCCACCAACATCATCAGAAAGAGTGCAGACATTTCCAGGCTGAAAAGTTCAGTGTTCTGTGCATGATGCTGCTTTTTAACCAGATACTGCATGACCAGCTAGTCACGGCATACTAGTAAACTGATAATGGAGTGAGAGATATTTAGGAATCCATTTCTCCCCCTTCCCTGCATTAGGGAAAGCAGCACTATCTTTAAAGAGGGCTGATCTGTCGCATGAGAAGGATATGGATTCCAAGATCACTCCAAGTCAACAATAAATAACCATCACGCTGGCATTGCCTAACTGCAGGTTTGTGACTAAGGACCCCTTGTTCCCATCACCACACTTTCCTGTCACCACAGGACTTTCAAAGAACAGAATGAGTGAAGAGATAGCAAGGAATAAGGACTATGGACCTCCACAAAGAATTGTTTAAAGTGGTACTAGGTTGTACATGACTAGTCACACTCTCCTGTCCTTAAAAACAACATGGAGTCCTTGTGGCAGCTTAGAGACTAACAAATTTATTTGGGCATAAGCTTTTGTGGGCTAAAACCCACTTCATCAGATGCATGGAGTGGAAAATACAGTAGGCAGGTATAAATACACAGCTCATGAAAAGATGGGTGTTGCCTTACCAAGTGTGTGTGTGTGGGGGGGGGGGGGAGGGAGATCAGTGCTAATGAATCAATTCAATTAAAGTGGAAGTGGGCTATTCTCAACAGTTGACAAGAAGGAGTGAATACCAAGGGAGGAAAAATCACTTTTGTAGTCCTTGTTGGCTGTTTTGTCCACTGGTGCAGAAGACTGCAACGTGTGGATTGACAACACAGCTCTTTGCAAGGCCAGGTGAAACAAAATTGAGAAAATTGCTTGCAGAACCCACTGAAGGCCAAAGTGACCACAGCCCAATGCCCGGGCTTTGCAGCAGTGCCAAAGAGAGCTTGCTAACTCCACTGCAAATTGAAGCAGAAAGCAGCTGCTCCACTGAAGTCCATGGGCCATGATTGGCTAGCAGGTCGGACAACCTCAGTTTGAATACAGACTATACCTTCTCTTTAGACCAGCTGCTTACCAGGGCTAAGGAGTATCTGGTTAATCCCAATAATGGACTTTTTGTCTGATGTCTACCTTCTGACCTGTCCAGTTGGAGTGGCTCTACCAGGAGTTAAACTACTGCAGCATAGCTCTCAGGATCATTGGAACACATAAGCCTTTCCACCATCTTAAGGTGCAGCCCTAGAGAAGGCCCTATAGCCTTGCAATTGTAAAGTTAAGCATGAACCAGAAGAAGGACAAATCACCTATTACACCGTAGATGGAACACTACTGAAGTTACTACAGGATAAAACAAGCCTGGAAGACAAACATCTAGAATACTCACCTCTTCAAATCCCATTTCAAACAAACATTCAACTGCTCCTCTGACAGGTAACAACCGAGTAGAAAACGCTGGATTTCCAATCCGAATAGACCTATATTTTTCTTCATTTGGGTGTCTGATAGGAATTTAAAAAATTGAAACAATTACATCATCAGCTAAAAAACTTGGAAACTTACAGTGTGGGTAGTTACACCTCTCATTGGATTTTTCGGGGTTTTAACATTTTTTAGACGCTAAGAAACTTAGACTTGCTTTCATGTACAGAGTGTAGGCAGCACATGAAAGGTCATTTCTAAATCTACATCCTACAAAAAACTTGACAGTAGTTAGGCCACTGCTGTGCTGTCATCACTGCTCATAATGCTGACTAATATTGTCTCGTTGTTTCCTTGTCCTTCCCCATCTGTCTTACATTTACATTTGTACTCTTTGGGGGTAGGGACCCTCTTTTTGTGTGTGTTTGTACAGCACCTAGCATAATGGGGTCCCGCGCAATGACGAACTAACTTGGGATGAATGGCCGTTTACTGTACACTCCCCATCATACCCCACGTGGCAAAATACTGCACAATACATGAATACCCCGATGCTAAAATACTGCAGTGATACACACGGTTTAAACACCCAAACCGCTCAGAGACTGCGCGTGCGCCTGGGGGAGAGGTGTGAACTGCACTAGACCTGCACCCTCAGGGTGGGAAAAGCAACTGACTCATTAAACGTCAGTCTCCTGCCCTCACCCTGTCCAGCCCCAGGAGACAAGAGTAAAGGGCTGCCAGGTGGGCCCGTCTGAGCGGGTGCCAGGGCAGTGGCCGGGAGGCAGGTCACAAAGCCAGGCCTAGGCCCAGCAGGACTTGGCAGCCAGGGGGCAGCCCCCTGCGGACAGGGCAGCGACACGCTGCTCGGGCCGACACGGCGTGGGGGCGGAGGGGGAAGCTCTGCCCCTCAGCGGGAGCTCTGCTGTCTAAGGGGGGTTGCAACTGACCCAACGGGGGACAGAGTTCAGGCGGTCAGTGACTCAGGACCGGCTGAGCTAAGCCGCCGCCCCTGCTGAGTCAGCAGCTCTTCCCGCTGGGTGCCCTGCCCAAACTCAGGTCGTGCCCCCCCGCGTCGCTCGCCGCCAGGCCCCAGACCCTGAGTCAGAAGATTTATACCCGCCACGGGAACGGTGCCCTAACTGACCCCGCTCGGCGCGTCCGCCGCAGCTTCACGGGCCCGTCCGCACTGCTGACCTGAGAATATTGTCCGCGTAGGTGAGCAGTAACCGCGAGGCCTCCAGGAAGGTGTCTCGAGCGTTCTGGCAGAGCTCACTCACGGCTCGAGAGCGCGGTGGCGCGGAGGGACCCCCCGCGGCCGCCATCGTGCTACTCTCCCGGGGGCGGGGGATGGGAGGGTGTCCTCCCCAGTGAGCGGGCCCTGCTGTCTAGCGTGCGCGCGCCCGCTCGCTTGCTCCCAGATCCGGGACCTGCTGAACCACCCAGCGGCTGAACGTGGAGCGGGCGGGCAAGTTTCCCTTTCAGTTTCAACAGCTTCATCAGCGATTATGGTTTCACAGTCAGTGCCTCCATAGCTAAATTGGATTATTTCACTTAACCCTCGGATTCAACGTCTTTGTTTTGCATGAAAAATGTAGTGCATCTTTCCCCAAATGTACCGCACATAATCTGAATAAATTTTGAATTTTCTGAGAATTTTCAAATAAACCCGTTAGATTGAGCTACATTTAATTAAAAATGGGTCCTTTAAACAATCTGTCCTGGTGAGTGTCACCCTTTTTTTTTTAATCCCTTTAGCTAAAAATGTATTTTATGGTCTGATTTTCAGATGTGCTAACCTTGTGCAGTTTCCCTTGGGGTTGTGGTGTGTAGCCTCTCTGAAAATCAGGCCCTAGGTGTATGTACTGTAGTGTACAAAATACAAAATAATTTATCTTGGTCAGTTACAACATGGTGTGGTCTGACTGCTTTGCTTTTACAGTAATTTTGAAACTCCTTATCCTTTTCTAATAATGTGGTCCTATAAAGCCCTGTATTTCCACTATTAACAGGCAGAACATTTTTGCATTTTAGTCCTAAAATGGATCTTTTACCATGTAAGGACAGATCCATCCCATTTCATAAGAATTATGTAAAATGTGCAAGTACCCTGACTAAGCCCTGACTGGGATGATTTAGTTGGGGTTGGTCCTGCTTTAAACAGGGAGTTGGACTAGATGACCTCCCATCAGTATGGCACCTCATTTAATAACTTTTGCCAAAAAGCAAGTGCCAACAATGTATATTTCACTTTTTTCTGTTTGCATTGAACCTCTAGGGACAGTTGTACACACAAAGTTTCTTCAGATTCTTCTCTCAGAAAGCCAAAAATCACCAGGGTCTTTGAACTAGAGCAGCTCATTTACACACTTGAGAAATTTCTTCCTACCAAATAATGAGCATTTACAAGTGCTTTTATCCAAGAATCTCATAGTGTTTAATAAACACAGCTTGGTTTATTAATCCTTAGCACCACTGTGAGGTAAAGTGATCCCCATTTTATGGATGAGTAAACTGAGGCAAGAGCACAGGGTGAGTCAGTTATTTTATTATAGGCAACACAGATAGCAAGATCCATCATTTTAACATTGCCTGGACACTTTCCATTATAAGACCCTGTTTTCAGTTGCTTGTAACTTTACCAAATTTAACCATTTGGGCTGAAATTTTCCATGCCAGGGTGTCAGCCTCAGGCTGAACTGTTTCTGGAAAATTTCAGCAAAAACAATTCTGTTGTTTCTCAGAACAAAATTTGATGGAAAAAAGTGTTGCCCATCTTAAAAAAAAAATCTTCTGACCATTCTGATGAGCAACTCTAGTGCCTCCATACTTTGGGGTAAGGACTTGAAATTTGGCAGGGACAGGTTGCCCTGGTGTCAGGGATGTGCCTTTTTGCCATCCCCATGAAAATCTGCCCAAATTTGTTCAAATTATGAGCCTCTGAAAATCTCAGTTTGCACACGCTCTGGGGAGTTTGGCAGCTCACTTCTCTGAAGATTCCATCTGCTGTGGGCATACTCCACCAGAGGGATGCAGAGACTGAGCAGGACTTTCTCTTAGTTGGTTCCCCCAACAGTTGGAGATTGCTGAAGTGCCAGGCACAGGAACTGAGAGCCAGGATTCTGTCTTTCCTGTGCTTTTAATGCCCCCCTACTGGCATCCAGGCAGAGAGGAGGAGGAGGAAGTTTAACTACCTGACTGGATTATGGAGGAATAAATTGCCAATCCAAGGGAGCTGGTGAAGTGGTGGGGATGGGAGAGAGAGGACTGGGATGTGAAGCTCAGGGATCTGGGACTGGAATGAGGAGCTGATGCAGGTGTGGGGTGTTAAAATGGGACTGGGGGCATGGACATGCTGTGCAACCTTAATTTGGTCCCCTCGTGCATATACTTTATGATACTATGTAACTGTAATTAAAGACTATTTTTGTGACAAACAACATTAATTCTAGCATTTCCCAACTTCTGAATTTGTAACCCTAACGTTCTTTTTAATATAAATAAGATGATGTGAAAAAAATAAAGTGAGGGAAAGTGAATTTCTCTTTTAGTTTCCTTCATGTCCTCGTGATTATTTAGACTCATGCATATTTTCTAGTCATCTCGTGTTTTTGAGTTCTTGGTGCTCTCTTTTGCATGTTTTCTATTTCTGAACGTGACTTTTTGGAGAGTGCTTGACTTCTTTTTTTATTAATTTCCTTTTTAATATAACTTTATTCTCTGGGTTTTAAAAAAATCTCCATGACTCTTCCTTCTAGGGATCTGCCTTGCTGTTTTTGTTGTGATTCCTCTTTTTGGTCTCTGTAGATAACCCTAATAGCTCTTGCATTCTAGCCTCATGCTGTGCTCTAAGATAAGTAGGAAGAATATTTCCACCACCTAAGAACAAATTGAAGAAAGGCTCCGCTTATTGTCATGGGTGGGATTCTCACTGGTGTCGCAAGCAGAGACTGTGAGATAAACACACCACACGCCTTACCCTGCCGCAGCCTCGCAGACAAATAGGCAGAAATCAGAGAAGTAGCAGGTCACATGCCCTACCAATCCAGGGCCGATTTCTTGAGTGGTGCAGGAGCGTCTGACCAATCGAGGAATCGGCAGTCGATTATCCAGTCGTCGAGGTTTGAGACCCCCCTTTTTTCCTCACGTGGTTTAGCCCACCGCCATTGGAGAAGGGGAGGGAGACGGAGCTGACCACACCGGAGAGGGGGAGGTGAGATACAGACATCCGAGGAATGTGCCTGTTTCCGCGCCGATCTCAGGGGTGGAATGGAATGAAAGAGGGAGGTTTGGGAATGGCGCGGAGGGGAAAGATCTTGCCCCCCGGAAATGGGCCAGGGCTGTTTCCCTCTCTCCTAGATAACCGGGGCGGGGCTGCCCCACCCGGGAGGGGAAGGTTGCCCCCGATGGAACGCTCTGGGGTAGGGCGTTGTACTCTGACTCACACCCAGGGAGGAGCCGGGGAGAGGCGACCCCCACCCGCGCCCCCTCAGCAGAGCGCTGCCATTGCTGGTGCGGGAGGCGCGGTCCCAGTGTGTCCTGTGCCCGCCAGTCCCCACTGCCCGCCAGGCATCGCGCAGTGCGTGGAGAGAGGCCTCCGCTAAGTAGGCTGTAACCTCTTCCCTAGCCCCCAGGAGTTTACAGGCGTGAGGTTTGAAAGTCCACTGTTGTTTTCACACAGGGTGGCTAATTTTGGTTGGACGTATTCCTGGAGGTGTCATCCCATGGCATAAACTTCAATTAAAGATTAATCTTGTATTCCTGGAAACTCCAGGACAGTCCTGGAGGTTTGGCAACCTTATTTTCAATGCTGTGCCTAGGGGCTGGCAGTGAAGCCAGGGGAGGGAGCAAAAGGGTAAAATGTTGATTTTTTTTCAGTTAGAGGGCTCCACACCTTCTTTGATAAATTGTTGAGGTTTGGCCTCCTATAACAAAATAGTATTCTATGTAATAATCTCAGCTATTCTAGCAGTGTTGCCAACCCCAATGTTCAAAACAAGTGAGTCAAATGCACCAAAACCATGAGATTGGCTTTAAAATCATGCGATTAAGTAAAATAATAGCTTTGGTGTTTTACTTTGTTTTTTGTTCTGATTTATGAGCCTTTAGGGTGCACTGGGGGACACATTTTGAAGTTTTCTCCACAGCCAGAAGGGCTAGAAACTTGTTGATATTGTAACACAAATAAATAAGAGTTGTCACTTGGGTATCCCTCACTTTGCACTTTTATAGAGCTTTGTACTTTCAGTATGCTATAAAAAATATTAACTAATCTTGTGATTGCCCTTAATGTTAGTTTAACATGACTTTTTATTTCTTTTTATAGAACATTAATAACCATTAAATGAAGGTGGTGCACAAGCATTGTTTTTTCAGATCATACCTCGTTATAAGATTTATTCTGACAATATTTTCAGTGGTTCTCAAACTGTGGGTCGGGACCCCAACGTGGGTTGCGACCCCGTTTTAAGGGGGTCACTGGGGCTGGCTTAGGCTTGCTGGGGCCAAAGCCCGAGCGCAACTACCCAGGGCCAAAGATGAAGTCCGAGCCCAACTGCCTGGGGTCAAAGCCAAAGCCCAACAGCTTCAGCCCTGGGCAGCGAGGCTCAGGGTACAGACCCCCTCCCGCTCTGCTAGTGGCGGTGGGGCTCCTGCTTTGGCTTTGGCCCCCTCATCTGGGGCAGGAGGGCTTGGGCAAGCTCAGTCCCCCCTTTTGGGGTCGTGTAATTTTTGTTATCAGAAGGGAGTTACGGTGCAATGAAGCTTGAGAAACCCAGTGTATTATGCCACATCCTGAAGTCTGGCTGCCAAATATGCTGACCGTTGACCCACAGCAGAATATAAAAATGAAAGCAGCAGCCTTAAAGATACAACACACTGCTGCTGTGAATTTAAAACCAATAGCATTTTGCAGCCTGTTGTCACAAAAAATAAAATTACTTTCAGTTTTTCCTCCCACTCATTCCAACTGAAAAAGATATTCACCAGACTTTAAGAAGCTATATGCAAAATTTAAAATAGGTTTCCCTGTCCTTTCAGTGCTCGTCATTTTTGCCTTTGGCCGTATGTATGAAGGGGAAACAGTATAAGAAAAAAGTGATTAAAAGTTCTACTAGTACTTGTCCTTGGCAAAAACAACAAGGCCAACATCCAAAATATCTAGTGTTATACAATCGCATGCTTTTACCCATATAAAATAACAATTGCACCATTAAACATTTGGCACAATAGAAAATAAAGCACTAGAACCAAATGCTGTCACAGGATTAATACTCTATGTTCAAAAATAACCATCCAACTCTTTATCTAGCAGCAGGAGTACATAACAGCATTCTATTACAGTGATATTATCTCCAAGTCCAGTTACCCTTGGAAAAATTATTTGGTAAAAAAATGGCATAGTGGGGGGTTCCAATTTTATTTGTTTCTCATAGATGTCAAACCAAATTTGCTCCATTTAGAAGAGAAAATGGTTATTTTCTAATTGGAAGCCCTGCAGACTGCTTGGACACTTAATAGTCAAGTTGGGTTATTTCTTTCTTGTGTATCATCACAGGTAATAAAGTTCCTGCAAGCCAAATCATACGCTCATGAGCACATGCACAACAAGAACAGAAATTGCCAAACCAGATCAGACCAATAGTCCAGTATCCTATCTTTAACAGTGATCAATACTAGATTCTTCAGCTGAAGGTGTACTTTAAAATATAATATTAATATAATAATGCAGTGTTTTATGATGCTAGATATGGTTATTTTCAAAGTGAGAGCTATTAATCCTGTGACAGCATTATATTTCAGTGCATTTATTTTCACTATACCAATACAACTAATGACATATATGTCATTTGATGAAGGCAAATACATTTGATTATGTGACATGTAGTGTTTTGGAGACTTTTCAAATAATTGTTTAAAAAGAGCAAGTGGCCATATTTCATGGCTTTCTAAATCGTAACTGTACTACATTTTTAATAAATGTAAATTAGCTACTTCACATGTATTTTGATATATACTATATGACTTTAAATTACTCTTTTCCCCAATTAGCAACAATTTAGTTTAAATTAGGGACTAATTTATAGAATTTCATGATCTAAATCTGTGGTTAAAGCTTAATCAAACAAACTATCTCAAATGTGAAAAATCTGATTTTATTTAGTCAAAAATGGCTTGATAGAGCAAAGCAATTTTTTCACAATATAAATGGATATTCAAATACAATGTTAAACTAACATTAAGGGCAATCAAAGGACTAGTTAATATTTTTACAGTATGTTGAAAGTATAAATCTCTATAAAAGTGCAAAGTGAGGGATACCCAAGTCACGGCTCTTATTTGTTTGTGTTACAATACTATCCAAGATTGAGGCCCAGATGTAATTGGTGCTGTATGAATACATTGTAAGAGAACCCTGTCCCAGAGAGCTAACAATCTAAATAAGACAGAGAAAAGTTGTGAGGGGAAAGAGAGGCATGGAGAGATGAAGTGACTTGCCAAGGTGTCAGATCAGATCTGTGGTAGAGCTGGAAACAGAATCCAAGTCTCCCAACTCTCAGTCTAGTGCCCCATCCCCTAGAGTTGCTGTCTCCCATAAAGGTTATGATGAGGTCCTTAACTTACTGTAATAAATAGCCACAATAGGGCACTAGTCACACAGGGAACACCATTCTCTGCAATTTAGAAAATGCATGCATTTAAAAGGCAAGTCCTAATTTTACTGTACCTTAAATGCTTTTTACATCAGCTACTTCATTGTTACCTTTTTTACCTGTTACAGAAACGCATTTCAGGTTACCCTGGTCTCCACCATGATCTCACAGTGCTTACAAGATTTCTTAAAAATTGTAAATTTTCGTCCTCGGAGTTCCAAATTACATCAGTGTTTAAGAAGTAGCAAAAATGGTTTCAGCACCAAGTCACTTTCCAAACATCAAAGGCGAGTAGTTGTCACAGGTATTGGTTTAGTGTCTCCTCTTGGTGTTGGGACTCAATTCGTGTGGAATCGCCTTCTCCAAGGAGAAAGTGGGATTATCTCTCTGGATGGGGAAGAATATACAAGTATTCCATGTAGAGTGGCTGCTTGTGTGCCAAGAGGAAATGGCATGGGTCAGTTCAGTGAAGAGAACTTTGTGTCAAAATCAGAAAGCAAATCCATGTCTTCTGCCACTATCATGGCCTTGGGTGCTGCAGAGCTAGCAATAAAAGACTCTGGCTGGCATCCACAGTCTGAACTGGATCACTTAACTGCTGGTGTCGCAATTGGAATGGGAATGGTTCCACTGGAAGATATTTCCAATACAGGCTTGCTGTTTAAAACAAAAGGTTATAACAAAGTCAGCCCATTCTTTATCCCTAAGATCTTAATCAATATGGCAGCAGGTCAGATCAGCATTAGATACCAACTCAAGGGGCCCAATCATGCTGTATCAACTGCTTGTACCACAGGAGCACATGCTGTTGGAGATTCCTTTAGATTTATAGGCTATGGTGATGCTGATGTGATGTTGGCTGGAGGAACAGAGGCTTCTATTAGCCCCTTGTCTATAGCTGCATTTGCAAGAGCTCGGGCACTCAGCTCTAACTTTAACTCCAGCCCTAAACTGGCATGTCGACCGTTCCACTCGCAGAGAGAAGGATTTGTAATGGGAGAGGGTGCAGCTGTGTTGGTGTTGGAAGAATATGAACATGCTATTCAAAGAGAAGCCAGGATCTATGCAGAAATTTTAGGTTATGGACTCTCTGGTGATGCTTGCCATATAACAGCACCTAATCCAGATGGAGATGGTGCTTTTAGGTAAGAATTTGTAGATTAATTTGACAGATACGTTATTAAGCTATTATTTTCTGTTGGTCAATATTCTCTGTAAATTTGTCAAGAGAAATATCGTGCACCTCAGCATGAATACCATCCACATATCTTTTAACTGATGTGAGAGTCTTTAAAATACAATGGCATGCAGATTTTCAAAAAGCCTGAAAGCTTAATCTGAACAATGGAAGGTTTTTGTAAGGTTTTATCTTATTTTTCTTGTGGCAAGGTAGTCTCACTAGAGTCAGCCGCCTTATGTAATATTATGGAAGCTTTATTCAATGTGGAAAATATTTCACTTTTACTTTTTATGTACACAGCTGTTCACCATAAATGAGTCCCAACTACACGCAGATGTTAAAGGCTAAAGTACAATAAAACCTTTTGAACCTCTGTATTTAAGAGGAGAGACATTCAGCTATGAAAGCAGGTAATGCTGCTACCTGTGTTCTTTAGGAATACTAGTTAATTAGCCCACACTGAACTCCCAAATAGTACATTAACAATTATGTAGTAGTTGAAGAATGCCGATTCCCAGAATAATTACCTTAGATATTATCAGTGTGAATAGTCAAAATGCTCTGAAAAAGATTTAGGACTTGGTTTTAACAAGTTACGTAGATGTCTATGCAAAGCACACGGTTAAAATAAAGACATGGTTTAAGTATCTTGCTTTGTTGGGATCTTAATGCAGACTCAATGCCTTCAGTGTGGTATTGGGGGAAAAGGTTAGAGTTGGTGGATGTAGACAGCAGAAATGGACTTTGGATTTTCACTTTGGTAATGTCCTCATATCTATGTTTGCATAGAATTAAAATACTATCACACTGTAGGCTGATTAAATGTCTTATTTTTTATAGGATAGTGCCATTTTTCAGCAATCTTTTGCCAGTCTTAAAATAAGGCTGCTTTTACAAGGGATATCTGTGGAAAAGCATGCATGTTGCTCTATCCATTACTGAGATAGAAAATCTTCTTCTTTTATGAAGCTAGTTTACACACAGTTTATATCTTTTTACAGTTTCACTGTTTTGACATTTTATGTTTATACATAAGAACATAAGAATGGCCCTATTGGGTCAGATCAAAGGTCCATCTAGCTCAGTATCTTGTCTTCCAACAGTGGCCAGTGCCAGGTGCCTCAGAGGGAATGAACAGAACAGGTAATCATCATGTGATCCATCCCCTGTCACTCATTCCCAGCTTCTGGCAAACAGGGGCTAGGGACACCATTCAACCATAGAATAGAATCCTGCCCATCCGGGCTAATAGCCATTGATGGACCCATCCTCCATGAATTTATCTAGTTCTTTTTTGAACCCTGTTATGGTCTTGGCCTTTACAACATTCTCTGGCAAGATATTCCACCAGTTGACTGTGCATTGTGTGCAGACATACTTCCTTTTATTAGTTTTAAATCTGCTGCCTATTAATTTCATTTGGTGACCCCTAGTTCTTGTGTTATGAGAAGTAGTAAACAACACTTCCTTATCTACTTTCTCTACACCAGTCATGATTTTATAGACCTCAATCATATCTCCCCTGAGCCATCTCTTTTCCAAGCTGAAAAATCCCAGTTTTTAATCTCTTCTCATTCGGAAGCCTTTCCATACCCCTAATCATTTTTGTTGCCCTTTTCTGAACCTTTTCCAATTCCAGTCTTTTTTGAGATGGGGCAACCACATCTGCACACAGTATTCAAGATGTGGGCGTACCATGGATTTTTATAGAGGCAACATGATATTTTCTGTCCTATTATCTATCCCTTTCTTAATTATTCCCAGCATTCTGTTCGCTTTTTTGACTGCCGCTGCACATTGAGTGGATGTTTTCAGAGAACTATCCACAATGACTCCAAGATCTCTTTCTTGAGAGGTAACAGCTAATTTAGACCCCATCATTGTATATGTATAGTTGGGATTATGCTTTCTAGTGTGCATTACTTTGCATTTGTCAGTATTAAATTTCATCTGCCATTTTTTTGCTCAGTCATCCAGTTTTGAGAGAGCCTTTTGTAGCTCTTTGCTGTCTGCCTGGATCTTAACTATCTTTAGTAATTTTGTATCATCTGCAAATTTTGCCACCTCACTTTTTACACCTTTTCCAGATCATTTATGAATATGTTGAATAGGACTGGTCCCAGAACAGACCCTAGGGGGACATCACTATTTACCTCTCTCCATTCTGAAAACTGACATTTATACCTACCCTTTCTTTCCTATCTTTTAACCAGTTACCAATCCATGAGAGCACCTTCCCTCTTATTCTGTGGCAGCTTACTTTGTGTAAGAGCCTTTGGTGAGAGACCTTGTCAAAGGCTTTCTGAAAATCTAAGTACACCCTATCCACTGGATCTCCCTTGTCCTCATGCTTGTTGAGTCCCTCAAATAATTTTAGTAGATTGGTGAGGCATGATTTGTCTTTACTAAAACCATGTTGACACTTCCTCAACAAATTATGTTTCATAGAATCATAGAATCATAGAATATCAGGGTTGGAAGGGACCCCAGAAGGTCATCTAGTCCAACCCCCTGCTCGAAGCAGGACCAATTCCCAGTTAAATCATCCCAGCCAGGGCTTTGTCAAGCCTGTCCTTAAAAACCTCTAAGGAAGGAGATTCTACCACCTCCCTAGGTAACGCATTCCAGTGTTTCACCACCCTCCTAGTGAAAAAGTTTTTCCTAATATCCAATCTAAACCTCCCCCATTGCAACTTGAGACCATTACTCCTCGTTCTGTCATCTGCTACCATTGAGAACAGTCTAGAGCCATCCTCTTTGGAACCCCCTTTCAGGTAGTTGAAAGCAGCTATCAAATCCCCCCTCATTCTTCTCTTCTGCAGACTAAACAATCCCAGCTCCCTCAGCCTCTCCTCATAAGTCATGTGCTCTAGACCCCTAATCATTTTTGTTGCCCTTCGCTGGACTCTCTCCAATTTATCCACATCCTTCTTGTAGTGTGGGGCCCAAAACTGGACACAGTACTCCAGATGAGGCCTCACCAGTGTCGAATAGAGGGGAACGATCACGTCCCTCGATCTGCTCGCTATGCCCCTACTTATACATCCCAAAATGCCATTGGCCTTCTTGGCAACAAGGGCACACTGTTGACTCATATCCAGCTTCTCGTCCACTGTCACCCCTAGGTCCTTTTCCGCAGAACTGCTGCCTAGCCATTCGGTCCCTAGTCTGTAGCGGTGCATTGGATTCTTCCATCCTAAGTGCAGGACCCTGCACTTATCCTTATTGAACCTCATCAGATTTCTTTTGGCCCAATCCTCCAATTTGTCTAGGTCCTTCTGTATCCTATCCCTCCCCTCCAGCGTATCTACCACTCCTCCCAGTTTAGTATCATCTGCAAATTTGCTGAGAGTGCAATCCACACCATCCTCCAGATCATTTATGAAGATATTGAACAAAACCGGCCTGAGGACCGACCCCTGGGGCACTCCACTTGACACCGGCTGCCAACTAGACATGAAGCCATTGATCACTACCCGTTGAGCCCGACAATCTAGCCAGCTTTCTACCCACCTTATAGTGCATTCATCTAGCCCATACTTCCTTAACTTGCTGACAAGAATACTGTGGGAGACAGTGTCAAAAGCTTTGCTAAAGTCAAGAAACAATACATCCACTGCTTTCCCTTCATCCACAGAACCAGTAATCTCATCATAAAAGGCGATTAGATTAGTCAGGCATGACCTTCCCTTGGTGAATCCATGCTGACTGTTCCTGATCACTTTCCTCTCATGTAAGTGCTTCAGGATTGATTCTTTGAGGACCTGCTCCATGATTTTTCCAGGGACTGAGGTGAGGCTGACTGGCCTGTAGTTCCCAGGATCCTCCTTCTTCCCTTTTTTAAAGCTTGGCACTACATTAGCCTTTTTCCAGTCATCCGGGACTTCCCCCGTTCGCCACGAGTTTTCAAAGATAATGGCCAAGGGCTCTGCAATCACAGCCGCCAATTCCTTCAGCACTCTCGGATGTAACTGTATCTATATGTGTGACAATATTGTTCTTTTTTATAGTTCCAACCAGTTTGCCTGGTACTGAAGTCAGGCTTACAGGCCTGTAATTGCCGGGATCACCTCTGGGGCCCTTTTAAAAAATTGACATCACATTAACTATCCTCCAGTCATTTGGTACAGAAGCTGATTTAACTGATAAGTTACCGACTACAGTTAGTAGTTCTGCAATTTCACATTTGAGTTCCTTCAGAACTCTTGGGTGAATACCATCTGGTCCTGGTGACTTATTGCTGTTTAATTTAATTTATCAATTTGTTCCAAAACCTCCTCTAATGATATCTTAATCTGGGACAGTTCCTCAGATCTCTCATCTAAAAACAATGGCTCAGGTTTGGGAATCTCCCTCACATCCTCAGCCGTGAAGACTGAAGCAAAGAATTCATTTAGTTTCTCCTCAATGGCCTTATCATCCTTGAGTGTTCCTTTAGCACTTCGATTGTCCAGTGGCCCCACTGGTTGTTTAGCAGGCTTCCTGCTTCTGATGTACTTAAAAAAAATTTGCTATTACTTTTTGAGTCTTTGACTAACTGTTCCTCAGATTCTTTTTTGTCCTTCCTAATTGTATTTTTACACTTCATTTGCCAGTGTTTATATTGTGTATATAGTGTTTGATAGTGTTTATATTTGTATATAGTGTAAATACCGTATAATTAATTTAATTATGAATGAAATAACTTACCTTTCACTCTCTCTCTCTCTCTATATATATCTACCGCTTGAGAGCCTTGTGTAGGCTGACTATATAGGTCTTTGCTAAAGATCACAGGTATAGCTTTACTAGTCTTCACAGCTTATTGTAGTATTGTACTAAAACTTTTACATATCAGTGCAAAGTAATGGTTTTCATAGCAGCTGTGATGCCCTTTGTGCTTATGGCATATTGTTGTTACCATAGGAAATGGTGAAAGAAAAAGCGAATATGGTAAAACAATCCAAGAATACAGACTAAATAAAAAGTGAAAGCATGGATGACAGTGGCACCTAATCAAAGCCAACCCTATTTGTCGATAATCTGGGTTTGCTGAGTGTGCCCGTATGAGTCAATGCATTGCACTGACCCCATTAGAATTATTATTGTAGTGATAGTTCATAGTCAGTTCAGTTCTTCTGTTCTTAATATACCATGCCTCCCAGGATTTTTTCCTTTGTAAGGAAAAAATCCCTGGCAAGGGAATGGACTAAATGACCAAACAAGTAGCCCTCTATATTTTATGTTGTTCTGATGTCTGTGTTTAATACTGTATCTTTGGGTTAACAGATTTTAAAGTAGAAAACTAATTTACCAGTTTTCTCCTTACAGTACTTGATTCATACTTAATTGCTTTAGACATTTATTTAGACTTTTAAGACATTTATGATGAGATACTGAGATTAACTGTGAACTTTCTCTCAAATTACAGATTTTTTTCACCACTGAGCTGATATGATAATACATTTGTAACACAATTTTCCTATATGCATCTTATAATTGTGTCAGAATATGAATTAAATTCACAACAGGAAATAAAGCATTTTATATTAAACATTTTAAATTATGAATTGTGATATGTTGTACATTAGCAAAGAAATCTGAAATGTATACACTACACTTATTACTGTATAAAAAGTATTGGCTTCCCAATTTACATAATTTCAAGGGTATATAGTTTTTGTGAGATTCATAGATTCATAGGTTTCAGAGTAACAGCCGTGTTAGTCTGTATTCGTAAAAAGAAAAAAGAAAAGGAGTACTTGTGGCACCTTAGAGACTAACCAGTTTATTTGAGCATGAGCTTTCGTGAGCTACAGCTCACTTCATCGGCTATGCATCCGATGAAGTGAGCTGTAGCTCACGAAAGCTCATGCTCAAATAAACTGGTTAGTCTCTAAGGTGCCACAAGTACTCCTTTTCTTTTTTCTTTTTATAGATTCATAGATATTTAGGTCAGAAGGGACCATTATGATCATCTAGTCTGACCTCCTGCACAACGCAGGCCACAGAATTTCACCCACCACTCCAACAAAAAAAAAAACCTCACACCTATATCTGTGCTATTGAAGTCCTCAAATCGTAGTTTAAAGAGTTCAAGGAGCAGAGAATCCTCCAGCAAGTGACCCGTGCCCCATGCTACAGAGGAAGGTGAAAAACCTCCAGGGCCTCTTCCAGTCTGCCCTGGAGGAAAATTCCTTCCCGACCCCAAATATGGCGATCAGCTAAACCCTGAGCATATGGGCAAGATTCATCAGCCAGATACTACTGAAAATTCTTTCCTGGGTAACTCGGATCTCACCCCCTCTAATAGCCCATCACAGGCCATTGGGCCTATTTACCATGAATATTTAATTACCAAAACCATGTTATCCCATCATACCATCTCCTCCATAAAATCCATAGATTTTAAGAGCTACTTCAGCCTGATAATAATATATATGTAGGACATGATCCTACATGTGTTAGGCAAAACTCTCAGTAAAAGAGAACAGGTCTGGGCCCAAAACTTGTGTATATAATGCATACAGTAGAATATATGTGATATATAATATATTTGGATAATATAGTAGCCCTAAGGAGTGTAATAAGCTAAAATAGTTTAACTATTTCCCTTCTGGTTGATTAACTTTGTTGCCAGTATTCTGGCTTGCTAGTAAGTGACAAACAGGATCACTCGACTCTCTGACTTAAGTTAGAAGCTGGATGCTGCAACATGCCTGAAAAGGCGGAAGAAAGACTCAAAGTCAGAGATGTTTAAATTTATTCAACATTTGGTGTACCTAATGGAGCTCACTTCCTACTCGTCTGTTGCTCTGCAGATCTGTCATCCATATTATATTACTCCTGGAGGAATTCTGTGCCAAAAAAATTAAAAATTCTGTACCAAAATTTAAAAAATTCTTCTCACAATATTTGAAAATTCTGCAAAATTCTGCATATTTTATTTGTCAAAATAACACAATATAATCATTCTAGTTTCAATTATTTTGATAATTTATTTCAAAATATCTGTCAGCAAGTATGTCTGTAACAATATTACCAAAAAAAAAAAGAAAAAATTCTGGTAATTTTTATTTTTTGACAAATAGATTCCTTACTAGGCATATTAATACAGAACTTTGAGTAATTAGTTTAAATTACAGTACAGAACTATATTTCCTGCACCTGTCAGAAGCAGTGCAAAGGCTTGGGGGAGTCAGGAGTAATGGAGCTGCTGAGGGAGAGGGAAGGAGCCTGGGAGTGAGCCTGGAGATGTTGGGTGTGGGTGGGAGAAGGGTTTTTTGTTTGTTTTTTGGAGGTGGGGTGGGATGGTTATGGAGTTGGGAAGCCTCGCCCATGCAGACCCTGACTGACCCCAGTCCTCTCCTATTCAGTCAGGCACATCTGTCTCTGTTTCTGCACCCCCCAACCCCATGGGTCTCTGCAGCCCCCATCCCCAGGCTCAACACTTTCACACCACTAGCTCCTGAGCCCATGCCCCAGTCTGTCCCGCCCTGTCATTCTGAACCCCAGTCTGTGACACACACACATCCCCTCCCTCTGCGGCCCTGTGTGCCCCACTCTGTCCTAACCTGGCTCTGTGGGCAGGCTGCTGTGATGAACTCTGCTCCTGGGGGAATTCTGCAGCACTGGGCATAGCATTTTTTTTTTCCCCACAGAAAATACATTCTGCTCCTTGGGGCCAGAATGGAGGTATAGGTTCTCAGTGTGCTCCCAGTGAATCTCCTGTTATCTACTGGGTTTGGGGCCATAGCCCTACTTCTTCCAGAAGAAGGAAGACAAACTCTCCCCTAACCCTGAGGGAAGAATTCAAAAGAAGCTCACAAGGAGAACTGTGGAATTTCCCTGCCCCTCTGTATTTTTCCCAGGGGAGAAAGCAGTTTGCACTAAAGTTCTGAACAGTGGTGAGGATGTGTCTAGGGTTGTTGTGAGCAAAAGGGAATAATATAAACACGAGGGACAGAAAATGTAAAAGTTAGGAAACTTTTTGTTTAATTTGCTGTGAATCATAGAATCATAGAATATCAGGGTTGGAAGGGACCTCAGGAGGTCATCTAGTCCAACCCCCTGCTCAAAGCGGGACCAATCCCCAATCAAATCATCCCAGCCAAGGCTTTGTCAAGCCTGACCTTAAAAACTTCCAAGGAAGGAGATTCTACCACCTCCCTAGGTAACGCATTCCAGTGTTTCACCACCCTCCTAGTGAAAAAGTTTTTCCTAATATCCAACCTAAACCTCCCCCACTGCAACTTGAGACCATTACTCCTTGTCCTGTCCTCTTCTACCACTGAGAATAGTCTAGAACCATCCTCTCTGGAACCACCTCTCAGGTAGTTGAAAGCAGCTATCAAATCCCCCCTCATTCTTCTCTTCTGCAGACTAAACAATCCCAGTTCCCTCAGCCTCTCCTCATAAGTCATGTGTTCCAGACCCCTAATCATTTTTGTTGCCCTTCGCTTGACTCTCTCCAATTTATCCATATCCTTCTTGTAGTGTGGGGCCCAAAACTGGACACAGTACTCCAGATGAGGCCTCACCAATGTCGAATAGAGGGGAACGATCACGTCCCTCGATCTGCTCGCTGTGCCCCTACTTATACATCCCAAAATGCCATTGGCCTTCTTGGCAACAAGGGCACACTGCTGACTCATATCCAGCTTCTCGTCCACTGTAACCCCTGGGTCCTTTTCCGCAGAACTGCTGTCTAGCCATTCGGTCCCTAGTCTGTAGCTGTGCATTGGGTTCTTCCGTCCTAAGTGCAGGACCCTGCACTTATCCTTATTGAACCTCATCAGATTTCTTTTGGCCCAATCCTCCAATTTGTCTAGGTCTCTCTGTATCCTATCTCTGCCCTCCAGCGTATCTACCACTCCTCCCAGTTTAGTATCATCCGCAAATTTGCTGAGAGTGCAATCCACACCATCCTCCAGATCATTTATGAAGATATTGAACAAAACCGGCCTGAGGACCGACCCCTGGGGCACTCCACTTGACACCGGCTGCCAACTAGACATGGAGCCATTGATCACTACCCGTTGAGCCCGACAATCTAGCCAACTTTCTACCCACCTTATAGTCCATTCATCCAGCCCATACTTCTTTAACTTGCTGACAAGAATACTGTGGGAGACCGTGTCAAAAGCTTTGCTAAAGTCAAGAAACAATACATCCACTGCTTTCCCTTCATCCACAGAATCAGTAATCTCATCATAGAAGGCGATTAGATTAGTCAGGCATGACCTTCCCTTGGTGAATCCATGCTGACTGTTCCTGATCACTTTCCTCTCGTGTAAGTGCTTCAGGATTGATTCCTTGAGGACCTGCTCCATGATTTTTCCGGGGACTGAGGTGAGGCTGACTGGCCTGTAGTTCCCAGGATCCTCCTTCTTCCCTTTTTTAAAGATTGGCACTACATTAGCCTTTTTCCAGTCATCTGGGACTTCCCCCGTTCGCCACGAGTTTTCAAAGATAATGGCCAATGGCTCTGCAATCACATCCGCCAATTCCTTTAGCACTCTCGGATGCAACTCGTCCGGCCCCATGGACTTGTGCACGTCCAGCTTTTCTAAATAGTCCCTAACCACCTCTTTCTCCACAGAGGGCTGGCCATCTACTCCCCATGTTGCGATGCGCAGCGCAGCAGTCTGGGAGCTGTCCTTGTTCGTGAAGACAGAGGCAAAAAAAGCATTGAGCACATTAGCTTTTTCCACATCCTCTGTCACTAGGTTGCCTCCCTCATTCAGTAAGGGGCCCACACTTTCATTGGCTTTCTTCTTGTTGCCAACATACCTGAAGAAACCCTTCTTGTTACTCTTGACATCTCTTGCTAGCTGCAGCTCCAGGTGCGATTTGGATATGATCAAGATGGTTGCTGTAATCACGGAGGGAACTCTGCTTTTGATTGAGTACCTGGCGGCTAAACTAGAGAAACTTCAGCAGAGGGTAATTGAAGTTGTAAAATAGTTGGGAAAATAATTTTTAAGATAAAACTTATTTTAGAAGGACAATGATTGACCTTTGGATTAAAAACAGACCTCTAATGGACAACAATATCTGTTCTCTAATATCTGATATCTATTATATCCCCTTTTTCAACCTGTGGTATAACAGTCTTTCCGTTGTAGACTTTAATTCCAGTCAATATATTCTATAGAAGAATAAAATATTTAAGATACCCAAGATCTAAGTGTGTATATTATTCTTCTGTTGCTGATAAAGTGTATGGGTCTGATTCTGCTCTGCCTTGCACCTTGTGTAGTCATTTATATTGGAGCAAAGTGCCTGTGAAATGCAACCATTCTGATTTAGCATTTAACAACCATTTCCACTCTGAACAGATGGCGGTGACTACAAAAGACAGCGGGAAATCAAGCTCTCTGTTTTTCTTTTTCCTTAGATGTATGTCTGCAGCAATAAAAGATTCTGGAATATGTCCTGAGGATATAACATATGTCAATGCACATGCCACTTCTACACCACTAGGAGATGCTGCTGAGAATCAAGCTATCAAGAGACTTTTTAAAGAGCATGCATACACTCTTGCAGTTTCCTCAACAAAGGGAGCAACAGGACATCTCCTGGGGGCTGCAGGGGCTATAGAGGCAGCTTTTACTGCACTGTCCTGTTACCATGGAATTTTACCACCTACTCTCAACCTGGATAAAACTGAGCCGGAGTTTGACCTTAATTATGTTCCGCTAACAGCCCAAGAGTGGCAAAGTGAAAAACGACGCATTGCTCTCACTAATTCATTTGGCTTTGGTGGTAGTAATGCAACACTGTGCTTTGCTCATGTTTAGCTTACAGTGTGTTGTGTGTGTGTGTAAATACTACAAATGCAGATTGGTAAATGGCCTAAAAAATAATTTGTGATACTACATTATGTTTTGTTGTACTGTAACACTTTTTACATGAACCATATCCCTTTTTATCCAGTCACATTGGAGACTTGCTTATTTTTTTCTTAAGTCTTCCAGTCCTTACCTATTTATGCTTCAGACTACAAAAGAATGAGTATTACTCCTTTAGAGTCTGATCTTGCAAATGCTAAGTGCTTTCTTTGATTTCATTCACTTCACTGGGAGGTTAGGATGCTCTGCACTTGGCAGGATTTAGTCCTTAGTATGACAACTCCTGTTTGATCAACAGCCCCATTCACCTCATTCTCCTCTTTAATATATTGTTTGCATTACTTCTGGTTATTACTTTGAAATACCAAATTCAGCACTTTAATTAGGAATGTCATATTTTAAAAAGAAAGGTATTAAAGTTGAAAATGCTCTAAAATGCTTTATATTAAATTAAATATTCAAAAGTACATACCACTGTTAAAAAACCTATTAATTGCGCTCGCGCTCTCTCTCGCTCTCTCTCTTTTTTTTTTTGTTCAGTAAGGTCAAGAATGTAAAAGTAGAATCTAAATGGAATTGTTCTTGCAAATGGTTTGGTAAAGATGTGGCTCAGTTAGATAGAAAAATAAACCTATTTCAGCTATTTTGAGTGAGGGAGAATCTGTCAAAACTGAGGGCTTTATTTACATCAGTGCTATATGTTTTGCAACATCAAAGAAGTAAACTCAGCTGAATTGCCTCTTCCTCAAAAGATTTAACAGTGAACAGAAGTTTATTTGATTTGAAAGCATGATGGTTTTGTGTCTTCTTTGTATGTATTGGTAATCCTGATTTTGTTTTAAATTTTAATAGAAAGATTTAAAACAAATAAAAATTCTCCCACTGTGTTTGCAGTCCAAATATTCCAGATCCTGTCTGTCACTGACTCATCTATTTCAATTTTCCATGATAAGTGATATGCAAAGGTATATAGCATAAATAGTGAAAAGTAAATTATATTTTCAAAATTCAGTTTTACTAACCGGTGCTGTTAATGTGGGATATATTGCCATTAAAATCAATGGGTGTTAAGTGAGTTCAGCACCTTGCAAGTTAGGGTGCATAGGAACGAAGCTCCTATTTTCTAATGATATGTCATGTTTATCTTGACAGTGTTCCTTGAACTTCATAAACAGAGCTTTTTTGATGCATCAGAATGGTAATAATATTGAATTCAAATGAAGTGCTGAATTTATAGCTGCTGCATCCCTTACCTCATAACATCATTTTGAGTCTGTCAGTTTATGTCTTTATAAACAACTTAGTTGTTCAGTTAAAAATGAATCAAATATAAAATTTCCCACAGAAATATATTTACCTTAGAAACATTTTTTTACACTTGCTCCTCAAATCATTAGTACAAGATTTGAATACAAAGACCTTCATCAAGATGAAATTACTCTGGTTATACATGTGGATATTTAACCTCATATCTTCTTTTACTAAATGAATTAAACAGACTCACAGAAAAACAGATGGAAATTTGTCCTTCTCTTGTGCTATAATGCCATATAATAAGGTAGAACTTTCTTGTTGGATTAGAAAAGTGGTCCATCTAATCCAGTCCTGTCTCCAGAAGTGGCCAGTACCAGATGCTCTGGGGCAAGGTGCAAGAAATTGTGCAGTAGGCAGTTATAGGGAAAATTTCTCCCTCCCTCCCTCCACTCCCAGTTGTTAGAGATTTGTGTATGATATAAACCATCAGGGTTTATGTATCTTCCAAATATTTTTTTTAATATTTACTATTACAATTCTAAATAGTCTTATTATAAATGTCCAATCCTTTTCTGAATCATGCTAATCTTTTAGCCTCAGTGATATGTATAAAAGGACTGTTAAGTGCACAGAAATATTAACAGCAGTCATTGAAAACGAAGGCTTGAACTCATGGTCTCCTGGCTCCCATCTGAATGCATCTTTGTGCTAACCTACAGGATATTTTTATTTTAGGAGTTTCATAGAGTGCTTTTTGAATAGATCTCAGAGTGTTTTACAGTAGTGAGTAAGTATCATCCCTATTTTGTTTGGTGATAGGAAACTGTGGCACAGAAAAGATAAGTCACTTGGGTCAAGTTTACACAGTTGAGAACATAACTGGAGCTGGGAACAGAAGCCAGGTTTCCCATTTCAGTTACCGTGACCTATCTAGACTGCAACATAGTTCCTAATGAAAGCTGTATTGATTCTCACAGCTACAGTTATGCACCATGTCAAGTTATGGATAACTAATTTATGGGGAGATAAAGAGTGCTATATGAGGATGGGCAATATTTAACAGTAAAGGGACGGGGGTCCTGATTAAATGTACAGTTTTTTAAAAGTGTTAATAGTGAGCAATACAAGATATTGCTGAAAGAATAACAATGAATTGCATTATTATTTGTATTACCATAGAACCTAGGAACCTAGTCACTGACCAGAACCTGCTAAGTGCTGCACAAACACAGAACAAAACAGCATCCCTGCCCCAACGGGCTTACAATAAATGTAAAAATCTGATAGATTACTTAGAAATGTTTATACAGCTGAAGGAGGCCCCCATTAAAAAGCCAGAACCTTGTACACTGTGTGGGAATTGATGACTCTAAGATGACGGTACAAGGTATATTAATGAACTGTCCCCTCTAGGCACCTGCTACATTTGCAGCGGTGTCTTTCCTCCCTGACATTGTTTTTCCAAATATTGTAGGCTTATAGACTTTTCCGCACAGGTAATGTTCAAAAGTTTCTATATAAGGTCAGACAGATCTCTATCTTGTAGCTCCTCCTCTTCTCATCTTTGCTATATAATTTATCATTTCTTCTGAGATGTGTTACTGGAAGCACCTTAAATCAAGGCAGTGAAACTTGATGAAGAGGTACATAATTATAGGAGCTTTTTTGATCATGTCTCCACTTCTGCACTACAAGAGTATTCACAGAGCACTGATAATGCTCATAAGAACATAAGACATAAGACTAGCCATACTGGGTCCCTAGTGGCTCTCAATCTTTCCGGACTACTGTACCCCTTTCAGGAGTCTGATTTGTCTTGTGTAACCCCAAGTTACACCTAACTTAAAAACTACTTGCTTACAAAATCAGACATAAAAATACAAAAGTGTCACAGCACAGTATTACTGAAAAATTGCTTACTTTCTTATTTTTACCACATAATTATAAAATAAATCAATTGGAATATAAATATTATACTTATATTTCAGTATATAATGTAAACAGCGGTATAAACAAGTCATTGTCTGTATGAAATTTTAGTTGGTACAGAGTTCGCTAGTGCTTTTTATGTAGCCTGTTGTAAACTAGGTAAATAGCTAGACGAGTTGATGTACTCCCTGGAAGACCTCTGCATATCCCCAGAGGTGCTCAGACCTCGGTTGAGAACCACTGATATATCCCAGTATCCTGTCTTCCAACAGTTGCCAGTGCCAGATACTTCAAAGGGAACGAACAAAACAGGGCAATTATCAAGTGATCCATTCCCTGTTGTTCAGGCCCAGCTTCTGGCAGTTGGAGGTATAAGGACACCCAGAGCATAAGGCTGTGTTCCTGACTATCTTGGCTAATAGCCATTGATGGACATATCCTCCATGAGCTTATCTAATTCTTTTCTGAACCCAAGTATACTTTTGGCCTTCATAACATCCCCTGGCAATGAGTTCCACCAGTTGAGTGTGCATTGTGTGAAGAAGAACTTCATTATGTTTTTTTAAAACCTGCTGCCTATTAATTTAATTGGGTGACCCCTGGTTCTTGTTTTATATGAAGAGTAAATAACACTTCCTTATTTACTTTCTTCACACCATTCATGATTTTATAGACCTCTATCATATCTCACCTAATAGTTGTCTCTTTTCTAGGATGAACTGTTCTAGTCTTTTTAATATTTCCTCATATGGAAGCTGTTCCATACCCCTAATCATTTTTGTTTCCCTTCTTTGTACCTTTCCCAGTTCTAATATATCTTTTATCAAATGGGACGACCAGAACTGCATGCAGTATTCAAGGTAGAGATGTACCACACATTTATAGAGTGGAATTATGGTATTTTCTGTTTTATATCTGTCTCTTTCAAAATGGTTCCTAACATTGTTAGATTTTTCTAACTACTACTGCACATTGAGCAGATGTTTTCAGAAAGGATTCAAAATCTCTTTCTTGAATGGTAACAGCTAAGTAGGCCCCATAATTTTGTATGTATAGTTGGGATTTTTTCCCTCAATATGCATTACTTTGCACTTAACGGTGAATTTCATGTGCCATTTTGTTGGCTCGTCACACAATTTTGTGAAATCCCTTTGTAACTTCACTGAGCTTTGGACTTAACTATGTTGAGTAATTTAGTATCATCTGCAAACCGCAAACAATCTCACTGTTCCAGATAATTTATGATGGTAATTTAAATTTATAATTACCTTTTCCAGAGAATTTATGAATATGTTGAACAGTACAGGTCCCAGTACAGATCCTGAGGGGTCTGCTATTGACCACATTCTATTGTGAAAACTGACCATTTATTCCTACTCTTTGTTACTGTGGTGTTTAGATGTTGCTTGTAATTATTAGAATTGGGAGCACTGGCTGTTGGGGATCTGAAAGGACAGGAAACAGGAAGGAGTGAGGAGGAGTTGAAGAGGCTGAGGGAGAGCTACTGAGGGTGCAACAGCAGCTTGGAAAATAAAAATAAAGTCCTGTTTAAGTTTGTTAGTACCTTGCCTAGCTACAACAACATTTTGGTGACGAGGATGGATCTTCTGCCTCTGAACCCACCTGCACCCTTTCTGCAAAGCCCAGGTGAGCCTCCAATTGCGTTTACTGCCTGGATCCATATGTTTGAGGCTTATCTGCTTGCAATCAGTGCTACAGAGATTTCCGAAGTAAGAAAGCGTGCTCTGCTAATCCACTGCCTTGGAGCAGAAGGGCAGCGTATATTTTACACTTTTTCCCTTGCAGACGATAAATATGAGACTGCACTCACTGCATTACAGAATTTTTTTGTGCCAAAAGTGAATGTAGTAGCTAATCGCTACAAATTTTGCCAGCGTGAGCAGAAACCAGGGGAGACTATAATGCAGTATATTGCTTCCCTGAGGAGTCTGATTGTAACTTGTGACTTTGGGAATATGGCAGATGAGATGATTAGAGACCAGCCCATTGAAAAAACAACCATGCTTCGTGTAAGAGAACGTTTACTTCTAGAACCACAACTTACACTAGAAAAAGAAATAACCATTGCTACTCAGAATGAGTCAGCTACAGCTGAAGCCAAAATAACGAGCATGGATACTGGAGGCACAGTCCAGGCTGTGACTCCTTTGCAGAAAAGTTCACTACCACTGCAGACACACAATTGCAAGAGGAAAACTAATGAAAAACCACCAAATCAGCAAATTCAAAATACAGTAAAAGCATGTTTTCGCTGTGGATCCCCACAACACCTTGCAAGCTATACAGGATGTCCGGCAAAAGTAGCTCAGTGCAATCATTGCAAAAAGATTGGGCATTTTGCTAAAGTATGTCACAGCAGCCCGTTTAATCAACAGGTGCATGCAGTTACAATACCAAATGTTACTGTGCTGAGCATGGACAAAATCACTACTGCACATATTCCAGAATAGATAAAGTGCACGATAAACATTCCCGCCATACCCTCAGGCAAATCACGCTCTATTCAGCTAATGTTGGACACTGGCTCAGCAGTATCTATACTACCTGATTCCATCTATCTGCATTACTTTAAAGATGTGCCTCTTACTGAACCCAAACTTCACTTGGTGTGCTATTTGAAAAACCATATTCCAGTACAGGGGGGTGGAAAATCTACATCTCCGAGCAATGTAGTCATACCGACCTAGACAACACTATGTTGACAGGAGGGCTTCTCCTGTTGACATAGCTACCACCTCTTGGGGAGGTGGGGTACCCACGCCAAAGGGAGAAGCTCCTACCTCCCATGGGCATAGGTAATGTCTTCATTAAGCGCTACAGCGGCACAACTGCACGGATGAAGCTGTGATGAAATCTGTTACACAGGCAATTCACTGGCAGATTTTAGATTCATTACCATTTCATGGGAGTGTGGAAAAGAATCTTCGTTATGTTACAGCAGCGTCTCAATCATTGGAAGTATATTTGCCTGGTGGAAGGCAAAAAGAAAATTTTTTAGTTTTCAATTCTCTTTGAAGTAGTTTTTCAAGTTTATATCCATTTTAATGAAATCAGAAGTGGATTTGAAGATTGTCAGAGGATGTAAATATTTGTTGAAATATTTTTGGGGAATGGATTGTAGTGCATTGAAATTAAGCCCTAAGGGGAAATCTACATAATAAAGGGTATAAAAAGTTGCAATTGCTTTTGAAGTACAATGTAAAATAAATATTCTGCAGGAATTGATTTTTGGATAGGACAAAATGCACAACATTCTCGTGGTGCTGACTGACATTTAGAGCAATATGAAATAATGGATGGTACAACTTTACTAGTAGGTTAGATGTAGTGCAGATTTGTTCAATGTGAAATTTTTTACTTGGTAAAGGTTTACGTTAACTGCTTACATTAACTGAAAAATAATAAGATAATATCATTGTCATAAAAATAAAGGGAAGGGTAACCACCCTTCTGTATACAGTGCTATAAAATCCCTCCTGGCCAGAGGCAACATCCTTTTACCTGTAAAGGGTTAAGAAGCTCAGCTAACCTGGCTGGCACCTGACCCAAAGGCCCAATAAGGGGACAAGATACTTTCAAATCTTGGGGGGACGGGGGGGGGGGGGTAAGGCTTTTGTTTGTGCTCTTTGTTTACGTGGTTGTTCTCTCTTGGGACTGAGAGAGGCCAGACAGAAATCCATCTTCTCCAACCCATCCTAATCCAAGTCTCCAATATTGCAACCAGTATAGGTAAGCCAGGCAAGGCAGATTAGTTTATCTTTTGTTTTTATGTGAATTTTCCCTGTGTTAAGAGGGAGGTTTATTCCTATTTTCTGTAACTTTAAGGTTTTGCCCAGAGGGGGATCCTCTGTGTTTTGAATCTGAATACCCTGTAAAGTATTTTCCATTCTGATTTTACAGAGATGATTTTTACCTTTCTCTTTTTTTTTTTAATAAAATCCTTCTTTTAAGACCCTGACTGATTTTTCCATTGTTCCAAAATCCAGGGGTTTGGATCTTTGATGATTTTGTAACCAATTGGTTAGGATATTATTCTCAAGCCTCCCCAGGAAAGGGGGTGTGTAGGGCTCGGGGGGATATTTTGGGGGGAAGACATCTCCAAGTGGGCTCTTTCCCTGTTCTTTGTTTAAAACACTTGGTGGTGGTAGCATACTGTTCAAGGACAAGGCAAAGTTTGTACCTTGGGGAAGTTTTTAACCTAAGCTGGTAAGAATAAGCTTAGGGGGTCTTTCATGCGGGTCCCCACATCTGTACCCTAGAGTTCAGAGTGGGGAAGGAACCCTGACAGTCATCAAAGATTCCTGCCAGAGGAATTCCCATTTCTAGGGCAAAATCCTGCCCTTCTAGTTCTATTAGGAAACCATGCAGGGCCACAGTTGAACATGCCTGGTACAAGAGCCATCTTTCTGTCTCTTGAGTACCATATGGAGAGTTCCTACCTTGTTCCTATATGAAAGTACGACTTGCTATGACCTTTACTATCCCACACCACAACAAAGGGCAGGACTGGGTCCTGCAGTACATGCTTGCCTCTGTTCTGAAGGGGAAAAGACATGTTGCAGTTTTGATATCAAAGAGAGACTGAGTAAACAGGAAAGCTCCCTTTTGCCTCCCTCTGTTTTATTTTTCCATCCTCTGTCTCTCATTTCCTTCCCTGCCTGTTTAAATATTGTTACCATTGTATCTTACTGTTTGGAAAAGAAAAACTTCTTGCTGTATTTTGTCAGTTTTAGTCTCAAAGCTGTGTATGATTTTACAGCAATACAAATAATAAAAATAGCTTGGAACATAAAAAAAAGCTGCAGATAGCTGGGAGATAAATGGTGTTAAATGCTTTCATAAGGCAGGTGGAATGGCTTTTTGTGCTGCAGAGTGAACCATTAACTTTTTTTCAGGGGAAGGGAAAAAAGCCTGATCAGACTCGTTTTTCTGGATTGTCTGCATTCAGTGCATTTCCAGATCACCACCAAAGCTGCTTTTTTGCAGGCTAGAACAGGAAGGAAGGTTCAATGGTCAAGGTGCTAGGCTGGGCCTTAGAATGCTGGGGTTCAATTCCTTGCTCTTCCTATGCTTAGGTGCTGAAGTCTCAGGTCTAGCTCCACTCCGGTCCACAAAACTCATTCCAAACTCTGTAGACACCTAAACTTACTCAGCATGTATGTTTTCAGAGTGAGAGTTCCATAGGTGCTAAGTTTCAGTCTCTGGGCGCATAGGTACGAGAGCTAAAGGTGCCAGGGGTGTTGCCGCACTCCCTGGCTTGAAGTGGTTTCCATCATGTACAGGGTTTACAGTTTGGTTCAATGGCTCTCAGCATCCCCACTATACAAATTGTTCCAGCACCCCTGTCTGGGCATGCATACTGCTGCCTCACTTTAGGCAACCAGCCACCTGTCTCCCACATAAGCCCCACAGCGATTCACAAACCAGAGGAAGATAGGCATTTGGCCGCCTAAGTTGGGTGTGGGGCAAATCCAGTAGACATGCTTAGGCAGCTACGACTAGAATGGGTCCCATTCAAAATCTGGCCAAAGAAGGTGGCGCTGCCCACCTTATAACTTTTAGCCCAGTGGTTAGAGCACTTGCTTGGGATATGGGAGACTTGGGTTCAGTTGCCCCCACTCTGCCTGAGGCTGAAGGATTTCAACAAGGGTCTCCTACATCTCAGGAAAGTGCTCCAACCACTGAGCTCTGGAATATTCTGATACGGGGCTCCCTTGGTCTCTCTGTTCCACCATTGGATAACTAATGAAAGTGTAATGGGAGCAGGGAGACCTGACCCAGGGGGCTCTAACCGCTGGCCTATAGAATTATTCTCTCTCTTCCTTTGCCTAGCCAATCACTATTTTTTCACAGCAAAACAGTCATTGGGCTTGAGAGAGAATACATGTGAGACTGACTCTGAGGTCCAGTGGTAGGAGCCATTTCCTAAGGAGTAGGAGACCCCCTATTACAGGCCTTTCTTCCCCTCCAGTAGGGAGAACTGAACCTGAGTCTCCCACATCTCAGCTGAGTGCTCTAACCCCTGGGCTAATAGTTATAAAGCAGGTACTAGTTCCCCTCCTTTTACCACAACCATTTTGTGTGGAGTGAGGCAGGTTCCTAACTCTTTCCTGCAAGGCACGCTTTGTGTGCCTAAACTGCCTGATTTCAGGTGGCTGATTCCAGGTCATGGATCGCTAAGTGGACATAGGTCCCTCCCTGCACTCTGGAATTAGGTGCCGTGCCTACCTTCGAGAGAGGGGCCGAGCTTAGGACACATCCCTGTTGTTGGCCTCTCCCATTGTCTAGTTTAGGTGGCTCCCCTCCTAGCATCCTGGCTTTTGTGGATCCAATTCTAAGGCACCCGTCTCTCCCCAAGCACTATATGGGGAGCCTAAGCACCACACTCAGCTTTGTGGAACACAGCGTTGTTCCTGTGATTTTCTAGGCACCTCTGTGATGCTCAGCATTGCAACACTTCAGTCCCTTCATGGATCCCACACTTAATGTTTCTGTGGTTCAGTTCCCCATTTGTAAAATAGAGGTAATAGAGGATAAAACATTAAAGATTGTGAGGTGCTCAGATACTATGGTAATCGGGGCCAGATAAGTACCTAAGCTAGATAGATAGATTTTGCAAAGTAAAATCTATGGAGGTTGCAGTTTGCATTTGCCAGAGATAGAGAATAGTGACAAAATATCACTTTGTTGGGTTTGTACTGGATATTTCTACCTACTTGGAAAGCACTCTGAACTTCATGTGCATGGAGTTCTCTGTGTGAATAGGAATAACTGTTTCTCTGTATCACATATTAGCTATGCACTTCAGTCCTCTCTTTGAGAAGAAAATAGGGTCCTTATTGATTTCTGAAAATAGCATCACATAGATGAAAGCAGTTGCATAACCCAAGCAAAGCATATAATAGATTCTGCCAAGGCAGTAGTCATCATTCCAACTTCTGTAACAGTGGTGATTAATTTTAGCCTGCTAGAAAACCTATTTTCTACTAGCAGTCAGCGAACTGTAAAGAAATGTGGCAGTATCCATTCCTTGGAATCTCAGTGTCTCTGCATAGGAGGCACAATAATTTACTATGACAACTAATATACAGGAATACCAGCTGGTAATATAGAAGACTGTTGCAGCAAAAGATGAAAATAGGACTAAAGTAAAATAAAATAATAATAAAAGGGCTTGAACAAAGATGTATGTTTATAAAAAACACTGAAAATACAAAATGTCAAGACTATCCAAAAAGGAGAGGAATGGTTTGTGATACTGATTTTATAATTTTTTAAAGGAGTTGATGTTAAATAGCTGAACACCCAGAAGTTCACTGTTACAATTTTACAGTTTCATCATAATGTCAGCATCAGGATATCAGAAAATATCAGTGGAGAAAAAAAATTAACCTTACTGCATGTAGGTTATATTGCCATTAGTGAACTAGTATAGACAGTGATCAAGGTTTCCATTATAATTTCCTGTTTTCATGTCTGTGATGAAAGTTGCGATATTACAACAAAAAAACTTCAAATCCAGACTCCAGCAAGAGACTGCTGAATTGGAATTCATTTGCAAATTGGATACAATTAACTTAGGCTTGAATAGAGACTGGGAGTGGCTAAGTCATTATGCAAGGTAACCTATTTCCCCTTGTTTTTTCCTACCCCTCCCCCCAAACGTTCTTGTTAAACCCTGGATTTGTGCTGGAAATGGCCCACCTTGATTATCATACACATTGTAAGGAGAGTGGTCACTTTAGATAAGCTATTACCAGCAGGAGAGTGGGTTTGTGTGTGGTCGGGGGGCAGGGGGGGGGAGAAAACCTGGATTTGTGCTGGAAATGGCCCAACTTGATTATCATACACATTGTAAGGAGAGTGATCACTTTAGATAAGCTATTACCAGCAGGAGAGTGGGGTGGGGGGAGGTATTTTTTCATGCTTTGTGTGTATTAAAAGATCTTCTACACTTTCCACAGTATGCATCCGATGAAGTGAGCTGTAGCTCACGAAAGCTTATGCTCAAATAAATTGGTTAGTCTCTAAGGTGCCACAAGTACTCCTTTTCTTCTCTACACTGTTCTTCAACCCTGACCTGGAGCAACAGCCTCTAAAGGTGAGAGAATAATTCAGGCTTGGTTCATTAGTCTTTGTCCCCCCTCAGATTGTCAATGAGGGTGCCAGTTACAATGGTTATATTTTGGATATGGACATCTGTCTCCATCTCGCTGCTTACCCTCAGGGGTGCAGAAGAAAGGGCACAAGTGGGGGATCAACTGGGCATGGGCAAAGGTGCCAAATACCTGCCTTCCCACACTAAAGAACCCTTTAAATGTGATTAAAATACAGCTTTGGTTAGGCCCACATAGGTCCATTTAAGTCACTACATCTTAGCCCTTTGCTCACAAATAGAGGCTAGATCCTACCTTGTTATCACAAGATCATAACCAAATCAATCACAGTTATTCTAAACAGAGAAAACCATGTCATCTTTGGGCAAAATCAGAATGACCACATGATGGCACCAAAACCTCAGTAGTTGGGTGGCTGTATGTGGTATAGACTGATTCGTAGAAGTAACTGATCACTTCTCCCCTCAATTTAAATAATCACTTTCTTTAACACAGCAACAACCATGGAATTAGCTGTAGAGAAAGAGGAGGAAAGGGAGATGAGAGAGAGGAAGAGGGAATACTGCAGTAAGCAAATTTCATAAAATCTTCCCCCGTCCCTGAAGAAAGCTTATTTTACTCAGCAACATGAATACAGCAGCCACAGGCCCATCAGACTAACTGGAGAGGCTGGGGAGGGAGAGAGACCTGGAAAAGCGTCTAGTGCTATAAAGTGAGCAATGAGAGGTATTGGCAGAGCTATGAGTGGTGGAAACTCTGCCAGTGAACTTCTTTCCTAAGGATCAAATCCACCCATACACATAAAAGAAGGGGGAAAAAACAAGATTAAAGAGAATAGAGGTGACCTAAGGTCTGAAATATCTCTGAACGTAGGTGTTTGCAGAGAGATAAACCCCTATAGTTTCCAGCCCTGAAGGAGCTGTAAGGTTTGAAAACAAAACTTCTGCCACATTATTTAATTTCTGGCACAGCCATTGTTTAGAAAAGGAAATAATTCTCTAAATATTTGAAAGGCTCATTTTCAGAAATAGCATCCAACAGAGCATGTGGTCTAGTGCCTTATTGTGCCTCCGAATCCCCCATATTTGGAGGTACCGTGGTCTCCACGACTGTGAGACCTGGCCACCATACAAATGGCATATTAAACATCTGGAGGCCTTCCATATGCAATCCCTGTGTGCCATTATGGGGACTCGCTGGCAGGACAAAATTACCAACCTGGAGGTTCTCCAAAAGTCAAATGCCATAAGCATCGAGGTCATGCTGATAAAAGCCCAACTACACTGGGCTGACACATCATTAGGATGCCTGAATATCGACTCCCCAGAAGAATTTTCTATGGAGAATTGGCACAAGAACACCGGAATCAAGGCCGCCCCAGAAAGCACTACAAGGACAAAACTGCATACACTTTGGTGCAATAAAACCGAATGATCTTGAGAAGGCTGCATTAAATAGATCAGCATGGCAACACAGAGCACTCAGAGCTTTTCAAGCCTTGAAGAGGACAGAAATTATCAATTGTTAGTTGCAAGGGGAAAGCGTCATACTACTGCTATAGCTACCAAGACGCTCACCAATGACTTTGTCTGCCCAATCTGCTCACGAGCATGCGCGCCACGCTTTGGACTTCAGAGTTGCTCCAGAATCCAAAAAAAGAGAGAGCATGAAAACGTCATTGTTGAATCGACAGACTACACACACAGTCTCCAGGGGAGATTGAATATATATATCTCCCTATAAATTTCCTTGTTCTCTGTTTTCATCATTAATATTATTTTAGCACCATTCATTTCCTGCAGAATACTAGATCATTTGTTAAACACAAATAGAGGTAGCCCAAAAGTTCTTATCAACTAAGTAGTGAATGTGACTCCATCCTTAAAGTTACTTATTTCATACTTGTTTCCTTTCACCTCCTTCCTCCTCCCTGCTCCCCGGAGAATTTCTCAAATTGCTAAGCTTGTTGTTCTGTAATGACAGAAACAAAAAGAAGAGAGTCTTTAGGGGGACATGAAAGAAATAAATTTCAAACCACATTCACAGACGAATGATGATACATACTGCTTAATAATCAGCTAGAGGGAAAGAGAAAAGCAGAGTAAAGACAGCAAAATTGTAATAAATTCTTCCGGATCTTTCCTGTCTCATACCTGATTCTAATGGTGCTGGAGAAACAAACCTTAAGTGTTGGTTTAGAAAATCATCCAAATGTTCAGGATGGTTATCTGACTCCCTGAAAACTGAACTGATGTCTTTTAGAATTCCATTATGGGAAGTTCCGCTTTTGAAAGTAACACCACTGATTGCCTAATTCTATGATGTCCGTTCCAGAAGTTCTGTACAACTTTGAAGAATGTCTCTCCCTTCAGAAATGCTGTAGAAAATTGCAGCCACTGACAAATAATGTATTTACCATTAAAGATGATATCGTGTATACCTACCAGTGCCTATAGCAACAGATGCTAATTCTGAGTGCCTTGCAAGCCAGCAACTTTCAAACATTTTCCTCATTGCAGATGAAATCCTGGGCTTCATGAAGTCAGTCGGAGTTTTGCCATTCATTGCAATGGGCTCAGGATTTCACCCCAAGTTACTGTCCTTCTGTAAGGATGTAATAATTTCTCAGAAGTCCAGTCGCTCTCCTTCTGAGTGCGGCTACTGGAACAATCGATTTGCAGTTTGTAAAGTACAAGAAGACTCTTGCGATAGAAAGAGAAGTGAGGGATTTTTTTTAAGACAGGCAGGCTGCATTACCAAAAAGAGGACTCCTCTGCTATACTTTTACACAAAACAACATATTCAGGACACAAGCTTGACTTTCTAGTGAAAAGGGACGGAGAAGCCTTATAACTCCAAGTGCTAATTAACCCTGCTAAAAATAGAAAGCAATATTTAACAGCCTGACTTCATCATTGACAACAAGAAAAAGATTTACTTCCTCATTCATGCCTCTTTCTACCGTTAAAATGATCATAGAAATGGCAGGCGTAATCAGGGAGACAAACAGCTTCTTGTCAAGCAAAAGATTGGCTTTATTATACAGACAACTAGAGCCAATTAGAATGAGGTGAAATAGACATTTTTGTACTATTACCACTACTGCTGAAATGTCTGGGGGAGCCAAGAAGCCATGGTGTCATTCTCAGTCCTTCACCTATCTCCTCTCTTCTGCCCTTTGATTGACAGCACCAGACCTGGAGGGAAAAGTAAGCCATCATATCAACTTCTGCCTTTTGTTATTATATTTTTATTTATTGCCGTGGTGCCTAGAGGCTCCAACTGAGATCATAACTCCATTGTGCAAGGTGCTGACACACATTCATCTTCCACCCTCCATCCAGCTTCTAATGATAAATGAACTACTCAATTAATCTGCTAAAAATTATCCTAAATAAATTATTGACTCTTCTGAAAGCAGCAAATACTCTAATTCTCAGGAGAATGGCAACAGTCAACCCAACTTTTCTCAGTCCTATTTCTGTGACGGGTGGGTGAATCTTGATATTAAGAACCAATCTTCACATCTAAACTTAATATACTTGGCCTGCAGTGCTCCTCAGAAGAGAATTTTAGGACCCTACGTTCTTCCCACCTACTTCAGACATAGATGGTGCTTAGATAAGAGGTTATAGGACCTTAGTGTCTGTGATTATAATTATCTGGCTAGAGGTGCTTTTCTTTGTTACCATTATTTAGGGTTAGCACTAAGAGGCAAATAACAAAACAGATGAAGTATTGAATTCTGAATACTAATTTTCAGGGAGCTGTCTGATTTAGGCCCATTGCTGCTGCTGGAAAATACAGTAGATATTTATGGAAGTAGTCTTCAATAGGAAAATGCTTTATTACACTAGTATGTCAGACCTGAATGTACCCTGCACCGCATGTCATTCGGCACTCTAGGGATTAGAAAGGTTTCTATAGCATGGCTACATTTCTCAACATTGTTTAAAAAGCCTTTCAGGTGAGTAATTTATCTTCCCTTAATACTACCTTTTGAAGCTAATCTTCTCCTTGCTTAGTTTAATATTGCTAGTTTGAACAAAGATTTATTGGGTCAGAAAGAGTACCAAAAACAAGCAGCTAGACTTTGTCATATGAAAAACTTACTAGTTCAAATTCATCTCCTGTGTAACTCTAAATCTAAATGTGATTTACATTATGTGTGTCTGATTCTGCTCTGGTTCGCCAGGTGTAAATCAGGAGTAATTTCACTGGAGTGGCGTTAACCTAGTGTAAAACTGGTGAAATTATTGAGCGATCAGAACCAGGCCCTGTAAACCTAATGTGCTTTCCCCCAAGCCCCAGTATCTCCAGCTCAGTACTGTAAATGAGCGATTAAAGAATTTGGAATTGAATAAATAATTTTCTGACTCCACTAAAAGTCTCTGAACTTGGTTCCAGTTAATTGATTGTAGAGCAGCATGTTGCCACGAGGGAGAACCTGGGTTTGGAAATGACATTAGGATCTCCACCTGTGAAGAGGGGCTGTGTCACAGAAGGGAAGGTGGATACCAGTCACACTATCTTCTACCGTAACACTGTGGAGCAATATTACTGTCGATTTTGTGCTTATCCAAGAGGTCTGGCTGGAGAGTAAGTTCTATTATAGCGTTTGACAAAAGAGGAAAGGGGAAAAAAAACTTGTGCAAAATCAGCATATTTGCTCATCCACTGGCAATACCTCAACATTCAGTGATCTGCTGCAGAGCTCAGCTTGTCAGCACAAGGACTGTGCGCTGTCACCTGGCACTACACAGAGCAACTGCACTGGTTCTTTTAAGATCAGTGGTCTGTGCAGCTCTCACTTGGTCTGGGGATTTGGCAATATGTGCTTAGGCTATTTCGCCTGTAGCAGAAACAATCACAAGATATTTCATGTGAAAGGGAGACCCAAACTACTAAAGCCATTTGGTTGTGTTAAGAAAATTATACACACATATAAAATAGCTAGTAAGGAAAAATCATTAAAGTAATCCCACTTGTATTCCTGTGATGTGTGTGTCAGATTAATAGTGTTTACTGTGTGTCAAATCCTGGTATCTGGTCACAGCCCTTGTAGGCTATTATTATTATTTAGTATTTATATAGCTTCAACAGATAGATATGAAGAAAAAATTACTTTACTTTACAGTCTGTACAGAGGAGTGGGGGAAGGGAGCAGCAGCAAATGAAGTAATTAAGCATTGTGCTTTTCTTGCAGTGTATCAGTTCCACAATTTTTGTGGCTGGATTTTTTTTTTCTCACCACCTATTTGGTTAATTTTGGATGGGGTTGAGCTAGGGTCTGTGGCCTTCAAGAAGATGTTCAGGGAACTTGTTTTAAGAGGGAACTTGTCGGAGGAGAATTTTTCCAGGCCGGGGTGGGAAGAGGAATTATAAGGAGATGTATCCATTTGGAAGAATGGACAGAAGTGGGAGAGGACAACAAAGGGGCAATTATTCCAGTAGCTTGGGCAGAGAGATGGGAATGAGTGAAAAGTGGTGAGAGCAGAGAGGAAGTGAGCAGCTAAATTCTGCAGGGCCTGGAAGGCAAGTACAAGGAACTTACATATGAAGAAGAATACATGGTTTCCATGGGCTGTGTGCGGGGAAGCTTATGGAATCCTTCCTACTCCCCCAAAATGGGGGCAGGGTATGAATTACCTGCAGAGCCCCTCTGGAGATATCATATCAGTCTCAAGCTGCATTAGTATTCATCTTGCACTGTGTAGCCCCTACATAGGGGATTCAGTAAGTGGATTTTCTTAGGTCATGTCTACACCAAGAAATGGCACAATTTGAGCAATCAGTGTAACTGGCTATGGTTTGTGCTTGTCAACTAAGCTCAACTGCAGTCACTACCTGTTTAGCTGAACGAATTACTGACGAGCATTGGCCGAAATGGCGCTATTTCCTAGTGTAAACAAGGCCCTAGTTACACACTCACTATTCGTGCCTCCCTGACTTGCCCTGAAAAATCACATTCTCTATAGGCTCACTGGCAGGGACTCCAGGTGTAGCCTCTCTGCGATCTGGTCCCTAGCTGAACCTCACAGCCTTCTGTAGCCTGGTTTTGGGTTGGAGGATTTAGCTTTCTGTCAAAATTGCTTATTCAGTTAAACAGTTATTTCTACAATGTTCAAGGAAATGAATGTAAAGTAGCTATTGGGACATCAGACATAGGGCCTGGAAATACATATGAAAATGTACATATTCTGCAAAAATGTAACATTTCACACAAAATACCTTGAAATCCTTATCTCCAAATCTGCAATTAGGGTGACCAGGTGTCCAGTTTTCGACTGGAACACCCGGTCAAAAAGGAATCCTGGCAGTTCCGGTCAGCACCGCTGACTGGGCCATTGACTGTCCGGTTGGCGGTGCTGCGCAGTGGGGCTGGCAGGCTCCCTGCTAGCCTCCGCACTGTTTGGTTCCTGGGAAGCAGCCGGCATGTCCGGCTCCTAGGCTTAGGGGCGGCCAGCAGGGTCTGCATGCTGTCCCACCCCCCACTCACAGGAGCAACTCCCATTGGCTGGGTCAGGGCAGGGGACAAACTAGTGGAACTCGCAGGCACTCAGCGGTGGTTGAGAGGTTGTGGTATGCACCTCTCCCGCTGGTGCCGGCCCTCTTCTCCTCCTCACACTCCTCCTGTGGCTGGGATCAAGCTGCGGTGCGTGCCGTGCAGTGAACCACAGTCTGTTGTCCCATTTGCCCCCACCCAGGAGTTCGAGGTATGTATCCCCATCTCCGACTGCTGGGAATGAGGCTGCTGGAGGGGAGAGGAGGAGAATGAGATGAACCCAGTGCCCAGTCCTGCCCAGCCACCCTGGCAGCACACCGCTCCAGCACTGCCGTCACCCCAGCAGCACCGCCCCCTGGCCCAGGACAGTCCTCCTGAGTCCGCTGCTGGCCCCAGCAGCACTGGACTCTGGGCAACTCCTCCCCCCCACAGCCCTGCACCCCCATCACTGCATCCATCCCTGTCCCAACCCCCCCCGACACACACTCCATCCTCCTCAGTGCATCTCTCCCTGTCCCATCTCACCCTACCCCCCACACCTACCCGTCCCAGCCCTGTACCCCTTACAGTGCTCTCCCATCCATCCTCTCCACCTCCCAGAGCCACCACCCCCATGTCCCTCACCCCCCATTCACCTCCACACACTGCTGCACTCCCACTATGTCCCTATACACCTGTGCCCCCCACATCCTCCTGCACCTGTAGCCTTCTGCCTCCCCCTCTATCCCCATCCACCGCACATACCCCCCTATATCCCCTCCTCTCTCCTTCACTCCTTCACTGCCCCCTCTCACTCCCACCCTGCTTTCGTCCTTAGCCTCTTTCCCTCCCCGTCCTCTCTCCTCCACGCCCCCATCTTTTCTCCTCCAGCCCACCCTCCTCCCTTCCCGGCTGGGTGACTTAGGCAGTCTTTGGAAGAGTGGAGTCCTCCCGGGCACCATCATAATCAGAGAGAGAAAATAAAAAGGCAATAAAACCAAGCAGTAAAACTCAGCCAGCAGCCCGGGGCCCAGGCAGAGCAGAGCCTCCTCAATGCCAGGTGGCCAGCCTCTGTCCCCTTCACTTTGGAACCCAACCTTCATGCTGGGCCTGGCAGCGCTGCAGTCCCCTGCGCAGGGGGCCCGCAGGCACAGGAAGTCTCCTGCAGCTAGGGTGACCAAGTGACAGAGGGAGGGGGATGGACTGAGTAGGGGTGGGGCCTCGGGAAGGGGCAGGGCAGGGGCAGGGCCCCAGGAAAGGGGTGGAGCAGTGGGCGGGGCAAGGGTGTTCGGTTTTCTGGAGTTAGAAAGTTGGCACAGTGATCTGAAGCTCAATGAGGCAAAAAAAGACATTTATTTTCTTACACTACAATGGACCTGTGATAACTGTTTGACTACATCACCTGCCTGCATGTGTTCTAAATGTGGAAAACAATCTTGAAGAAAATATAAATATTTGAGCAGAAGCCTTTGGTGACTTACTGCCTTTACAACCCTCCTGCTCCTCTGGCAGACCAGGAAAAACAGGTACTTTCTTCCTATCACCATCTCTACTTTCACACCTCTCTCTCTCTCTCTCTTTTTATTTTTTGGCATTGTTTTCAGTCGCAGGTAAACCTACACATTTTATGTCAATACCTCAAAGCTCAGGTAGTTCTCTGGAACCTCTCCACACTTTTTAAGGTCTCTCTTCTTCACTTATTCATAGATTCCAAGGCCAGAAGGGACCATTGTGATCATCTAGTCTGACCTCCTGTATAGCACAGGCCAGAGAACTTCAGAATAATCCCCAGAACATCTGTTAAAAAAAAACAAACATTCAATCTTGATTTAAAAATTGTCAATGGTGAAGAATCCACCACGACCCTTAGTAAATTGTTCCCATGGTTAATTACCCTCACCATTAAAAATGTATGCTTTATTTACCTCTCATCCTTCTCCCTCTCCGATGTATATCATTCTTCCCCCCACCTGATCTCAGTCTTTTGTTACCTTTATCCTCCCAGATTCCTTCTCCTCACCCGTACTGAGCCTCTGATTCACCACTGAAAATATAACTCCTCATTTGTAGTCCTTATCTGGCTTCTGTTTCTTGGCTAGAGTTAGGGAAAAAAAGTATAAAATTTGACAAGAATTTTTCAAGGTTTTTTTAATGTTTTTTTCAAAATTTCATCTCAATTTTTCTATTGTGAAAAAAGAGCTGGTTGAACAAATGAAATTTTTAGCTTAAAGTTGTGTTGAAAATTTTCAAGTTTAATGTTTCCTTGAAAACTTGAAATCTGGGACATTGTGACTAGTTCTTGCTAAGTGATATCTTCCTGGTGATTATGGTAGGTACTTCTCAGGTCTGTTGCTCTCAGTGCTGGTAATTGACTTTTCTATACACATCTAGTGTAATCTAGGACTTCCAGCGGCCAGAATTACCGCAGGAAGATATTTACCTACAAAGGTTTAATTTCAAATACTTTATTTTATTTTTTCATATTTTTGTCAGAAGGCATAGCTCCCACAGACCCAGGAGAAGCCCAGGAATTCACAAAACTTGAAGGCAAGCAACCAGTCTTGGATTCAATGGACTTCTTATATTGTAGGAAAAGATCTGTGTGCGACTTGGAAATTCGGCATAGGTTCTGATCTAGCTTTTCCCACTTTGAATTAATTTATTTTACTATCTCAAGAGTAAGAGGGCAAGGGAGCACGAGCAATAGCTTAAGAACGGAACGTATGTAAGATCATAGGTGAAGTATTCTCATCCATGTGCAAGCCTCCAAAAAATATTGGCTGAGGCTGCTTAGCTGGTACATACAAAATCACAAGTGGCCACATGTGTGGTACAGTACATGTGATACAGCTGCCGATCCTCTTGCAGTACATGCGTGTTCTTTACTTGCCACAGGTCCATCACAGAAAGGAAACGTCACAACAGAAAAAAGAAATCTTATTTTCTTCTTTCACGGCTCTCCTGATGTTTCTGGAAGTTTTCATTTAAAGATAAGCAGGAGTGCTGAATGTCAAAGAGACAGGACTTCATCAGGCTCCCTTATTTAGTCTGGGTTTTTAATTAGAGACAGGTGAAAGAGTCTGGAAATAAGAACTGACCAGAACTTTCATCCAGAATTCAGGTGAACTTTTTTTTTTTTGGTCGGAAAGGTGTAAGTATTAGATAATATTCCTACCACTGCATATTCAGTTTGTATTTGTGTGTGCCTCTATGTTTGCTGGTCCCACATGGGATCAGAAGCAGAAATGCTGAAATGCAAGAAAGGTTTTCCATGGAGTCTTTCTGGTCCTACCAGTACAGAAAGCACTGAAAATCTTGTGAGAGCGATGTTTTTTTAGGTGCTTAGAACAAAGGCCAGAGATGGAGGAAGACACCAAGGGGGCAGGGTGCCCAGTTTTGAAATCTGGAAAGCATCTGAACTTTACAGAGCTCTTCAGAACTCTTTTGTGCATGTGCAGCTGGGACTGAGAGAGCGGCCTGGCATGGAGAGCTTTCCTTTTTGTTCTTCTCCGATCTTTTTCTCTCTCTCATTTTGTACTGAGCCCATCACTGTGGTTTCTGGGTGTCTCACAAATTTACCATTGCTTTTTTGTTCTCTGAGGCAAAGGCCAGAACACAAATTTTATTTTATTTATTTTATTTTGTATGAATATTGAATTCCCTTGAACTCTCTGTAGATATTTTTAGCTGTGTTATATGTGTGGCAATGAATCTGCATATTATGCAGCAAGTTTAAATTTAGCATGACAGTCTGGCAGGCACAAATTTCACACAGACCCGTGCAACATTGTACCTGCCAAACTGACACTAATAACTGCCAATTATTGCACGAAGAGAAGCTGCTTGTTCAAAATATAAGACTCTTTCACTGTAATAAAAATCTAAGGTGAAATCCTGGCCCCACTGAAGTCAATGGAAGTTTTGTCATTGACTTTACTTAGGTCTGGATTTCACCCTTTAGTTATAAATTTTGAACAGAAAATTGAATAGAGTAGATATTTACCTACAAAGATTTAATTTCAAATACTTTATTTTATTTTTTTCATATTTTTGTGAAGTAAATGAAGTATTATCTACTTTTCTCAGATTTACCCAGAGGAGGAGACTTTGATTCAGACTAGAGCTATTTTTATATTACACAAAAATTACACCCTCTCTCTCACTCCACAAAAAAAGATAGAGACTCTAATGTAAGGCCTCAAAGCCTCCAGCCAGGATTATGAAAGAGTGATAATATCTGTTGAATAAAAATTGCTATAATTTACTGTGATCCCTGTTTCTAATGATGCTGTTTTGTTTGACTTTTTAATGTTCTGCTTGTGCGTGAAATCCTGGTAAAACTCCCATTGGCCTCAGTCGGATTTCACTTTGTGTATTTTATTATTTTTATTATTGTATTTTAATCATGCAGTGCCTGATTGCATGTTGGCATGAACATTGGCATTATTAATTTTATTAAAATTATTTATTAATATTGGTCAAAATTTCCAAACTGGGATGCCTAACATGGTTTCTGCAAAATTAACATTTTCTGCAGGAAGATGTTAATTTTCCTGAAATTTTTCAGTTTTCCACTGAGAAAATTGAAATGAAATATTTCATGTTATGTTGACCCACATCAAAGCATTTTAGTTTGTCAGACCTAGTCAAATGCTTTGCTTCAGGCCAATTCAAAATTAATTGGTATCCAGCTGCATGGCTGTGATGCTGCGTAGGATTTGTAGTTCCGGTGCTTCTTGTCCCCGTTTTCCCTGCTGGACTGCATTGCCCGCACACAGCAGCTCAACCAGCGGAGAGTGCGCAGTGCATCTGGGAGATGTAGTCTGGCTGGGGAACCTGGTCCAAGTGGGAAGATGGGGGCAGAAAGGACCGAACCTACAATGCTCATGAATAAGGCTTCGTTTTAGTCAAGGGTATTTTTAGTAAAAGTCATGGACAGGTCATGGGCAGTAAACAACAATTCACGGCCTGTGACCTGTCCATGACTTGTACTATGTACCCTGGACTAAATCTTGGAGAGGGGGGAAGGTCAGGGGGCGCCACCGGTGCTCGGGGGGGGGCAGTGCTGGGAGGGGCGGGACCCACGCAGATGCTGGGGGGGTGGGTGATGGCACGTGGCCAGGGACTCCCGCTGGTGCTGCGGGGAGTGGGGTTGGCAGGGCTGGCAGGCTCCCTACTCGGCTCAGTGCCTCCCTGGAAGTGGCAACATCTCTCAGCTCTAGTGGAGGTATGACCAGGCAGTTCTGTGCTCTGCCTCCTCCCTGAGCGCCGGCTCTGCAGCTCCCATTGGCCGGGAACTGCGATGCCTGCAAGCGGAGGCAGTGCTCAGAACCCCCTGGCTGTGCCTCCCCCTAGGAGCCGAGGGATGTCGCCGCTTTCGGGGAGCCCCCCGAGGTAAGCGTTGCCCAAAGCCCTCACCTCCTCCCATACCCCAACCCCCAGTCCCTCCCCCCCAAACTCATGCTGCTGCTGGGGGTGGGCGTGGTGGCTTCTGCAGAAGTCACCAAGGTCATGGAATCTGTGACTTCTGTGACCTCTGTGACAAACTCGTAGCCTTACTCATGAGACATTGCAATGGCTCAGGTGGATGCAGTTTAATGTCAAACCATACCTAAACAAAGTGTTTTGACATTTCTAAATCAAAATGTTTTGAACTTTTTATTCAGTGAAAAATGTCAATATTTCAACTGGTCATCCCAATTCGAGATGAAAACAAATGTCAGCATATCCAAATTTCCCAAGGGACAGAGATTCTGATGTTTGATCAGCGCTATATGTTATGATATTGTCAAATCCTTGTTTTAATTAACTGGGCTAGTTGTGAGTGAAGCCACGAAATTAGAGCCGACACACTGTGCTTTCCCCCATATTACTGAATCTTTTAAAAAATTTCTGGTCTGGTTTTAAGTGAATTGAAATGAATGTTGATGTTATTTAACTTTTTCACCTGGAGATGCCACTTTAGTAGTCTGCTGGGGCTGCTCATAGATTAGAGTTGCAGCTAATCCCTTCACCCTCCTGTTCCAAACACATACACTCCACACACATACCCAGCCTTTAGGTTGCTAGTTCAGCACTCTCAGCATGCTGTGTTCTGGGCTCACCCCATGGCTGTCTTTCCACCCCGCCCTCTGTTCCATCTAACAACCTCTTTTCTCCCCACTCTGTTTGTCACTCCACCAGGCACCCAGCTATGCTCTTGTGTTCACTGGGCCAAATGGACTCTGTCTGGGTGTTGAGCATTGCTCTCCTTTGCAGAATTTCTAACTGTAGGTCTTATAGCCTTTGTTCCCATTGTTCTGCAAAGTTCTTGCGGCTTCTGTTATTTTAGGGTGAACTGAGCTCCTTTCCTGTCTATCTGCAAAGAGATTTCTGAATCATCCTCTCACCGAGTTCTACCCATCGCACGTTCATGTACTGCTGTGTCAACTAGATTAACTGATTTGTCCTTTTTGATTAAATGCTATATGGAACAATTCACAGATTCTCTTTAGAGCTGGTTGAAACATATGGTGTTTCATCAGAGCCGAAACCTTTCACGGAGATGTACTGGTTTCAACTAAGTTTGCATTAAGGAGAGTGACGTGATGGGGGAGAGTGTGTGAGAGAGATTCTGTGTCACACTTGATTGCTTAGTGGTTAAAGCACTGGCCTGGGCTGTGTGGAGCCCTGTTCTGCCTGATTCAGACTGATCTGAGATGAAAACTTCTGCCAGTCGCCTACCCACCAGGGTACACATATATACACCCCATCCCAATCAAATGGTTCAGGTTTTGGTCCAAAAATGGACATTTCAACACAATTCCATTTTTGCAAAAACTTTTGAAAGGTTTTGTTTTTGTTCCAATCTGGAAAGAAAACAAATTCTGAAATCTCAAAAGTAGCTGTGAAATAGAATTATCGTTCTCTGGTCAGCTCCAGTTCTTACGCACATATTCTTTTGCACAGAAATTGCTGACGAATCACTAGCCTCCTGTAGCAACTTTACTTGTGGAACATTATTACTAGAGTGTATTAAACCAGCAAACAAATCTCAAGCCTCTTTGTGAATGGTGCTATTAATGCTGAAAAGAATTTGACATTAAGAATACAGATTGGATTTGTGGTCAATTAGCTGTGGTATGTGTATCCTTGTTGTCTACAACCTTCTTGTTGAGCTGCTAGTGTGTTATTATAGTAATAGATAGGGCTGTGTGCATTTTAAATGTTGAGTGACTGAAATTTTTTGGCCCAGTAGCCATGATTGAAAATGTACTGCTCCTGCCAAAGTGTTTTTATCTTTGGAAGTGTGTGGAATATCAGACTTTTACATCACATCTGTCTTATAAACATCATGCTTTTTCTCCTTCATTATATTTCCAAAGTGAATTTAGCAGTGTCCCAGAAGATCACAAGCTAGAGATTGAGGGCATGCTTTTCAGAAAGTTGAAGCCCACATGCGTTTTCTATGACTATTTTATTTCAGCAATTTGCACAAGTGTGCTTGCAAATTGGGCATTTTTCACTCAAATGGGTATATGGAAAGGGCTAACTCATTGCTGGTGCCTCCTCATGGTCAGGAGTGGAGTGACAGCTCTCTCTCTGCTGGGGTCTTCTGACGGTGGCTGCTCCACTTCTGTGATGGGCTGCCTCTTCCCATGACTAGGCCTTCTGGCAGGGTCACTTCAAAGTCTCTCCTCTTCTGGGGTAGTCCATGAACAAAAAGCAAGAGGAATTAACACAAACTGAGTTAGTAAGAGATATAGGGGAATGACTTCCTTTCAGGGTCCATCAGGATCTGGCCCTCTCTTCCCTCACGAAGGAGCCTTCAGGCAGTGATTGTCTGGGAAGCTCCTGCCTTCTGTCAGCCCTTTCTTCAGGAGCAGAGAACTGAAGGTTGATTCTCTTCCTTGATCTGCCCACAAGTGAGCAGCTCTGCTCCCCTTTTAAGCTCCTCCCCCAGCCTGTTCATTCATTTATTGCAGGTGTGGTGGGATGGAGCTATCCGAGCCCAGAGCAGTTCCTTAACCCTTTGTTGTCCACTGTGAGGTTTGTATATCCCATCACAGTATCAAATGACAAATTTGCAGCTTCAGTGAGAATCTGCAACCTCAGAACCCTAGGGGGCTGGACCTTGACCCACTGATTTATCCTCTTACTAATTAGTGTGCAAAAATCCCTCAATGTCAAAAGTTATAGACACTTTTAAACTGTCCAAGAATCTGTTACTCCCATGGCAGCTGTAATTAAATATGCAGCCAGGCATTCAATAGAAGGACTCAATGGAGGTCTGATTCAACTGAAACTATATGCTCTGTAATTGTCTATCTTCGCACATTTTGGATAGTTAATCCAGTTTTCTAATATCTGTTGCATATATAATCCCTTCTTTTGACACACTAGAATCCTCTTATTGGCACAGACCTTGGTGGAAACAGAAATGGTCCAATTAAAAGCAAATTCCTAGATATCTCATGGAGCAAACTGTTTCTGGTGAGCAGACAGGCTACCTAGTGAAGCAGTGGCTATGTCTGAAATGTATTCATTATATAGTTTCTGCTGAAATGCACCACATTTAATCTGTTTCCTGGCAAATGTACCAACTATGCCAACCTGATATGCTTCAGGGTGCTGATGAAATTGATTTCACTGTATTACTAAAAAATTCTTGCTTAGATAGTAAGGTGTTGAGTTCTATAGAAAAACCTTCTGCATGTTAGTTTAGGTAACAGTGAAAGTCACTTGGGAAAGCTTCCTTTTGAGTCAATGTCGTTCTCTATCTCTTTTGTATTTGAAGCCTACAGCTATTTGGGATTGTTTATTTTACCATTCAAGAATGAAGATATTCTTTTCCTTGCTTCCAAGATAAGAGCTTGGAATGCCTAGAGGCTATGTTAGAGAGAATATTGAACTAACTCGCAGACCATTTGTATTGTACTCATTTTAAATCTTCCATGCTAGCTTATATACATATATCTCAAATGTCTCTGAGACATTGTCTTACAGACATTGTTGATCTTGATCCAAGTATCCTATGCAGTGTTGCCAAGTCTTGCAATATTTGGTATTTTTCTTAAAGCTCCAGCTCCTTCCGTCCTATGTTTATTGTGAGAATTTCAGGTTTCATTTTTTGTTCAAAAGATAATTTTATTGCCCTCATGATTGCAGAGAAAAAGCTTGAAAACATTACTCCAAAAGGCTGAAAAACCAGCAGGCAAATAAAAAGAAATGAAAATGAATTTTTTTTATGATCTCATGATTTGTATGCCAAGCTCTTGATTTTTAGGGCCTGACTCATGAATTTTGCATACCTGGGATTGGCAATATTGCCTATGTGCTTTGGACCTCAGGATAGCTGAATTGGTTCAGATTTTAATAAAAAGAGCTGGCATTAATTTTCACTTAAATCTCAGACCAACTATACCTTTCTCTGAGCTTGCAAAAAGTTCAGTAAACTTTATTCAAAAACATTTTTGAAACTTTTGCATTACTTGGAGTCAAATAGGACAGGAAGTGACAACATTTAAATACCAGGAGAAGATATTCTCATCATTGTTCTTACCTGTTCAACATTAGTATGTATAGGAAATCCCGTATGAGCATCTGTTCTTATCATGTTTCAGAGTAGCAGCCGTGTTAGTCTGTATTCGCAAAAAGAACAGAAGTACTTGTGGCACCTTAGAGACTAACACATTTATTTGAGCATAAGCTTTCGTGAGCTACAGCTCACTTCATCGGATGCATGCAGTGGAAAATTTTCCACTGCATGCATCCGATGAAGTGAGCTCAAATAAATTTGTTAGTCTCTAAGGTGCCACAAGTACTCCTTTTCTTTTTGTTCTTATCATATTTATTTAATCTGAAAAATTAGGGTAGAAATATATTATCTCTATCCTGATTTTTTTCCCCAAGCCAAAGTCATTTGCTTATGTGTTCTTGAGCCTTTTGAAGTTCACTCTCTAGCCATCACTATTTGGAACCCAATAAATTGCCAAGACATATGAAGAACTGTTGAAAATCGAGACACTTCTATTTGAATTTAGGTGTCATGATGATCTTTAATCTTGTGTGATTCATTTGTGAAGATTCTTTTTAAAAATAAAAAAGACTTATTTATTACCCTGCACAGTCTTTAACTGTCAGTAAAATGGGTGAAACATTGCTCTTTCTGATTTCCAGTACACAAGAACTGATTTCCAGTCTGCTGTTGAAATATTTCCTTCCACAACACACATGGCAAAGTAGCACCCTTTGTAAACATCACAATGCCTTAAAGATCTTATTAAAAATAAGCAAATTTATCTTTACAAAATTGTGTATATCTGTTTGCTTGCTTTAATCTGTAAATAATTCTCTTATTTCATTTTCCTAGTTAATAAACCTTTAGATAGTTTATTACAGGATTGGCTACAGGTGTTGTCTTTGGTGTAAGGTCCAGGGTATCAGTTGATCTGGGGTAAGTAACTGGTCTCTTGGGACTGGAGCAACCTGAATATTTTGTGATTTTTGGTGTAAGTGACCATTTGTCACTAAATCCAGCTGCCTGTGTGGCAAGACAGACTAGAGAGTGTAAGGGGATTGTCTGTGACCTCGGGGTAAGACTGTTATAGTGATCCAGGAGTTCACATTATCTATATCTATCTATATCTATAGAACATACCACCAGTTTGGGGATGTCTGCCCTGTTTTTGACAGTCTGCCCTGAGATAGGCAGTCATGGTGGTGAGCCATTCCAGACAGCATGGCACACAATAATAATCACACATTGAAATAAATTGCATCCGATGAAGTGAGCTGTAGCTCACGAAAGCGTATGCTCAAATAAATTGGTTAGTCTCTAAGGTACCACAAGTACTCCTTTTCTTTTTGCGAATACAGACTAACATGGCTGTTACTCTGAAACCTGTCATTGAAATAAATGTACTCATTTATTCGGTTTGGTTTCATGCAATATGCATTAATATGAATGAGCAGTCATGGAAAATCTCAAGCACAGTGTTGCATTGGGTATTTATTTATTTATTTAGTTTTATTTTTGTATTCAAGAACATAGGAGTTATACTTAGCACACATAACTTATATGATCGATGTATAACTTGTGCTACCTGAATCAATTTGTTGTATCCGCCTATGATGGGTTGTATAAAACCCACACTGGGGAACCAAGGGTTGGTTAACCAGGCCCCGCCAAGCCACACCTGCTGGGCATGCTCTCAGTGGAGGCAAAGATCAAAAGGGAGTGGCCCATCTCAGTCAGGGTGGACAGAGCAAGGCGCAGTCCTATGCTGGTAGCTCCTAAAGAGAGCTCCACTGGCCCCTGTGGAGACCAGGAATGGATGACTGTTACTGACAGAGAAGAGCCTCTGGGTCAGTGAGATCTACCCCAGTGAGTTCATGAGTTGGCCCCTGTTGCGACTTTGGAGGGGGCTGAGAAGGTGGTAGGAAGTGACTCAGGGAACAGGCTTGGTGGTATCTACCCTTCAGGTTGCATATCTGATCGGCCAATCATAGGACCTTGGATTGGAACGCAGTGGAGCAGGGAGGACCTGAGTTCCCCTATGGCTTGGTGGTATGGCTATGGACCCTTGCCGCTAGGTGGTACTGCTGGTCTTGGACATCAAACCTGCCAACACCACCGTATTTTGGTTATATGCTGTTTAGCTCTTTGCGGGAAGGGAGTATCTCTTTGGCTACATTAGGGTTGCCAACTTTCTACTCGCACAAAACCGAACACCTCTGCCCCACCCCTGCTCACTCCATTCCCCCTCTCTCGGTTGCTTGCTCTCCCCACCCTCACTTACTTCCTCTTTTTCACTGGGCAGGCTCAGAGGTTTAGGGTGTGGGAGGGGTAAGGGCTCCGTCTGAGGGTGTGGGCTCTGGGGTGGGTTTATATCCATTTGTTGTTGTGTTCACATTGGCACTTGTGACGTTATCAGGTTAAATATGACCATGTAGATCATTGTTTCTACCACTGTTATATAATTGCAACAAATCTTGTAGAAAGTATGTCAAGTAAGGTGTCTATGGAAAGGATATGATTTTCTGAATATGATTATGCTATTTGTATGCATGTATCATTTTTGTATCTGAATTTATGAACATTAACTATGTACCTATATTTCAAATGTGTTTGCTCATGTAGTAACACCCACAAGGTATTTAGCCAGCACATCGTGAAGGGCCTATTCAAGTTAAGTGGCCCATCAAGGAACACTTAACTCCCAATGGACCATGGAAGACACCCATCCACACCTGATGGACTTTCCTGTGAATGTTCTAACTAGAGTATAGGTGATGGCCCTTGCTATGCCTAAGCAAAGCAGGCACAGGCATGTGACTTGCCCAGGTGAGTCCAAAATCCATCTTGTTACCTGTAATTTTCCACAAACTAGAACAATGGGTTTCCCTTCACTTGGCAGAAGCTATAAAAGGCCCTGGAAACATCTCCATTTTGCCTCTTTCCAGCTCCAACCTCTGAACTATGGACTTATACTAATGGGACTTATACAAAGGACTGAGGACCTTCCAATGATTTGGAAGCAGCCAGAGACTTAACAAACCAGCAGTTTATTCCATCACTGCTACAAGCCTGATCCAAGAACCTTGCCTTTATTGTATGTATTTGAGTCCTTTAACTCTTTCTTTCTTTCTTTCTTTCTTTCTTTCTTTCTTTCTTTCTTTCTTTCTTTCTTTCTTTCTTTCTTTCTTTCTTTCTATATTAGATATAAAGGATTGGCAACAGTGTGATTATTGTGGAAGATCTGAGTTATATATTGATCTGGGTATGTGGCTGGTCCTTTGGGATCAGAAGAACCCTTTGGTTGATGAAATTGGTTTTAAAGAACCATTCATCATTAAATCCAGTGTTTTTGATGGTGATGCAAGGACTGGAATACCCAAGGAAACTGTTTTTCTGACTTCTTGTTAGCCAGTGTGGTGAAACAGAAGTTTACTTTTTGTTGCTGGTTTGGTATATTTTATGGGAGAATAACCACCAGTTTGCCCTATGTCTCAGCAGTTTGTCCTGAAGCAGTTTCTCAGTTGTGACCCACTGAGTCACGGTGACAGCACTTCATTTAAATAACTCCTCTAGCTCCCTGATATTTATCCCTCTGATGTGTGTCTGTATATATATACATTGGCAGCTGGTGAAAATATTCTTTCAGGGAGTGGAGTCAGCCTTGCACTCCCCCCAGCAACAGCACTCTCCCATTGGCTCTTCCACTTGCAGATTCGGAGGAACCCATAAAGGCATCACTTGATGCATGCATCAATGCACAGGCAGGGCCCTACCCCAGCTCCACTCCCTTCCTGTCCCTAGTGTGACTAGACACGAGGCTGGCAGAGTAGCTCAGAAAATAGATTTGGGGGCCTGAGCCCTCTCTAGCCCTAGACATCTACTGCCTATGTGTACATACTGCAGCACTATGACAGTAGTGCTTTACAAATGATTTGTTATGAGCATTAGTTAGCTCATAGTCATGTGACCTATCCTTTTCTTTTAGTTATTTCAATTGCCTTTAATATTGTTAACCTTGACATAATGTTGAATAGCTTACAATTATGGTTTTGACCCAAAGATCATTCAGAGTTTATGGTCTAATCTCTCAGGAATAGCCAAATGGTTTCCTGAAGAAAAGTCCTGAAAATGATTCTATGAAATCTAATACACTGCACTAGTCCCCTACTTTGCTCTCCATCTTTCCCTGGGGTAACCTTACTGAGAGCTCTGGGATGAGTTTCCATCTTTGTGCAAGATGACTCATAGTTCTAGTTTGGGTAAAAGAGGCATCTCGTTGGTTACTAGTCTTCAGAATTGCTTCCCAGACATGCAGAATTGGACTGCTAATATTATTCAACATCTTAATGTGTTTCAAGACTTAATTTACTATGTAACTTCACTCACTCCTGTAAAATAGAGTCATCTTGTAACTTACATTGAAATATATTCTGCCTTCATTCCCATGGACTCACTCAGATAATATTTTATATTTTAAAACAGATTTCTCTGACACATTAGTGGCCATCTATTAACATTTATGCAATATTGCAAAAGCTTGGTCGTACCCTCTCCACTAAGACGATGCAGAAACGCTTATTCACTCTTGTGTGTAGCCATTTTTAGATAATTGCTGGGCTACTTATGTCACTGCCATGACTGTATTTTGCAGGAACTGAGAGTGCTCTTTCACTCTCAGTTCCTGTAAAATACAGATGGCCAGTTATTAAGAGGGTTGCACAACTTGATTTGCGAACTTCATTGATGTAAGCAGTGTCAGGATGAGCTCCACCCTGACATCTGGTGGTGAGGTGTGGCAAGTTGTGGAAAAGAACTTCAGGGGCCGATCTCATTTGCATAGGCACACCCACCCCGCCTTGAATGAGGCCATAGCTGCCCAAATGGTCACTTTGGCTGCTGTGGGATCCCCAGTGTCTCTGTTATTGGGGCAGGAAGAATAAATTGTTATTACCCTGATTATGGGAACTGTGCTTGGAACTGTACTTGGCCTTTTGTTATGATGGAGGGACTCACCATCAACTAAGTAGCACTCGCTAGGCAAGGGACATGGGTTCCCAAACTCTGTGAATTGAGGGAGGCTGGGGACAAGTATTAATATTTGGTGGCATGGGCTCCTGGGTGAGGGCCTTACATGCTAATTGCACTTCCTCCTCTCTCCACTGTGGAATATCAGAGCTAATTTTGATTCCATTAGGAGTCTAGATACAGGCTGCTGAGCTCACTTTGGGCTAATGGTGCACCAGCACTGAGGCTCCCCTCCTACAAGCTGAATTCACCTAAGAGCTGAAATCACTGAGCATTGTGTTAAGTAGTGGGGGAGCCTGAAGATATATTGTGGAGCAGTTTGTGGGATGGCTGGAGTGCCTTGTGGACAGGCTGGTGGAGCAGTTCATAAGATGGTGGGAGCTGCTTGTGGGCTGTGGAGCGGAGCTGAGCGAAGCAGTTCATGGGGCGGCTGGCTGAGCGGAGCGAAGGCCTATGGAGCTGTGGGGCGGTCAGCTTCAGATCATGTAAGGTGCCCCTTACCTCTTCCTCCCCCCCCCCCCCATCTCCACCCAGGTTGGGAGGTAAAGCTCTGCAGATAAACCTTCGAACTCTGGGGCTGCCCTGACCAAGGACAGAGACTTTTGGGACTTTGGGTGATTTGGGGTTGCTGGACTCAAGAACCAAAGGGAAAGGGCATGCCCCAATTTGCTTGGGGTGGGTTTTTTTGCTCATGGGTTGTGTTACGAATCCTGTTGGTGGTGTTTCCCCAACATAATGCCACATTGTTGCTCTCTGTTATTAAAAGGCTTTTTGCTACACTCAGACTATGTGCTTGCGAGAGGGGAAGTATTGTCTCTTGGAGGCACCCAGCGGGGGTGGTATATATTTGTCCCAGGTCACTGGGTGGGGGCTCGAGCCGGTTTGCATTGTGTTATTGGAATGAATCCCCTAGATATTGAACCCGGCCCTTGTTGCTGCCAACTCTGACGGGCAGAAGGGTTACGTTAGCTTCTCTTTAGACCCCAGATCTAAGCTTGCATATTTCTCATATTTCATATAATTAAGCTCCTGTACTTGTGGGAATCATTTTGAAAAGTAACATGATAATCTCTCAGATCAGGATTAAGACCTTAATATATAAATTTCATTTTTTTAAGAGAGGAAACAAAATATCTTTATTGAAACTCAGATTTAAATATACATGCATCATAATAATAGGTAGGAAGATAAGGCCCAAAAACAGAGATACTAATAATGATTAGAGATACTAATTCAAAAGGAGTGTGAAGAAAAAACAAATGTAAATAAAGTATAGGGTTCAGAGTGTCACTTTAACGCTTACAAGTCTGTTTTTTTCCTCTCACACCAATGTAAATTAGTAATAACTCCACTGAGGCCAATGGCATTACAATAGGTAAGACTGAAGAGAAGGGAAAATAGACCTATAATTCACTAAAGCCTGTTCAGATGGCTTTGTACATCTCATTTGCTAGGTTTGTTTGTTTGTTTTCTTTTAAATCAGGAATCCAGAGGTATGTAACTCAAGAACTGTTTTATGACACAAGAGCAGGGAAAAAAGAAAAGGAGTGGCACCTTAGAGACTAACCAATTTATTTGAGCATAAGCTTTCGTGAGCTACAGCTCACTTCATCGGATGCATACTGTGGAAAGTGTAGAAGATCTTATTATATACACATAAAGCATGAAAAAATACCTCTTCCCACCCCACTCTCCTGCTGGTAATAGCTTATCTAAAGTGATCACTCTCCTTACAATGTGTATGATAATCAAGTTGGGCCATTTCCAGCACAAATCCAGGTTTTCTCACCCCTCCCCCCCCCACACACAAACTCACTCTCCTGCTGGTAATAGCTTATCTAAAGTGACCACTCTCCTTACAATAAGAAAAGGAGTACTTGTGGCACCTTAGAGACTAACCAATTTATTTGAGCATAAGCTTTCGTGAGCTACAGCTCACTTCATCGGATGCATCAAGCTTATGCTCAAATAAATTGGTTAGTCTTTAAGGTGCCACAAGTACTCCTTTTCTTTTTGCGAATACAGACGAACATGGCTGTTACTCTGAAACCTCTCCTTACAATGTGTATGATAATCAAGGTGGGCCATTTCCAACACAAATCCAGGTTTTCTCACCCCTCCCACCCCCTCCCCCCAACACACACACACACACACACTCACTCTCCTGCTGGTAATAGCTTATCCAAAGTGACCACTCTCCTTACATTGTGTATGATAATCAAGGGACAGTGGCAGGAGATACTCAAAACATAATGTGGACGTCCTCATTACATACCGACAGTATAGAAACTTTCTTCAATCTAGTGAAATAGGCAGGGTATTGATTCTTTTCCTGAAACTGTCTAATTGAATCTGTTAACCCAACAGAACAGCCACATTTTAGAAATACTGCTTTAAGGACTGCATTATGATACAGACAGAAGATGGATGCAGCATTACTTTTCTTTCCACATTTGATTCAGCAACTCAAATGATCAAGAATATGGTTAAACTTCAATTGATAAAATGTTATAATTTTACATTATTGTATGTGATGGGGTGGAGCGGCCCCACACTGGTACCGCAGGGGTTAACCCTTCCTTCCTAGCAGAGGAAGCCCCACCCCTGAGGCTCTGCTGGGCATGCTCCAACTGGAGAGCAGGTATAAAAGCCTGCAGAGCTGGTCAGTCGGGGCTGACCACTGGAGGGGAAGGAGGCATGCCGCCAACTCCCAGGGAGGAACAGCCTGCGCTCCAGGATCCGGAAGCCAGCTAAGCCAGGATGCGCCCCGATGCCCAGATGGAGCACTTTGGTGCAGGGAAACAGACCAGAGGCCCCCCCAACATGGAGGGCCTGGAGGTTCTGGTAGGAAGTGACCCAGGGGAACTGTAGAGGAAAACAGTGTTAGAGCCACGCAGGGGCTCTGCGTGTTTCGGGAAGGTCCCCCCCAAGCCGGTGGCCAGGGGAACTTGCCACTACCAGGGCCCTGGGTCGGGACCTGGTGGAGAGGGCAGGCCTGGGTCCCCCTCCTTTCCCCCCCCCCAAGGTTGGGGGGTGGCTCAGCACAGGAATCATACGGACTCTGGCTGCTAGGCCACGGTACCCTGGCAGTGAGGGGGATTATATCAACTCTGGCCATTGGGCCGCACTGCCCTGATGCTTGAGGCGAGCCACATGGACTACAGCCGCTAGGCCACACTACCCCACGTGAGGGGGGGGTTTATATGGACTCTGGCCATTGGGCCCACTACCCTGACTAGGGGGTGATTGTGTGGTGGGAGGCCATCAGGCTGCCCATGGAGAGGTGAGCATGGAAACTTGGGAGTGGCGAGGTTCTGACACCCCATCCCCCCGCACCTTGCCTCAAAGGGGCGGTGAGGTGCCAGGCCTGCTACACTGTGCCTGACACACAAAAGAATAAGCTAGGTAAATAGCTGATAACTAGACAATCGTCTTCAGAAATCTGTATTCCTGGCTTTCTGACCAGTCTCTCTCCAAGGACAGAAGTGCTATTACTGATAGATTTTTGTGAAACACAGATATGTTGGAATATGGATACTCTAGAGGGTATTACAATGGGGTGATAGTCTGTGTAATATCAGATGTCCTTATTCAAGAATTGTACTGTAGGCACATGAGCAGTCCCATTACTCCAGTGGAACTATTCATGTGCTCAAATCTAATCAAATCGACACTAAACTGGGAGGAGTGGTAGATACGCTGGAGGGTAGGGATAGGATACAGAGGGACCTAGACAAATTGGAGGACTGGGCCAAAAGAAATCTGATGAGGTTCAACAAGGACAAGTGCAGAGTCCTGCACTTAGGACGGAAGAATCCAATGCACCGCTACAGACTAGGGACCGAATGGCTAGGCAGCAGTTCTGCAGAAAAGGACCTAGGGGTTACAGTGGACGAGAAGCTGGATATGAGTCAACAGTGTGCCCTTGTAGCCGAGAAGGCCAGTGGTATTTTGGGCTGTATAAGTAGGGGCATTGCCAGCAGATCGAGGGACATGATTGTTCCCCTCTATTCAACATTGGTGAGGCCTCATCTGGAGTACTGTGTCCAGTTTTGGGCCCCACACTACAAGAAGGATGTGGAAAAATTGGAAAATGTCCAGCAGAGGGCAACAAAAATGATTAGGAGACTGGAACACATGACTTATGAGGAGAGGCTGAGGGAACTGGGATTGTTTAGTCTACAGAAGAGAAGAATGAGGGGAGATTTGATAGCTGCTTTCAACTACCTGAAAGGTGGTTCCAAAGAGGATGGATCTAGACTATTCTCAGTGGTAGCGGATGACAGGACAAGGAGTAATGGTCTCAAGTTGTAGTGGGGGAGATTTAGGTTGGATATTAGGAAAATCTTTTTCACTAGGAGGGTGGTGAAACACTGGAATGCGTTACCTAGGGAGGTGGTGGAATCTCCTTCCTTAGAAGTTTTTAAGGTCAGGCTCGACAAAGCCCTAGCTGGGATGATTTAGTTGCGGATCGGTCCTGCTTTGAGCAGGGGGTTGGACTAGATGACCTCCTGAGGTCCCTTCCAACCCTGATATTCTATGATTCTATGTTTAAGTGGTTTGCTGAATATGGCCCAAAAGAGGAGATGTGGAATGTATATAATATCTGGTGATCTGAAAATAAGCCAGTGAAATGTCCAAAATCCTTTAGGAGGAAAGGCTGCCAGGTAAACTACTATAATAAGGACAGTTTTTAAGTACTTGGCACTCAGTGCTGAAGTCCTTATTCAAGCCAACTCCCAGAGACTTCAGTAATTTACTTTGAGTTAGGAGTCAGAAACTGACTATAAACACTGGAATGGTTCCTTCCCTTTTTTCCCTAGCATCCTTGATGCGGACACAGCATCAAAATGATGACAGACACATGGATGGATTTAAGTGGCAGGCTGCAACTTTTAGTAAACTTTAACCCAGGAGAGGGGCACTACATGCCCATCACCCATACTGTCCTATATCAGGCATCTCATTGGTTCCAGAGCAGGGGGTACAGGGCTCTTACCATATAACCTGTAACTCAGGCTAGGGTCTCCTCAGTCTACCCCCCAGGACGCAACTAATGAAAGAGCTCCACATGGCCCCTGTGCCAGGTTAAATCCTTGGAGCTGGAGAATGCTGGCCAATCAGAACCCCTTCCCCAAGCGGGCCAGTGGGTACCAGCTCTTCCCCCACCCTCTTGGGAGTCTCTATCTGGTGTCCCTCAGCAGTGTTCCTTCCTCACTGCGGGACTGTCCCCTTTCATTGCTAGCCCCACCAAGCTCCCCATCCAGTGAGGCAGATGAGCGACACTTCCTTTTGTGGGAGTTCCCAAAACAATACTCTACTTTGGCTTTCTCAGCTTGTGCCTCTTACTAAGTTGGGGTATAGACTTTTCTCAGCCTTTAGTAGAAAGGGAATGAGCTGCTACTGCTCCTTCTGACAGCTGAGGGAGACTTCCCATTACCCCGAGAGGCAGAGTTGCTGTTTTGGATCCAGTTAGTTCAAGTTCTAGAAGTGACTGATTCCTTGTACATTCTAATAGCTTATTATAAATTTAATGAATACATTTGCAAAGCAATCCATGGGGACTTAGCCACACAATCGCTATTAATTTCATTGAAAGCCTTCTGGCTCAATTCCTACTTCCACATCATATCTTGTTTGCAAACACATACAGAAATATTTACATTATTTTTAGATTTCTGCATTCTGTATTTATTTTATAGCATTTTGTTATCTCATTATAGATGTGTCTTAGGAATAAAACTGGAAGGGGAATCTAAAATGAAATACATCATAATTATTTCATATCCCCAAGTCCATACTGGAGATACTCACTGTTCAGTTTGCTTTGCTTAATAAAGCATTTCATTATCTTTTTGCAGTAAACATTTACTAATCAGGCCTGAAGTGTTTGTAAATTACAGCAATCTAAAATGAAAACAATGTGTGTTTTAAATGTAATCTTCCTCTAGGTCTGATTTTTGTCCTTTTTCTTTTCTAACTTCAGAAGCTAGATCAGAGAAATTCTGTGAGGTACTTGAAAATCTTTCACCAATAGTGCAGGAAGAAGTTATTCAGATTCTTTACTGATGTCTCATCTGCTTCTAAAAGGTAAATTTTTAAGGGTGAAAAATAATAAAGAAGTTACCTATTGGTACAAGTGTAACAGGGGGCCACCACTGCTCCAGTCTTCTCTGCTTCCCACAGACCACTCAGAGATCTTCCTTTTTGTAGACACCACCGTGCAGTTTATTTATAGTGTTTCCCTCCACCACCTTTACATACTAGAACAGTCATGGTATTTCCAATGTTATCCAGCTTCATTACCCCTTCTCCTTAAGTGGGTCGGGGAGAAAGAAAGGTAAAGGCAGTGGTGCTGGAACTATTTTTATAGTGGGGGTGCTGAAGGCAGAAACTATGTATTTGGGTTATTACAACTGCAAGCTAGGAAGTGCGGCAGCACCCCCAAATCCCTAGTTCCAGCATGTGTGAGTAAACAGTCTCTGCCCAGAAATTCTCTCTCTTGCTCTCTCTCTCTCCTGCTTTCCCCTTCCTCTTCCACTTCTTGCCTGTGCTCTTTTATCTAATCTCCTTGTTAATGGGCTAACTAGTTCATTAGCTTCCTAGCCCCAATCTAATCTGGTAATTAGGAACTCCTCTCCTTAAGCAGGCCCTCCCTGGGGCCTAACTGGTTAACCAGTGACCAGAGTGCTGGTTCAGTTGCTGATTCCCAGCACTCCATCACAACAATGCTACATCTACACTACAGCACTTACAGCAGCATAACTGCGCCGCTGTCGCACTTGTGGTGGAGACGCTCTAAGCCAATGGGAGAGAGCTCTCCTGTCGGCTTACTTACTTTACCTCCCACAAGCAGTGGTAGCTATGTCAGCTGGAGAAGCTCTCTGACAGCGCTGTCTACACCCATGCTTAAATCGGTATAAGTTATGTCACATAAGGGTGTGGATGTAAGTTATACCGAAGTAAGTTGTAGTGTAGACAAGGTCCAAGACTATCAGATTTAATGGTTCTGTTACTATTGTAGATCATGGATAATGCCTATAAAAGAATACAATTATAAATTACTATTAGAGGATTAACATTTCATGAATTTAACAAATGCCGTCATTGTTACTATAAAATCTGATTCTCTGGCCTAATAGGTCACCCATGTCTGCTTGTCAGGTAAATATATATCTTTCAGTTCAGTAATGCTGGAGGAAAATGTTAATCAAGATTCAATCTGAGTTAAAAAAAAATCTGAAATGTTGTAATATTGTAGTGGTGCAGGGTCTAAATCAATTAGTTGACTGCATCTTAAAGAGAATAACGTACTAGTTCCACAAAAAGAACAGGAGTACTTGTGGGACCTTGGAGACTAACACATTTATTTGAGCATAAGCTTTCGTGGGCTACAGCCCACTTCATCAGATGCATAGAATGGAACATCTAGTAAGAAGAGATAGATAGATATACAGAGAACATGAAAAAGTGGAGTAAGAGGCTAATTAATTAGGATGAGCTATTATCAGCAGGAGAAAAAAACCCTTTTCTAGTGATGATCAAGATGGCCCATTTAGACAGTTGACAAGAAGGTGTGAGGATACTTAACATGGGGAAATAGATTCAGTATGTGTAATGACCCAGCCACTCCCAGTCTCTATTCAAACCCAAGTTAATGGTATCTAGTTTGCATATTAATTCAAGCTCAGCAGTTTCTTGTTGGAGTCTGTTTTGAAGCTTTTCTGTTGCAAAATTGCCACCTTTAAGTCTGTTACTGAGTGGCCAGAGAGGTTGCAGTGTTCTTGCCATCACGGGCTCATTCACCTGCACATCTACCAATGTGATATATGCCATCATGTGCCAGCAATGCCCCTCTGCCATGTACATTGGCTAAACCAGACAGTCTCTACGCAAAAGAATAAATGGACACAAATCTGACATCAGGAATCATAACATTCAAAAACCGGTAGGAGAACACTTCAACCTCTCTGGCCACTCAGTAAGAGATGAAGTTAGCATCCTATGAAGTGTAGCCCACGAAAGCTTATGCTGAAATAAATAAATTTGTTAGTCTCTAAGGTGCCACAAGTACTCCTGTTCTTTTTGCGGATACAGACTAACACGGCTACTACTCTGAAACCTGATACTAGTTCCAGTGAGCAGGACTGGGGATGTCAGGTGATTAAGAACAGACACATTGGATATTTAACAAAGTCAGTGTATGATTTTACATGGTACAACACCTGTTTTGGTGCTTTTTAAGAAGGTCCTCAATGGTGTCCACTGAAGACTTAGGGGTGCCAGTTTTAGGGGCTTTATTAAACTATGGTTCTACTCTGAGCAGCCAGTTTGTGAATGTAGTAGTATTGTCTCTCTAGCTCCATACCACATTTACTCACCTTATAAATAAAAAATGATTTTTCTAATTGCCAGCTTGCTGAAACTAGAACTTGAAAGTGCAGCCAGGTTCTTTTTGTCTCCTGCATCAGCATCAAAAAAATTCTGTGTTCTGAACAAAGACACTCATGCTACAAGGGCTGAATAAATGGGACTATTTGTGCTTGAATTTAAGCATGTGTGAAAGTCTTTGCAGGACTGGGGCCAAAGTTCTTGATTCAGCAAAGAATTTAAGCATGTATTTAAGTCCCATTGACTTCAAAAGGACTTAAGCACACACATAAAGTTAAGCATGTGCTTAGCTGCTTTGCTTAGTGAGGGCCTTTGTTAACAATTCTGTTGACATGAGCCAGTAGAATCTAATTCACTGCATTGGCTCTGCAGTGCTAACAAGCAAAAATAGTAATGTTTCAAACGGACTCGTAAAATAAAAAGAAATATAGTCATGTTTCAGAGTAGAACCACATTTTTAAAGATCAATGTGGTTTCTCTGGGGCTATTGCAATGTTTGGGTTAACTAGTTTGGGTAAAGTTAGTAAGAACTATTCCAAAATTTCATCTGTCTCTTGAACTGAACTTTTTTGAGCTCAGAAAGGTTGGGTACATTTTTTTTTTTTTTTTTTTTTTTTATATAAAATTGCTTTTCTTGAGCATATAACAAATCAAACGACCAAAGTCAAAACAAAAAAAGGTCTCTAAAGGGCTGCACACACAGGAAGGAGCTGCCAGTGCAATTCCTTCAACAAACTCTTTTCACCATTCAAGAAATTCTACATTTTCCATTACTGCAGGTTTTCATGGAAATCCCTACACTCTCATTTTTGCTTCTTTGGACTTTTGACCACTGTTTGTCTGCTTCTTCCATAAACTAATCTGTGCTTTCTTCCATTCTGCTCCTTGGAACACCTTCCCTAAATGATCCACAGGGCCACTATCCTCTCCTTCAACTCCCTCCTCTAGACCCACTTCTGTAGGGAGGCCTACAAGAAATCAACCACCTAATAATGGCTTGGTTGAATAACACTCAGGGATAGCTGGTATTTATTTATTTATTTTAAAATAACTTTCAAGAGATTCAGAACGATCCACTTGTGCATATAGTTGGATTCCATAACTGCATGATCTTATTGCTATTATCCTCATGTGAATTTCCCCACACTTTACTTCTGCTGTTTGCTTACAATTATTTTGTTCCATCTTGTTTCAAATTAGACTTTTTATAGCACCTGGGATAATGGGGGCCCTCATTCTTACTAGTGTGAGAGCAATAGTCTGTCTGAGAATACAGACCCTATATAAAAGTGAAAATCTTATATTTTAAATTAAGATTTACAGTAATTTCCCTCTATCAAGGTGAAACTTCAGGAGATATTTGATCTGTATCCCAGTTTCAAATGTTAATGTACATTTGTCTTATTCTAAAACAGAAAGATTACTGTAAAGGTCATGTTTTTTCACATTTATTTTTAATTTTGTTGCCAGGTGAGTGACTGTTTGAGTGAGTGGTTGTTGCATAGGGTGTGTGTGTGTGTGTGTGTGTGTGTGTATACATATATTAATATAGTTTTGTAAATTGACATACTGTCACCTTAAGACTTTTTATAAAGATAAGATTATACTAGCTTCCTCAAAGGTAGTTTCATGTCTGGATTTTTGATATTTTGCAGGGTCATAGATATTTTATCTCTGTGAGATGTAAAACCCCAATGATGTTTAAAATTATTATATTAAATCAGACTTTTACTCCCTGTCTCAAGATGACCTAATTCACAAGGCTCTATGGTAAACCTTGCACCTGATTTGTCCAAAGATCTTTGAGGAGTCACGACAGGGCAGAGTAAGCAAAGTTTGCTGCAAACTATAAAAACCAAGGGTAGAACTGAGAAGTTGTCTTTTGGGTCAACAAGCCTCCTGCGAGAAGACTGACATTCCTGTAATCCTGAACCCAGCCATCTTGGTGAGAAGAAGTGAAGACATTGACAAACGGGCTACATCAGCCTTTGACTAGTGTCCCTGCACCTGAAGAGGTCCTGCTAGTGGGAAGCACTGTGCCAGCAACGACATTGTTTAGTTTCTTGATCACAGTCCCAGCTCATTCTCTGCAAGAGTCCAGAAGACTGCAAGAGCTGAAGACTTTGTGAACTCCTTGGCATCTTATTTTTGTCTTCTGTGTTTGGCCTGGTCTACTCGAGGGTGGGGGTGGGGGGGTGAGAAACAAATCCCTGACCAATGTAGCCATGTCCTTCCCACCCTGCCCCCCTCCAGTGTAGACACAGCTATGTCGACAGCAGAGGGCTCCCATTGACATAACTAACTTTGTTTGGGGAGCTGGTGTTCCTACATGGACAGAAAAAAACCCTCTGCTGATGTCGGGATGTAGGCTGTGTCTGCACTATGGGGCTATGCTGACATGACTATGCCAACCATAGCTATGCCAGTATAGTCTCAGTAGTGTAGACATACCCTGTACTAGGGGAAAATGTTTCAGCAGAGCTACAGCATGTGAATGGGAATACAAACATCACACTGCTGGTGTGAATGTACAACAGATTTATTTGGCGGCTATTTGGCAACTGGTGAAAGCATTCCTTCTGCCTGAATTGTCTGATTACCTCTATTTTAAGATAGTTTTGATGTTGTTTTTTTGGTTCCCACGCATCTCATTTATGTATTATAGAATAAGAAAAGTGTAATAATAGCAGCCTCTCTCCAGCACTGGAAAAGTTTTATTCATTTTTTAAAGCCATTATTATTTTATTTTTGGAGGGAGCAGGGGGACTAAATGCTGACTTCTGCTGGCTTTTTTTTTTTAATAAGGAGGGAAAATGTTCCACAGCTCAGGCTGTCTAAGGACTTGTCTACACAAACATTTAGTTTGCAGCAAGCTGGAGTGTAAAGCTATCCTGCACTAGCATGCTGCACACTAAGTATCTGTGGGGACCCTGCTGTGGCGCACTGACAGTTCCTTAGTGCACTTTGATTTACCCTGCTTTGAAATGGGACTAGATCAAAGCGTGCTAAGGAACTGTTAGTGCACGTCAGCAGGGTCCACATGGACTATTAATGCATGGCAAACTAGTGCAGGGTAGATTAACACCTCATCTTGCTATGAAATAAGTGTGCATGTAGGCAAGCCCTAAAATGACCTTCTCTGTATTGTAATTGGCAAGAAATTAAATGAATTAGAGTTATTCTTTGCCCTAATTCCCCGTAAAAATGTATGGAGGGGAATAAAAGACCACAGAAGACTTAGCTGGGAAAGGATGGGAACTTTGTAATGTTTGGAGCAGGGACATTGAACTCCACATTGGGAAGCTGCAGGAATTTTGGGGGCATCATTTCCTCCCATGGGAAAAACCTTGATTTGGTCAGGGGGCAGGCGGCAGCTTCGAGGCTGCTCCCTGTGGAGCAATGGTTCTGTCTTTGGGAGCTGTTGGACATAATCTGTGCCTCTGCTCTGACTTTTCAGCTCCTGTTTACCCTGTGGGTCTCTGACAGGATGCTCCAATAAAGCCATATCACAAGTGTGTTCCCCAGCTGGCAGATCACCCCTTACAAAGGGAACCTGCTTAGACTGCATTAGCTCTTTTGCAGGCTTTTCCTTAAGGGAGCCTTAAGAGAGCATGATATGTATTTGCCGATGTGTCATCGCCCTGCCCACACTTGGATCCCTATACAACTATCTGTGGAGTTTAGAAAGGACAACAACCGGCTGTGGAGACTGATAATTCTTCCTGCTCTTTGAAGGTCTTAGGAGCCCCAGGAACCTAAAGACTATAGTGTGGTTTTTTAAGAAAAAGAATTTTAAAAATAGAAAAATTGTAGGGAGAACTCTTAGTTCTTTTCTCCACTCTTTGGGTGTTTTCTGGGAGTATGAATATGAAAGGATGATGAGGCAAAGGTGTTCCAAACTGTTGAGTCATGTAGGCTTATATACGAGCCAGGCCTTTTCAGAATCATCAGTTTTCTCTATTTAAATAAAAAAATGTTTTTAAAAACATGTGACTGAACCAATAATTTCCCCAACTATAAATACACCATTTGCCTTTAAAAAATTAGATTTTATTGTAATGCATTTTCCATCTGTAATAGTGCTTTCTTTTTATGAGTCTCTTGGTCAATCCTCTCTACTGCTAGGACACTCCTTTGTCAAACTCAAATAACAACTTGCCCATCCCATTCAACTGATCTAATCAACAACTATTTATTCTATTTGGAATTAGCAGATGGCCTTATTTTCCTGGAGGATGTTCTCTCTCTTTCATTATCCGGCAGGAGCCCTTTTGATTGAATAAAGTCAGAGGTTCTGGCAATCTTGTTAGAAAAGAATCTGTCTTCTCCAAGATAGTCTTAATTTTGCAGAATATGTAAAATGGCTAATACTACTGTTGGCAAGGAATTTTTTTTTACCTAACCAAAAACTGATTTATTCTAAAATGCCCAGTGGAAAAACTTCGGATTTTTTTAAAAAATAATAGTTTTTCCCTCCCAAAGCCATTTAAAAACTGGCCTGTGAAATTTAACAATTTATAAAGAATACTCAACAGGGTTAGGCAAGCCAAGTCTGAGCTCTTTCTAAAACTAGAGATCCAGGGAAGAAAGATTTCCCCATCCTGGATAGCTTTATAGTTAAGGCTACATTTTAGTCACTGGTATTTTTAATAAAAGTCATGGACAGATCATGGGCCGTAAACAAAAATCCAAGGCCCGTGACCTGTCCGTGACTTGCACTATATACCCCATATTAAATCTTGGGGAGGGAGGAAGCCCAGCCCAGCCGCGGGTGCTTGGAGGGAGGAGGTAGGCCATGGGTGGCTGGGGTGGGGCAGGACCCCCGCTGGTGCTGGGGGTGGTGGGATGGGTGGCGGCATGTAGCCTGGGACCTGCGCTGGTGCTGGGGGGGAGGGGAAGGGCTGGCGGGCTCCCTACCCGGCTCTACGCCTCCCCGGAAGTGGCAACATCCCTCAGCTCCTAGGTGGAGGCAGAGCTGAGCTGCGGGGATAGTGCCTGTAGGCAGAGGCAGTGCGCAGAGCCCACTGGCCACACCTCCCCCTAGGAGCTGAGGAATGTCGTCGCTTCCGGGGAGCCCCACTGAGGTAAGTGCTGCCAGAACCCTCACCCCCGCGCCAAACCCCCAGTCCTGAGCCCCCCACCCAAAACTGCTGCTTGCAGGTCGGGCGGGGGCAGTGGCCCGAGACTGCCCCAGCAGTGGTTGGTGTGGCTGGCTGCTGCAGAAATCATGGTCACAGAAAGTCACGGAATCTGTGACTTCCGTGACCTCCATGACAAACTTGCCGCCTTATTTATAGTGCAGTGTATTATTCAGCTACTAGCTGCCTCTGGGAGATGTAGAGAGACAAGGTGAGTGAGATAATATTTTACTGGACCAGCTTCTGCTGGTGAGAGAGACAAGCTTTTGAGCTTACACAGAGCTCTTCTCCAGGTCTGGGAAATTTACTCAGGGCTGGTCTACACTACCATTTAAGTCGATGTAACTTATGTTGCTCAGGGGTGTGAAAACTGCACCCCCTTGAGCGATGCAAGTTATATCAACAAAGTGGCATCCACACCGCGCCATGTCGGTGCGAGATGTTCTCCTGCTGGCATAGCTTCTGCCTCTCGCAGGGGTGTAGTAATTACGATAATGGGAGAGTGCTCTCCCATTGGCATAGTGCATCTTTACCACACATGCTACAGTGGCACAGCTTCATCGGTGTAGCTGTACCGACGTAGTGCGATAGTGTAGACCTGCCCTTAGAATGTCACAGCTAAATAGAAGGTGGAACTGATTGTTTAGCAAAAGTGCTTAACACACACATTTGAAGGGACCATTCAAGGTGAAGAGGCCTGTTACACAGTTTCAGACAGGATGTAGTCTCTGGTAAACAACGGATTCAACTTGTATGCAAGCCTGTTTGTTTGAGTGAATAGTTTGCAGTTTTCTTTAAAGAATGCCACCAGTTTAAGACTGATAGGCATTCCATATATCATGACCACTCCAGGATCTAACTTTTCATGTAAGATGTGTGTATATATAAAAGTGCCAATTTCTGCACGCTCATAACATTCTAGTATTCTATGGTAGCTTTCTCAGCATTTATTTTTGCCTACCATCAGAATTATTTTTTTTAAATCATTCATTTCTTTATTTTCTTGGAGGCTTGCAGTGACACCTGCAGCATTACTGATTCTGTGTTCTTTCACACTGGTGCTGGCATTCAGGTCAACAAGCTTTTGTTTTTTCTTTAATGTCTGCAAATCGTTTAGTATTAGAGCAGTAACTTACCTTTTCCTATTTCCTTCAGGATTACTATGGCCAAATCAGTTTCTTCATCTTCACTTCTTTCCAGCTCAGTTATCTGAGGATTTGCGGGACTGAGGAAGTGGAGAGGGTGCTCTCTCTCTGTGACCTTTGTCATCTTGCTCTGCCTCCTCATACTTTGTGACTATGTGGAACAAGTTGATCTGTTGCTAGCTATTTCAAGACCAGGTAAAATGCTCAGAAAAAGTGTTTGAATAAGTTGTAGTGAATATTTCTTTTACACAAGTGGCTAGGCAATAAGAGTTTATAAACCTTTCTGAAAGGAATGAGAGCATGTGATCCCACTTAATTAAAGGGCAGAAGGACCATCTGTGCTAAAACTCACTCAGCATGGGTGTACTGTAACTATTTGTAAAGACCCTGGATACTGCGAATCGTAAAATGGTTTGGATTTGATAACTTTAAGTGGTCTATGAGTGACATTTTAGCCTTGAACAGTAAAAGATCTCCAGCCATGCTAAATACAGAAGTCATATTTTACCTGTGGCTTGCAACAATGACATTGTTAGATCTAACAATCTCATGCAAATGATGGCTTTGAAGCCTTTCATTGCCTCTATTTTGAAACATGTCGAAGTTTCAGGCCAGGTCTACACTACACACTTACATTGGATGTGTGAAAAATCCACCCCCCTGAGTGGTGCAGTTATACTGACCTAACTCCCGGTGTACACAGCGCTATGTTGCAGAGGTGGATTAATTATGCCGACTGGAGAAACTCTCTCATCAGCCTAGTAGCATCTTCACTGACGCGGTACAGAAGCGCAGCTGCACTGGTACCGCTGCGCTGCAGCAGCATTTTAAGTGTAGACCTGCCCTAAGTTTCTTTTCTTGCAAATGCCTCTTGGTGTTTTTTAGCATTTAGGCCCTGATCCTGTAATGAGAAGCACACAGCTGGACCCTGTGCTCGAATGGAGTCCGGTGAACGGTAATGGGCCTCTGTGTGGGTGCAAGACTGCCTGTCTGCACCATATTACAGGAATGGGGCTTATATTTACTTTCCCTTGCCCCCCAATGAAGAAGTGGTGTTGCTGTTGTCTCTGCTGTTATTGGCTCTGTGTCTGTGGGGAAAAGATATAACTGAAGGGTAGAGCTGGTTGGAAACGAAAATTTTTGAGGGAAAATAGAACAAAATATTTGAAAAAAAGTTTGCTAAAAATAGTTGTTTCTGAGTTGCTGTGTTGAGATGGCTGAAATCACAGAAAGGGGAAAAAGTAGAGCTGGTCAAAGTCGTTCTTGTTTTTTGTTTTTTAACTTTTCAAAGTAAGCCAACATTTTTGCTTTTCTTGCAATTTTCCAGTTTTACAATGACATGAAAATATTGTTTTTGTTTCAAATAGAGAGATTAAATTTTGTTTTGCTTATAAAAACTGAAAACATTTTCCAGGTATTTTTTTTTAAACTGGAAAAAAAAAAGGTTTTTCATATTTTTTTGGTCAAGAAACTGAAAATTTGAGAAATTTTTGGTAAGAAAAATGAAATTTTAAAATTTTTCTTGTGGGAGGGGACAGAACAAGCTTTCCTGACCAGCCACTTTGAGGACGTGATCCTACTACTCTATTGACTTCAATGGACGCTGCATTAATCAATCAGATTTTTCATTTGTCATGAAAAGAGAGAAAGTAAGTATAAGTTTTGCCTAAATTTACTGACTTGGATCCCAGTCAGGGTAGGTGCAAAGAGCCTGCGCCTGCCATTGATGCCAGTGAGAGCTGAGGATGCTCAGCACCTGGCAGGATCTGGCCCTTAGATATTTCATCAAACAGAGAACTTAAGGTTCTTGTGACTGCTTAGCATACTTACAGCTGAAAACCATTCTACATGTTAACTTCACAAAGCAACACAGTGTCCATAGGTGGTTTTTCATCATGTGAAACATAACATTTGTTTTATTCTTGGGCATTTCCTAATAGTTAGCCTTTATAATATCAACTGTGTGAGACATCAGTGTAATGGCCTGACACTACAAACTCTTACACACGTGCTTAACTTCAAGCACAAGTTGGAGCCAGTGAATCCAGTGAATTATTTAGGACTGCTCATGTTCTTAAACACATGCATAGGTGTTTGCAGGATTAAGGTTTAAGATTGTAAAGTAGCTTTCTTCCTTCTTTACTACTTGAATAATCAGAAATATGCTCGTATTTGATATTCCAAGTTATTTTAATGCAATCAAAGATACTTGGACGGGACGCAGATATTTGAGAAACTATTTTAATGGGCCAAAGCTCTCGGGAAATAGGTAATTTTTCTCCTGTTAAATGGAGTAAGTTTTCAATCACTTTAAACAAATTATCAAAATTGTTCAAGCTGTTCTTTTTGGGACAATTATAAAGATGCTCACGCAGTGCTTTAAAGCAGTCACAAATGACACAGTGGAACGTAGAGAATGTGTAGACCTGTGAGTATATATTATACATTCTCAGATGGAAGACTGCAGTTTAATCAGAATGAATCCGAGTCCATTTGTGGTGCCTGACTGAGCATCTTGTGCAGCTCTTCTCAATGGCATCGCAAATGATGTCACACATCAAGAGAAATGTCACTAGTTACAATTAAATTCTTCTCATCATGTGGAAATTCATTCGCTTAGCAAAATGGGTGCAGATTGAACCTAAGGCTGAGACCCCTTAAACTTTTGATAAGTATAGCTGATTCTGTTTTTGAGCAGGTGGAGTCTCCCTTTGTCCAGTGTATGGTTTCCCAGCCTCACGCTGCAGGTGTCTGGCTTTTTTTTTTTTTTTTTTTTTTTTGCATAGGTGTATTTTTTTTTTTTTATTCACAAGACTAAAAGGGCCTTTTCTGTGGCATAAATATGTCACAAGGCAGCTCTGTAAAACCAGATATTATAGTGGTTATAAGGGAATAACAAAAAGTATGACTTGAGGCCATTCTAATATATCATGTAATGCATATCTAGGCTCTGTGTTAGGTGTACCAAACATCCTGTGAGAATCTATGAACAGAATTTTAATTTCCATTTGTAGCTGCCTGTTATAAATTTTAGGAATGTTTTGATTGAATTCAAAGCCAAGGGAATGAAATGCCACTTTCAGTTTTTTGTATATGAAATAAGAATATCACGCAAGTTGAAATTGTCTGCCTCTGGGACAGAGAAAATATACAGTGGTCATGCATTGGCAAACCAGACAAATAAAATGAGCCTGAAAGGTTTTGAGCCCAGATTTCACCCCCCCCCACCCCGAAACAATTTTCTCAGCTCCCAACCCTTTGATTTCATGATAGCTGGGTTTGGAAACATCATTAATGGGGCATAGGATGGAGGCTAAAAATGGTCCCAACCATACCACATTTATTCATGTAAATAATCATTACTCTTGTAAGCAATGTCATTGATTTTAAAGTGTTGCTCTGGCTTCATGGGACTACTCGCATGAGTAAAAATCTGGTCAAAAGTTCCCTTCCAGATTGGAGGATCTCTTGATGATGCATGCAGTTACTTTCAGTGTTTACTTGATATATGTGGTGTGGCGAGGCACCTTCTCAGTCTCACCAGCCTGCGCTGTTTTTAGCCTTGGTGAGACAGGCTTGGAGTAAAACAGTTCCCCTGGCTGCACAGGGGCAGTCCGTTCCTTCTCTCAGCCAGTGTTTTGGGCTTGTTTTTCTCCCTTATAGGAGGGAATCCAGCCTCCTCTCCTGGAGGAGCTTGCTCCCTTACTGCTACTCACCTACTGGTAGCTTGATTTCTCCCCCACCCCATAGGGGTGGGTTTAAAAAGGTCTCAGGCAGCCCTTAGTTGGAATCAGCTGATCCTAAATGACCTCAGGTAACTCTCTTTCAGCTGATCTTAATTGACGTCTGGTAACCCCTTCTCAGCTGAATCTGATTGCCCTGTAGTCATCCTTCCCCAGTTGATAGGGAGGAGGGCCTTTTAACCTTCTGGGACTGTTTTCTAACCCCCACCCCCTTTGTGGCCGTTTGTTCTGAGTTTATCACAGTGCCTAATATATGTGGTCACTATGGGACAAATCCATATCTATAGATGCTCCCTAAAGTCAAAAGTTTTACACCAGGGATTAATTTGGCTCTGTACATTCAACCTGTGATCCCCTAGAAGATGTGGGTTAACAGGAGTAGATTCAGAGGTACTTGGAGCTTGGTTAATCAGATTGCGAATTCTGGCAGTACTTTAGAATATTTTCGCCTTTGTTATGGTTTTTTTAATTTTATTTTTAATTTTTAAACACATGGATCTGAAGTTCTGGGTGCAGGTACAAGAATTAAACACCTGTTGGAACCTCTAGCTTTTTTGTTTTCAAGTAAAATGCTATTTCTCCCAACAGAGGTGTTGTATTAATGGCTAAGTGTTAATTGACTGTTTCCTTGTATAATCTGACTGGGGTGTTCAAGTGGCCTAAAGTCAGGAGGCACCTGACTTCTACTGCATTTCAGTGGGAATTAAGCACAAAGCTCTTGGAGGGCCTCTTTCAAAATCCCAGGCTTTATGTGTCTGCTGACTGTGAAAGGTGGAGAGTATTTTTGTTGGTTTGTATTGTTTTAAAAACAAATACAAGTATTTTTTTATTTATACTGTATGAGCACAAAAAATAGAGCATGAGTTATAAAGCTTCTCTTTCCATTTCGTACTTCTCTAACCCAGGAATATAAAGCGAAGGGGAGAAAAAAAGATGGGCAAACACTGAAAGGTTTTGGAGTTTCAGTTTAGATGTTTATTTACACCAGTTAAACCTCCTGGGTCTGCTCATTTGGGCTGGTCAAAGTATGAGAAAAGGCTGTAAGGACTAAGGAGCTTTCTAGTGCTGCTCATTTCCAGTTGGGTGCCCAGTCCATTACCTTGCTTCTAGGTGGAAATTGGAAGCAGAGAGGTAAGGGTGGGGGGAACACTAATCGGAAAAGTTTAATCAAATGTCTTTGAACTTCAAGGGTACAGTTTGCATTTTGAGTGAAGGTTCAGGTATGTTTGTACTGAAGCTATACTTGTGCACTCATGTCTAGAAAAATCCCCACACCATCAAGCTGAAATCTGGTGTACCAAAATTTCAGCTGAAGCAAATTGGTAAGTTTTATTTATAAACCTCCAACCTCCATTTATTATATTGGAAATGCTCACAGACCTTTAACTCTAGCAGCAGGACTGGCACAGATGTAATAAAACAAAATGATGAGCTGGGCTGTAAGTTGTTTGCAGGGTTCCTGGGAGGATGTACTGTAGTCAATTAGACAGAATATAAACAGGCTTAATTAGCACAGGATTGGCAAGAACCCATATTTTCCAGCGTGAGCTTGGTTTGTGAGCAGGCATTTGAAGAACATTTTCAAAAACTATTTTATCAATAGAAAAACTTGGAGAGACTACAGAAGAGTGGGTTGTTTTTTTTCTTTCCCCCCCTGAAAACCGCATTGTCCTTTTTCTTTTACATTTCTCCTTAAGATTAGCTTGCTGGTTTAATTCCATAGTGAGCAGGTACCTTTCCCAGACTGTTCTCAGATCTAGTCCATACATAGCATACAATTCAAACTCACCTACTTCCTGATGTTTGGTTTTATAAATATAGCAACCAACAATAAAATAACAAACTTCAGCTCAGACCTTCTCCCCAGCCAGGGCTGCTGCTTTTCCTCCTCCTGTAAGTGAAAAGTAGTAGAAATGGAGGGAAAAACTTAAACTACTCAGACTCCTTAGAGGGTTCTCACTAAACTAACTGCATTAACTCCAGAAATGGACCTTGACATCATTGTGGATAGCTTGGTTAAGACCTGCTGATCAATGTGCACTTGTGGCTTAAAAAAAGCTAATCGATGTCAGGATGCTTAAGGAATAGGATGGTGAATAATATGGGGTTCAGAAAAGGGTGATAAGAAGGATCAAGGACATAGAAACTCTCATGAAAAGAGATTGAACAGATTGGGACTGTTTAAATTTGAAATGAGATGAATAAGGGGACACTGTAAATAAGTAAAACACTGCATCATATAGAGAAGGAAGATTGGAAACTTCTATTATCTCTGTCCCATAACACAAGAGCAAGAGGGACTGTGATGAGCTGTGCTTGCCCCACACTGATCCAGCAGGAGTTAACTCCACCCTATGGGCTGAGGAGGCCACGTCCCCTTGGTTCTGCTGGGCATGCTCTGGCTGGAAACCAGGTATCAAAGGGAGCGGCTCAGCCCAGTCAAGGCTGACTGCTGAAGAGGGAGGATGCAGGTCACTGGTTCTAGCCTAAGAGCTGCTGACTCTCCAGATCTTGGAAGCCAGCCAAACTTAAATACAAGTAGATGCCTGTGACAGCTGGAAACCACTGGCAGCTGCTGAAGTGGAGGAAGCCTGAGATGCTCGGGATGTCCAGACCACCACATGAGGAGATGGGGTAGGAAGTGGCCGAAGGGGATGACCTATTAGGCCAGGTGCTGTCAGGGTAATGTGGTTGGATCCCTGCTGACCCAGTGGCAGACCCTTCCTCCACAGTTAAGGCCCTGGGCTGGGACCCAGTGGAGTAGAGTGGGCCTGGGTATCCCTATCCCCGTGACTGCCAACCCCACCCTTGGGGTGGCAGCATCTTCACCTTAGGTTAAGAGGGCTGTTTGTCTGCCATTCACCAGAGGTAGAATGCTAGACTGTTCATTGTGCCACCCTGCCTGGGGGCCTGAGCTCCCTGGACTCTTTGTTTATTGGTCCACACTGCTGGAGAGGGCCACTAAGTTGACTCTGGCCATTGGGCCACACAGCCCTGAGGGAGAGGGTAGCCATATTGACTTTGATCACTAGGCCACATCACCCTGAGACTAAGGGTGATTGGGCAGACTTGGCCATGGGCTATACCAACCCTTACCCTGCCCCGAAAGGGGACGGGTTGCACTTGCCCTGCAACAGGGACATTCAATGAAATAAAAGGTGGAAAATTCACAACTGAAAAAAGGAAATCTTTTTCACATAGTGTATGATTGGATTGTGGAAATCACTACCACAGGAAGTCATTGAGGCCAAGAACTTACCAAGCTTGAAAGAGGTATTGGTCATTTATGCAGGTACTGAGATTATACAGAATTGTCATAAATAATTATAACAAATTTAGCAGGGATATTAAACCTTCATGCTTCAGAGCTTAAGCCAATCTCAAAGTATTAGCGATCAGGGTGAAACCAAATGTGAGGGGTGGATTATTCCACATCTGCCTACTGCAGGGTTATTACACCTTCCTCTGAAGCATCTGACACTGGCCCTGGTCAGACAGAATACTTAACTAGATGGACTTCGGTTCTGATGCAGGATGGAAATTTCTGTGTTCTAAGTGCTCAACATGCACGTTAGATCCCTTTTTTTTAACTGGGTGGGGCAATGAACCAACTGACTTACGGTATGTCTACATTACGAAATTAGGTTGAATTTATAGAAGTCGATTTTTTAGAAAGTGATTTTATACAGTCGATTGTGTGTGTCCCCACTAAGCGCATTAAGTCGGTGGAGTGCGTCCACAGTACCAAGGCTAGCATTGACTTTTGGAACGTTGCACTGTGTGTATCTATCTCACAGTTCCCGCAGTCTCTGCCGCCCATTGGAATTCTGGGTTGAGCTTCCAATGCCTCATGGGGCAAAAACATTGTCGCGGGTGGTTTTGGGTACATGTCGTCAGTTGTCCCTCCCTCTGTGAAAGCAACGGCAGACAATTGTTTCACGCCTTTTTTCCGTGTGGGTGCCATACTGCTTTCAGCAGACGGTGCAGTAGGACTGCTAACTGTCATCATCGAATGACTGCTTCCGCTGCCACTCTGCTCTCCTGCTCTGGCAGCAGACAGTGCAGTAGGTTGGAAAAACTGGTCTTCCGATCACCCCTTCCGCTGCCACTCTGCTCTCCTGGTGGTCTCGCAGATCCTCTATATGACCATCGTCATCCACCGCTTCCGCTGCAACTCTGCTCTCCTGCTCTTGTCTTGCCATACCACAGCAAGCGTGCAGCCCGCTCAGCTGTTGTGTCCTGGCAGCAGATGGTGCAGTAGGTCTGCAAAACTGGTCATCCAACCACCGCTTCCCCTGCGACTCTGCTCTCCTGCAGACACCATACCACAGCAAGCATGGAGCCTGCTCAGATCACCGTGGCAATTATGAGCATTGTAAACACCTCGCGCATTATCATGCAGTATATGCAGAACCAGAACCTGCAAAAGAGGCAAGGAGGCGATGGCAGCGTGATGTCAAGAATGATGAGGAAATAGACACAGACTTTTCTCAAAGCATGGGCCCTGGCAATTTGGACATCATGGTGGTAATCGGGCAGGTTCATGCCGTGGAACGCTGATTCTGGGCCCAGGAAACAAGCACAGACTGGTGGGACCGCATAGTGTTGCAGGTCTGCGAAGATTCCCAGTGGCTGCAAAACCTTTGCATGCCTAATGGCACTTTCATGGAACTTTGTGACTTGCTTTTCCCTGCCCTGAAGTGCAAGAATACCAAGATGAGAGCAGCCCACACAGTTCACAAGTGAGTGGCGATAGCCCTCTGGAAGCTTGCAACTCCAGACAGCTACTGGTCAGTCGGGAATCAATTTGAAGTGGGCAAATCTACTGTGGGGGCTGCTGTCATGCAAGTAGCCAACACAATCGCTGAGCTTCTGCTATCAAGGGTAGTGACTCTAGGAAATGTGCAGGTCATAGTGGATGGGTTTGCTGCAATGGGATTCCCTAACTGTGGTGGGGCGATAGACGGAACCCATATCCCTATCTTGGCACTGGAGCACCAAGGCAGCCAGTACATAAACCGCAAGGGGTACTTTTCAATGGTGCTGCAAGCACTGATAGATCACAAGGGACGTTTCACCAACATCAACGTGGGATGGCCGGGAAAGGTACATGATGCTCGCATCTTCAGGAACTCTGGTCTGTTTCAACAGCTGCAGCAAGGGACTTACTTTCCAGACCAGAAAATAACCGTTGGGGATGTTGAAATGCCTATAGTTATCCTTGGGGACCCAGTCTACCCCTTAATGCCATGGCTCATGAAGCCGTACACAGGCACCCTGGACAGTAGTCAGGAGCTGTTCAACTATAGGCTGAGCAAGTGCAGAATGGTGGTAGAATGTGCATTTGGATGTTTAAAATGACGCTGGTGCAGTTTACTGACTTGGTTAGACCTCAGCGAAACCAGTATTCACATTGTGGACCACACAGCAAGCAGTAATAACAATATCTGTGAGAGTAAGGGGGAGACATTTATGGCGGGATGGGAAGTTGAGGCAAATTGCCTCGCCGCTGATTACGCGCAGCCAGATACCAGGGCGGTTAGAAGAGCACAGCAGGGTGTGCTGCACATCAGAGAAGCTTTGAAAACCAGTTTCATGGCTGGCCAGGCTATGGTGTGACAGTTCTGTTTGTTTCTCCTTGATGAAAACCCGCCCCCTTGGTTCACTCGGCTTCCCTGTAAGCCAACCACCCTCCCCTCCCCCCTTCTATCACCACTTGCAGAGGCAATAAAGTCATTGTTGTCTCAAATTCATGCATTCTTTATTAATTCATCAGACAAATAGGGGGATAACTGCCGAGGTAGCCCAGGAGAGGGTGGGGGAGGAGGGAAGGACAAGGCCACACTGCACTTCAAAACTTATTGAATGCCAGCCTTCTGTTGCTTGGGCAGTCCTCTGGGGTGCCTGGAGGCCCCCCCCGCACCACGTTCTTGGGCGTCTGGGTGAGGAGGCTATGGAAGTTGGGGAGGAGGGTGGTTGGTTAGACGGGCCGCAGTGGTGGTCTGTGCCTTTCCTGCACCTCAACCATATATGCTGGAGCATATCAATTTGATCCTCCAGTAGCCTCAGCATTGCATCCTGCCTCCTTTCATCATGCTGCTGCCACCTTTCCTCTTGATCCCGCCCCTCTCCTGTTGCTCCCGCCACTTGTCCTCTCTCCCGTCATCGCGTTCATTTTGTGCTTTCCTGGACTCCGCCATTGTCTGCCTCCACGTATTCTGCTGAGCTCTTTCAGTGCAGGAGGACTGCATGAGCTCAGAGGACATTTCATCGTGAGTGCGGTTTTTTCGCCTTCTTATCTGTGCTAGCCTCTGGGACGGAGATGATAGTGGCAGCGTTGAAACATTTGCAGCTGCTGGAGGAAAAAAAGGGAGAGTAGTACTTTAAAAACACACATTTGCCATTTAAAAGGAGGGGCAGATGTTTTTGGGTTAATGTGCAGCACAAACCCAACTAATCCCCCCCACACACCCAATTCTCTGGGATGATTGCTTCACCCCTCCCCCCACTGCGTGGCTAACAGCGGGGATGATTTTTTTTCAGCCACAGGCAAAGAGCCCAGCAGGAATGGCCACCTCTGAATGTCCCCTGAATAAAATTCCCCTATTTCAACCAGGTGACCATGAATGATATCACTCTCCTGAGGATAACACAGAGAGATAAAGAACGGATGTTGCTTGAATGCCAGCAAACACCGGGACCATATGCTGCCATGCTTTCTTATGCAATGATTCCAGACTACGTGCTACTGGCCTGGCGTGGTAAAGTGTCCTACTATGGAGGACGCAGTAGGGCTGCCCTCCCCAGAAACCTTTTGCAAAGGCTTTGGGAGTACCTCCAGGACAGCTTCATTGAGATGTCCCTGGAGGATTTCTGCTCCATCCCCAGATCTGTTAACAGACTTTTCCAGTAGCTGTACTGGCCACAAATGCATCCCAAGTCTTCAGGGCAAATTGATAATTAAACACGCTTGCTTTTAAACAGTGTATTATATTTACAAAGGTACAGTCACCAGAGCTACCTTCTCTGCCTTCAAGGTCTGGGAGCCCGGGCTGGGAGGGTATTGGATCCAGGGTGATCAACAGTTCCTGGTTGTCGGGAGGAACGGTTTCTCCGCTAGCCTGGTGTGCGCTATCTTCAACCTCCTCCTCCTCATCTTCCTTGTCTCCAAAATCCTCATCCCTGGTGCATGAGACTCCCTTGCAGGAGTCCACAAACAGGGGTCGGGTAGTAGGGGCACCCCCTAGAATTGCATGCAGCTCATCAGAGAAGTGGCATGTCTGGGGATTTGACCCCAAGCGGGTGTTTGCCTCTTTGGTTTTTTGGTAGTCTTGCCTGAGCTCCTTAAGTTTCACATGGCACTGCTGTGGGTCCCTGTTATAGCCTCTGTCCTTCAAGCCCTTGGAGATTTTTTCAAATTTTTTGGCATTTCGTCTTTTGGAACGGAGTTCTGATAGCATGGATTCTTCTCCCCATACAGTGATCAGATCCAGTACCACCTTTTCGGTCCATGCTGGAGCTCTTTTGCGATTCTGGGACTCCAGATTCTCATCTCTGCTGATGAGATTTCATGGTCACCTGTACTGATCAGTTTGCCACACTGGCCAAACAGGAAATGAAATTCAAAAGTTCGTGGGGCTTTTCCTGTTTACCTGGCCAGTGCATCCGAGTTGAGAGTGCTGTCCAGAGTGGTCACAATGGAACACTCTGGGTTAGCTCCCAGAGGCCAATACTGTTGAATTGCGTCCACACTACCCCAAATTCGACCCGGCAATGTCGATGTAAGCGCTAATCCCCTCGTCAGGGAGGAGTACAGAAATCGATTTTAAGTCGACAAAAATGGCTTCATCGTGTGGATGGGTGCAGGGTTAAATTGATCTAACTCTGCTAAATTCGACCTAAACTCGTAGTGTAGACCAGGGCTGTTAATAACTTTGCTTGAGTACAGCTTAAGTCCTTCAAATTAACATGAGTGCTAGTTTCCAAAGAGATTTAATTATATGGGAGGAAAAAATAAATTCTAATGGAATCCTCATTAAATCCTTACCTAATGATCCGTGACCTGAATGGCACCTTAATATTGAGTGACCTGTGTTTCTAGTGGTCACAATAAACTTTCTTTTTTGGATACAGTTTAGCTACTGATTGTTTTAAATCTACCATTGGAAGGAAAGAACCATGAAGAACCATGAAGAAGTTTGCTTGCTCACCCATGGATTTATGAGGCTAGCTACTCTTCATTGCTGCCTGGACCACCTCCTTCCCTGGCTGCATGGTTCCCTTAGAAGTAACTGGTAATCTCTGCTACCTCTATGTCCTACTCCCCTTTCAGAGGAAGGGAAGAGTGTAGATCAGAGCTAATGCTGCTTGTAGAAATACTGACTTCATCTCAGAAAATCAGAGGAAATACTGACTATGAGGCAGGGGAGAATATAATGTAGAACAGTTGCTCCCAGGCTCAGTCCTGCTCCTCACCTGAAACAATAAATCCTGACTAGATGACGTTGCTGTGGAGGAACTCTAAAGAGTGAAACCATGTTGCTGAACAAGCTGCTTTGTGTGCTTTTCTGGTCTTCTCCATGCCATACAGCATCTTAGCTCTTGACAAGAGGGAGTTAGGAGAAAGGGAATAATTTCCAGAGCCTTCCTTTCCTCTATGGTGCCAGGGAACCCCACAACAAGAAAAATAGCTGTGAAATAATGGAATGTGTGAGAGCTAGAGATTAGGGCATAGGCACTGACTCATTTTTTATTTAGAGTGTTTTGTAAATACAGGTTAAAGTTCATTGGAGAGTTTTCTTATTTCTTTCTATATTGGATATGGTGGTAATGGCAGTTAAAGCAGGATAGCGAAATGGATGATTTTGGATTTGTAGTAATAAAAATTATAATTAACATTTGAAATGCATTTTTATTTGAAATCGGACTGAAATATCATCTAGCTGTCATGTACAAATCTATTCTGAAAATTTCGTGTCTCTGTTTTATCAGATCTCAGAAACATTGGCTGGACAGAGGGATGGACAAACCGAATAATTAAGCCTGTTTTTTTGTTTTGTTTTTTAAAACACTTAAAAAACATGAAAAGGAAAAAAGGGCCAAAGTGTTTCCCAGTTTACCAAAAACCTCAGCCTAGATCTGCCTTTGGAGTTTGGGGGTGGAGAGGCACCGATTGCATGGTTTGCCTAGGGTGCCAGTTGCTGGCAGCTAGTCTAGGGCCGCCCCTGGCTGCAGATAGAGGTATTTGCACAGATGTGCACACTTCTGCTGATACTGTCACTGATGCTTGTGCAAGAAGAAGGCTTTCAGCATATTGGAACCATAATGGCTTTATCTCTACTTTGAAACACACCGTGTTTGTCTGTACTTGCATGCTGGGGAGAAGAAATCGATCTTGGTTAATAAAGGACAAAAGGTTTAGGGGAAATACATCAGCTTCAGACTTCTAAGAGCATTCCATGCAATGAGGAATAAAATATATTTCATTAAGATGCACAGTAGGGGAATTATTGTCAGTGGTGACAGAGTGTCAAATTATAGTGTAACAAACAAGCAGTACACAAATAGAGGCTCAGATACTGTCCTCTATTTGCCTGCCTATAACTCCATCAGTGAGAATTCTGCCATCTATCAAGGGTCTTTGTATGAGGATGAAAGATTGACCCAGAGATGAGTTTGGCAGTTAGCCACCTTTTAGCCTCCCCCAAATACTCTACTTTCTACTTGAGCAATGTCTCAAGTTGCAGTGCGGGAGGTCTAGTTGGATATTAGGAAAAACTATTTCCCTAAGAGGGTGGTGAAACACTGGAATGGGTTACCTAGGGAGGTGGTGGAATCTCTAGCCTTAGAAGTTTTTAAGGCCTAGCTTGACAAAGCCCTTCCTGGGATGATTTAGTTGGGGTTGGTCCTACTTTGAGCAGGGGGTTGGACAAAATGACATCCTGAGGTCTCTTCCACCCCTAATCTTCTATGATAAAGAATGCCTTTAGCAAACCATACAATGTTATCACTTAAAAATATTTTCCACTCTAACTTAAACTTATTTCTGTGTGGAATAATCCCTCCCCAAGGTCTATTTAATGGGAATATTCAGTGTGTATATCTGATTTTCTTTGTGGGTCACTTTTAAGGAAGCTTAATGGTTAGCTCGCCAAATAAAAAGATTTTATTCTGAATAGCAAATAGTCGCAATGAAAAGTGCTAGTGAATCAGCAAGGTATTGATATATATGAACCCTAATGAATTTACTGTTCTGTTCTATTTATCCTAGATTTTAGCCTCCCCCATTAGCTAAAAACAAAGCACATAATAATAGTAATGATTAAAAAAGCAACATACCCACCCACATAAAACAACCAGTCAGCAGGGATAACAAAATTTCATAAATGACCAATACCTTTTTCAATCTTGTTAAGTTCTTGGCCTCAATGACTTCCTGTGGTAGTGATTTCCACAAAGGCCCTTCCCACTTCCAAATGCTTGTTGAAAAGGATGTAGTGTGCTTTGAAATCAACACATCTGGGTATTTCAGACTAAGAGGGGGAAAAGAAGGGAATTCCAAAGTCAATAGGAAACTCAGAGACTGCTCTGTTGGCAGTTCCTTTTCTACCAAGGGAGTTTCAGATTGAGAGCACCCTTTGCTCTCCGCGTTGGCAGTATCACACAGGGAGAGCAGCTCCCAGGCCTAATAGGGCTTTGTAGGGGGACACTAACACCTTAAACTCCAACGACAAGCCAGTAGACAGCCAGTGCTGGTGTCATGTGCACATAGGGTATGTCGACACTTCAATTAAAAACTGCGTAGCGTGTGCCAGCTGACTCAGGCTAAGGGTCCCAGGCTTAAGGGCTATTTAATTGCATTGTAGATGATTGGGCTGCAGCCTGACCTCTGGGAACCTCTTACCTCCCAGGGTCCTAGAGCCTGGGCTCCAGCCTGAGCCCAAACGTCCACACAGCAGTTAAACAGCCTGTTTTAATGGGGTCACCCGGGCTGGTGTTAAACTTGCTGGGGCCGAAGCCAAAGTCTGAGGGCTTCAGCCCTGGGTAGCAGGGCTCAGATTACAGGTCCCATGCCTAGGGCTGAAGCCTTTGGACTTTGGCTTTGGCCCTCCTGCCCGGGAGGTGGGGTTTGGGCTTGGGCTTTGGCCCTCCTGCCCAGGGTGGTGGGGCTCGGGCAGGCTCAGGCTTTGGTCCCCTCTCCTAGGGTCATATAGTAATTTTTTTCATCAGAAGGAGGTCGTGGAAGTTTGAGAACCCCCTGAGCTAGACCACATTTCCCTAATTTGCTTCTGAGAATGTCATGTGAGACTGTGTCAAAAGCCTTACTAAAATCAAGATATATCACATCTGCATCATTCCTCCCTCCATCCACTAGGCCAGTAACCCTGTCAAAGAGACGAGGAGCTAGTGAGTTTACTTGAAGATGCAAATAATATGGTTTGAGAAGTGGAGAATAGGATTGTATTCAGCTGCTGAATGTTGTAGTTTAACATTCATTAAGGATCATTCTCCAATGCCAGATACTGCCTCTCTGATCCTAGTTCAAGGCACTAGTGCTGGTCCTATTCAGTTGTCTTTTTTTGTAACGTTTCTGAGTGGAGGAAAAGGGATGTCAGCAAAAGGTCTGACCCTACTCCTTGCTAGGATCACTAAAATTTTGCCTTAGAACTGATAATATGCAGTAAAAAGCTAAATATATTTACTGGGAAAGCAAGAGAGATTACTACAGAATCTTAGACCTGGGGACTTGGAAAGAATTGCAATATGAGCGTGATGTTGCAGTCCATATTCTTTATGAAAATATGCTTATAATATGACATAACTGAGATATCATTGGAAAGCTAATAATTTACTGAATGTGATTATCCAATTTGTATGCCTGTATCATTTCTGTATCTGAAGTTAGGAATATCAACTATGTATCTGTATTTCAACTATGCTACTTTCGGTGACGCCTATTGCTAACACTTCACGTACAACAGTGGAAAAGCCAGACAGGGCTGATGGCCCATCAACAAGGACAATGGACTGTGGAAAGGCTTGGCCTTCCTGCGGATGCTCCATACTGCCACTGACTCATGGATGCTGTGATACTACAGAGTCAAGTAGTCTTGTCACCTGATACTAAACATTACCTGGGACTTCTTGTAACTTTCCACTGGAAGGGAAGGGTGGGGGGAGTCAAGTTTGGGAAATAAAGGATTCCCACCTTATGTAAATCCTACTTAAGGGTGGGGAAGAAGGCAAACAGGACTCCTCCTCTCCATGGCCTGTCTGCCCAAGAAGAAAGACTGCTAAAGCCACATGAAAGGAAGGTGGGGTTGGTGGGATGGGGGAGTCCAGACTGAAACAACAGGTCCAGTCCGAAAAGAAATATAACTGGAACTCTGAACCACAGAAACTTTGCAACCTGCCTAAAATAACATTTAGGGTAAGAAATTACATTGTGTAACCTTTTTCTTAAGTATATTGAGCTTAGCCTGCGTACTTTGGTTTATTTGCTCAGTAATCTGCTTTGTTCTGTCTGTTATCTCTTATATTCACTTAAAATTCACCTTTTGTAGTTAAACTTGTTTCTTGTTTATAGTATAACCCAGTTTATGTAATTTCTAACTGGGGGTGGGGAGGAGCAAGAAGTTGTACATATATCCCTCCACATTGAGGGAGGGGGCGAATTTCATAAAACCTTTGGGTTTGTACCCCTTAAAGGGAGTGGGTACCAGAATGTTGGAGCAAGCCCCTAAGGCTGAATCTTTGCGGAGCGAACTTCTGTCTCTCTCTGCAGCTGGGTGTGGCCCTGCCTGTGTGCTTGACTGGAAGAGGCTTGTAAGCCTAGCCCAGCAAGGCCAGGTAAAGGGAACCCAGGCTGGCAGAATAGGCTGATTCAGTGGCACCCCAGCACATCAGATGACACCCCAAAGGTCCCAAACCCATCACAGTCAGTTTCAGTGAAATATATATTTAGCATACAAACTGTAATATTTGCAGTAAACTGTGCAAATACACAATGAAACATCTGTTTGATTCTGAAGGATGATGCCTATTCCAGATAGTTTTCTTGCCCTTCGCACAGGAGCCAGGTAGTGGGATTCTTCCACAAACATCCATTTCAAGGTAACTTTAAAATACACTTTCCAGAGAATGAGCTAGTCTAATTTAGCATATCAAACACTGAGTCTTTACAGTTCTGAAGCAGTAGGACTCACATCTGCCAGGGGCTTCAAAGAAGCCAAATAATCTTTTATGCAGTTCCTCGGGAAGAAAGAGATTACTGAAAGTGAACTGACTTTCCAGCAGCTATACTGAAAGATAGGGCAAAGTTGAAGTGGTGTTTAGATGTTGCTTGTAATTATTAGAATTGGGAGCACTGGCTGTTGGGAGTCTGAAAGGATAGGAAACAGGAAGGAGTGTGGAGGAGTTAAGAGGCTGGGAGAAAGCTACAGAGGGTGCAGCAGCAGCTTGGTAAAGAGGTTTCCACTTTGAAAATAAAGTCCTGTTGAAGCTTGTTAGTACCTTGCCTGGTTGGTACAACATTTTGGCAATGAGGATGGATCTTCTGCCTCTGAACCCACCTGCACCCTTTCTGCAAAGCCCAGGTGAGCCTCCAATTGCTTTTACTACCTGGATCCATATGTTTGAGGCTTATCTGCTTGCAATCAGTGCTACAGAGATTTCTGAAGTAAGAAAACATGCTCTGCTAATCCACTGCCTTGGAGCGGAAGGGCAGCATATATTTTACACTTTTCCCCTTGCAGATGATAAATATGAGATTGCACTCACTGCATTAAGGAATATTTTTGTGCCAACAGTGAATGTAGTAGCTAATCGCTACAGATTTTGCCAGCGTGAGCAGAAACCAGGGGAGACTATAATGCAGTATATTGCTTCCCTGAGGAGTCTGATTGTAACTTGTGACTTTGGGAATATGGCAGATGAGATGATTAGAGACCAGCTCATTGAGAAAACAACCATGCTTCATGTAAGAGAACGTTTACTTCTAGAACCTCAACTTACACTAGAAAAAGCAATAACCATTGCTACCCAGATTGAGTCAGCTACAGCTGAAGCCAAAATAATGAGCATGGATACAGGAGGCACAGTCCAGGCTGTGATTCCTTTGCAGAAAAGTTCACTATCGCTGCAGACAAACAATTACAAGAGGAAAACTAATGAAAAACTACCAAATCAGCAAATTCAAAATACAGTAAAAGCATGTTTTCGCTGTGGATCCCCACAACACCTTGCACACTACACAGGATTCCCGGCAAAAGTAGCTCAGTGCAATCATTGCAAAAAGATTGGGCATTTTGCTAAAGTATGTCACAGCAGCCAGTTCAATCAACAGGTGCATGCAGTTACAATACCAGAAGTTACTGTGCTGAGCATGGACAAAATCACTACTGCACATATTCCAGAACAGATAAAGTGCATGATAAATGTTTCTGCCATACCCTCAGGCAAATCACACTCTATTCAGCTAATGCTGGACACTGGCTTAGCAGTATCTATACTACCTGATTCCATCTATCTGCATTACTTTAAAGATGTGCCTCTTACTGAACCCAAACTTCACTTGGTGTGCTATTTGAAAAACCATATTCCAGTACGTGGCTGCCCGCCAGCAATAGTTACTTTTGGTGATTGCTATGTAACTGCAGAGTTCTACATTGTCCACAGAGGCACTCCTATCATTGGCAGAGATTTATTGGCTGCTTTAAATCTCAGGGTAGTTAATGGACGAATTGATCTTCCTCAGCAAAGCACTCTTGCGGTACACACACCAGTTCCAGCTGGGATCCAACACCAGGTTGAGGAGAAACTCGGCTGTGCTTATGGGTTTCTGCATAAAGTTAAAATGCGGAAAGATGTGATGCCTGTACGACAGAAGTTATGGCGCTTTCCATTTTCAGTCAGGGAAGCTGTTTCAGAGGAGCTTAGAAAACTAATTCAAAAGGACATTATTGAAGAGATCAACTCCTCGGAATGGGTTTCACCTATAGTAGTGACGCAGAAGAAGGGTGGAGGCATTTGCATTTGTGTGGACTTAAGGGAGCCAAATAAAGCTATTGTGATTGACAGCCATCCTCTTCCTCACATAGAAGTATTTGCAGAACTCCATGGAGCAAAGATGTTTTCTACTCTTGATTTGCAGAGCGCATACCACCAGGTTATGTTGCATGAAGATAGCAGAGACCTCACAGCATTTATGACACATGAGGGACTATTCCATTTTAAACATGTTCCATATGGTCTCACATCAGCCCCAAGTGCCTTCCAAAAAATGATGTCATTGATTCTGAAGAAGCCACATGGCGTTCAGTGCTATCTGGATGATATTATCATGTTTGGAAATACTTCTGAGGAGCATGACAATAACTTGCAGTCTGTACTAAACTGCCTCAGCAAAGCAGGCCTCCAGCTCAATAGGTCCAAATGCAAATTTAGACAAACTGAACTCTCCTTTCTGGGGCATACAATTTCACAGGCTGGACTAAAACCTGATTCAGATCATATACTGGCAATTTCAAATGCTCCTCCTCCAACAGATTTGCAAACCTTACGTTCCTTCTTGGGTCTTACCTCCTGGTATGCAAAATTCATTCCCAATTATGCTTCTGTCATTGAACCGTTACAGGAATTACTACAGAGAAGTTCAACCTTAGTGTGGACAATGGATGCACATGCTAGTTTCGAAACGGTGAAAGACTTGATTGTACATAGTCCAGTACTTGCACTATTCAGTCCTGTATTGCCCACAATTGTAACTACTGATGCTTCTGATTATGGACTTGGGGCTGTTCTCACACAACTGCATGAGGACAACACAGAGAGGACTGTTGCATTTGCTTCAAGAACACTAAGTAATGCTGAGAGAAAATATTCTACAGTCGAAAAAGAAGCACTTGCTTGTGTCTGGGCTAGTGAAAAATGGAGAACTCACCTGTGGCGCCGCACATTCAAATTGCGCACAGACCACAGTCCTTTGACGACATTGCTCACCACAGAAGGACTGGGAAGAGCAGGATACCGTATTCCTCGATGGTCTGTAAGACTACTCTCTTTCAATTATGAACTGGAATATAAGCCTGGAAACCAAAATGTGGTCACTGATTGCCTTTCTCACCTGCCTTTGCCTTCACCAGATGGTCCACCAGAGGATGAGGATGTAGTGGTTGTGCTTATTACAAGCACTCTCATTGCAGTTACAAGAGAACAATTTCAAGCTGCTTGTTCAGCATGTCCAATTCAACAAAAACTACGGGAATTTCTGACAAAGAGATGGCCCAGTAACCCTAAAAACCTTGACCCAGTTTTGCTGCCTTATTTTAGAGCTTGGGATGAACTTTCTTTGTTTGATGGCTGTGTGCTATGAGGTACACACCAGCTCCTTGTGCCAGAAGAATTACAGTCAAAACTCCTAGGCACACGATACTCATCAAGGAATTGTCTGAACCAAACAACGACTACGGGATCTGTATTGGTGGCCAGGGGTGGACTCCGAACTGAAGCACTCATAAAATCCTGTGTCACTTGCCAAATGCATGATAAGACAGCAGTGACATGTACTCCTCCATTGCAGCCTGTTCCTCTTCCTGAATCAGTAAATGGCCTGAGGTTGCGTTTACATCGCAAATCTCTTCTGCTACAGTAATTAAGTTCCTCTCTTCAGTTTTTAGCAGGGAAGGTAACCCCAAAGAACTGGTTTCAGATAATGGTATTCAATTTACTTCCCTGGAATTTTAAACTTTTCTAGTAGAGAGGAACATTTTACACAGAAGGTCATCCTTATATTATCCTCAAGCCAATGGGGAAATTGAACAGTTTAACAGAAGTTTGAAATAGAGTTTGCAAACAGCTAAACTGGAAGGGCGATTGTGGAGAAACTTCACTACTGATTTCTTGCAAGCATACCGGGCTACACGACATGCCACGACGCAAAGATCACCCACAGAGTTACTGCATGGGAAACAGATGAATACTAAACTGAACATTGCTGGATTGTTAACAGCACGACATGATGCCCCAAACGAGGATGTGAGAAAAACAGTTGAACAGAACCAAGCAAAGTCTAAGGCTTTCACAGACAAGTGGCAGGGTGCTAAGGAACCAAAGTTTGAGTGTGGTTTCTTCATTAGAATACAAAAACCTGGAATTTTACTCAAAGGGGACCATAAATTCACTCCTCTTAAAATCATAGAGAAGAAGGGACCTTACACCTATCGACTTTCTGATGGGCGGGTATGGAATGCTTCTTATCTTGCACCTGCCTATGCACCAAGAGGAGATTATGCCAACACCCAGTCTGCATTGGATGACTTCACCGTAGTATCAACACAACAAGACATTGCACTGGAACCGGGGCTTGAGAGACTGCCTGTCAGACCCAGACGACCACCTGTCTGGACTAGAGACTATGTTATGTAGTATCTACAGTGTTTTCAGTGTAATATTTCTGCCAATGGTATAGTGTCTTGTTTCATATTTGTCCCTGTGGTTAGAACACCAATGTTTATTGTAATTGGGAGAGTTTCTTAAGAGAGGAGGGAATGTGGTGTTTAGATGTTGCTTGTAATTATTAGAATTGAGAGCACTGGCTGTTGGGAGTCTGAAAGGACAGGAAACAGGAAGGAGTGTGGAGGAGTTGAGAGGCTGGGAGAAAGCTACAGAGGGTGCAGCAGCAGCTTGGTAAAGAGGTTTCCACTTTGAAAATAAAGTTCTGTTGAAGCTTTTTAGTACCTTGCCTGGTTGATACAACAGTTGACAAATTACCTTTCTTTCCAGATGAGAAAGAAGAGAAGCAACTTTTATCCCAGAGTGGGTTGTCTTGTTTGTTTGGCTTCCCATAAACTGCGGTTATGGGTCTATTACAGGAGAGGTGTGTGAGGTTCTGTAGCCTGCAATGTGCAGGAGGTCAGACTAGATGATCATGATGGTCCCTTTTCACCTTCAAGTCTGTGAGTCTATGAAGCATTTCTTGAAATGAGATATATTATGCTACTTGCTGGAGACTGGAGACATACTAAGAGTCATAACCTCACATAAACATATTAATGGCATTCTTGTCTCCTGAAATGTATAGCATAAAGCAAACAAGGCTTATTCACAAGTCATCTTAGTACTGTATATGTGTATTGTAGCACCCTTGGTCACAGATCTAATCTGTTTCCCATGTCAGCTGAATTCAGTATAAATATTGCTCTTATAACTTGTAACTTCATTACAGCTTAGGGGAAAAGGTGACCTATATGTTTTTCTGCCCTATGAATTATCAGGGGGCAATTTTCTGCTGAAAAAAACAAAAAATAACTAAGTCAACTGTTGTAATATCATTGGGTTATACTTCAGGAACTTTATCTGTTTGTTGAAGCAGCACAGGCTGAAATAAGGCACATAAGTATTGGCAAGACTGAAGTGTCTGTATGGATCAAGGAACATAAATTATGTTTGCTTCTAATAGACAACACAGACAGCAGTTCTTAGTCTTCATTTCAATATAATACTGAAGCCAGCAGCCAGTGCTGTGCTACAAAACAGCAATTCTATAACCATGATGTGGTTTAAGATTTTTGGTGAATATTTCTAATAACCTATGATACAGGTTTTTCTTAACTCATTAAAATATGAATGAATTCATGGTACCAGTACCTAGTAGACCAGCTGCTACCATCAGCCACTTGCTAAATTTGTTTCTTTAAAATAAAATGTGGAAAAACTCAGTGAAAGGTGTCAAAGAACTACAGCTTCCAAAACTGTCAGTTTATCACAGAAGAGATACAAACACAGGCAACCGCAGTGCAAACTTCAGATTGTGCCTGCCAAATTACCACCCTGCTGACATGTCAGCACCAGCTTCAGAGGCAGTGGTTTGTATGATCTCCATTCCTATTCAGCCGTTGGCTTCTCTCAGACTGCCTGATGTGGACACTTGTCTACTCTACGAAATAGACTACCATCTTCAAACAGCCATCAGATGGTTGTGACCTCTGTTACTGCTGATGTGGGCTGGATTTCAATTAACAATGATTTAGAGGGGAGAGGTAGCTTATTCCACTGGCTGCTCTCTGAGACATCCAGCTGCTACCCCCTTGATAAATAATTGTTTGATAGGCCAAGACAACTGTTTTGTCTATATTCTATTACAAAGCACAGTACTGAGAGTGAATATTTTCTAGATTATGTTACGAATTATATCTGATAGGACACGCACACAAATGCTGCGAATTACACCTGGTAGGACACGCACACAAATGCTGTGAATTATACCTGATAAGTCACGCACAGTTCGAGTCTAGGCTGAGGCACATAAACAAAGTCCACAACTGCAGAGTTCCCAAAAAACACCAAGTTTATTATGCTTGAGCGTGGTGCCCCCCTGCTCGCCAGGAGGGGACCCCGAATACAGATTATACAAAGGTTATATACCTCTTAGCAAAGCATGATGCCCTCGTGCATCGGAAACCTTAGCCAATAAACAAACCCTTTTCTTATCTACCACCTATCCCTGCTTGGTGCATTCCTCGTGCTAAACTAGTATGTTAATTACACAGCATGGTCCTAAAGCGATGCATCAGTAACTTTTATTATCAGGATGGGAGGCCTCACATCAAAGGCCAGGAGATAGGGAGTTAGAGACAGACAAAGAACAGATACCGGGAGTCAAGGCGGGCTGGAGACAAGGAGGAGGATTTTCACAGGAATGCAGTATCTAAGGAACACTCCTCCTGGTGCATGATGTGCTTGCTTTTAGACAGTGGTGGGCCCCAAACCAAAATGGAGTCGTGCTAACTTTTCCTTAACAATTAACAGATCTCAAACTTGTGTGTGATTTTAGTGGCATGCTTTAAAACCAGCTTAATATACTTTGCACAAACAGGCGTGAATTTAAAAATTGCTGAAAGTACTGTTTCACTAAATTTTACATCTCTAGACAAAAATATTGTATGTTTATGACTATTAAAATATTGTGCATGTAAACACTAATCACAGGCAAGGACCCTTTGTACAAGGTGCTGTAGTTTACTTGTGAATATACAAAAGTAATACTTCCCATTTTCTGCCTGAGGTGTTTGCTCTTATTTATTTATTTATTTATTTGTATAACTGTAGTGCTTAGGAGCCCTAGTCACAGGCCAGGATCCATTGTGCTGGGTGCTGTACAAATACAGAACAAAAAGACCAGTCCTGACCCAAAAAGCTTACAATCTTAAATATAAGGTAAGAGACAACACTTGGGGGAGTACAATGAGGCAATATTGGTCAGCATGATAGCTGTGGTCACATCAGTGGTCATGTGTTATAAGCACAGACTATAGGATCAGATTTAACGTGGTTGTATGGATGTAAGTGAGAGTAGAATTTTGCTCCACATACTAATCTTACTTTTATTGCAGTTTTAGCAAATATATTATTGAGTTCCAATTTTAAGTATTCAAATATTTAATCAGCCACTAATAACCATTCACTATGGGTATTCAGGACTCAATATTTGAAATCAAAGCTATGTTGGCTACTTGGGATTGGCCACACAATTAACGTGTTGTTGTTTCTGTTCCCGGATGGTCATATAAGTAATGTCCCATGATTGGATGAGAGTAACTTTTTTTATTTAAGAGTAAAAGTCCTCTAGGCAAAGCTGTGCCTTCTTTTGTGTTTGTTACAGTGCTTAGCATGTTATTGGTTCTAATGGAAATAAATAATATCCTTTTGATTAAGATATGAAGATATAGTCCTTGATCCTGCAAATGGATCTACATGGATTGACCTCCCACCTCTGTGGAGCTCTACTGGCTTCAATGGGGCCCTTTGTTTTCTGTATAAATGGGTCAATATTGGATCTGCTCAAGTGATATCTACTGGTGTTAGGTGTTTTTCATTACAGAACTCTTTAGTTTTTACTGATAATTTAGTATATCTAGCATATCTTGTGACTGTAATGAATAGCGGGACAAAAAATTCAATACACTGATATGGTCACATCAGCAGTTGCTTTTAATATATGCTGCTTAATTACTGGCTTCCAGTAAAAAGTTATTTAAGAATAAAGTTATTTTTTTTCTTAATACCGTATATGTACAAATGAGTCCCATAACTAATTCAGGAAATTTTAAATTTTGAGAATTATTTTTAGATTTGGCCAATAGTTATTTTTAAATACTGCTATTCCTTATGACTTACAGACAATGTTTTATATCTGTGGCTTGAAAAAGCTCTGCAAGCCATCCATTCATGAAGTGGTTCCATGCTGATTTCCAGTTACCCATGATTCGCTGCTTGGCCAAAGCAGTTGCTAGGTTTACTATGTATGGCTATTTTGCCCAGTTATTTCCCTTTTGAAATCTAGCAAATACAAAGCCTGAGAGCATGCAATATTAAATGCTGACATAGCAAAACAGGCTTTCCATAGAACGTCCTGAAGAGCACAATAGGTTTACAGTAGAAATATATTGGCAGAGTGCCCTTGTACCGCGTTACAATGCCAGCATGTGCACAGCTTATTAACATCTTGGGAGTAACACAAACTATGAGCTATGCTGTAATTTATGGTAACATTTATTGTGAAGCTTTCAAGAGATCCATCCGTATGCTTTACCATTTTTTAAATCTTCCTAGGTGTGTTGCATATAAATCCTACATCTATTTGTATTGTATTTTAGTTATTGTTAGGACATAAAAATCTCTAAACACAATACATAATGAGGATATTACTCCCTGAAAAGCTTTTATTTTTTTCCCACTAACTTATGAATTCACTGATTCGCTACCTATGCTAAAAATTATTTCTGCCTAGGAGGTTTCTGGCAAATTACTTCTTCTACTGACATACATTCAGCTAGAGTTTCAAAGCATGCAGTGAACAACATCCAGGAACTCTCTTCTAGTTGGAAGAAAATGTTTTAGCATTCACTTCCTTTCCTGTATGTGCACATAGAGGGGCCTTTCAAATATTGCATCCTTTATGATGCACTGAGCCTTTTTAAAGTTAATGCATGAACTCAAACATTTATTCAGGCACAAATGCTGAAGAATGAAATGCAAAGCTTGTATCTTTGGAAACCTAATTAAGAGTAAAATTTGTATGTTTCAAAGCATCCTGTATTTCATTATGAAAAATTGGGATGGGGAATCTAGTGTGTATACTCTGGGGCGCACACTGGTTTTATTGAATTTACTCTGTAATTGGATGTATATGGCGGTCTGAATCAAGAAAGTTACCATATGGTTTGTCACACCATTAAGCAAATCTCCTTTATATACTCTGTGGATACTTCATAAATTACATAACCTGGGTTAAATATAATTGAATCTACCAATAAACAAACAACCCCTACATAAATACACCAAACTTAAGCAAAATAATCACCCTTAATACCAGCCTGCACCATCAAAATGAATATAGTGCATAAAACAAATGAAAGCTGCCTTAAATTCCCATAGGAAGTAAGTTGTATGAGCCAACTGGTGGCCATAAACGTGGGTCAAGAGTAATTAGTACAATCTTTTCCCCTCTTTCTGTCTGTATCACTCTTATGCAGTTGGCATCCTTCTATCTTTTCTTTGGCATTTCACATGATCTCTCGATGGCTGGAACATAGATGTTCCTTCACTGCAACATAGATGTTAGGTGAGAAAGACTTATTTGTTCATCCACTCCACTGCCCTGTCAGTGCAAGATTCTTTCATACAGTATGTTTCTAGTTTTCTGATACTTTAAAGTCCCATGTGATGGGGCATCCACCACTTCCCTTGGGAAGAGTATTCTGCTATTGAATACATTTGAGTCTCAGGAAGCTGCTTCTGATCTTCAGACTAAATTTTCCTTTCGTTTCTTGGATCACTGACCCTCTGCAGACCTATAATGCACACATGTCTTATCCGAAGAATTCTTCCTGGTTCACAGCCGATGTTGCCACAGAAATTTTCTACAGCTGATTGACCTCAGATTAATTTACAAATTGCCTTTATATTTGTACATGTGACTGGATGAATTTAGAAAGTGGCTAAGGAAAAGACTTTAAAACCAAAACTGTGACAATACAATGCATGATTTTGAAAGTAATACAATGATAAATACACAAGCATCTCTCGCAGTAGGTACATTTATACATATTACCAAACTGTGGTCCTGTTGCATCTGTTAATGTTGCTCTGGCAGAAATAGAGGGTTTTCTATTCATCGACTCATAGAGCCATAGGGTTAGAAGGGACTGCAAGGGTCATCTAGTCTAACTCCTGCCAGGATGCAGGATTTGTTTTGTCTAAAGCATCCAAGACAGATGGCTGTCCAGCCTCCTTTTGAAAACCTCCAGTGAAGGCATTTCCATGACTTCCCTAGGCAATCTGTTCCATTGTCCTACTATTCTTACAGTTAAAAAGTTTTTCCTGAGATTTAATCAGCATAGAACTTTTAGCAGTTTGAACCCATTACCTCTTTTCCTGCCCTCTGTGGCAAGAGAGAACAATTTTTCTCCATCTTTATGGCAGCCTTTCAAGTATTTGAAGACCACTATCATATCTCTGCTTAATCTCTTTTCCAAACTAAACATACCCAGTTCCTTCAGCCTTTGCTCATATGGCTTGAGTTCCATCCCTTTAATCATCTTTGGTGTTTACATCTGGATCCTTTCCAGTTTCTCTATATCCTTTCTATACATTGGTGACCAAAATTGGACACAGTACTCCAGCTGAGGCCTAATCACCACCAAGTAAAGCGGTATTGTCACCTCCTGTGACTTGCATGCTATGCCTCTGCTAATGCAACCCAAAATTGTATTTGCAATTTTTTTTTTGCTAAGCATAACATTGCTGACTCATGTTGAGGTGGTGATCCACCACAACTCCCAGATCTTTCTCTGTTGGCAGTGCTGCTGCCAACCCAAATCTGGGGCGCACACTGGTTTTATTGAATTTACTCTGTAATTGGATGTATATGGCTGTCTGAATCAAGAAAGTTTGTATTTGTGCATTTAGTTTTTCTTCCCTACGTGTAGCACCTTACATTTGTCTTTGTTGAATTTTGTTTTGTTGTCTATAGCCCAGTTCTCCAATTTATCATGATCCCTTTGGATTTTAGCTCTATCCAAATTGTTTGCAACCCCCCCTGCCCCAAAGCTTTATGTCATCTGCAAATTTGATCAGTATGCTTGCTATTCCTACATCTAGGTCATTAATAAAGATATTTAATAACACAGGATCCAGAACAGATCCCTGTGGAACCCCAATGGAGCCCTCCTTCCAATCTGACATAATTCCATTAATAGTTAGTCTTTGTTTGCTGTTGTTTAGCCAATTATATGTCCACTTAATGGTAGCTCTACTGAGCTTTCATTTCTCCAGGTAACTTATTAAAATGTCATGTGGGACAGTGTCAAAAGCCTTAGAAAATCCAGGTGTATTATGTCCACCACACTCCCCTTATCCACCAAACCAGTTACCTTGTCAAAGAAGGAAATCAATCAAGGTTTATAGCCTCTTTATAATTGGATATTGGCAGAACACACTCACTCCTCCTTACTCACTAGTGCATATGCAAGGCACTTCTCAAATCAATTTACTGAGTGGCTGAGTAGTCCAGCTGACAGGTCTGAGAGTCAGCTCCTACCTCTGTGACCTTGGATAAGACATTTCACTTTTCTGGGTCTCTATTTCCCCTCTGTCCATCTTATCTATTTTTATTGCAAACTCTATTTGGACATGGGGGCTCTGATTGCAGTTGGGGCTTCTAGGTGCTAGTGTAATACAAATAATTACCGCTACTAATAATTGATAATGATGAGCACTAGTCTTGGTGCGGTGTTCTCCTTTCTCTCATCCTCAAGGGTCATTATTATAGTTCACTCCAGGCTATCTTTCTAAGTAGGGACTTTTTTTCTTTTTTCCAGGGGAGAGTTGACAAGCAACATCTGAGCGTACAGTAGTCATCCTAAGGCAATATGAAATATGCCTTACTGGACAGATGCTATGTAACCATGGGCACTCAGGCAGCCAAATCAGCTGCTGTGACCAGGTGCCAGATTTGCTGTTCGGATGCACCAGCTGTTGTTTGCTGGGCTACATTTGTGAGTGGGGAATCATGTTTTACAAAGCTGCTTTTCATTACCCAGTGTAGTGAGAATTGTAAAGAATGTTTATTTCTTCTTCTGAACTCCCTCTTCTGGCTAACAATGAAAAACAAGTGCTGGTCTGAGCCAATGTTTTTACATGCACAAGGAATAGATGCATAACACAAGTCAAGAACATTTTACAACTGGTTCACAGTAACTCTCAATGCAAGAAGCCAATGTTAATTGCAGGAGAAGCATAATCACTTAAGAATTCAGGGATACACGTCATTCATTTCTTATTCATTTAGATATGAATACGAACATCCACTTTAATTTTCTGAGTTTAAGAAACTAATAGGCCAAATTCATCATAATATAATCAATGCCAATCAACATGAGTGTATGGAAAATAGATGTGTCAAACTACCTTGATTTTTTTTATGAGAAGTTTTGTTGATAAAGGTAATAGTGTTGATGTAACAGACTTCTATAAGTCGTTTGACTTGGTACCGCATGACATTTTGATTAAGAAACTAGAAAGATACAAAATCAACATGGCACTCATTAACTGGATTAAAAACTGGATAGCTGACAGGTTTCACAATGTAATGGTAAATAAGGAATAATAATTGAGCAGATGTGTTTCTAGTGGAATCCCTCAGGGACTGGATCTTGGCCCTTTGCTATTTAGTGTTCTTATCAATGCCCTGGATAAACACACACAATCATTACCACTCCCACAATCTTTGTGTCATCTGCAAACTTTATCGGTAAACAATGAAGAGGACCGGTCACTGTATTGTTTGGTACAAGCAAAGAATATGCGTTTTAATATGGTCAGATATATATTCATCAAGGAACAAAGAATGTAGGCCTTCCTTCCTCTACACATCCCCTCTCCCCACAAGTAAGAGCAATGAAAGGATGAATTACTGCCAGGAGAGTGGAAGTACCTGGTCCCTCAGAATGATCTATTGATACAGACCTTGGGATTGTTGGTTATTGCTGTGATTTACCAATTAGCTCATTGGCCTGTTTGTAGCTTTAGAATGGACACTGCACTGGTCTTCTGGAATAAAACCACACCAGAAATCTGAGCACAGTTGGGGGTGGGGCTGGAGTTCCAGGGTGATCTTACCTGCAGTGCTGCCCTGCATGTATGAATGGGAATCTCAAGTAGGAGTAAGGTACTCTGTGCATGCGTGGACCCTCTCTTTCAGGCTTGGAATGTGTGTTGATTCCAATTGGCTGCTGCCATATATTTGGCAATAGTGACTAACTCTCTGACTGTGAGAGTGCTGGGCTTTGACATTTGTTTTTAGGGAGGATGGAACAACTACACTGCGTGTACTGGCTGGGAAAGGGCTCTCTCTTCTCATGAATACCCTCAGTCAGACTTTCCACATGTGACTCTCTGTGGTCAGTGTAGCACTTGATCTGCTCATGTATAGGGGAGCTCGAATATCTTTGGAATTTGAGATCAGGTACATGTTCTACCTCCGCTTCCTGACTAGGTTAGTGTCAGTATAAGGGTTGCTCATCCCAATTGTGATTATCTGTTTTGTGGTTGTCCCTACTGTGCTATTTTCTTGGATATTGTCTGTATGTTTGCTACTGTACATGTGTCACCAAATGACAAGCTGAGAGATTCTCCTCTGCTGGAGGAAGGCAAAACAACCCTTGCTATGTATAGCACTGGTGGCATGAGTGTAACTAGTGGAATTATTTCAGCCGTACAGAATTGTCATGACCAGCCCAGGCATAAAATCTCACCATGGACTGTGGTAGATTCTCCATCACTGGCTATTTTACAATCAGAATTGGATGATTTTCTAAAAGAGATGCTTGAGTTCAAAAGGAATTCTTTTGGGGAAGTTCTATGGCCTGTGTTATACAGGAGGTCACCCACAATTTACTGTGATGAAGATTATTATGAAATTCTTATGGTACTTTATATAAACACGTGTGTGTGTGTGTGTGTGTGTGTGCGTGCGCGCGCGCGCACAGACACAAACTAATATTCAGCCTGAGTGGATAATGTTTCTAGGTTGAATTAGCTGCAGAAGAGAGATGTTAATCTGTACCACCTCTCAGTTTATCGGCAGATGTCCTCTTTTCCCAACTAGCACTGTTCTGACAAAGTAGTCCTATGTTATCTGTCCAAAAGGCACAGAATTGTAATCTCTCCTGTCAGTGTGGTTAATGTGCCCCCGTACTGTCTTCCCTCAGCTATTGTTTTCGCATGCCATCTCAAGACATTGTATGTTATCTGCTCTCAGTTCATGGGTAGCACTTCCTGCCCTAAAAGGCATGGCAGACAGTTGAACCTAATGCTTTTGTTGTATATTCAGCAAACACAGTAATACATCTACTGATGTTAATTACAGAGAACGGACAATCCGTTGCAGCATGTTACAATTTGTTTGTGAACTCTACCCTTTTGTGAGCATTTGCACATTTTAACTAAATACGCCTGGGCAAGTATTATTAGCCCTATTTAATGGAGGTGGAACTGAGGAACCGAGAGACTGTGTGACTTGCCCAAGGTGACACATGAAATTGGTAGCATAACAGACTTGAAGTGAGGTCTCCTGAGTCCCAGTTAGTGATTTAGTCACAGGACCATCTTTCCTCCCTCCCCGCCCTCTCTCCCCTCTAAAAATGCCTTGCGGTTGAATGTGCCCCACAGTTTACATCTTGCTGGAGCTAGCCTCCTGTAGCATCTCTGGCCTAATGAGTTCTGGTAATGGAAGCTGGCTCTTATAAGTGTGTGTGACCCTGTTTTCCCCAGGAATTGAAATTAGGGCGGGTGTTTGAATTTACAGGGGATATGAGGGCCAAGGGGTGAGACTGTGCAGGTGAAGGTGAACTGTATGGCACCACAGTAAAAACTGAAAAAATGTTTCACGACCATTTTATTAGCTTTAACTCCTGTTTTAAAATTATCACACAAATTAAAGTTGGCTACTCAAGCCTACTATGAAGCACAACATCTACATCCTTGGTTTCTTCTTGTAATTTTGCACAACTCTATTAATGAACTTCTTGAATGAAGTGCATTCATCTTTGCTGGCTTCTCATGTGTCCAGTCCTTCATGATATGCTCATGATCAGGCAGAAGGTGACTTCTTCAGATCATGAGCATTCTTTTTCCTCATTGAATAGAATTTTAACTGTAGCTGTTGTGATTGGGAGTAGCAAGAGATGAATTCCTACTTCTTTCATCCCAGGAAACATAGCACAAAGTTTGGGTCAAATCACTAGTGATGATGAAATTGAAGTCAAATTTTTGTTCATTCACTGTATGACATTCCACTCTGTGTTGAAATTCTCTAGTCTGTACTGAGCACATGGCAGCCCCACTGCTGGTAGTGCTTCACTCCACTCAATGGTCGGTGTTTTATAAGTCAGGCATCTGTAAAAGCTACGCAGAGGTTGAGTAAAATCCAGAAGTTGCTGCTGTAGATTTGTAAGAATCAAGTCTGTGTACTTTTTCATCTGGCTTAACAAACACTTCTTGCCCTCTTCATTTAAGGATTCACTATAAGTGCCTTCATTAGTCGACTTCTGGACTGAAGTCTGTGCTTCTTCCAGTACATTTTCAATGGATAGCCCTCTAAGTGATCCAAATGTAACTTCAATTGCTGGACAAAGATTGACTAATGTAACAGATCCTGGATGGCATTATTTAATGACCCAAGTAGTTTCAACAGTAGACTTACAAGAGACAGAATGGCAATAGTCTTCTCTTAACTTACTAGCAAAAGTAATCCACCAGCCTCACTACTTTGATCCGTCCCATTTCAGTAGAAACTTTCCAAAGCCAGTAATAACAGTTGCAGCAATTTTAAGACAACAGCCAAGGATCACTCATCAGAAAGCCAGCAGGTTTTCCCAGGTTGGACTAATTTGAACTTCAGTCCAAGTGTATCTTCTAGACATTCAGTCCTTTTGGACTCTTCATTATGCTCTTTTTTTCCCCCAGCGAGACATTAAATTGGTGGCTTTTTAAATGTCTTTTGAAGATTCTGCAGCTTGCACTAGTGCTAGTTGGAGTAGATGGCCTCTGCAGTGTGTATAGGAGAGAGATGGGTTACACTTTTCTCTGAGCAGAGCTTGTACTCCACTCTGTCTTCCAGAAAAGTTTGCAGCTCCATCAAATGCACAAGCACCCATCTGTTTGGGGTTCAATTTACAAGCATTTAACTCTTCTAAATGTAGGCTGTCACAGATGCAGCCAGTGTGTCTTCCATAACCTGAACATCTAGACATGCATCTATTGGCCTACCACTGACATGAAGATAACCACAGTGACCTAATACTTTATGCCCATTTGCATTAGTGCATTCATCAGCTATTTATGCACACTTTTTGAATATGGTGCATACATTTTTCACTTTTTCAACTGCTGAGTCTTTCACTGTTGCACTGCATGCTTCTAAGCAGTCAGCTGAGTTTCTTGCAAAAAGATAGTGAGCATTTGCCGGTCTTGTTCAGAACCAGCGTCCAACTTCAAGATTAACAAATGACAGTGGACTTAACATTGGCCTCCAGTTTGTACCATGTGATTTCTCTTGCTTAAATAGAAAGTATGATACGACAGACATGTCTGTTCGCGTGAACTGTGTTTGTGTCTCCAGCATTCTTAACAGCCTCATTAAGTACTTCTAAAATTGACTTTTACAGTGATTGGCTTATAAGGCTTTCTGCATGTCAATGCAGTTCAGAGGCTTGGTGTTTTGCAGCCTTTTCACGTAGGTTGTCAGCAGTGGCTTTGCTGATAGGTCTGGCAAACCAAGCTCCTCCACTTTTACTATATAAATCCATGCTATGCCCACATCTTGAATACTGCATGCAGTTCTGGTCAGCCCATCTCAAAAAAAGATATATTGGAATTGGAAAAGATACAGAGAAGAGCAACTGAAATGATTGGGTATGGAACAGATTCCATATGAGGAGAGATTTAAAAAGGCTGGGATTTTTCTGCTTGGAAAAGAGATAAAGAAGGCAAGATATGATAGAGGTCTATAAAATCTCGACTGATGTGATGAAAGTGAATAAGAAAGTGTTATTTACCCCTTCACATAATACAAGAACTAGGGGTCACCCAATGAAATTAAAAGGCAGCAGGTTTAAAACAAACAAAAGGATGTATTACTTCACACAAAGCACAGTCAACCTTTGGAACTCTTTGCCAGGGGATGTTGTGAAGGCCAAAACTATAACATGGTTCTAAACAGAACTAGATAAGAAAATGGAGGATAGGTCCATCAATAGCTATTAGCCAGGATGGCCAGGGATGTAACCCCATGTTCTGAATATCCCTAGCCTCTTTTCGCCAGAAGCTGGGAGTAGATGACAGGAAATGGATCACTCAATGATTGTCGGTTCTGTTCATTCCTTTTGAAGCACCTGGTATTGGCCACTGTTGGAAGGCAGAATACTGGGCTTAATGGACCATTGGTCTGACCCAGTATGGCCATTGTTATATAAAAATTAATTCTAATATAATAATAAAAATGTTCAGTACAGCAACTCCCCAGGATAGCAACAATGTGAGATAACTACCTTAGCAAAGAATTCATTTTAAAAATCTTGGCCTACTAAGAACTGTATATTTATATACGTTTCCCAGACACAAATCTAGCATTCTGGAGCAAAGTCACTAAAACCTAGTCCAAGAAACAAATGTTCCTTTAATGTGCCCCTCTCTTCTCCCTCCACCGCACCCCACTCATAGTTGTTGTTCTTGGTCAGTGAAGACCCAGAGTTCAGAAGTGCTTTCCTGTGAGTTCACCTCCAACTCTGGGGGATGGGAGGGGAGAAGGCACCTTGTTCATTCTTTCAGCCGCTCACTCTGGCCACTGTTCACTCCACTGGTCCATTGCCGATGGCCTGTGCTGTCACCTTCTGCTGCCACCTGCCACTGTGACCTCTGCAAGTCGGTCTCTTGAGGTTCCACCCAGCTCTCAGTGATTTCAGCTCTCAGTGGACTAACTGTTAGTCCAGGCTGGGCAGTCTCTTTCACAGAACACTGTCCTGCAGCGGGTCTCAGCACTTAGACCTGATTATCAGTGATTTCAGCTCTCCTGGTCACTTAAAAAAACACAAAAGACTCTCTATAGAGCCTACTCGGCTCTATTTTTAAACAGGGGAGAGGGTGTGACACTGCTTCCCATATATTTCATAGCAATATTATGATATGATTGTGTCATAATCATAATGTATTTTATGCAAGATAGGTCATGTGAGGTATCCTTGGAAAGGTTATGATTATCCTATTTGTATGAATGTATCACTTTTTATCTAAAGTCAGGAATACTGACTATACATCTATACTACATAAGTGTTTGCACCTGGGAAATACCCACGAGACAGAATACAATCAATCAGTCTGGCTGGCTAGCTGGGAACAAGTCAACGGAGCATTAGGGAGAACAATAGGTTTTTGAAGATGCTAATCTTCCACCTTTCTGGAAAGCCTTCCTGTGGACACTGAAAATAAACTTTGAGTTATGGCTGCAGGGTCATGTGATCAAGTCACCTGGTACTGGAATCTGTCTTGGAATACCGGTGTCTTTCCACTGACAGGGGTGGGGATCACACTGGAAGACAAAGGGTTTCTGCCATATGTAAAACCTATTTAAGGCAGGGGAGTGACATAATTGTTCTTCATTCTTCACTGAATCCCAGCCCGAGATGACTGCTGGAAACATCTAAGAAACAAATATGGGATGGGGAAGAAGAATGACATACCTGGAGTCTTAAGATGCAAGCAAGAGCAGCTTGCTTCCAAGAATCTCTGCAATCTGCCTAAAACAACATTTAGGGTGAGAATTGCTACTTGTATCTGTTTCTTTAGTACCTTAAGCTTAGTTTGCATGTTTGTTTTATTTGCTCAGTAATCTACTTTGATCTGTTTGCTATCCCTTATAATCACTTAAAATCTATCTTTGTAGTTAATAAACTTGTTTTTGTTTTTTCTAAAACCAGTTTGTGGTATTCATAACTGAGGGCAAAAAGCTGTGCATATCTTCCTCCACATTGAGGGAGGGAGTGAATTTCATGAACTTACACTTCGCAGTTCTCTGTGCAGTGCAAGACGATACAATTTTGGGTTTATACTCCAGAGGGCGTGTGCACTTGAGTGCTGGGCAATTCCTTAGCTGAGCTTTCCCATGCAGAGCTGATCTCAGGATCTGTGTGAAACAGCAGCTGGGTGTGGCCCTACGTGTGTGTGTGTGTGTGTGTGCGTGCGTGCGTGCGTGCGTGCATGCGCGCATGCCCTGGAAAGGAGCTGAAGAGCCTGTCATAGCAGCACGGTGTAAAGGGAACCCAGGCTGGTAGGTCAGGTGAGCTCAGTGGTATCCCAGTTCCAAGTGGCACCCCGGGGGGAACCCATCACACAGGGGCAGGTCAAATAGTGCCTGTGACTCTTAGGCGGAGCCCACACCACCAAGCAAAACACCTGTCCTCAACCTCTCTTTCTCCCTCCCGCCCAACAGGTCTGGCATCCAAACCCAGTTCAGTTAAGAGTGACCAGTGCTTAATTTGCAATGAAAAAGGTGCCGGGGCTCAAACAAGTTTTTTATATTTCATCACTGATGCGGCAAGCCCAGAGATGCTGGGGCTATGAACTACCAAGCCTAGAGGTGCCAGGGCTCAGCCCTGGCACAAATTAAGCATTGAGGGTGTCCCCCTTCCCCACAATCAGGACAGGTTAAGCACAGTTCTGCTGCCCTTTACTCATATAATAACAACATTTAATTATCCCCTCATTCAGTACTGAAGTGATTTGTAACCCAATATCAGCCAAAATGAATCACTTGGGCAACACAGCTCTGTCTGCAGGATACCTAGACAGAGTAGGTGTGTTCATGCAGATGTAAGCAGAGTCAGGATGAGCTCTACCCTGACATCTGGTGGCGAGTTGTGGCAGGTTGTGGAAAAGAAATTTAGGGGCTGATCTCATTTCCATAGGCACACCCACCCCGCCTAGATGGTCACTTCAGCTGCTGTAGGAGCACCAGTTTCTGTTATTGGGGCAGGAAGAATAAACTGTTATTATCCTGATTATGTGACTCAAGGACAGTGGAACTGTACTTGGCCTTTTGTTATGATGGAAGGACTCACTATCAACTAAGCAGCACTCGCTAGGCAAGGGTTCCAACTCCCAGTGAATTGAAGGAGGCTGGGGTGTAGGTATTAGTACCTGGTGGTGGGGGCCTGAAGCACTAATTGCACCTTCTCTACTGTGGAATATCAGAGCTAATTTTGATTCTATTAGGAGTCTGGTTACAGGCTGCTGAGCTGAATTCACTTTGGGCTAATGGTGCACCAGCACTGAGGCTCCCCTACTACAAGCTGAAATTACTAAAGAGCTAAAATTACTGAGCGCTGTGTTAAGTAGTAGGAGGGTCTGAAGATATATTGCGGGATGGCTGGAGCAGCTCCTGGGACCACTGGTGGAGTGGAGCAGTTTGCAGGACGGCTGGTGGAGCAGAGCAGAGTGGAGCCCCATGGTCCGAAGCCAACTGCCCCACCTCTCCATGTAAGGTGCCCCTTAAACCCCCCCCCTTCCACCCCGCCTGGGAGGTAAAACTCTACAGATAAATGTTTGAACTCTGGGGCTGCACTGACCAGGGACAGAGACTTTTGGGTTGTTGGACTTTTGGGACTCTGGGTGACTTTTGGGTGGCTGGACTCAAGAACCAAAGGGAAAGGACACGGCCCAATTTGCTTGGGGTGGGTTTTTGCTCATGGTTTGTGTTATGAATCCTGTTGGTGGTGGTTCCCCAACATAATGCCACATTATTTCTCTCTGTTATTAAAAGGCTTTTGCTACACTCAGACTCTGTGCTTGTGAGAGGGGAGGTATTGCCTCTTAGAGGCGCCTGGGGGCGGGGGGGTGGTGGTGGTGGTATATATTTGTCCCAGGTCACTGGGTGGGGGCTCGAGCTGGTTTTGCATTGTGTTATTGGAATGGAACCCCTAGATACTGAACCCGGCCCTTGTTGCTGCCAACTCTGAAGGGCAGAAGGGTTACATAAATATAGTCTGATTCTGAAGCCTTTCCACCAACCCCCGGTTCATCACTAGCTGTCAGGGGACAGCTCATTCAAACCTTGCTTACAAATCATAATTTGAAATGATAAGGTTGGCCAACATCGCCAAAACGAATGTGCTGACATTGTCATAAAAAACAATAGCTGTGTGAGGAAGCTAGTCCTTGTTCATAGTTTTCAAACCCATTATGCTTTCTCAGGCACTAGTATTATATCATATACTGTATATGCTTTTAAACTGTGTATTAATGTTTCAATTTCTATTCAAATTTCCAACCAATGACTAAATTGGCAACACTGCATGTATCTAGTTCACCACTGGAGGCATATTGGGGAAATCCAGGGGCATGTAGGGAAATACCTGCTGTGGCCTTTTTCTCTGTGTACTGCTCTAGCTTCACCCCTACTGGGAGCCTGCATTCTCCAACTGCTCTCACCCCTTGGCTAATGGCATCAACTGACTGAGTATTGCAACTGCTGGTGACTGAGTTCACTGGGGTGTCCCTGAGACTCAAAATGTGCATGTTGCTTAATTATTCTGGTGTGTGCAGATCAAATCATTACTCCTACCATGTGTACTGTCCCTTTTTGTGCGCGGAGGTGTGCTGGGGAGGGAGGACTGACAAGGCGGTGCATACAGGTGCACTACAAGTTGATTGCTTCCCTGTGCACCAGACAGTGCTTGTGGGTTCTGATTAGTGTTTGGTCCTTGTGTTATGCCCACTCAGTTGCCATAGGCATGTGGCATCAATGATGCCCTGTGCCCTCCAGAGCTCATGCATAGTACCTTGTGATTCCACTGCATGTGGCTACTGTTGGACGGTCTACCCCTCCCAGTTTCTGTATTGCTCAGTCTCCGGGGGATCTGGGGAAGAGCACATGCTGTGGTAAGGGTCTCAGGGCCAAGGATGCTCACTTTATACACCCTTGGGCCTCTGTGGCCTCCCCCGCTTCCTACTGTGTATCTCTGCAGCAACCACTAGTGAGGCTGTGCCACTACAGTGTATGCACCACTGCTGTGTTGTGAATATTAGGTCTGGGTGACTGGAAAAAAAAACTCTTCCACGTGGAGCACCTCATCTGGTATCGGTCAGAGTTACACAGGTCACTGTGGGTCCTGTCGTATGGTTGCTGCCTGCATTGTCAGTAATTGGTATTCTCTCCTTTTCTGTTTTCACCTTGTGGGTTCATGTCCTAAATGGGCCTCTGCTGACATGTGCCATTGTCCTTTTACGTTTTCCTGAATTATGGTTTAAATATTAGCCTGGATAATTATTTGCAGGAAACATGAATACAGCTTCCTAATGCCACACAAAGTACATAATCTGGATGGAAAGTAAATTTTAATTTATAGGCCCCCTTGAACTAGCTTCTTGACACACACCAAGCAATGTGGAGTTTAACCTCTGACTTTCTGGATTAATGCAACCTTCCAAAGTAAATTCATGGTTCATATAATCTACTTAAAGCCAGTTCAATATTGTTCTTAGATAACATTTACCATTCCTCCCTGCCCACTCTATTTCAGAAAATGTCTGTTTTTACAGTATATTGCTGACAGGTAAGTGCCACTGTGACGGGGCACACTTGCCCCACACTGGTACTGCAAGTGTTAACACCACTCGCTGGGCCAAGGAAGCCATACCCTCACGGCTCTCCTTGGCATGCTCTGGCTGGAGACTAGGTATAAAAGGGAGCAGCTCAGCTCATTCAGGGCTGACCACTGAAGAGAGAGGGCCCATGCTGCAGGTTCCAGCCCAGGAACCACAGAAGCCCCAGATGGTGGAAGCCAGAGATGCTGAGACTCTGGAGGTCACCTGAGGAGTGGCGGAGCTGTTGGGAGCTGCACTAACCAAGGAGTCCAAAGACCCCGGGACCACGACATCAGGAACCAAGTAGAAAGTAGCACAGAGAGACTAGTTGTGGTGCCTGAGTGGGGTCAGCATGTTTTGGGCAGACTCCCCGCTGACCCAGTGGTGGGCATACTTGTCACTGACAGGGCCCTGAGCTGGGACCTGGTGGAGCAGGGAGGGCCCAGATCCCCCTACGTGTCCACCACCCACCACAGAAGGGGCAGTGGTACTGACTCTGGCCACAAGGCCGTGCAGCCCTGAGGGAGGGTGGCGCTACTGACTCTTGCTGCCAGGCCATACTGCCTTGCTGAGCCAGGCAGCTACACTGACTCTGACCACTAGGCGATACACATTGGCTGAACTGGGAAGCCATATTTACTCGGGCCATTGGGTCCCACAGTCCTGTCGGAAGAGGCCGTCACCCTGACTCTGGCCATTGGGCCACACAACCTTGAGAGAGAGAGTGGCCATATTGAATTTTACCGCTAGTCTACACTGCCCAAAGACAAGGGTGGTCGTAAGGATGTGACCACAGGGAAGTAATTGACCTGCCCCAAGAGGGGACAGGGCGCACTTTCCTCGCGACAGCCACTAATTACAATGTTAACAAGAAATCAATATAAAAACAAATTGCAATTGAAATCAAAAAGGAAGAACCTTTATGGCAAATTTCCTTCTTCGGGCAAACATGAAAGATTATTAATTTCTTCTTGTACAAGAGGCTTTTGCTAACACTTCATTACAGTGGAGTTGCATCTTACGTGGGGGTTAGGTTCTAAAGTCAGCGCATAAGGCGAAAATCTCGTATAGTCAAAATTACCCTTGAAAAATCCCTTAAATCGCCCACAAAGTACAGTATACTGTACATGATTTTGTGTATACAACCCTGTACAGTAATATGTATAACGTATACAGTAATGTACAGTATATAATAAAGAGTACATATGCAAAATATAATTTTACAGTACTGTATTTTTAATTACAGGGGGGTAATTACAGGGGGGTCATCAGGGCTTGGTGTTGATCCAGGAGATGGAGGTGATGGAGAGCTTGGGTGATGGAGAGCGAGTTGTAGATGAAGTGCTTGGCTCTGGTTCAGCTCGAGAAGTTGATTGCACAGGATCATCTGCTGCTGGTTGTTTTTCCTTGAAAAACATGGTGATCAGCAACTGTTGCTGTTGTCTCTTGAGCTGCTCAAACATTTCTTAATACAGTCGCAAATAGTCCGTAATACTCCGTGTGATTTTGAGGCTTCATTCCATAGAGGGATCATATTCAGAAATTAAATCATTCAAGTGTTTCGATGCTTGGAACACTTCAGCAAATTTATGAAGATTCCAACTTGCTGGCTCTTCCTGTTCGTCGTTGTCATCTATGTCTTCTGTAGACGATTTTATCAGTTCCTCTAACTCTTCGTTAGTCAATGTTTCTCTATGGCTCTCAATTAATTCTTCAATTTCTTCCCCAAGGATGTCGACGAAGCCATCACCACCCACTTGCCTGGCCACCTGAACAATGCATTTCACTTCTTTGTCAATGGTCGGAAAACCCTTAAAATCATTCACACATTCTTTCCATAGGTTTCGTCAACATGCATTGACTATTTCAGGCTTGCTATGCATCCGATGAAGTGAGCTGTAGCTCACGAAAGCTCATGCTCAAATAAACTGGTTAGTCTCTAAGGTGCCACAAGTACTCCTTTTCTTTTTTCTTTTTTCAGGCTTGATTGAATCTATTGCCTGTTTAATATAAGTGATGCAATTGTCAATGTTGAAGGACTTCCAACACTCCATCACGTTAAGATTGGGATCAGCATCCACAGCGCTACGTATCCGTGAGAACATAAGCCTTGTGTACGTGGCCTTGAAACAGCGAATCACACCTGGGTCGAGTGGTTGGAGGATGGAGGTGGTATTGTGGAGGGGGGAGAAAGATGACTTCAACGTTGTTATGCGCAAACCGGAGTGCTGCAGGGTGGCCAGGAGCATTGTCTATGATCAGCAACACTTTAAAGTCAAGTCCTTTCTCTTCGCGGTACCGCTTGACCTCTGGAATGAAACACTTGTGGAACCGATCCAGAAATAATGCTGCTGTCACCCAAGCCTTTTTATTTTGTTGCCAGAACACAGGCAGGAGATTTTTGTTCTTGCCTTTTATGGCACAGGGATTTGCAGCCCTGTAGAGCAAGCCTGGCTTTATTAAATGCCCAGCCGCATTGCCACAAAACAACACAGTCACACGGTCTTTAGCTGCTTTGAAGCCAGGGGCTTGTCTTTCTGATTTCGAAGTGTAAGTGCGGTTGGGCATTTTTTTCCAGAAGAGCCCAGGCTCGTCAGCATTAAAAACTTGTTCCGGAAGATAGCCCTTTTCTTCTGTGATTTTCTTTAATTGTTCAGGGTAGCTTTTGCTGCCTCTTCATTGGCAGATGCAGCTTCGCCAGTAGTCTGCATGTTTGAGGTTGAAGCAGTTCCTAAAACTTTTAAGCCAGCCTTGTCTGGCTTTGAATTCCTTCTCATCAGAAGGCTGTCCCTCTTCAGCGGGCGTTTTGAACAGCGCATAGAGGCTAAGAGCCTTTTCTCGCAACGTGTTGCCATCGATAGGCACACATTTACGGTTCATGTCTTCCAGCTATAAGTTTAATGCCTTTTCAGTCTTCACTAAAGTCTTATCACGCACCTGGCTTGTCACCTTAGCAGTTATTGGAGCACTTGATGCCATGGCTTGATGTATTTCTCTCTCTTGAATCTTGATGGCACGGATGCTAGATTCATTGCGGCCATATTTACGCGCCATGCTGGAGACTGACATACCGTCTCTCAATAAGTCCAACACAGCCAGTTTTTTTCCAGCATTGGAACAGATCGCTGTTTCTTCAGTTGAGCACCAGATGAAGTAGTTGGCTTGCGTTTAGGGGCCATGTTGTATGAAAAATATGTACAGTATCTTTAAACACTAGAATCACACTCAGCGTGGTGAGATGCTCACACTAGGAGAGGCACTCAGGAACGGAGACTGACTGAGGGAACAGCAGATTCACGTCTCCCATCTCACGCTCACTCCAGGACATATGCTCATTGAGTGGAATGGTGGGCGGAATCGCCTGCACTATTTACAGGTATCTTGTTTTTCTTTTTTAGCTGAGCACGTATAGTTGAATTCGCGTAAGTTAAATGCGCGTATGATGTGACTCACCTGTGCTTTTTATTTACAGTTGTTCAAAAGGTTTCAATTTCTTGAGTAAGTCCATTCAACACAATCAAACTGTTTGTTTAGATAAAAATTGATGTTGATTAAAAGTATGTAGATGCACTATGAGAGTGTGTGAAGTCCAGTATATAAATACCCCTAAATAGTACTGAAGTAAAAACAGGTGAAAAAAATTAATCAATATTTATGGGCTGGGAATTGCGCTTATTTGACTTCATTAGGTAAAGTGTAAGAGAATAAAAGCTAGGTTGTTACTTATTTCCAATAATCACTTTCCCCCCACGGTTGAACCAGTTAATGAAAAGATTTCATTCAACTCCCCACACATTCTAAATTGCTTTCTGTAGCCTCATGGTTGTACATGAAACAGAATAAGTAGATTTCTGAAAGGCCTGGAATTAGGCTACTTGTCCCAAGATACCCTCAAATATTCTCCACAACATTCAGTAGCTTTTAAAAGGCTACAGATTTCTCAATTTACAAAGCAGCCTCTTGAGCCCAGCAGTAATTATCCAAAGGATTATCAAACCAAGCCCTTAGAGAAGATCCATTTTAGACAGCAAGCTAAAATATTTATTTAAGTCCAGACAAGTGCTGCTCTTAGAGAGCAAGTGTGAAAAATCAGGACAAAGAAGGGGATAATAGGCGCCGATATAAGACAAAGCCCCAAATATCGGGATTGTCCCTCTAAAATCGGGACATCTGGTCACCCTCGCTGCTCTTCACTCTGTCCCAGAGTTCAAGAAACCAAGGGGACAATGTATCTGATAAAGACAACACAATGAAAATAGAATTTGCTAGGCCATGTACACAACAGATAATTAAGCTGTGCATCTCACTGTGATGAGACATTAAGGCAAATAGAATGAACATGCTCGATAGGATAAGAAATGATAAAAGCCATTGATCTTTGTTTCAGGTTATAAGCAAGTTAACAGGTAGGTTTAGGAAGAAATTTCTCCTTACACCCTATATTGTGGCGCAACTTATCAGTTGCATTATTAAGGTACTTGTGTATGTTTGGCAGGGGTTACAGTCTTCTGAAATATCTTTCATAGGCCACTTCTGGAGACAGCATTGCAGAGTAGGTGCACAATAGCAATTATATTATCGCCAATAACACAGAAATACCATAGCAGTACAGAAGAATGTTCCTGTCTTTCCTTAACTGCAAATAATATAGGTGAAAGATGATATAACCACCATGCCACTCACATCCCCCATACTATTATATTCACAATGAAGAATAACCGCTAATGCCAGGATCCTCCAAGTCCCAATACCCCTGTAATTGGGGATGGCATAGTGTGGGTGTTAATGAAAAGATCAGTGATGGCCACTGAAAAACGCACAAAGTTGGGTGTCACTGCAAGTTTAAACTAAGTAAATGTCAAATCTCTACCACCAATTTTCTTTCCCAGGAATTGCCTATCAGAAAAGCTCAATGCTCCGGTTTGGTTAGGAGGGTTTAGGTTATCTTATCAAAGGTGTCATCTGAGTGGATGTGGAAGTTTCCGAAGATGACAAGTGTTGTGAACTTCATCATGTCACACTCCATTCCTATCGACTCATCTGGGAAACCTCTGATATTTGTTTGGTGATTCCGACTGGATTCCATGGGACCTGGATTAGCCCTTAAGTGAAGACTGTTTATATGCAATAAGAGCCCTGCAGAAAAAGGAGATGACTTATTAGGCATGGTCTTGAGCTGAATGAATAAATCATATTTAACTGTCGAACTTCACCTCTTTCTGTTTGTCAGCAAAGGGATTATGATTTACACACTTTGTTGCTTGAAATTAATTGTAAAGTAACTTTAGTGACTAATTCTAGGGCTGTAGTACATATATATGTGGTTAGTTGTGAGCATTTAACATTCAAAATCTGTGCTGTTCTGGTTGGATATATATAATTACTGATTGGACGAGTATAGTTCTTACAATCAGGCTTTGGGAAATTTTGATTTCCATGGAGATTCTGTAATATTCACTATTCCAATGAACATTCCTGTCAATGACCTTGCTGGCTGGAATGTTTGTGGAAAGTTAACACACAAGGATCACAATCAGTCTAAGCAAATAATTTTAAAATGTGAATTTAGAGAAAATGTGTGGCAGCATTTGCCCAGTTCCTCTAGCATGGAACTCCTATCCCTTCTGTCCGTACCTGAAGAAATCCACAACCTCTTTCAGTCTTAGCTCCTTGGAGAGAAGAGATGTGTCAGATGGGCATCCTCTCTCCCCTGCCCCTGTATCATGCAGGATCACACAGAAATTTTTTTTTCTGTAGGTGAAGAAAAATATTGGCTTAGTTGGGCTACAGTTGTACTAATTTGGGCTTCTCATGCGGACTGAGTTCCATTGCTCCCTCACATGGGGGACCTACTAAATTCTTCATATACCCATGGAGATGTTAAGTTTATTCAGCTGCTGTGAGACACATCTGATCAATATTGCCAACCCTAATTATTCAAACATCATGAGTGGGGTGCCTAAAATGATGAGATGTTTAATAAATTTGGGGTTCTTTTGCATAATTTCATAGAGTTAACACCAAAAGGGACCATTAGATCAACTAGTCTGCACTACTGTCTATCACAGGCCATTACATTTTACCTAGATACCTGTATATTAAGCCCAGTGACTTTCATTAAACAAGATCATTTAAATCCTCAGGCAGAGAATAGGCGAGACCAAGGTGCCACTAATGACGGAGGCCCCTGCAATGGCAGAGAACTGGGTAGGTGAGATATGCCATATATTTTTATTTGCCTTCTGATTTTTGAATATTTAGGGTGCACCTGGGCCATATTTTCATACTTTTTCTTTGAAAGCAGGAGGGCTAGAAATTTACTGTGTGTTAATGAAAGTTGAGATTCTCAAGTAATGACGTGAGTCCAGAAGTTGGGCTTCAATAAAACCCCCAAATATCATGTGACTTGGTGCCAGCTCTTGTGACTTTATCACATTGATCTTGTGCAGGTGCTCAGCTACCACAGTGTTGAGTTGAACACCCGCAGCTCCTACGGATTTCAGTTGCAGTTGTGGATCTTCTGAGTGCTTCTTAGGACTTTAGTTTTTCTCCTGAGCTTAAAACAAACAAACCAAACCAGAAGGAGGGTAAAAAAAATTGGCATTTTCCACACATTTGAAAACACACTAATGTCAATTGATTTTGCCAAAAAAGTTAAACCCCGCCCCGCCATCTCCAGAGCAATGTCTGAGTTGCTAGTGGTCAAGACATTGCTCTGGTGCACAGAGATTTTCAAAATATGAATGATCGTGCCACTACACCAGTGGGAAATTCCAATCTTTGCAAGCCTGGGCCAACAGAACTGCTAAAATGTGGGATGACATCCTGAGTCTGTTCAGTGCATCACTGTTGCATTGTGGAGTTCATTTGGTAATGAACTGAAAAAAGGAGGGAAGGTCCAAATAGCACTTTCATGCTTGGCTTCTCCCAAAAAAAAGCATCAATGGCAGAGAAGGAATGAGAGAATATGAATTTTCAGGTTCCCCAAATGACACCTTTTAAATGATGAGATACACAACCTCAAGATGTATGCAAGACCTGTACAGAAGTAAAGTAAAATGTTCCTGTAACAGATCAGCAAAGGGTGATTTGTGAGGCCCAGCTGTGAACCTTTGTAAAGAATCAAGTTTTCGATGTGCTTTAAAAATCTCAAAGGATGCTGCAGTCCTGTAGCTGTTGGAAGAGCGTTCCACAGCTTGAGGACAGTGGAAGCAAATGCTCTTGCACCTCCCAATTTCAGTTGCACAGGAGGAACTAACAGAAGACCAGTGTGCTAGGAAGGAGGGATGTGAATCCACATAAAGGAGGTAAGTGGCCCTGCCAGATAAAGACCAACCCTTGGGGTGTTTTGTGATTCAAAACAAAAACCAACCTTTGTTTTCATTGCCTTTTTGTCTGCCAGCACAATCTGGTGGCAATGTTGGAATGAAGTAAATTATATGCTATTTTAGATAAGGTTTAAAAACAAAAAGATGGCAGGATCTTGAAAAGAGCTTTAAATTGTCAGTAGCATACTTGGCCCAGAGTTGCAGAGTTCAAATCCAGATCCAAAATTTCCTCAAGTTCAGGCTTACCTGAAGCTGATGTTTTGGTTTGGAAGCAACTTTAGTGTCTTACCTAATCCACACATATAGCAAATATAGCCTCCAGTTAAGATTCCTCATAGCCAACACCAGCTGTCCATCAAGTCTACAGTTATGGTCTAAGATAATAGTGATGAGCGGGTGATTTGGAGGGTCTGGTATCTAAACATAACTGTAGTCTGTTTTGAACTGCTATAAATGGAATAAATTCCAAAATAAAATCCAGTTTACAACAGAAAAATATACCCCTGGTTTATATAAAACACAGAGGCAGAAAGAAGAGAAGAACGCTATGTGCCTTTCAAAGGAACACTATGAACAAAAATAACACCTTAGTACGCATCACTGAGGGAAATGAAACTATAAATTAACTTTTGTCCAATTCATAAATAGGAAGTATCTTATTTGTAAGATATTACTATTATAATTGTCGTACACAAAATATCTCTGTGACTTTTGGTGTAAATCTTAAGTGATTTGGGACACAGCATGTTATACAGAAGATTGGGTGGGTGGGTGGGCGGGTGAGAGAATAAGTTACAGCAGAATACTATTTAGTAAATCCTAGAATGGGATTTTTTTTTTTGAGAGGTGTTCCTTTTATTCATCGCTCATGATCACAGATAGCGTTTGCATGGGGTTGTTTTGATAAAGATGCTATAGCCTGAATTTTTAAAAGTGTCTCCTAAATTTGAGTGCCCTACTTTTGCAGTACCTACGAGGTAAATCTTTTTTTCCCCCAAACCTGATCAACAGATGTGCTGAGCACCCACACTCCAATTACAATCAATGGGAGCTGCAGGTGATCAGCATCTGTGAAAATCAAGCCCTACTTGGACAGGCAAGCAAAACTGGATGCTACGTCTAATATTATGGCTCTGGGGTCTGCTGTGGCAGGTATTCTTCCAGAGGCTGATCCTTACGTCTATTGCTTGCCATCTTTCCCTAATGCAATCTGGTTTTAGCCTCTGTTTCATAATTATTTTAAAGACAAAGTTATTCGAAAATTATTAAAGTAAAACTGGCAAAACGTGTGTGTTGCAACACCAAACGACTAGACACAAAGGCACTGACTTGTAGAATCTGCTTTTAGTGGCATTGTGTCTATTACTCCCGTATGGGACCTCCGTTCTGGATTTGCT